>NC_001136.10:0-1200000 GCF_000146045.2 Saccharomyces cerevisiae S288C
ACACCACACCCACACCACACCCACACACACCACACCCACACACCACACCCACACCCACACACCCACACCCACACACCACACACCACACCACACCACACCCACACCCACACCACACCCACACCCACACACCACACCCACACCCACACACCACACACTACCCCTAACACTACCCTATTCTAACCCTGATTTTACCTGTCTCCAAACCTACCCTCACATTACCCTACCTCCCCACTCGTTACCCTGCCCCACTCAACCATCCACTCCCAACCACCATCCATCTCTCTACTTACCACTAACCACCGTCCACCATAACCGTTACCCTCCAATTACCCATATCCAACTCCACTACCACTTACCCTACTATTACCCTACCATCCACCATGTCCTACTCACTGTACTGTTGTTCTACCCTCCATATTGAAACGTTAACAAATGATCGTAAATAATACATACATACTTACCCTACCACTCTATACCACCACTACCACCACCGCCACTTGCCACACTCACCTTCACTTCTACTGATATGTCATACGCACACGGATGCTACAGTATATACCATCTCAAACTTACCCTACTTTCATATTCCACACCATGGCCCCATTCTCACTAAATCAGTACCAAATGCACTCACATCATTATTCACGGCACTTGCCTCAGCGGTCTATACCCTGTGCCATTTACGCATAACTCCCACGATTATCCACATTTTATTACCTATATCTCATTCGGCGGCCCCAAATATTGTATAACTGCTCTTAATACATACGTTATACCACTTTTACACCGTATACTAACCACTCAATTTATATACACTTATGCCAATATTACAAAAAAATCACCACTAAAATCACCTAAACATAAAAATATTCTATTCTTCAACCATAATACATAAACACACTTAATTGCGTCTTAATACTATCATGGTATCATTAACTTAAAGTTCCTTAATATCGTCATACCACTATGCTCTATTCCATATATTGTAATATAACTGTACTCTATAGTCATACAGACGCTTTTACTTCACCCCATCTTCTCATACTATTGTCATAGAATCTCACACTGACGCATGATTAAAACGAATAATTTTTACTGTAAGGGCTGCCATCCGCGCTCTATCCTTTTGTTTGCAATATTTATATACAGAATCTCAAAACAAGCGGGAGAAGTGCTAATTACCCAGAGGTCATGCATGATCTGAGTACCACCGTACCTCTAGGTTTTGCTTTGATCCGTTTTACAGTGACACCGAACATAAGGGGAAGCTATTGACATGGTATCGAAAGGTTGTCCACATTGGGAAGTAACTTGGTTCTATGAATCTTCATGTCAGATACGTAGGACAGACTCTTTCCTGTGTAAATATTTGTGACAGCTACGTCTATTTTCTACTAGATGTTTACACAGTTTTGTCACAGGAAATCTACGCTTAAAATATGTATTTCATTCAAGCGGTAACCGCTGTACGAGCAGTGACATTGCTGGTCGCACCTTAAATGTAAACCAACGTTACGGCACACCGTGATGTACCCGCATTAAAGTTTTGTAAATTCGTTATTACGATTATTGAATTGGCTAGATAGAAAACAGGAAATGAAATGGATACCCTTTTCGAATAGCTGAGTTTCTTTGCCTAAAATAGCCCAACATTGTTGCCCTTTTTCTATCACGAGGTTACTGAGCCATTGCATGAACGCGCGCGCCTCGGCGGCTTTTTTTTCCTGCTGTATAAAAGCGAAAAGCCAGAAGTTACTATCTCGAATAAAAAACCCCTCGAACTGCCATCTCACTACCGAAAATGAAAGAGAATGAAGTCAAAGATGAGAAAAGCGTAGATGTGTTATCCTTCAAACAGCTCGAATCCCAAAAGATTGTTCTACCTCAAGATCTTTTCAGAAGCAGCTTTACCTGGTTTTGTTATGAAATTTACAAGTCCTTAGCGTTTCGCATCTGGATGCTATTATGGCTACCACTTAGCGTCTGGTGGAAACTTTCCAACAATTGTATTTACCCACTTATAGTTTCACTTCTGGTCCTGTTTCTGGGACCAATATTTGTCCTTGTTATTTGTGGACTTTCTCGTAAGCGTTCCTTATCGAAACAACTCATTCAGTTTTGCAAAGAGATTACTGAAAACACACCAAGTTCTGATCCTCATGATTGGGAAGTCGTTGTAGCAAATCTAAATTCGTACTTATATGAAAATAAGGCTTGGAATACTAAGAATTTCTTTTTCAATGCTACGGATTGTGAGAAAATGTTCAGAACAACTGTTCTTGAACCATTTTCTTTGAAAAAAGATAAAGCTGCCAAGGTTAAGTCATTTAAGGATTCTGTCCCTTATATCGAAGAGGCTTTGCAAGTGTATGCTACAGGATTTGACAAACAGTGGAAGTTGTTTATTACTGAAAAATCATGGAGCCCTGTTGGCCTGGAAGACGTTCAGCTTCCCAAGGATATTCATCGGTCCAAGCTTACTTGGTTTTTAAAGCGGATTTTCACTATTTACTCTCTACCATTATGGCTTGCTTTTTTGAACTGTATCTGCGTGTCACAGCATTTTTGCCTTGCATTTCGTATCTTGTGTCCTGGATTGTTTTTCCTCATGATGGTGTGGCTTTTCCAAAATATGAGGACGACTGCTTTACTCGTGAAAATGGAACACAAGATGCAATTCTTGTTGACTATTATAAATGAGCAAGAAAGTGGTGCGAATGGATGGGACGAAATTGCAAGGAAAATGAATAGGTACTTGTTTGAGAAAAAAGCCTGGAAGAATGAAGAGTTTTTCTTCGACGGGATTGACTGTGAATGGTTTTTTAGCCACTTCTTCTACCGCCTTCTATCTGCAAAGAAATCTATGTGGCTTTTACCATTGAATGTGGAACTATGGCCATATATTAAAGAAGCGCAATTGTCCCGCAATGAAGAGTCTTTAATGAAGAAATGAGAACGCCCTTCTGGACTTAAAAATTCATACTTTTGCATTCTGTTAGATATGAATACTACACTCTATTGAGTGACTTTAAAAGGCGAGTGGACACTTTTATCAAGCGATTTATCATGCAGTAATACTAATATTACTAATTAATCACTACTACCTCTCTTAAACAGGAAATATGCTATTCATCAGTAAGAAGCTGCACAAATGTTATATATCATACCAGGAATACACATAAGAGCAAAAATGCTATTCTACAATATCCTCATCTTACCAGCTCACTCACAAAATATTCTTACTCCGAGTACGACCATAAAGCAATGCTAACGAATAGTCATACTAAAGTACTATAAAATCTTTCCGTGCGCTCAAACGGAGGCCATGCCATAAAGTTAAATGTGATAACTTAAAAGCATCATAAGAGTGATTTTCCAGTATTGTTTCAGTAATGTAAGGCCTAAAGAAGAACGCATATTGGTAAACCTCCAACCTACTAGTAATTAAAAAGCTTTAGTTTAACCCGTAGTTCGGGATACACTTCGGGCATAACGTACGTTTATTATAAATTTTTATATCTCTTGCGTACCATGTATATTCCAGAACAGTGAATACACTTTTCTAGTTCATTTATGCTACTTTCATATCCTCCATTAAAGCGGGAGCTACCGTTGAAAAGGCATAATAATTGAAGTTTCGAGTGGGTTAGTTACACTAGGTGAAGGATCGTTTGCCTCCATATGGTCAAGCCATTCACGGACATTGATAATAGCTGGGACAATTCTGGTTTCATAAAAGGTTTCATTCATCCAGATTACAGATGCATTCAAATAATAGTCGCCAAATACTGATACCTCATCAAAATGAAAATATGTTTCTAACGGAACTGTATTAGACCATGCGCTCAGTTAGCTGGAGTCGCGTTGGTTAACAAATTAGCTAAATTCACCATTACTTTACTTAAAGACCTATCACCACAAAGGAAATGGCGATTCTACAACAGGACCAGCTTCACTGTTTTTACCGTTGATTTAAAGATCACCTTTTGACTATTTTATATGCCAATTCAGAAACCGTTATAATAGAAGTTTTCTACTACAAAATTTACAGGATGTTGTAGCTTGATTGCATAATATTTTTTTAAAACGGATAACCACCAACCCTCGTCAGTGACTTCCCATTATGAAATTTTTCTCTTCTTATCCTTTTTGGTACCCTTTTTCCTATCATGCGCCTCGAAACAACTTCCATAGTACGTGCCTGCTACTGTGAGTAGTTTACTGCCGCAGTGAAACACTATACTGATTCAGCATCCATCAGTAAGTGCGCGCTAAAACGACAACTTTTTCGTACCTTTACAAGTAAGGAGTGGTTAAGGTGTATAGCTCATACTAGATATTAAACTTCGGAGAAAAGTCCCTGTTTCAATGACAAATATGAGTTGCACAATAGAATTTTTATATCTATGATTACGCTTGGTAGGATGAAACTCTTAAATTCCGTTATAAGTTTTATAAATCGCCGTAATTGCAAAAATACAGGGTGATGCGTATAAGTCTCATAAAAATCAAATCATTCCCTCTATTGCAACCATATCAAATTTTGATGATGATTATTTTACAATTTTCATTGCCATGGATGAAAATAAACGCTGATATCTTTATAATTAACCCGGAATGGAAATTGTGCACAGTACATCAATGGCGTTTCGAGTATTAAGACCTGTGATTTAGAGCCAATTAGCCAAGTAAAGCGACATTTCCTTTCTATGTTTGGCATCTTTTTTTTTTGGCCTTAAAACAGTGTTTCTGTAAAATTAAGGGCCAACTCTTACAATAGTAATGAGATTAATAAGGCCCAAAGAATATTTTGGCCATTTCTTTTTCGTACAACCATATAGTTTTCTCAAGTAGCGACGAAAGAGAGATAACTGAAACAAAATGTCATGGAAGAAGTGCTTATATTAAAAAATCTATGTCGGAAATATTTCTATAGGGAAAAGTATACTAAAATCTTACTCGAGCTTTGAAATGAACAAGCCTAAACCGCCCAATTCCAAGATCTTTAATATACTATAACTTGAAAGTCATACCTGTTATATCACTCCAGAGGTTATTGTGGGAGCATATTTAATGCTTTGTGGGTAAGCTTGATAAACTGTAGTTCTACCACTTTTCCCAGGATACTGATTATGGTAAAAGTTCTTATTTGTCTTACGACTTAGATTTAGCACTCACATTTGTCATCATATGTTGAAAAATCAAGCTGGAATTTATTGGTGGATCTTTCATCTCCATTTATACTTTTTACTTGTTTTTCTCCAAGCAAAAAGATTTCACGTTGTTCGGGAGGTAAATATGAAGTAGAAGAGCAGTCAGGTAGAGTGGTTATCCCATCAGCCAGAACCTGTCCGTAAACAGGTTGTGGACTACAGTATGTGTGTTTTTTTCTTTCTAGTTACTCAATATGGATATTTTGGTGACTATAAAGACCTCTCGTAAATTTCTGAAAATATGCTTCGGTTCGAATCTGTGGTCTGCAGTGCAGCGTGTTGGTATTTTACCGACAGTTTTAGCGAAATATGTATAGATCTGTCACGCTTGCAACATCGCGACAGGTCGGTATACTAAAATTACAGCATGAATTTCTGATCTATAATCACACTGTTGCAGTTTCCAGAGAGTCAATCATATTAAGTCCTCTGTTTGAATCAATGTTGGCTTTGTTCTTCTGGAGAGGAATCAGCTCGTTATATGTTTGTCTTTTTCTCTGCTCGAGAGTCATCGCGACATTCCACACCCCGCGTTTTACGTGCACAGAATCTTTCGTAGAAGGGAGCATTTGACATCCTGTCAGCCATATGCAATGAGTATGCCACAAGTTCATGATAGTGTTGACTATAGAATATAAAAAAAAGGTGGGGTCATCTGTAATCGTTGTTTGTAATTCTTAGAGGCCTGTTCTTGGAATTATTATGCAAAGATTACCATCACAAAATCTAACACAAATAGAGATACAGGTCTTGTAAAGCCATTACCTAGCTATGAAAAACTTATCTTTTCTCATAAACAGAAGAAAGGAAAATACAAGTGACTCGAATGTATACCCAGGAAAGGCTAAGTCGCATGAACCCAGCTGGATAGAAATGGATGATCAAACTAAGAAGGACGGCTTAGATATTGTTCATGTTGAGTTCAGTCCGGATACAAGAGCGCCAAGCGATAGCAATAAAGTAATAACAGAGATATTTGACGCTACTGAGGATGCCAAGGAGGCAGACGAAAGTGAAAGAGGAATGCCACTTGCGACAGCATTGAATACATATCCCAAGGCAGCAGCTTGGTCACTATTGGTCTCTACAACTTTAATCATGGAAGGGTACGACACAGCTATTCTTGGAGCTTTCTACGCCTTGCCTATTTTTCAGAGAAAGTTTGGCTCACAAAATGACAAAACTGGAGAATGGGAAATTTCAGCGTCATGGCAAATCGGGCTGACCTTATGTTATATGGCAGGTGAAATTGTGGGGCTACAGCTAACGGGGCCCTCCGTGGATCTTGTTGGAAATCGTTACACATTGATTATTGCATTGTTTTTTTTAGCTGCCTTCACTTTTATACTGTACTTTTGCAATAGTTTAGGCATGATTGCTGTGGGACAAGCATTGTGCGGGATGCCATGGGGTTGTTTTCAGTGTTTGACGGTGTCTTACGCTTCTGAAATATGCCCATTGGCTCTGAGATATTACCTTACAACCTATTCAAACTTGTGCTGGTTATTTGGACAACTTTTTGCAGCTGGAATCATGAAAAATTCTCAAAAAAAATATGCGGATTCAGAATTAGGATATAAACTACCATTTGCCCTACAGTGGATTTTGCCAGTTCCTTTAGCACTGGGAATTTTTTTTGCACCTGAATCTCCATGGTGGCTAGTTAAAAAAGGAAGGTTTGATGAGGCAAGGAGATCACTTAGAAGAACTTTAAGCGGCAAGGGACCTGAAAAAGAAATACTAGTAACTCTGGAGGTGGACAAAATAAAAGTGACTATAGATAAGGAAAAGAGACTCACAAGTAAAGAAGGCTCCTATAGTGATTGTTTTGAAGACAAGATTAATCGAAGAAGAACGAGAATTACTTGTCTCTGCTGGGCTGGTCAAGCCACTTGTGGTTCAATACTAATAGGTTATTCAACTTACTTTTACGAAAAGGCTGGCGTTAGTACTGAAATGTCCTTCACTTTTAGTATTATTCAATACTGTCTCGGTATTTGTGCTACATTTCTATCTTGGTGGGCGTCAAAGTATTTTGGTAGATATGACCTTTACGCTTTTGGACTAGCCTTCCAAACCATTGTTTTTTTCATTATTGGCGGTTTGGGGTGCTCAAGTACGCACGGTTCCAAAATGGGAAGTGGTTCTCTTTTAATGGCTGTAGCATTTTTTTACAATTTAGGAATTGCCCCGGTCGTTTTTTGCCTAGTCTCTGAAATGCCATCTTCAAGACTAAGAACGAAAACAATCATTCTAGCACGTAACACTTATAATGTGGTCAGTATCATATGTAGCGTTCTCATCTTATACCAACTGAACTCTAAGAAGTGGAACTGGGGCGCTAAGTCAGGCTTTTTCTGGGGTGTCTTATGCTTTTGTACTTTAATCTGGGCTGTGGTTGACCTACCAGAAACTGCCGGAAAGACTTTCGTGGAAATAAATGAGTTATTTAAACTTGGAGTTTCTGCAAGAAAGTTCAAATCGACGAAAGTAGATCCGTTTGTTGTCAAAACCCCCCTAAAGACGTCTCTCATAACGACCCCAAGGGAGATATCGAAGCTTCCATTGCAGAGGAATAGCAATGTATCCCATCACCTATGAGCTAATGAACATTTATCGACACAGGTAAATAGGTAACTATGGTATTTACTCTACATGTTACGGAGTATAATACACGTAGATTTGTTTCTTCCTCATATTCCCATGACATGTCTCAGTAATTGAACTCAAAGTAACATTTAGCTTTCTTCTTGATCATTGCGTTTGGAAATGTATAGTTAGAGAAAAGATTCTTTCTCATCCGAGTATGGCGCGTGAAGAAAATGAAGATGGAGTTGTCGAAACAAATGGTCATCGACATTAGTTTAATTGTCATAGTAACAGTCTGGGCACTCACTTCGTACATCCCTTATACATTTAAGTGCAATTTTACCTATTCTAAAAATAGAAAAAATCTCGAATGAGCAGTTCTGGCAGTACTGAAACTGAGTTAAAAATCTATCAACTGGAAGTAATGCGGTAGTTTTATATATGAGCAATATATGCCGTCAAATTATATGTACAGTAGCTACCAGAGCGGTTATTATATTGTTCTTAATCAATAATAAACAAATCAGAGTATATTTCATAATTTCCTCTTACATTTTTAAGAAAAAAGGGTAACATTTATTCCTCATTGATCCTATCTTTCAATCCTAATAAGCGACAATATTCTTAGCATATACGGGAGAGTTGCTCTCACTCATATCATATAGCTCTCTATATGTGTCAGCGCTCTGATTTGTAAAATAACATATTCTTAAGCTTTTTCCGCCCATTTTACAATATTAGATATGAAAAAGTTAGTTTTTAAGTCATTAAACGTGTCTACTATTTAAATTTTTATTTTTCGGTGTTATTTTCAAGTATTACTGCTTTTGAATTGGTCTATATATATGGACATGAACCAGTGCCGAAAAGTATTCACTTTTCATTCAGGACCAAAGATAATAGTCTTGACTACCTCTCCACCATGGGCAATGTTGTAGTCGTAAGCCTTGGCTGCATCTTCAAATTTAAATTTGTGGGTTATCAATGGCTTGACATTGACTTTTCCTGTGGCAACCAAGTTCACAGCGTCACGATAATCACCGAATGAATAACGGAAACATCCAATCAATTTCATTTCCTTTCCACTAACTTCAGCAATTGGAAAATTAGTGTAGTTTTTACCCATACCGACTTGCACCATGGTACCTCCAACCTTAGTTGTTTTGACAGCGGCATCAATGCAAACATCAGCACCTGAACACTCAAACACCACATCTGCGTGATTTCCGCCCAAAAGCTTTTGGACCCCATCGGCCAAGTCTTGGGCTTTATCGGTGGAAAACTGGGAAGAATTGAAAGTGTTTGTGGCTCCGAAATCTTTTGCTCTCTGTAGCTTGTTGTCGAATACATCGACGAAAATGACGTCGGTGGCACCAAAAGCGCGGGCGACTGCGCCAGTTAAAAGCCCCACAGGACCTGCACCAAATACAACAACTTTGGTACCAAAGCGGACCCCAGCCAATTTATTAGAGTGTACACCGACTGATAAGGGTTCGACACAAGCGCCCTCTTCATAACTGACGCCTTCTGGCAATTTCACAAGGAAATCTTCTGGAGATAAATAGTACTTCACAAGAGTACCATCAATTGGAGGAGTTGCAGCAAATGCCATATGTGGGCAAAGGTTATAGCTCCCTTCTTTGGTCTCATCAGAGTAACGGCTAGGAACACCAGGTTCAATAGCAACACGGTCACCAACTTTGACCCTTGTGACGGCATCACCAACTTCCACAACCTGTCCGCTTGATTCATGACCTAAAACCATTGGCGCCTTCAATATGTACTTACCAATACCACCGCTTCTATAATAATGAATATCAGAGCCGCAGATACCAGTGGCTTTAATAGCTAACTTGACATAATGGGGGTCCTTAATGGTAGGGATTGGTCTTTGCTCGATGGCAATATCGCCGACTTTCTCTAGAACTACTGCAGGGTTACTATTTTGAGACATATTTTTCAATTTTTTTTTTTAGTATTTTTTCTTGTTGATTGTTTGATGTTTCTTTTTTCCACTTATACTATATCTCTTCATAAAGATGAACGGTAAGACATTGAGCCTTTTATATGTCGAATTTTTTTCTATATATTAAAGAGAGAGTAAGCAACTTATGGCAATGAACATACTTTAGATGGAAGAAATGCGGTTAGCAAGGTGATACAGAGGCTTCATGTGACCGGAGAAAGGAGATACGAGACCGGAGATAATAGAATATGATGAACCTTAACTGTTGAAGAGGAAGAAAGCATTAAAGTGCTTGGTAAAGACAACAGTTTTCTGAACGAAGTTCCTTCATTATTCACCCCAACCAAGCCCGATGGTTCCTGAAGCTAGGCGTAACTTTCCAACTTCAACATAGATTTTGCCACTCGGCAGTAGCTGTCCGCGAAAACTTTATTTTCTGCACCTATATGTGCCTAAAACTTACTCTCCTGCAGGGAGCTCGAGAAAATAAGGGATTGTGGGGTAATCTTTAGTGGGGGTATCTCCTGTGCCTTCCCCCGTAATTTGTTTGCCTTCATGCCTGCCTCTCCTTGTCTCAGGTCACACCATTCACGATTCCTTCATGCCTGCTACCGATTTAGTAGTAAGAAAAGCCGTGGCAAACAGTCAGGTTTACACCAGCTTTTTTCCTTGGAATTGTTAGCCCGCCTTTTGGTCGTAATGCACACCACAATAATACGTCATTAGTCAAAGTTTTCACAAAAAATTGATAAACTAAGCTTTCGTACTAATTGTAGAGATGTTGATTCGACAGATGAACGGTTCTATAGTTTCAGTGGACGTAGCGCTTTGATATTAAAAAATTATGTACAATATCATGTTAATTAGTTGAAAAATCATAATGTCAATTATCGCAAAATGAAAAGAAGAATTGGTACTCATCCAGAGTTTCAATTTAGCAAATAAAGTAATAGACAATTCATCAAGCTTTGAACTTTGTCGTAAGACCTTTCAAAAAGGAAATAAGTAAAAAGATAAAGAAACTCAATAGACTTGGAAAAAGGATAGAAATGGACATATGCCGACTTAAATGCTAAAACCCTCGACTGTTTTGAACCCATTGTTTCAATACCGTGTCTTTAACGGTTACTACCACAGTTAGGTCACAAATCTTTTAGTGGCAGATGCTCCTTGAACTACTAATGACCCAGGTCACCCAGAGAGGTCAGAGACTTTGTACGGGTACCTATATGAGGTCTTTTTACTGTATTACAAAAAAAATCTTACTCCATTCGCTATTATGTTGTGTGGAAACATGCCTCAAAATGTTTTCACCGCAAAAAGTATGCTTGTTGTATTTGCCAAGTTAACGAAGCATGAGAAAGTTTGCCCCCCCGAGTTGAAACAAAGTTATCTCTTCTAATATGATGGTTGTTTGTGCGGCCACGCTAATAACGAGCTCAAATATTCCCTTTATAGTAACAACTGAATATTTGGGAAGAATCTATATTTCTATATTATTGTATACACTTTATTTAGAGGAATGGTACAGTGTTACGTTCCTGGAAATGCATTTTTAAGGATCTTCCATAAGCACTCAAGTGGACCTATGTTGACTTCCCCATCTTCATCACCACTCCGTTTTCACTCCATAAGCATCCTACTTTTTATACTCTGCTTTGCCTTAAAGAAACAGAACTTCGTACAATGTTGCCTTAACCAAACGCTTTCTTTCACTAAATAACTCGTTATTTTATATAGTACTAGTAGTCCGAAAAAGGGAGTTTGCAAAGAAACTCGTAGTTTTTTGTTGATTAAATTTGAAATTACGTGTCACTTCGTTTTACAGTAGGCCCTATTTTTTTTCAAGAATTTATCTCTTAGCATGTTTATCAAGCGCGCATATTGATCAATTAAAACTCTTTGGGAACTTCAAAACTTCTTTCCAGCTTTTCTTCTTAGCCTCAGTTTCCCTGGAAGAAGCTCCTCTCCTTGAGGGTGGTACCCAAGATGCAGATTTCCATGGTTTTATACCTTCTTCATATAGTAACTGGATTTCCTCCAAAGATAGACCAATTGTTTCTGGTAAAAAGAAGAAAACGTACAAAAACATAGCAACCAAACAACCTACGAACACATAACCATAATAGAAGTGGATAGACCCAGTAATGAATGGTGTGAAAAAACCAATCAAGAATTGCCATAACCAGTTGAATGCAGTCGAAATTGACATTGCTTTAGATTTGACCTTCGAAGGGAATGACTCGGCAACCACAATATAAGCAACAGGGGCCCATGTCGTTGCAAAGCAGAATATATAGAAGCATGTGAACACAATCATGGCATTACCTGCACCTTTCGAGGATGGACCATCCTGGCCATGAGGGTAAAGACATTTTACCCCGATACTTGCAAATATGACCATACAAGCCATCATTGAAGCCGCTCCGAATAACAGACATTTACGACGGCCTATTTTGTCTACGACCATAACAGCAATAATAGTGGAGAAGAAATTCACTGTACCTAGGACGATCGAAGTCTCAAACCCATCAGTAAGCCCAACTGATTTGAAAATGGTAGTTCCGTAGAAGAAGAAGTAGTTTTCACCAGTAAGTTGCAAAAAGGTTTGCACAAGAATACCTGTGATCAAACGTTGAAGGACTTTTGTTTTGACGGAGAAAAGTTCTTTCCATGAGGCTTCCCCTAGTTCTCTTTGGGCAAGGACACCGGCGTTGATTTCATCAGCCTGTTTGAGTACCCATGGATCCTCTGGTGAAACCTTGTTGATCTTGGCGATGGAGACACAGGCCTCTTCATGTCTCTCACATTCAATCAGATATCTTGGGGACTCTGGAACTAATAACATGCCAACGATGATAATTAGAGCCCACAGAAAGCATAGTCCCACAGGAATCCTCCATTGCGCAGTATTACTATACTTCCTTGTTCCATAAACGCTACAATAACCCAAGAAAATACCGAAGGTCATGTTAAGTTGGTACAATGAGACAAGTCCACCTCTCAAATCTGTGGGGGCTATTTCAGATAAAAGCATTGGACACAACACCGAACAGCCACCAGCACCAAGACCGTAGATGATCTTACCGACAAAGTATTGGTACCATTTGTGATTCGAACTGATCTGAATAATTGCACCAACCATATATACCAAAACCACGATTACAATTGCTAGCCTTCTACCTAAAGTATCAGCAAGTCTCGCAAAAGCAACACCGCCAATGGAACATCCTACACTGAACATGGCCACGAGAAGACCCATACGCACGTTGCTCAAATAATACTCACCAGTACTGTGCTTGTAAGAACCAAAATTCATTTTAAAGTTATCCATATTGATGAAGCCTGCAGTAATACCACTATCCCAACCAGGTAAAAAACCGCCAAAGGATACAGGATAGCATAGTAAGTAGATAATAAGGTAACCTAAAAAGCCTCTCTTCGGTGCGTCTGGCGTATTTCCATTAATGACTTCTTTGTCATAAAACCCGTCTGACCATTCTTTCTCTCCGGGTGGCTGTACATGAACGTCAGCTGCACTACTGTTTAGATTATCTGCATTAATTTCTGGTGAGGACTGTTCGCTTGCCATTTTTTTCCTTTAGTTTCCTTTCCTCCTTTTCTGTCAATAATATCAATAGTTTTACTTCTATGGATAGTAATAAGACTAAACCTGAAGCAAACAATGAATTACTTACTTTCTTTATACGTTTGAAAGTTGGTGATTACAGGCCAACACTGGAGTTATCATACTTGAGTTATATAACCATGTTTAACTTTTTTGCAGAGCATTCGGAAAATCAAACCTTTAGCTGATTGCACTTATGATATTGAAAGGTTCAAGATGCGCAGTACAAGTCCTCGTTTGTTTACATCATCTACCTTGCCTGACTTCTTTGCTAAATTGTGCCTCTGCGCAGTGCACGTTCAAAAGAAAAGCATACCCCGCACTCTACTGTTTTTGCATTTTAGCTTTTAAGTTTTAAGTTACTACCACTGTAGCGCACAAAGCTAAAAATAATTTTGCCTGCAGCAGGCTAGCTGCATATTCATAGGCACATCATGAATTTACTGTAATACGAGACGGAGTTAAGCAAAACGGAGTTAACACAGGCGGAGACATGAAACAAGTTCAACTTCAGTAATAGTAATTGTCACGCAATATCTTGTGGAAATTTGCGTACAAGATTTTTTAAGCGCCAAAGGAGCCAAATACGGAAATAATTACCTAGTCCTTACCAAAGAAATAAAGAAAAAGAAAAAGAAAAACTGCAAACGTATAAGATATTTGGTACATTTTAAGAAGGGGATATTCACTTTAATGATCATATCGCTGATTTAGTAACCCAGATCAAGGACAAAGTTACTATTGTCGTCTTTTAAGGTGGAATCTGTGGTTAGGATCTTTACGAGTACCTAGATGATGTCATCTTTATGCCTAAGAGGTCTAGTGTCATAATTTGTTCAACGTTGCTTTTACCTCTGGCAATACTCCACAATATTTCAGGATTTGCTGCCAAAGTCCATTTTGTGCAAGAGAATGTTTATTACTGTTTTGATCGATTATGTTATCGAGGATTCTGAAAAAATGGTTTATGTCATCCGTCTGAGAAATTATGACGGAAGAATGTAAGCTGCCGGTTACAGGTAAGCAAAATATTTGCAAAGGAATTTTGAGAATTTATGGCTCGACGGCGAGATTTGAACTGTAAACGGATATGGTGAAATGAAGTAAGGGCATAATATTATCCAGCAGCTGTTCTCCCATATAGTGCGCCAAAATTGTAAACATTTTTTATATATTACGCTTTCTCCATGTGCAGGTCAATTTTATTCTTCTTTTCGTTGAAGTGATGTTACCTCATACAATGATTCAACTATAGCACCGTTTCATGCTAAGTTATTTGCACATTCTCCTTACCACAATTCCGTACAATTTAAAAATTTGAATAAAGCAGTATTGCAACAAGGCGTTACAGTCTTTGTTACCCTAAGCATGTCTCAAGAATCTATTCATGTGTGTTCATGGCTCTTCTTAAGATAATATTTCATACCTGGGGTGGCCGTTTCATATTTCTGTTTCTCTAACTTTATACCAGGAGAATTCCTTGTCTAATTTGCTACAAGTACCTTTTCAATATAAATAATTTTCAGTTAATTAACAGAGTAGGAAGAGGAAGGAACAAAAACTATCGCTTATCTTCTTGCATAGGGGTAGTGGAGTAAAGATACAAGTATTCGAGAAATAGATATACATTAAAATAGCATTACTATCCCGGGAATCTTGTTGCCATAAGGTGCTTTTATGATATCAAACCAGGGGGGAGAATATTTGGGAAGTAATTGGGAAGTAATTGTATGTATTTCTAAAATTTTTGGATACTCAACTTTTAAATTCAAAATAGTTATATTTGTTATCGAAATGTAGTAGAAATATTCTAAGTAACCAATTTCAAAACTGCATCTATCTTTGGATAAACTGGTGTGATAAGATATACATTGAATGCTGATGTCCATCACACATATGTTTACACTGGCGTCGCTCTGTACCTATTTCAGAATAGATTAATGACAAAGTAAAAGTTCAATAGGCGGGCGGAAAAAATTAGAGATTCATTGAATCTCTAATTTATTTAAAGTTTATAAGTCGTTACATATTTTTCTATGGTAAGTTCCTGGATGTTCTGGTACATCGAGCGTATTTAATATGTCCATTTGGCATGTCCTTTATATGCCCATCTTGTATAAGGTAGTTTTAAATTCTAAGTTATTCAATACTACTGACTAATCATTGTTAATAGCAATTTCGCAGTCATGTTGGGCTCAAAATACTATAGTCATTTTTGTGATTTTTTTTTTTTATTATTTTGATTGAAGAAGGAACAATTCGAAATATGGAGAAAACGTAAAAAATGTTAGAGTTATAATCGAAATTATCCTAGTTCAGATACTGAAACTTAGGCATAGGTGTAGTCACAAGGTATTTCCCTTTACATATATATTTGTATATGTGCATTCTCTTTCGGGCCAACTGGGATATGCGATTAAGCGTTTTGCCGGCGTAATGTTTTAAGGGAATAAGATTGGCGCGTTAATGCATAAAGACAGCAATCACCTGGAGGTAACAGCGTTAATGCATTTATCGATTTTTGGCTATGATGCAATGAGCTCAATTCGAATTGGATGGCTTATGAACTATGAAATATACGAATTATTCAACTAGCAGAAGGCTTGAAATATTACTTATCCAGGTTATGTAAAATGGTGCTGTTATAGCAAAATAAGCAACATCAATCTCTTGTGACGACAGCAAACAAAACATATAAAAACCTCGTATTATCATCTTCATGAACAATATTCTTGTCCATTCTTTCGTTCTTTTACCTTTTCAATTATATAAAAATACCACAACAACAATACACATACTTCCAAGCTATGTCTACAGACAAGATCACATTTTTGTTGAACTGGCAACCAACCCCATACCATATTCCAATTTTCTTGGCTCAAACCAAAGGTTACTTCAAGGAGCAAGGTCTAGACATTGCCATCCTAGAACCAACCAATCCTTCGGATGTCACTGAGTTAATTGGATCTGGTAAGGTCGACATGGGTTTGAAAGCCATGATCCACACCTTGGCTGCCAAGGCCCGTGGTTTCCCAGTGACCTCTGTTGCCTCTTTGTTGGACGAACCATTCACCGGTGTCTTGTACTTAAAGGGCAGTGGTATCACTGAAGACTTCCAGTCCCTAAAGGGCAAGAAGATCGGTTACGTTGGTGAATTTGGTAAGATCCAAATCGATGAATTGACCAAGCACTACGGTATGAAGCCAGAAGACTACACCGCTGTCAGATGTGGTATGAATGTCGCCAAGTACATCATTGAAGGTAAGATCGATGCCGGTATCGGTATCGAATGTATGCAACAAGTTGAATTGGAAGAATACTTGGCTAAGCAAGGTAGACCAGCTTCTGATGCTAAAATGTTGAGAATTGACAAGTTGGCTTGCTTGGGTTGCTGTTGTTTCTGTACCGTTCTTTACATCTGCAACGATGAATTTTTGAAGAAGAACCCTGAAAAGGTCAGAAAGTTCTTGAAAGCCATCAAGAAGGCAACCGACTACGTTCTAGCCGACCCTGTGAAGGCTTGGAAAGAATACATCGACTTCAAGCCTCAATTGAACAACGATCTATCCTACAAGCAATATCAAAGATGTTACGCTTACTTCTCTTCATCTTTGTACAATGTTCACCGTGACTGGAAGAAGGTTACCGGTTACGGTAAGAGATTAGCCATTCTGCCACCAGACTATGTCTCGAACTACACTAATGAATACCTGTCCTGGCCAGAACCAGAAGAGGTTTCTGATCCTTTGGAAGCCCAAAGATTGATGGCTATTCATCAAGAAAAATGCAGACAGGAAGGTACTTTCAAGAGATTGGCTCTTCCAGCTTAAACGCACTTCGTCACTCCTCGAGCGTAGCCTTCCTCTACGACTTGTTTATGATTTCCCATTAGGTTTTTTTTCCTCCCTGATATTTAGATATTTACTATTAAGATATTATTTATGAGCCTTTTATTACAGCTTCTTTTCCCTTGTAATTATCGTACTTGCCTCCAAGTATCGAAAGTCTTGTGTTGCCTCGATTTACCACTTCAAATGCTGTAACCTGCACAATTTACGCCTGAATTAGGTGAGGGATAAAGACTGTTTTTAGGTGCGGCTTATTCAAAAGTATAAAAGTAGATAGCGTGGAATATATAAGGACATATTTCTTACACAAACGCACCAAAAAAGAAATCTGATTAATCGAAGGAAATCTGCGCAGACATTGCCGTGAGAAGTGAAGCCTTCTTGGTAACAGCCGGATCATCACCGATAAAATTAGTAGGAAAACCAACATCAAAAGGAATAATACTTTCTAAGTATTCTATCTGTTCTGGTGTCAGTTTGATACTTAAAGCCTCAATGTTCTGTTTGAGGTGTTCAATTTTCCTTCCACCAACCAATGGGAAAACATTTTTCGCCTTAGAGCGAACATAGGCAATAGCAATAGCAGTAACAGACTCAGTGCCATGTTCCTCAGCAACCTTGGCCAATGCTTCACTGATCTTAACCTCTTTATCCGTCTGTTTAGAAGTACCCGAAACAGTACGCAGACCCTCTCCATTCTTCTTCCGTTCCTCCATTGCTTTTTTACTCTGAAATCTTCCACCTCCCATAACATCCCATGGGGCTAGAGCCATACCAAAATGTCTGGCCATTGGAATGATATCGCGCTCAAAGTCCCTGTTCAACACATTCCATTTACCTTGATAGATACTAAAAGGAGTTTTCCCATGAGATGTGGCGTAGTAGTTTGCCGCAGAAACAACCCAAGCAGGTGTATCAGACACACCCAAATAGAGGACTTTGCCCTGCTGAACTAAAATATGCAAACTATCCATAACTTCTTCGATTGAACTCATATAATCCCACCAGTGAACGTAAAGTATATCAATCCAATCAGTTTGCAATTTGCGGAGAGAATCCCTCACACTCACATGTAAACTATGCTTGTGATTACCACAATAGTTGGCACTTTTACCGCCACCTACTTCATACTTCTTATAATCTCCGGTAAACTTGGTGGCAATTACAATTTGGTCACGCAACTTTCTTGATTTCATCCATTCACCTATCCAAATCTCTGACTCTTCATTTTGGTAACTGTTTGCAGTATCAATGCAATTACCTCCTGCTTCATAAAAAGCATCAAGAAGTTCAAAAGCCTGTTCCTTATTCATAGAGCCCATAAAGCCTGACCATGCATCGCCGATTGAAGCTCCTCCCAGAATTAGCGGTGAAACTCTTATGCCGGCAGTTTTAGAAAGAACCCTGAGACGTCCCAACTCGGTAGGTGGTTCAGGTAGAGGTTTAAATAATTCACTAATATTATTGAATAATATTTTGTAGCTATAGGAAGTGTATTCTAGTGAAATACAAAGCCGCTCAGTCAATTCGTCAGCTGGCCGATGAAAGGAAGAACTGCAACTGTCCTTGATCTGGAAATATTGTCATGACTTTTATATGGTTCAAAAATCTGCCCCCAATTTGTTCGAGGATATTTAGTGCAACTTAGTTGGGTCTTGGAACGAGGTCTGCTTACTAATTTTATGTTGACGGTTGAAAGCGGATTTTAAAACGTATGAATTTAGAAGAGAGCCAATCAAATAGGGGTACGCTTAATATTAAAAAAATATTAGTAATTGTTTGTATGACGAATAAAATTTGTAAGCACCTGATCCAATCCTTATTATTGAGCAAGAGACGTCTTGTTTCTGTACTCTTTGATAACTATCAAGGCGACATGAAACTAAGGTCATCTCCATCTGCCATTCCTCTAGTTCCGTCAACGAAAATTCTTCAAGCTATGGAGGCCCGGAACGACATTGTTGACAGTCTGATCATCAATAGTCACGCAACGGAAAGTGATCGCCGGACTTTAGGAGACCATGAGGTTAGACAATGTGAGGATACCAACTTCGGCTTCAAAATTTGATACAGGTTAATTTTGAAGGCAACATTTAGGTTCGGCCTTATTTAAAAAAACCTTCAGGTACGCGTTCAAGATCCCATTTTAAAGGTATAGGCAGATTGCACTATTTTACCGGCAAATGTGCGAATATCGAAACTGGAAGATGTTTTCAAGAAAATTGATTTAAGATCCATTTGTCGTGTTTAGAGTTCTCATTGTTCTGGTCAATGATTTCAAACTCAAAAGGCACAAGAAACTTACAAAATTTGTTTCTTATGAACATTACGCCATGTTCTTTGCGAGCATGTGCTATACAGTCTTGCTAGAAAATGGCCCTATAATTAGAAAGCTCAAAAAATAACCCAATGCTGCATCGATTTTTGGAGAAAGGGGGTCAATCATCATCTATCTTCATAAATAACGAGTTGCAGAAAAATTGGAAACTGGTTGATTTTGAAAAGTTTTCATTTTTCTGGCAACAAATTATAGCTACAAAAAAAGAAGTTATGGCGCATAAGATGCATCAATATATGGTGTGACCAGATTGGACGTAACTAGTACTCATGTTATTATTCATATCCTTCATTTTTCCTTCTTTTCTTCTCCTTCTCGAACAGTAACTTCAGATTGAAAGACGTGAGGATGCTTTAGAATGCACATTAAAATTAATATACTACTGGCCTCTTGTGTTTGTCATTGGCTTCTATTTTCAATAAAACATCCAGACAACCCTGCTGTTAATTTTGGAAAAAAAATTTCGCCGATTCTAATCATGTGACTCCTTTTCCCCAGGCAATACCGGAGAAAGCGTTCTATCTCAAACTATATAATTTGCGCTGCTCGTCTCCAAGCCCATGCTAGTGTTTACTTTCGGTTGTAAAAGGTAACTAGAAGTTTTAACGCAAGCATTGTATTATATTTTCCCACAATTGCTCTTAAGGACCTTTTTTTTTCTTGCGTGATCCTGCACTATTGAAAAGTCTTTATCAAAAATAGATGAAACTTTTTCAGGGTTCAACATTTAGAGGCTTTTCTCATATTCTTTACTCAGTTGCCTGCGAAGACCCTTCTGCCCGCTGCGCATTTTCTTAGAAAATCAAAAAAATTGCCTTTTCATCTTTTACCTTCCGAGTTGAATATGTTGACTATTTGCAAACAGGCGTATGATTGTCGTATATAACAGGGCACTTTCGGCAGTGAATCAATAGGAGGCGTATAAGAAAAGCCAATTAGTACCTATATATATATATATATATATATATATATATATATATTCCTTTATTATAATTCCTATCAGCGATTTTTGCATCACACCCAAGAAAAATCTATAATAGAGACACAAAAAAATGAACGTAACTGAAAATGCTCTATTGTTTAAGTGCGGTAGCAAGGGCTATATTAATCAAACCTATACGCCGACAGAAATTTATAATTGTGGGGTAGCTGAAGGAAAGAAAACTGCTAAAGAAAAGAACCCAACTTATTCAATTTTTTATGATACATTTCTCACTGGGCAGCCTGCTGAAAGTCCTGAAACGTTTACGTGTGGTTCGCATGGCTTCACAAATGCGAGTTATGTGGCAAGCGACTTTTATGCATGTGGTTTTCTGCAAGGGAAAGGTACAGAAACCAATGCGGGAATACATAATACAAGGCCTTCTCATTCTCTCGCCAAATTTACCATACTGTTCATGCTAGTGTTGTATACAATTGTCTAATTCTCAAGGTATGACACTTTGGATTGGTGGTCGCAGTAGCCACCATATAATTTTTTATCGTTTCTACATATAATACGAGACAGTCAGACAGAACTTTGGGTCGCCTGAGAAGAAAGACTATAAAAATGTAACCCGTCAGTAGGACTCATCTTAAAACAGTGGGTAATTTACTAAGGAGGCTGGAAAAACTGCGATAATCGGCTTATAGTACATATATATAGAATAATCATTAATCGAGCCTTTACCGCGAAATTCATGGATTTCTCAAAAACAAAGGTGCAATTACATGTTAAGCACCGAATTTCTATGCGAAACAGGTCCGTCTCATCAGTCATAGCTTTCCAAGTATATAAAACTTGAACGCAAAAGTGCGTCATCGACGCCTTTTTTTGCGCAAGGATTGTTACTATTCATTTAATGAACTCTGATGTCTTAATAAGCCAATGGTATCCATAAGTGAAGGTGAAGTCTACTGTGTTACATTAGCAAGTCAGAACTCCTATACGATACAGTATACTGCATTATGGGCACTAAAATAATTTAGATTATAGAAAATATCGATACTATGCTTCCACTTCTCACGAAGCGGCCATGTTTTAAATGAAGTACGTTAACGCTAACACAAGGCTTGACAACTTTCATGAGCGTCAAATAGTCTACGTGTGGGCTCACTTTTTCAGATTTCTTCTTGGCTTTTGTGAGATGTATAATTAACAATAATCATAAAATCGCTACATAAAACAAAGCATAAAAAATTACAGATTTCCTGTTCAAAAATCAAATCGGTCCAGTTCAGCTATTGTTCTGCCGTTGTTCATGCTCAGAAAATTGGACCATGGTGTCATCTAACTTTAGTTGGTCCCATTAAGCTCTCTTCTGTATATCATGTTTGCCATATTGTCATATCATCTGCTTAGTATTAAACCGTTGTGGAAAACAAGAAAATTGCGAATTACTAGTATAGAAAATGCATTCTAAGTCGCCTGTGATTCCAATAGCAAAGAAATTGATCTTAATGGAAGTAGGAAATAGCTGTGGCAAAGAGACAGGATACTAAGATTGGTTTAAGGCGAGGTCATACTTAGCTATTTCCTTCACCAACATTGGTTTTCGAACAGTCAAGAGATGAAAACGCAAAAAAGTGCACTATAAAGTAAATACTCAAACGTTCCCAAAACAAAACGAGAAGAAGCGATAGGCACCTCAAAACTGAAATTATGGGCAAACAATATAACCCGTAAAAGATCACTTTACGACCAGAACATAATCAACATGGGTGGCCCCCATGTTGTACTCAGTTAGCTTTTTGAGCTAGCAAATATATCAAGAAGCCCGCATGTGCTACTTACGTTTGAATTACTTCTCGTTGTAACGCACTTTTCTACAACGTACCTCACTAGTAAATATAACTTAATGCTTGCAGGTTAGCCCATCGCTACAACACCTCCCCACAAAGTATTTACTTCAAGAAATCGATCTTGGCGAGTATATCCTTATCTTTATGTAAGTATCTTTTTCGTCTTCAAAGTATGCCGGGTATTGATGGGCACGGAAGATGTAAACAAAATGGAAAACAAATAAGAACAGAATCTGAAACGTCATTTGAGAATTTAAAATATGTAAATCATTCCTCTCGAGCCAACCAAGGCTGTTCTTGCTAGAAACCAGCAATTGGGCTTCTCATTCAAAACAGTATCCGTCTTTGCCTTAACATTGTTATTTGGCCTTTATCCCAGATATACGCAACCGTATTTATTCAAATCCAAAGAAAAAAAGAGCAGACAAATTATCAAACAACAAGTACCGGAGGTGAGCAATGATTCAAAATTCTGCTGGTTATCGATCGCTGAATACTGCATCTCCGATGACCGTGCAGGTGAAGAATCAGAAGAAAATATGCGCCCGTTGTAACAAGTTAGTTATACCCGATAGCCAACGAACTAAAACAACTTTAAAGGCTCTCGGTAAATATTATCATGAAAGTTGTTTTACCTGCCAAGACTGTCAGAAACCTTTAAAACCGAAGTACTTCCCATATCAAGTAGACAAGACAAGTGAATCTATATTGTTATGCCAATACGATTATTTTAGAAGACATAATTTGTTATGTCATGTATGTGATACCCCATTGCGTGGATTATATTATACCGCATTCGGTTACAGATACGACGAAGAGCATTTTTCTTGTACAATATGTGCTACTCCTTGTGGGGTTAAAAAATGCTTCATGTACGGAAACCAATTGTATTGCAAGTACCACTTTCTCAAGTATTTTTCGAAACGTTGCAAAGGGTGCGAGTTCCCAATATCGGATCAATATATCGAGTTTCCTAAAGGTGAAGAAATACATTGTTGGCATCCGGAATGTTATGGAATTCATAAATATTGGCATGTAAATTTAGCAGCAGAAACTGTTGGTTTGCAGTACCTTCCCAAGCTGGAATATAACCCAAATTCCGGAGACAAAGATATAAACCCAACTGCCTACGAGTTAGATAAACAAATGCAGGCGTTTAACTTTATTCTATCTAAAACGTGGTCGGTTTTATATCGTTTTGAGGAAGAGGCAGCTTCTTGCATTTCTGATATGTTTCAATATTTGACAAGCAATGATCAGTTAAAGGGCATAGAGTCTACGGGTCTGTTGGTACTAAAAATCGACTGTCTTTTCCGGGGACTGGATACTTTAAACCTCTCGACGAACAAAAGTATGCCAGTTAACAGTGATCAAGAATGCATTGAAAACAACGCAATGGCGGCCAGTAAATACAGCAAGTTTCCCAAAAATCTGTCCACAAAAATTATGATATATTTACAACTCTTAAGAAAGTTAGGGACAGAAAACAAAAACGAAACTATCACAATTTCATCTTTTATGTCTGTTATTACTGGATTAGCCCATTTTCTAAAACTGTTAACAAGATTTGGGCTATATACGGCTCTAGAAAACAATAAGTTGACTCATTCTGTTAATCCATTGTTGAGGTTTTTAAGAGAAGTAGAGAAAAATGAGCTTTTTGAAAATAACCCGTTTCAGTATATAAAGACTCCTGTTAACGCCACAGATAGTTGCGCTGGATGCAATAAATACATACAGGAGGAATGCATTCAATTTTATGAGCACCGGTGGCATATTGCTTGTTTTACTTGTTCTTCATGCCATAAGAATATAAATCCGAGGAGTTTGACGGATCCCACCTTTAATAAAGAGAAAAAAAAGATACTATGTTCTCACTGCTCAATTGATGATCCGGCCTCTGTGCCGGGTTTCAAATTTGTTACTAAGCTAGCACAACTAATTTTTCTTCTAAAAATTGCCCTAGTCAAATCAAGAACTGTAATGTTGAAATCGAAAGCATCTAACAAGGTAGGCAGAAACTCTTTACAGAGTACTATGCTAAAGGAACAAACTTACATTAGGACACTGAATGATATTAAAAGATTGAGATCTAGAAGAGAAAGTGTTCGGGTCACTCATAACAAACAACAAGCTAGAAAATCAGTGATACTGGAAACTGCAGAGACAGATTTAAATGACCCGACAAAACAAGGAGATAGTAAAAATCTTGTGATTCAAACAGATGACCCATCATCGAGCCAACAAGTGAGCACACGTGAAAATGTTTTCAGTAATACTAAGACGTTGACACTAGATGATATTTCACGTATTGTTGCCGCTGAACAAGCAAGGGAGCTAAGACCTAACGCTTTTGCACACTTTAAAAAACTAAAAGAAACCGATGACGAAACTTCGAATGTTGTTCCCAAGAAAAGCGGAGTTTATTACTCTGAATTAAGTACGATGGAACTCTCGATGATAAGGGCTATCAGTTTGTCACTGCTAGCTGGTAAACAACTGATATCGAAGACTGATCCTAACTATACTAGCTTAGTCTCAATGGTCTTCTCGAATGAAAAGCAAGTCACAGGTAGCTTTTGGAACAGAATGAAAATCATGATGAGCATGGAGCCTAAAAAGCCCATCACTAAGACTGTTTTTGGTGCTCCTTTAGATGTGTTGTGCGAGAAATGGGGTGTTGATTCCGATTTAGGTGTGGGGCCAGTGAAGATTAGGATCCCCATAATTATTGACGAGCTAATATCATCTTTGAGGCAAATGGATATGTCAGTAGAAGGTATTTTCAGGAAAAATGGAAATATCAGAAGACTGAGAGAACTAACTGCTAACATCGACAGTAATCCAACAGAAGCTCCAGACTTCTCGAAAGAAAATGCAATCCAATTATCTGCTCTTTTGAAGAAATTTATCAGAGAGCTTCCCCAACCGATTTTATCGACAGACTTATATGAACTATGGATTAAGGCCGCGAAAATTGATTTAGAGGATGAGAAACAGCGTGTTATATTGCTAATATATTCCTTATTACCCACTTACAATCGCAATTTACTGGAGGCACTTTTGTCATTTTTGCATTGGACGTCCTCATTCTCTTACATTGAGAATGAAATGGGATCAAAAATGGACATTCACAATTTATCCACAGTCATAACACCTAATATTTTATATTTGCGACATAAAGAAATTTCCAATGATAACGTCCCTGACGAACCAGAATCAGGTTTAGTTGATTCATTCGCTCAAAACAAGGGAGAAAATTACTTTTTGGCTATTGAGATAGTTGATTACCTGATTACTCACAATGAAGAAATGGCAATGGTTCCGAAATTTTTAATGAATCTTTTAAAAGATGTGCAGTTACAAAAATTAGATAACTACGAATCAATCAACCATTTTATTTCCACCGTTATGCAAAGTAAAACAATCGATTATTCCGAATGTGACATAAAAACTCCTGTCACAGTCAAAGATTCGACCACAACGGTCATACAAGGTGAAATAAACAAATAATAGGCAGAAACTGTAAGTTTCCCCTCATTTTCCTTTTTTTCTTCTCCTTCCCCTCAGATTTCGAGGTTTGTCGTTCTTATTAGAGTTCTTTGCTTTTTTCTTTGCCTATTTCAATAAAATCTTACCAGTATGCTATGGAAATGGACATTATTTTATTATTATACAACATAGTATATTCTGACTAAAATGGAATTAGAAATTGTAACATTAGTATGTACTTATAATCATTTGTATCATTGTATTACTCGCCTTTTGATGTAAATTTTGTTTATATCTCAGAACATCTCCAACAGCAGATCAGAAGTTACATTGTTCTTGTAAGTGCTTAAGAAGTCTGTTAGCAAATTGAAATCTTTCAGAAGAATATTCCACCAAAATTTCGGAAAAGCAATACCAGCGGTAAAATATCTGCCATGCTCTATATTATGTGACTTTATTTTAGGTGCACCCCCCACCAGTAACTTATTCTCTAAATAATAATTAATGACACCATTGAATATATTAGTTCTAAATAAAAAAAAAAAAGCTAAGAAAAGAAATATTTAAACAACGCTTGCAAATCATACTCAAGAGGATGCTTTACTTCAGCAATATCATGATTGTTCAAAAACTCATTCATTGCGACCTTTCTTCTACTTTTGAAATCTAACTGTTTACCAAAAACCTTAAGGTTCAAATCATTAGCAAATTTTGTGAGAAGTGTAAGCTCACATCTAAGTTGAATGACAATTGTTGGTACAATTTTTAAGAAGGTTTTTAATGGGATATCCAACACAATTAATAAATTTTTGATTAGATTTTGCGATTGCACATAGGTAAGGTCTGTCAGAATATCAAGACCCAAGGAGTCGTACTTTTCCTTCGTTATATGTGGAAAAGATTTTCCAACAGTTTCAAAATTAAGTTCGGTAGAAGGATCACCATATAGTTTTTTTAAATTCAGCTTCTCTTGGAATACATCTTCTTTTAGTGATAGAATTGTTTCTTCGAGTTTTAATATTTCACTTTGTTTTCCAGCTAACTCGTCAGTAATTTTCTTATGTGTGTTTTCTGACTCTTGAATTTGAGTGCTCCATCTTGAAGCAATCAAAGCCTGATTCTGAAGTTTCTCAACAATTTCCTGGTGTTCATTCATGTAATCGTTCAATTTATCTTCGGCATTTTTCTGAATTTTTTCACTTAGTATTAATTTTTCTTTTAACTCGCTCTTCAGTTTTTGAAAGTTTTCTTCCTTGAGGTTCAGGATATCATGCCATCTCCTTTTTTCCAAACGAAATTGTTGTTCTTTTGTTAACGCCTCTTTTTGAAGATATTTTATTTTGTGACTGTGCTGCTGTTGCATAAAATGTAATCTTTCATTAATCAATTTAAAGACAGAAATGATTTTTTCAAGACGTATACGGTCATTCTTTTCCAAAAGTTCTATCTTTCCTTTTAATTGTTTGTATTGCTCCATATTTTCAAGATTTTTGATATCTTGAAAATCCGGATAAAGCTTGGCAAAACCGTTTTGAAACATCGAAGGGGAATGGCCACATTTCATTTCTTCTAGTATGAATTTACCAAGGTCTTTCTCAAAAAGAGAAAGATTTTGCATATAGCTGTAAACATCATTTAACCTTTTCTCGTAAAACGAACCATTATCATGTAATTTTTTATTTTCATCTTGAGAAAGTTGCAAATTGCTTTTCAGTATTTCAACTTCAGATCTTAATTTTACTATAGAGTTATTCGATTCGTTAATATCTTTTAGAAATTTATCATTTTCTTGCTGCAAGTTTAGGATTTGTTTTTGCTTCCTGTATAGTTCCGAAACTAAAATATTTCTTTGAGAAAAAGCTTTACATTTAGTTTTGGCACTAGTCACTTCATTCTTCTCCTTCTTGCTAGCGTTTTTGTTTTGAAAGTCTGTAATTTTTTCTTCTCTAATTTTTTTAATTTCTTTGCGAAACCGGTCCTGAACAATGTTGAGCCTTTTTGATGCAGCTTTTCTTTCGTTGTGGAATTCCTTCTGCAAGTCTTCTATTCTTTGAAGTTTAGCATCATTCATGCTATTAAGTTCTTCTAGTTCTTGAATCCTGTCATCCTTCTCTTCTAGTTTTTGTCTTAGTGCTTTGATCTCTTCATTTTGGGACTGGAGCTCATCTAATACCTTGGGTAAACTATTTTCTTTAGAAATACTTCCTCCATATGATGAAGAAGATAGCCTAATTTCTCCTAATTTCATATATTCGGACTGTTCTTCATCTGGAGTTTTAGATGAGCGAAATACGTTCTCTAGATGCGCAACCTCTATATTCTCCTCCAGACTCTCATTGCTTACAACATAATGCTCATCATTTGAGATTGCTGCGACTTTGTGGGGATTCGTGAGGAGCTTTGTAGGTGTAGAAGAAAATCTATTCACTTCAATACTATTGTGTACTTTGTATGTGGTAAATTTACCAGGGCTTACATTTCCTAATGTACTGGGCTTTCCTGCAGGTGACAGAGCCTGCGAGCCTATTCCTACAGTTGGTAAACCACCCCTTTGTAGAAATTTATTAGGCGATTTTAAAGTATTTTTTTCCGTAGCATTTTCCAATGTACTAATGTTACCAGAAGGTGAAGAGGCTTCTGAACCTGCCCAACTCTCTGAGCGGTTTCTTCGGGAACGCCTATTCGACAGTTTTGATATAATATCAGAAGAAATACTTTCCTGCACATTAGATTTTTCAGTGGACGTAGGTACTTCAGAGTCTATCCAAGTTTGTGAACGCCGCTCTCGAAAAGGTTTACTTTCTGGAGACTTAGTTAAAGTGCCATCAGTAACATGTCTCATCTCCCCCTGCTGGTCGCAATCCGAGTTTTGTTCCTTTAGGGATTCAGGCTTATTCAAAAATGCTAACCAATGATTCATATTCGGAGAAGTTTGTTGTATTCAACTATCCCATTCAAAATCCCAAACCGAGTTTTGCAATTCTTTCACTGGCAAATCTCTTTGTGTTCCTAATCTTAATATTGTACAATGGGCGGCTAAAGCGCGATACGCAAAAGAAATTTGTACATATACTCAAATTACTCATTAATACTTGGAACAAGATATAGTAGCCCTCTAAACATATACAACTAAATCTGGTAGACTTGCTGGCCGGCTACCCAAACTTTAGTGGTGTTGCGATCATCACCGTTAAAGAACCATTTTGCGATTATGTCTTCATTAGTAAGCAGCGGTGGGTTCTTATAAGGGTCTTGCCCTTGCTCTTGCTCTTGCTCTTGCATTTGATCCTTCTCCTTTAGCTGCCAATGAAACATATCCACGTTTGAGCCGGGAGCATTGGTATCGATCATTTGAGCGTCAAACTGCTTACCGACGTCAAAAGTCCCCAAGGTCTCATCCATACGCAAGACTTGTGCTCCGCCCATTGTAGCAAGAAATAGGCACTCGGAGACTGAAAGTTTTGCATGATCAGTTTCTCTCATTGCCAAATGCCTTGAAACTGCAAAGGCCTGCCTTCCGGTGGTGAGTATGCTACAAGAATGACCGGCTGAAACGTCGGTGCCTAGACCAACCTTTATGCCCTGGTCCAGCAACCATCGAACCCTACACTCTCCAGAAGTCAGAGAGGAGTTGGAAATGGGACAATGAGATATACCACAGCGACGCTGTTTAATCACACGCGCTTCGGCATCTGTTAGATGAATACAATGTGCCAATACTGTTTTTTCTGTGAGCAGCCCATATTTGTCGTATACATCAGTATAGCTCTCACATTCGGGAAATAAATCTTGAACCCACTGTATCTCCTCCTTATTTTCCGACAAGTGGGTTTGAACGTGTATGTTTTCATCCTTGACTAGCTTGGACAACTGTTGCATTAGTTCTCTAGAACAAGAGGGCGCGAACCTTGGTGTCACTATAGGATTTACGAGGGGATCACAAATGGTTTCCCGTATGTACTTAACAACTTTCACAGTGCTTTCAAAGGAAGTTTTAGTATCTTCAATATAATACTCGGGACCATTGGTATCCATGCACACTTTTCCAACAAGAACACGCTGCCCCAATAAGGAGCTTAGTTGAGCCAAGAGCTTAGTGGACTTGAGATCAATGGTATTATAGTAAGCCACAGTCGTTGTACCGTGAGAAAGCGTCTTACTTATTACCTTATTGTAAACTTCTCTCGCAATATTTTCGTTTGCTAGTGCGGCTTCTATGGGGAAGGTATACTTCTCTAGCCAATCCAGCAGGGTAGAATTCCCAAATACGCCGACATTTGGATATTGCGAGACATGGTTATGCGTGTCAACAAAACCTGGAAAATAAAAGCTGTTATTTCGAGTCTTGTCTTTTCCAATTATGTCAACCACCGTGACATCCTCTGGTGATAAGCTACTATCGTGATCTAAACAATCTTTGACAGGATCGAGTGAATTTCTGTTCACAAACCTGATGATTCCGTTGAGAACTCCAACAGATGTTTTCTCTCTGATTCTCAGCTCTCCTAATTTAGGGGTATCTACAAAGGTACCAAAAAAAACTAGAAACTTTCCATGTTTGTCGTTGAATTTATCAAATAATAAATCACTTTTTGTCATATCCTCTTCAAAGGACAGCCCAATTCATATATTCATTCAATAAAATGTTGTTCTTTTGCCAATGGCCTGTTTTAAAATCCTTATCTTGTCTCCTTTTATAATCCGAAACTATCCAAACTTCCGAGTGATAAATCGCCGGATAGGCATAAAATATGACTCGAGATAAGACCAACAAAGATAAGTACCTCGGTTTAGTTAAGCGATGTTAGGACTGAAAGGGTGTCTAACTATTCTTATTGGATACGTTATTGCTGTCTGTGCTTTGTTTTCCAGTAGGGGAAGAAATCCTTCATTAACTGATTGGGAAAAGTTAAAGGACCAGAAAATATCGAATATTGATAACTTTGGGTTGACCGGTCAACATCTTTTAGAATTTTTCCAGGAAAACTTGCCATTTCTAAGTTTTTCAGAGGAAAAGTATCGTCACAAACACGTTTCTTTATATTATGATGTATTCAAAGAATATATCTTACGTCGTGCCAGTTCAAAAAAGTGTTTACCAGTAGACTCTGCTATCGCAAAGTTGAACAAAGATGTTAACCCAATGCCAGTTCACTCCCATAATGACTACTGGAGGAAACTTCCGCTTTTTGAAGGTCTGGCCTATGGTGCTAGTAGTACTGAAGCCGACGTGTGGAATATAGATGAAAAGATCCTAGCTGTGGGTCATAATGAAGCGTATTTGGACCCAGTTGAATTGACATTAGACAAGCTATACACTGGCCCCCTCTTGGAGATTTTAGACGAGGTGAATTGCCAAGATTCAGACGCCGATCGCAAAAATGGTGTATTTTTCAACTCTCCAGAAACTTCACTCTTCTTTTATATTGATTTCAAGTCGGATGATAACGAACTAACTTATAAACTGCTGATGGAGCAATATTTCAAATCTCTGATTGATTCTGGATATTTGACATATTACGATATGAAGAAGGATGAAATTATTTGGAGACCTGTTACTGTGATACTAACGGGCAACTACCCGACGTCATTGGATATTTTAGACAATGGAAATGATAACGGCTATTTTGAGTCAAGTCAAAGGTTTGCATTTCTAGATGCGCCGTTGTTAAGTTTGGAGCCCAAATACTCAAAGCTATCTGTAGCTGCGACGGTTTCGTTCAGCCAATTAATGAAACATTGTGGTTCTGATCATTGGAAAGTATCGCTAAGAGGTCGTATGGATTCGAATGAGATCAGTTGTGCTAAAAGCATAATTGATGGTGCTCACGCATTGAAACTTAAAACAAGAATTTGGGGAGCCCCAACCTGGCCAGCTAACCTGGTGGAAACTATTTCTCGCCAAATTATTCATGACTTGGGTTCCGATTTACTTAACCTGGACAATTTATTCATGGCATCGTCATTGATATAAGTGGCTTGAGCTGTGGATAAGAAAAGCCATATATTTATATAAACATTTAGATATGAATAGGAAGTAGATTGTTCGACGCAACTACCCGTTCAAGAAGTATAATGGGGAATGGTCTCATCTTCCCTCACAGGATATAGTTCTCTGAAGAGATACATACGTTTGTGTATACTATGCTTCTTTATCAACTCAAGTTTTGTAGAGGAAGACGTTGAAGATGGTGATGTGACATCTTTACTATTCTCCAGCACGTTTTCAGTATTTACTTAATCGTATATTAATGACGTCCCTTATCTATTAACTTTCCGGTTTTTCTTTTTTTCGGTGAATGTTCTTTCCGTTTTAGTGAATTTTTCAATTGTAATTGACGCAATCGGTTTATAACAAGCAGACATAAATATCAAGCTCGAGCCAAATCACAAAAAAAGCCTTATAGCTTGCCCTGACAAAGAATATACAACTCGGGAAAATGACTGCTCAACAAGGTGTACCAATAAAGATAACCAATAAGGAGATTGCTCAAGAATTCTTGGACAAATATGACACGTTTCTGTTCGATTGTGATGGTGTATTATGGTTAGGTTCTCAAGCATTACCATACACCCTGGAAATTCTAAACCTTTTGAAGCAATTGGGCAAACAACTGATCTTCGTTACGAATAACTCTACCAAGTCCCGTTTAGCATACACGAAAAAGTTTGCTTCGTTTGGTATTGATGTCAAAGAAGAACAGATTTTCACCTCTGGTTATGCGTCAGCTGTTTATATTCGTGACTTTCTGAAATTGCAGCCTGGCAAAGATAAGGTATGGGTATTTGGAGAAAGCGGTATTGGTGAAGAATTGAAACTAATGGGGTACGAATCTCTAGGAGGTGCCGATTCCAGATTGGATACGCCGTTCGATGCAGCTAAATCACCATTTTTGGTGAACGGCCTTGATAAGGATGTTAGTTGTGTTATTGCTGGGTTAGACACGAAGGTAAATTACCACCGTTTGGCTGTTACACTGCAGTATTTGCAGAAGGATTCTGTTCACTTTGTTGGTACAAATGTTGATTCTACTTTCCCGCAAAAGGGTTATACATTTCCCGGTGCAGGCTCCATGATTGAATCATTGGCATTCTCATCTAATAGGAGGCCATCGTACTGTGGTAAGCCAAATCAAAATATGCTAAACAGCATTATATCGGCATTCAACCTGGATAGATCAAAGTGCTGTATGGTTGGTGACAGATTAAACACCGATATGAAATTCGGTGTTGAAGGTGGGTTAGGTGGCACACTACTCGTTTTGAGTGGTATTGAAACCGAAGAGAGAGCCTTGAAGATTTCGCACGATTATCCAAGACCTAAATTTTACATTGATAAACTTGGTGACATCTACACCTTAACCAATAATGAGTTATAGAGGAGCAATGCAAAATCTAGGGGTAGAATTACTTTTTGAAAAGGAAAAATATTCAGGTTTGTTGTTTTTATGTAAGTTGTATGATTTGATATACATATATATATATATATAATATATATTGTACATGTGTTTTTCCGGGGAAGAATGGATTATCCGGAGGTGTGAATAAAATGATGACGATTATAGGTTTGTGTTGTAATATTTAGATAACTCAATTCTCGCCAGTTTGAACTCCAACCTAGACTGGTTCAAAGCTTTTGCTATCAAGATGAGATATATGGAATTTTCGTCTTTATCGTCCACTTGTATCTTTATTTCCTCGTCATCTTCATCAATATTGATTCCATTAATAATCGATTTATCGCTCAGAGTGTTGACCAATTCGGTCTTGTTGGGGAAGAAATGTTCCATTTTTCTTCCCAAGTTTTGAATTCTTTCACAAACCCAGGCAATTCTTTGTAAGCCTAATGCAGCAGAAGAACCCTTTAAAAAATGGCCCAGATTGTCTAATTCGGTAAGATTTTTTTCACCGTCCAGCTGTCGTTGCATTTGAGCAAAAGTTGTTTGTGCCTGGTCGATAAATTGAATAATTAGACCTTTAGAAAAATCGGAATCATCGTCATCCATAGATATAATTTCATTTAAGATGGTCCAATTGATGATTTCTGAGGGAATAGTAGACATTATTGTGTGTATTTTCTTGTTTCCGAGAACGAGTGTTGTTATTTCTTTTGAATTTTTCAAAGAAATAAAACTATTACACGTCAGTGGTTATCAATGATCCAGAGCACAACTATCGACCAACCCAACCGGTTTAGAAATTAAAAACAATAATGTTCCTAAATATAGGTTCAATTAAATTTGATAAAAATATTAAACTTTTTATGTAATTTTTCTTCAGTTTTTCCGTTTCGGGCGGGTTACGGATGTATTGATGATTATGTGGCATAAACGAATTATATCTCCGGTATTCAATATGTAAAGTTCCGTTTCTATTTACCACTATTTAACGGAATTTTTGCTCCTTTGCCCTTCATGTCTTATGATAGGTTTTTTAGAAAGAAGCAGGGTCAACCTCTCGCTCTGACAAGGCAATACGCCGGTAGAGGATGAGGATGAAGAGGAGGATACGTTTTGTAAATCTCTTTCCATGACGTGCATCATTTTCTCAAACTTCTTGAACAAAAGCTCTGCTCTAACCATTAGGTCATTCCAATCCAACTTCCCGTTAAGTTCATTAAAAAATTTTAATATTTGGTCGAACTGATTTAGATGTTGTAAAATAGCTTGTGAGTTTTTCTGTAGAATGGCCAACATGAAGAATAATTGGAATTGTGAACTGTAGTAGAAAGTCCAGAAATTCTCCCAAATGTGCATAATATCTTCCATTTCAAATTCTCTCTTGAACCATACTAGAAGCATTCGAAAGCAAAAGAACAAGTTTCCTGAATCACACTTGTTTAAATGTTCGCTCAATTCGGGTAGCATTAATTGTACCAATTCCACGAGAGTTAACATTTGTTCATGGATGCCACTCTGGTCTCTTAGAAAATTTCTTTCCATAATGTCCATGAAGTGCGTAAAACACCAAAACGTTTTCCATTCTTCCTTCATGATGACATAAATAGGCGATAAAAGATCGGTCATCCCCTGCACGTAGCCTAAGTTTGTGTTGTAGACATTATAAGTGATAAGAATGTTTTGTAAATGTATCAAATGTGGGTTCCTGACTCCATCGTCTGCATCATCGCTCTCGTCATTAGCGGATTCGGGGCTGGTACTGTTATTTTCATTTGCTGGGAGTTGTTGTGGCGGTGGTGGTAATCCATCGATGGTATTGTATTGAAATATCTCCAAGTTTCTATCACAGCGTCTCACATCTTTAGATATTCTGAATAATTGATCGTTCCAATATTCCTCTTCATCTTCATCGTCAAATTGTAAAAAATCTTTTGACCAGGTTAGTTTCAATTGATCGTATTCCGCGGCTAAAGTTTGATCGATTTGTACCCTCTCGTCTTGAGAAGAATCCCACGGATATATTTCTAAGAGAAAACCCCAAACTTTCCCTCGCAAACTGTCATTTTCTAACCCACCATGAAATATGAAATCCTTAACTTCGTTTACCGTGACCCTCAGCCTCCCATCGTTCTCATCCCATAGCGAATTCCATTTCGCTTCCGTTAAAGGAAATTGTCTTTGCAGAGCATTATTTATTTCAGTATCACTTAATTCATCAGTTAGATTCAGGTCGTTGAAAATGTTATTCCTATACGAATCAAAGAGTTTGTTCTGCTTTTGATACCTCTCAGCTTCCTGTTTTACTCCTAATGACCAGTTTGCCAAATACACTCTTGCAGAGTCATAATCCTGTTCAATTTGTTTAACCTTCTCATTGTTCAGAAGCTTTTGCAAGTATTCATTGTCGATTTGTGATTTTTGTATGGGTGAGTTGTTAGTCAGCCAACTATCGATAAAATTGGTAGACTTGGTAGTCACGTCTGCTATCTTGCTCATTACGTTCCATTTCCATTCTTGGAATTTCTCGTTTAGTTTCACACCGGCGGTAGCGAGTTCAGTTGTATCTTTCTTCGAATTGTTATAACTTTCCAATAGATCCTTGGAAACGAAATTTCTCAAATCATTCAAAGAGGGATTTACTAACCAAAACTCTGGCTCTAAGTTTGATTTCTTGAGTTCCATCAGTTCGTTGATTTTGTTTCTCAAATCTACGCCACCCCAATACAATTCGTCCGAGTCATCAAATGGGTTCATGGATTTGCGTAGTCTTTTTAACTTGTCCGTAGTTGATGGGCAGAGTTGGTCATGAAAGAACAAGACAGGAGGTTGAAAGCCCGTAAACTGTTCTGTCAAGGGATATATTACCAGAGATCCGACATACCAACCATTTGGACTAGGAGGCCTAAATTGGATGCAGTATATTTGTGAGAGAGAAATTTCGAAAGCTTGACCTAAAGAAGTATTGACCAGGTTACTAAAGTTTATTGAATTTTCAATAACAAATGGTGTAGAAGTTGGACATGTGCCCACTTTAGCTTCATGTTTTAGTAGTTTTGATATCTCTAATGTGGATAAGCCAGATTCTGGGATATATTGGAGAATTGCTTGGTGGGATAGCTTATTCGCTTCCAATGTGAGTAGCAGGAAACCAGCAATATTATCTCTAGCATCGCTTGTTGGGTGTAAGAACACTTTAGATTTGCAGAATAGTATCTTACTCATCAGGGGATGTATGAATGACTCTTGTAGAACTTTGCCAATTTGTGCAACCTATATCTGAGAAACTGAATAGTATATTTGAGCACGATAAATTGATTTATATCTGACCAATTTATGGAAAGTTCTTAACTATTTCTTGCAAATGCGCCTCTCTTTATATAGAGCAGAACTTTGCCCCATATAGTATTGTTTAAGCCTCTCGGATTTCTTTTCTCATCTTGTGGGGCTTCCCGCCTGAACTAAAAATATTAACTATGGAGCAATAAAGACAACACTTGACACTGTTCATGGGGCAGAAGGAAAAGCAAAGATTATCTGCAATATGTACCAAGGCCCACCGCAACCGCCTCCTCAAGCTGTGCCGATGCCTTACATTGTGAATAATAACACACCACCGTACCCAAATGGTAATATTAACTTTCCTCCCACCGCGCAGCAGAATATACCGCCCACGGTTTATCCACAACAAGTGCCATTTCCAGGTCAACCACAGGGGGGTCAATTTCCACAGCCTTCATCAGAACAGCAGGTGTTTAACCAGCTTCCACAAGTGACTCAAACTTTTCACAACTCTGCGCAGAATACGAATGCAACTGGGGGCCCTGGCAGCGGGTCTATGCCAATGTTTACGCCGGTAGCATCCTTTCCCCATCCCATGGCTACAGCAGCAACGGCAGCTGCTCCGTTACCACGGTCTGCATCCCAGGCATCTTTATCTATGTTACGGGTGCCGTATCATGTAAGAAAATACTTATCTAATTTGGCGATGTTGAAATTGTACGAAATAATAAATGAGGTGAATACGGCAATGGGTAAGATTGGCCTGCTTTCATTCTGGACAGAATTAATATCAGATATTTTTACACCTGATGCAGTTATAAGGTATAGTAAAAAGTCTATGACAGATTATAGAGAATTCGAATTTATCATCCCAGTGTTCCCAGTTATTTGCTCTACATTAGGCAGATTTGGCATCGTTAGAATGGAAGTTAAGGTTTTACAATTGAAAACACAAGTTCTAAGTAATTCTACGATTTTTTTCAACTGTCCTCGTGTCACATTTGTCTATTATTATCCTGATGGTTCATATATTACACATTTTTCCCAAATGAAAGGTGCTTTCGATTTGGACTTGAAAATTAATTGGCTGGACGTATCTATGCATAGTTTTGTCCCTGATATTGAATGGAATGCAGTGGAACGGCTTTTGAGTGATGACACAAAGTCTACAGAAATTGAACAAATATTCCGTAAATTGAAACAAGAAGATGTCAAAGAGCAAGGGAATTCTTTTGCAGAAAATAATGCTACGAATGTTCCTCCGAATTTTGAGGCCATCACTCAGCTGAGATCATATTTTGACGTATTCAGAAACGTCTCTGTGTTTGGCACTCAAGAAGGGTTGATGAGAGTCATGCAAATAAGTACCGTTATGTCTACTTTGAAAAACCTTCGAAAGTTTCAAATTGAAAAGAACATTGATAGTCCCGTGACCGCCCTAAGTGCGTACATTGACGCCGACAAGAAGGACAGTGGAAGCGAGCCCTTGCACGCAAAGAGGCGACGCAACAGCGGTATCTCTCCTCGCACCACGACGTTGGGGCCAAACGGCAACTCCAATACAAGCAATGAAGAGCTTCCAACAAGTGATGTGAATGATATTAACAAAGACATGACAAAAAAGAAGATGAAGTTTTAAAGAAGGTAATTACCTAACGTCACCCACTGAAATATTAAGAGAATTGCATGAATCTAGCAGAATGGGAATGTGACATGGTAGCAGCAACCGCAAGGTGTGGCATAGATTATAGTAGTGACAAAACTGTACAATTACTATATAGTGAGATATAATACAATGGTTTATTCAAGATATATTAACCCCCGGGTAATGGACCAAATTTGGAAAAGTCTCGGATTCTCATAAAAGCTTAATAAATAAAGAGTATTTCGAAACAAACACGACAATTACACTTGCAAGTCAGTAGAGAAACCCAGTACAGAGCAAGCAAAAGATGATCTCTGATGAACAGCTGAACTCCTTGGCCATCACCTTCGGTATTGTGATGATGACTTTAATTGTCATTTACCATGCTGTTGACTCCACCATGTCTCCTAAGAACTAAAGTGGTTACATTTGGATAGCGAACTTCAGTTTTTATTATACGTCGCTTTGTGTTTCTGCAAAACAAAACAAAACTACAACTACAAAGTACTGCGTTGGATTTCAATCAGTGCTACATTAATTTTTCTCCCTTTTTACTTCGTTTTACGCACAAAAATATACAGATAAATACACTCGAGATAAACAAGACATCTCCTTCCGCTATTTTTTGTATAATTTAATATCATTATTAATAAAAAGAATTCCTATACATATATTCAAAAACAAATGTTAAAAGTTTTCTTCGCCCAGTATATCTTTTGCACAACTCTCTACCTGGAACAAGGCTTCAGAAATATCCGTAAAAGCTCTCGCAAATGCAATGCCGTGAACCTCTGTCCAATGCATTTTTTCACTGTCTATTTCAGAGCTGTTCGCCACTGAAGGCAAGGGTAATTGTTGCTGCCCTGAACTTGATGCCTTCTGTTGGTATATTTTCTTGAATAGGTTCTTCTCCATAGAATTGCCTCCTGAATTTAAATTCGAATGTGATTGGTCCTTCATTTCACTAAATTTCTTGATGAAGTGGTAAAGTTTTTTACGTGACATAATTGGATTTGGCAAGTATCGCGGTATCTTGTTTTTTGATCTGAAACAATTGGATAAAATGTAAAAAACGAAAATCACTGATGAGACACTATCTCTTCGTAGCGATAGTAAGGCTCTCGTGGTTTCAATATCAAAATCCTGATCCCAAATTTCAAAAAATGCACCTGAAATTCTCGCTTCAATGATCTTAGATAACAAAAATTGGCATGAATTGATTAGACTTGCGTACTTCTCAGGATTGAAGTTGGAAATAATGATTGGCTCATGACGGGCTTTCTTCAAAAGTTCCCTGATTGCTTCAAGACTTTGAGTCAGTCTAACTTCACGAATGTGGGAAAATGCGAAAGTTAAATCAGTAGGTGCGTCGTCGGCATCCCTGTATAAATACCGGTCCGCCACGGTTTGGTAGGACTGGCCCAAGTGTGCCAGTAATGATGACATACTATCTCTTAGTTCTGTCCTAGCTCTAAAGGGCCACACTATCCAGTTGATGGGAATCGAAACCAAAATACCGATAATAAGTGCCAAGCCTGTAACCCACGTAGATTTCCATATTCCAGCGGTGGTTAAGTTATAATGTCTATTAGGTTTGCTGTATGGTTCAAGAGCAATTATGGTAAAGCACATTAATGCAGTGAAGCTCGATTTGGTGTTTCTATAGACAAGAAAGTTGATGCTAAATGGGACCACGATCAGACCAGCAAACGTGCAAACCACGTATGGACTACCAAAATGTCTCGATTGGTTGGCAGCCCACCCCCAAAAGATACCTACTATACCACAGATTAATCTCCTCATTACCAACGCCCAGTTACCAGAGTATCTTCTATGTGCTAATAAGTAAAACGTGAGTGGGGCCCACCAACAATGAAATTCTTGGTACCAGTGATAGGATTCAGGTAGCCAAGTTGGTAGACACAAAAATATCATACAAAAAGTAATCTTTAGTGTCCACTTACATTCATCACCAGATAAAATTCTACTCAATTTCCATAGTTTAAATCTCCAAGGATTTTGAGTTGTATGAAAATTGAAGTCGTTGTGATCAATTGCTCTGATGGAAATAGTGTGGTTTTTGCGATTCTGTGACTTTTCGTCACCACCTTGTGAATCAAGTCTCAGCGCTTCTTCTTCGCCTTTGTTATACTTGTGTCTTGACGTGTAGGTGTTATAAACTCTTTCAAAAATTTCATCGACATCACGTTTGGCCTCAAAATAATGAAGAACATTTCCTGCACCTTCATCGAGAACACATTGTTTGGGCAATCTTGTCAACGCACGAGACAGTGGATATGATGGCAGAGCAATTCTCCAGTGAATATTCTCACCCAAAACTTGGCAATCGTGGATAACAGTAACTAGCTGCCTTGCGGAGTTTCTCAAATATCTTAGAAAAAGGAAAATATCGACAGACTCTTCGTCATTCAACAGTTCCTGTGAAAAAAAACTAGAATTCACAAAATCCCTGTAACAAACATCTAGTTTGTAAATTTTCCTCTTTAATTTAGAATGCGAGTGACTTAATATTTTGACACACTCATCTAAGTTGTTTTTTTGATTTGGAGACTCGTATTTCTTTAGTACTCTTGATAGATTTTCCAAAACGAAGATCATTTCCAGTATTAAGTTGAAGATGCTTTTCGAGAAGGACGCCTTTAATGCATTAATGTAGATTTCATTTTTTAAAAGCCCCGGACCGATAGGCTTAAAGGCACTGGGCGTGTTTTCTCTTGTTGGAATTCCTGAAGATTGAGGGCTAGCGCTTGCTTCTTTGCTCAGGGTCGCAGAATCCGATCTATACTTCTCCAATTCTTCATACATCTTTTTCAATTCATCATCATTAAAAATTTTGGGTGCAATGGGTAATACTCTCAGAGAAGTTTCCATGGCAGTTAAAGAATTTCTTAAACTCTTCAACGATTGAAGGTCAAACCTGGAAATTGTCAACTGATTTACAAAATCTCTAAAACCTTGAGATAAATCAATGTTTAGTGTTTTCACCATTTTTACTTGGGCTAGGTAAATTTGTTCTTTGGACTTTATTAATTCAGTATCTACTAGTGCCATTAAAAAGGTCTTTGTGGTCTGTAGACACTTGTTATAATGTTCCATTAACTCTGCATTGCCACTATGTGGTGATACACATACACAAACCAAGAGAGATAGCAAAAGGCCGAAGAGATATGAGATTCCAAAATCCCAAAAAATTTGCCACTTCAAATCAAACTTGGATGAGGCCAACCGAACTGTATGAGTGAATATAATCGATATCGAAAACGAAGTTGTGAAATAGAAGAACCGACGGTAAACAGACCTTAGCCAGATGGCAAATAAGAGGGCCATAGTCAGACTCTGAAATAAAATTCCTCCCTGGTAGTTTGCGGTCGGCTTTGTCGCTGTGGAAATGTACCATGCCAAAGCCGACCATCCCAGGCCAAAACTTGCGCCGATAATGGAGCTTATAGTCATTTCCAGTTGAACACCAATATTTCTGACCGGATGATGTATAAGTACTGCGATGGGTAGAAAATACCTGAACTCATGGCCAATCCACCTACCAGAAGGCCTGATAACGCAAATCACGATAGCAATGAAATAAGCAATAAAAAACTTGAATATGGATACCCCATTTTTTCTAATATCTCTAGGGAAATGAATAATGGGCCTGTAGATAGCAGTCCAAACATATTCGGAAAGCTTGGTAAAACCAGATTGCAGTTTTTTCCTTGCAGCGCCATTGTCGTCATCGATGTCGCTGTTAGGAGACCTAGCTTTGCTGTCCGGCTTGGTAAAAGCAGCATCAAAAAACCCATCTCTCAGCTCTTCCAGCCCAAAGTCCTCTACTTCCTCCCAGTGTTTGTCCTTAACCAAATTTTCCAGCCGCATTTGCGATAAGGATGCCACGGATTGTTGTGGGCTTCCTGCAAAGCTAAGCCCGCTTATACCGGCAGGATTCTTATAGTTAAGTTCATGTAGTGACCTGAGTGATGTTTGAGAGTATGAACCTTTCACAATATCAGGATCAGGAGTGGGACTTCGATCTCGCTCATATCTTTTCATGAGGACCTGTTACAATTCCAGCACTATACTGTACATGCTTTCCTTAGTGGAGCACAAAGCAAGTTAAAAATGAACTTTAAATTGATTAAAGTGTTAGTGACGCTTAAACTCGTTTTCCTGCGCGTATTTCACGCAATCTATACATAATCATCTTTGATAATGTTATATCGCCTTTCATTTCCAGATTTTGTTCACTGAAAAGTCTTATCGGAAACCTAACTTTGGGCGACAGGGTTATTGTTTATAATTTGTAGGTGTTCCATTTTTTTCTTTGTACTTTTTTAGGTTAACGTAATATTTAATTAGGTCATTTTTAGGGCGTTTAGTATTAGAAAAATTCATTTGTACACACTATTAAGAGGAAGGCAAACTATATTTACATTTTATTGAGGAAAAGGGTTCATCGAGGAGTTATCAAGAAAAGCGTTTGTTAGTAGTAGTTTGCGACAGTGGAGATGGCAGCTGCACCATGGTATATTAGACAGCGTGACACGGATTTATTGGGTAAATTCAAGTTCATACAGAATCAAGAAGACGGCAGATTAAGGGAAGCTACAAACGGAACGGTGAATTCACGATGGTCGTTGGGGGTCAGCATAGAACCTCGTAACGATGCTAGAAACAGATACGTTAACATTATGCCGTATGAGAGGAACCGCGTTCATTTGAAGACTCTATCCGGGAATGATTACATTAATGCCTCGTATGTCAAAGTGAACGTGCCAGGGCAGAGCATCGAACCGGGCTACTATATTGCTACTCAAGGTCCCACGCGTAAAACTTGGGATCAGTTTTGGCAAATGTGCTATCACAATTGTCCTTTAGACAATATTGTCATTGTGATGGTCACGCCTCTGGTAGAATACAATAGGGAGAAGTGCTACCAGTACTGGCCTCGCGGTGGTGTAGACGATACGGTTAGAATAGCATCAAAATGGGAAAGTCCGGGCGGCGCCAATGATATGACTCAATTTCCCTCTGATTTGAAAATAGAGTTTGTTAACGTACATAAGGTGAAGGACTATTATACGGTCACCGATATCAAACTCACACCCACGGACCCTCTTGTAGGACCTGTCAAAACTGTTCACCACTTTTACTTCGACCTTTGGAAAGATATGAACAAGCCAGAGGAAGTAGTACCCATAATGGAATTATGCGCTCACTCCCACAGCTTGAATTCCCGCGGGAACCCCATTATCGTACACTGTTCCGCAGGCGTGGGCAGAACGGGGACGTTCATTGCCCTAGATCATCTCATGCATGATACCTTGGATTTTAAAAATATTACAGAACGGTCAAGGCATTCAGACAGGGCTACAGAGGAGTACACACGGGACTTGATCGAACAGATCGTGTTACAGTTGCGCTCGCAAAGAATGAAAATGGTTCAGACAAAGGATCAGTTCCTATTTATCTACCATGCTGCCAAGTATCTTAACAGTCTTTCCGTGAACCAATAGACAGCTATATAAAAGTTCCTAATTGTGCATTTTTTCAATAACAATACTTATTCATCCTTATAATTATATTCTAGCTTCGTTGTCATGGGAACATAGCCCATACACCGCAGTTATTTATGATCATTTCGAACGGGAAGTATGGATGAATCTTTTTTTTTTTTTTTTTATAGCACGCAACTGAAAAAAAAAAAAAGAAAAATTTTTCATCTTCGCTCGACGTTTCTTTTGTAGTACTCATCTCTTTTTATATAAAGATTAATTAGTTATTGTCGCTTTGCTTTTCCTTCTTTAAAAAATGTTTCTTGCTTTTGGATTTTCAGATGTCCCAAGATCATTACAGTATTTTAATTGAACAAAATGGCTGAAGGTGTTTTCCAAGGTGCTATCGGTATCGATTTAGGTACAACCTACTCTTGTGTTGCTACTTACGAATCCTCCGTTGAAATTATTGCCAACGAACAAGGTAACAGAGTCACCCCATCTTTCGTTGCTTTCACTCCAGAAGAAAGATTGATTGGTGATGCTGCCAAGAACCAAGCTGCTTTGAACCCAAGAAACACTGTCTTCGATGCTAAGCGTTTGATTGGTAGAAGATTCGACGACGAATCTGTTCAAAAGGACATGAAGACCTGGCCTTTCAAGGTTATCGACGTCGATGGTAACCCAGTCATCGAAGTCCAATACTTGGAAGAAACCAAGACTTTCTCCCCACAAGAAATTTCCGCTATGGTTTTGACCAAGATGAAGGAAATTGCTGAAGCTAAGATTGGTAAGAAGGTTGAAAAGGCCGTCATTACTGTCCCAGCTTACTTTAACGACGCTCAAAGACAAGCTACCAAGGATGCCGGTGCCATTTCTGGTTTGAACGTTTTGCGTATCATCAACGAACCTACTGCCGCTGCTATTGCTTACGGTCTAGGTGCTGGTAAGTCCGAAAAGGAAAGACATGTTTTGATTTTCGATTTGGGTGGTGGTACTTTCGATGTTTCCTTGTTGCACATTGCTGGTGGTGTTTACACTGTTAAATCTACTTCCGGTAACACTCACTTGGGTGGTCAAGATTTCGACACCAACTTGTTGGAACACTTCAAGGCTGAATTCAAGAAGAAGACTGGTTTGGACATCTCCGACGATGCCAGAGCTTTGAGAAGATTGAGAACTGCTGCTGAAAGAGCTAAGAGAACCTTATCTTCTGTCACTCAAACTACCGTTGAAGTTGACTCTTTGTTTGACGGTGAAGATTTCGAATCCTCTTTGACTAGAGCTAGATTTGAAGACTTGAACGCCGCATTGTTCAAGTCTACTTTGGAACCTGTTGAACAAGTTTTGAAGGATGCTAAGATCTCTAAGTCTCAAATCGACGAAGTTGTCTTGGTTGGTGGTTCCACCAGAATTCCAAAGGTCCAAAAGTTGTTGTCTGACTTCTTTGACGGTAAGCAATTGGAAAAATCTATTAACCCAGATGAAGCTGTTGCTTACGGTGCTGCTGTTCAAGGTGCTATCTTGACCGGCCAATCCACATCTGACGAAACCAAGGACTTGTTGTTGTTAGATGTTGCTCCATTATCTCTAGGTGTTGGTATGCAAGGTGACATGTTCGGTATCGTTGTTCCAAGAAACACTACTGTTCCAACCATCAAGAGAAGAACCTTTACTACATGTGCTGACAACCAAACCACCGTTCAATTCCCAGTCTACCAAGGTGAACGTGTTAACTGTAAAGAAAACACTTTGTTGGGTGAATTCGACTTGAAGAACATCCCAATGATGCCAGCTGGTGAACCAGTCTTGGAAGCTATCTTCGAAGTTGATGCTAACGGTATCTTGAAGGTTACTGCCGTCGAAAAGTCTACCGGTAAGTCTTCTAACATCACTATCTCTAACGCTGTTGGTAGATTGTCTTCTGAAGAAATTGAAAAGATGGTTAACCAAGCTGAAGAGTTCAAGGCTGCCGATGAAGCTTTTGCCAAGAAGCACGAAGCTAGACAAAGATTGGAATCCTACGTTGCCTCCATCGAACAAACTGTCACTGACCCAGTCTTGTCTTCTAAATTGAAGAGAGGTTCCAAGTCCAAGATTGAAGCTGCTTTGTCCGATGCTTTGGCTGCTTTGCAAATCGAAGACCCATCTGCTGATGAATTGAGAAAGGCTGAAGTTGGTTTGAAGAGAGTTGTCACCAAGGCCATGTCTTCTCGTTAAGACTGCATTCATCACATATATATGAATATTACTTATATTGTATATAAATTTTGTTTTCTCTTAACTTTGTATCCTTAATAAAATAAAATTCACAAGTATCACAATTAAAATATTTGTTTTTCTTTCGCGTAAATATTTAGCTTGATAACTGTTACTGATATGTCTGAGGAAAGTTGATCAAGACCCAATAATAATCTATATACTGGTTGAAACAAATCAGTGCCGGTAACGCTTTTTGTATCTTGAGATGGCGTATTTCTACTCCAGCATTCTAGTTAAGAAAAAGTCTAAAAATGGTTTTTTTCATCCAAAATATTAAATTTTACTTTTATTACATACAACTTTTTAAACTAATATACACATTTTAGCAGATGCGCGCACCTGCGTTGTTACCACAACTCTTATGAGGCCCGCGGACAGCATCAAACTGTAAGATTCCGCCACATTTTATACACTCTGGTCCTTTAACTGGCAAACCTTCGGGCGTAATGCCCAATTTTTCGCCTTTGTCTTTTGCCTTTTTCACTTCACGTGCTTCTGGTACATACTTGCAATTTATACAGTGATGACCGCTGAATTTGTATCTTCCATAGCATCTAGCACATACTCGATTTTTACCACTCCAATCTTTATAAAAATACTTGATTCCCTTTCTGGGACAAGCAACACAGTGTTTTAGATTCTTTTTTTGTGATATTTTAAGCTGTTCTCCCACACAGCAGCCTCGACATGATTTCACTTCTATTTTGTTGCCAAGCAAGAAATTTTTATGGCCTTCTATCGTAAGCCCATATACAGTACTCTCACCCTGGAAATCATCCGTGAAGCTGAAATATACGGGTTCCCTTTTTATAATTGGCGGAACTTCTCTTGTTTTGTGACCACTTCGACAATATGACAAAACATTCTGTGAAGTTGTTCCCCCAGCAACATTACAGTCGTATGTAAATTGACATTGGACTTTTCTTCCTTCAATGATTTCCTCCCTAGCTGACCTGGTCGTCACAGTAGCTGACATACCAAGAGATCTTGAAATATGGACAATTCCGTCCATAATGGATGAATAAACAGTTTGAATTGCTATTTTATAAGATTCAGGGCCTTCGCCCTTTTTCACAACGTACCCATCTGAGTCGATCAAGCCGGCTAAGAATGCTTCACGAACTTCTATATGCTCGCCGTACATAAATTCAGGGATTTGCTTCTCTCCATCAAGATCCCTTTTAAACTTTAAAATTGTGACAGCTTTCCAGAATGGATTATTTTTCCTCAAATTCCTTGTCTTCCTGTTTTCATCTGGACCATCTCCATAATGAAGCCTTACATGTTTGGCACGTAGCGGAACGTGATCGTCACAAACCGTAAGGTAGAGACCCCAGATTTTCGCATTTTCTCTTAAACTCTCCATTAGCTTAGGATCCAAGCTATCTACTGAGATTTCTGGCTCTTTTGTTGTACTGTCACCTAACCACAGACCAAGCATCCAAGCCATACTTTTTACAGCAGGAGTTACAAGGTCACTACGTCCAGTGAGAAATTTAGATAAAACACCATTTCCTGCGAGTACTGGACCAAATCTTATGCAGCTAGAAATTCTCAATTGAGCATCAAGATAATCCAAATCTCTAACTTCAATGTCAAAGTTGAAATATTCTCCTTTAGAGCGCTCCATTTCTTCTATGAAGCGTTTTGCGGCAAACTCACCTTCAACTGTCATTGGGAATGTCTTATGATGGTTTTTTGGAATTATTATTATCCTACCATCAAGCGTCTGACATTGCTGCAGATTTCTCCATCTCACTTTATATTTGGTGGCATTTCTACCACTTTTTTCCAACAGTGGTTTGGTAGGGACCCTGACTGACAATTTATGACCTGCAGTACATTGTAATGCAAGACGCTGATAAACTGTTCTACGCCTGGGATCTAACCTACCAGGTTCACCTTCAAAAGCTCTGTGTTTGGTTTTTTGCTGTATATTATAGATTTTCTGATAGCCCTGTGTGACATTTATGACGCGGGCAGCGGAGCCATCTGCGCACATAACGTAAGAGTTAGCCGTGACGTTTGCGATGTCTTTAATTTCACCGTTAGCCATCAGAATAGTCGTGTTTTCAGAAAGCATTTTAAAGTATAGATAGAATTGATTGCTGCTTATGAGGATATGGATTTAGAGCTAATAGTTGTAATAGAAATAAAAGCCATTTAGAATAGGAATTGAATACAATTTTATGAGCTTTAAATATTTAATGATGAATAGTGCGTTTAGAACGCTTCATCATGCTTCAACAAGCTTCTGCAAACCTCATTTGAGTAGCAATAGCTGTTTACTTTTTTCCGCGACTTTATTCGAAGTTATGGTGAACTTTTCGTGGTTTCACACCTAATAACGCCCAGCGGTAGTACAATTCAAAGTAGTAGGTACCAATGGTAGTACTAGTGGGTGATAGTAGCAAATTTCTCTATGAAAATGAATTGTTGCTCTGCAATGATGTTAATGTGGACATGACATGAATTTTCGCGATATGTTGATGTAAATAATAACATGATTTTCGTGGATCATTTCGTAAACCATAGGTTTATTTCGTGAATTACTAAGAGAAAGGCATAGAAACAGGACTTGCGAACCCTTTCTGTAATATGTCATAATATTTCAATACACGCACAAAAAAGGTACGTTAATTTCCATGGTAATCGTGTATTTAGTTACATCACTTTTCGTGACACACATGAATACATTTGCCCTTAAGCCCTGTGTAGGATTGATTTCTTTTTTCGTGACGCACATGTCTTCAACTGCATCAATTTCCATGAGACACACACGTCTACCATGTTGTCAGATCTCATGAATCTTTCATGTATTCATTCACATCATTTTCGTGGATCCTCTAATTGTATCGAGATCACTTTTCGTGATCCGCTAATCAGCGACGGTCACATTAGGTTTGCCAAGTCAGGGTATGAACCATACGATCAGTTTTCGTGAACCTGGTACGTATATTGTGGCGTTTGTGTATATTTTCATTCTTTGACAACAATCAATACCAACCTCAAATAGGAAAAGTAATAAGTTTGGCGTTACACCCCAAAAGACGCCAAACGGATCGAACTTACTCAATAGCAATTAGCGAGACAAAACCTACGTTAAGACCTGTAACCGATTTATCAAAGCACTCTGCGGTTCTTTCTTGGGAATATTACCTGGACATTTTGTGCCCTCAAGAAACGAGGCTCTACGAGCCTGTTGGAGCCCCTCAGACATTAGCCGCCACGAATCAAACTTTTTACGCGATTCGGCCCAAATCAGTTTCTCACAGATCATTCGTAGAGTGAAAAAGCACATCGATTATTTGATACCCCTTTGGGTTAATTACTGTTGAGGTCTTTTCTATTTCTGATTGAAATTTTTGCTCCAGCATTATAGCATGCTGGTTTTTTTTTTAAATTGATGTATCTCATCGCAGGCACGGGCAGTACAGTGCCCTGAGCGTAGGGAAAAATGAAAAAAAGGATGTAACTTTTAACATAATTCCAGCACGCAGCGATTGGGTATAATGAAGATTGTTAAGTTCAACAACATGTGAAATTCTTAGCTCCGCAACTTGCTTGAATTATGAGCTCTAAGATTCAAGAAGTAAATAGGTCATATAATGGAATGATAGTAGTACTTGATAAAGGAACCATGTGATCTTACGTTGATATGAAAATAATTCTCTCACAGAAGTCAGTTTGTATGACTAACATAGAGAGTAATTGCTTTTCGGATAAAATCGCACCTAACAAAGATTACCTTTTGTAAAGCCTCCAGAACAGCTATGAATGTTCGTTATTCTACGCACTTTCTTTCATACATCTTGATCCGCCTTTTTTGATGTAGGTTTTAACGCGGCAAAACATATTAATTTTTCTGATTTGGAAAAATAAAGAGTTAGTTCTGCCACGCCATTTTAAGTCCAAAGGCACAATTTTACGTTGGAACTAAACGGTAAAGATCAAATATCACCTTTATTCTTTTTTGGTATGCATCGATTTCTTTGCCAGTAAGAACTACGTGCAACTCTACATTAGATCAAAATATAACGGATCATAAATGCAAACAACATTTGTCCAAAAGAAACAAAAATGTTGGCGTTTGTCTCGAACATGACACAATACTCCTTGATCGAGGGACATTGCCCGATTAACTATGATTTATACTTTTTACTACAGGTACTCGTTCTCCCTACTATTTCACCAGTATACGGTCGTTTTATGATTCATTTATTGCCTATAATGGTAAAAAGGGACATCTTAACCTTACGTGTTGCAATGAGACCATTCTTTTCGATTCATCAACTGTGAAATTTCTGAAATCCAGTACAATGCGAAACGCTACCGATAATGGCACCGTCTTTTGAATTATGAGGCCCAGATATGGCGTTCAATCTTCAACAAAAAAATGAATATCAAAACTAAATTCTATCTGGATAACAATCTTTCTTTGGTTTGCAGAAATATCATTAAAAAACAATCCATAACTACTAAGGAAGGGTATAAATGGTTTGGTTTACTAATTTTATATTTTGATTTGATTAGCAATTATAATCTCTAATATACTATTTCTGTAGCCAAAAATCTGCAATGTCAATAAGTAGCAAGTGCCGCTTACTCGTGAGAATATCAACCTTATAGCATATGTTTTCTATTTTTTTTTTTTGCTTATGGAGATAATGAACATTGTACACATGAACAAAGTGGTAGTTCTCTCTCCTTGATTTTTTGTGCTTGCGATATATATAATTGTTACATTCAATGGCCATGCTAAATAAAGGTTTTAGCTTTGTTTCACTCGTGCCCAGGATAATTTTAAGGCGCAAACATCCAAATAATGAAGAAAAGGATAACGATTGTCCCAGGTCTAAAACATTTTTTAATAATAGCCGTCATTAGCCTTGCAACAGTACAACAACGCCGATGGGAAAGGATTGCAATTCTATTTGTAATTAATAGGTTGTATAATAATTTACGATATGGCCTTGTGGTAACTATTTATGAATACTGGTGTAGACTTATTTATAATCCTAGAGAGTAAACCTCTTCTTGTCAAGATATGAAAAATACAAATTTAGAGACAGAAGTATTACGTGTAAACTTTACAGAACCACTTCTCCATTATAGCTACAATGTGAATTGAACTTTCCTTGAATGTTGAGAAAAACTATATTAAAATTAGAAATCGTCCCATTTGTCCTCGTCCTGTTCATTCTTCTTATCGTTATTATCAATCTTTTGATATTCTGTATGGGTTGTATTCCCTGCTGTAGAGCTATCCTCTGCATTACCATTGAAATTTTTAGTGAAGTTACTAAATGCTTGGAATCCATAACTACTCGTTTCTTGAAACTTTTGGCCAAACTGGGCAGCTGCTCTCTTCGTTTCTTCTGACAACTCTCCGGATTGCCATTGCTGGACGTGAGGCTTAATAACCGTTTCGTTTACGTCCTCGAACGATTTGGTTACAGCGCTGGAGAAGAGGCCCCATCCTCTGCTCAATGTTCCCAAAGGATCAGCTTGAAAATTTTCCAGGCTCAAAGTATTGCTGGACCCTGCAGACCGTTCTTGTGGAGGTTTTGCGGGTGTACTTCCAAAGCCCTGATATTTACCACCTTGAGAAGGGGGCAAATGATCTGGTCTAGATTGGTTCTTCTTGCCCAGCTCAGCAAAATAAGCTTCGTTCTTCTCCTTTTGAAAATTGGCACCATTACTAGAGTTTGCTGGTGTTGCAGATCGACGGTTCTCCAGTGGTGTCCCTTCTCGACTTTGAGCAACACCAGGCGTAGCGGATGCAGCGGTTTGAGAGGTTGCTGATAACTTGGAAGCATCAAAATCCAAATGCTCACGCTCTTCAAATACTCTATCTTCGCAAAGACATGTTAACTTTTCTTTATAATCCTCTGCGACGGGGTTATCGTATTTCACTTTTTGTGGTAAACTCAGGTCAATATTATGCGACTTGAACCATTCAGTCAAAGGTTCGTTACCACCTTTTTCCATACGAAGAAGTTCCTCCGGTTTAAACTGATCCATAGTGATAGATCTTACAAAAGATATATGCACACCAAGCCCTCTATGGATACCGGCACATTCAAGGCAAATGAAAGCTCCAAACTTAGGCGTGGCCCATTGTGGATTTGGCGCACCACAATCCATACATTTCTTATTTGCACCAATCTTTTGCAATTGCAAAAGACGCCTGCGGGTATCTGGGTCCACTTTCCAATCTGACATGCTCTATAATCCGCGATAAAATTGCTCAATTGGCACCATTTAAACTCAGAATCACGTCCATATTTCTGCTTTCATTCTTGATATAGTTGTGCAATTTGGTTCTTGACAAAAACTGGCGTTGCTTGCGGGTAACCGCGCGATTTTTAAAGTGCCAAACTGCGAAAAGAATATAACAAGCTTTCGAGCAAGATCAATGTACCCAGCAAGTGAAATAATAAAACAAGAGCCCCAAAGATCTGCTTATAATTGCTAGAAAAATATATTATTAATCATGAGCACTGCTTCAACACCGCCAATTAACTTATTTCGTAGAAAGAAAGAACATAAACGTGGGATCACATACACAATGTTACTATGTGGGCCAGCAGGTACAGGAAAGACCGCCTTTGCTAACAATCTATTGGAAACTAAGATCTTTCCGCATAAGTATCAATACGGTAAATCAAATGCTAGTATTAGCTCTAACCCAGAAGTAAAAGTTATTGCTCCGACAAAAGTTGTTTCATTTAATTCGAAAAATGGGATTCCATCTTATGTTTCTGAATTCGATCCAATGAGAGCCAATTTGGAACCAGGTATTACCATCACCTCCACTTCATTAGAACTTGGGGGCAACAAAGATCAAGGAAAGCCAGAAATGAACGAGGATGATACCGTGTTTTTCAACTTGATTATGACGCATGGTATAGGCGAAAACTTGGACGATTCGTTGTGTTCTGAGGAAGTTATGTCGTATTTAGAACAACAATTTGACATTGTTTTAGCTGAGGAAACCAGAATTAAAAGGAATCCGAGGTTTGAGGACACCAGGGTTCACGTAGCATTATATTTTATTGAACCCACTGGACACGGTCTGAGAGAAGTCGATGTAGAGCTCATGAAAAGCATCTCCAAATACACAAATGTACTGCCAATAATAACAAGAGCTGACTCATTCACCAAGGAGGAGCTAACTCAATTCAGGAAAAATATTATGTTTGATGTGGAAAGATACAACGTCCCAATTTACAAATTTGAGGTTGACCCTGAAGATGATGATTTGGAATCCATGGAAGAGAATCAAGCCTTGGCATCCTTGCAACCATTTGCTATTATAACTTCAGATACCAGAGATAGTGAAGGTAGATACGTTAGGGAGTATCCGTGGGGGATAATATCAATCGACGACGACAAAATTTCGGATTTGAAAGTTTTAAAAAACGTCCTGTTTGGTTCTCACTTACAAGAATTCAAAGACACCACGCAAAATTTGCTTTACGAGAATTACCGTTCCGAAAAACTATCGTCCGTGGCCAACGCTGAAGAAATTGGTCCTAATTCTACAAAGAGACAGTCAAATGCTCCAAGTTTAAGCAACTTTGCCTCTTTGATAAGCACTGGTCAATTCAATTCTTCTCAAACTCTTGCAAACAATTTGAGAGCGGACACACCAAGAAACCAAGTAAGTGGAAACTTTAAGGAAAACGAATACGAAGACAATGGCGAACATGATTCAGCAGAAAATGAACAGGAAATGTCTCCCGTGAGACAGTTGGGTAGAGAAATAAAACAAGAAAATGAAAATTTGATAAGATCTATCAAAACAGAATCTTCACCAAAATTCTTGAACTCTCCGGACTTACCAGAGCGTACCAAGTTAAGAAATATTTCAGAAACCGTTCCATATGTCTTGAGACATGAAAGAATTTTAGCAAGACAACAAAAACTGGAAGAGTTAGAGGCCCAGTCAGCTAAAGAATTACAAAAAAGAATTCAAGAATTAGAAAGAAAAGCACACGAATTGAAATTGAGGGAAAAACTAATAAATCAGAATAAACTAAACGGTTCATCATCTTCAATCAATTCTCTACAACAGAGCACAAGGAGCCAAATTAAAAAAAATGACACGTATACTGATTTAGCCTCTATTGCATCGGGTAGAGATTGAGTTGTATCTGTACAAAATCCAAAGCTGAGCAAATAAATAAATAAATAAATGTATAAGTTACCGAACGGGGGTATTTTTACTTTTGATCAAAAATTTATGTACCAACTACAAAGTTTCCTCAGCACAGCCTTCAAGAAGGGAACACACATACAAACAGTGTCAAATAATTGTAGGGATAAATTTAAATATGGCATAAACTAAATAAGTAGAGCATGAAAAAACTGCAAAATCCAAAAAGTAAAAACGAAGGTCAGAAAGTAAAGCAAAAGAAAATTAATAAAGCAATACTAAATCTATCATGATTTCCCGTAACTTCCATTAAAGCTGTAACCAGATTTACTCCTACTGTTTGAGCCTCTAACGCCTAATGGATTTTTAGAGAAGCTCAACCTGATACCTCCTTTGTTGTTGAGGGAAGGGCGGGGGTGAGGTAGTTGACTACCATATAATTCTGCCAATGCTCTAGTGGCAAAGCTAACATCCTCAAATTCTACAAAACAAATTGGACCATGGCCATGACCGTTGCCATGACCGTGAGAGTTCATTTTATTCCTGAAGGATAATCTACGAAAACCTTGCTGATTAGAAAACAATTGCCTTAATTCTTGTTCCGTGGCATCCGGAGGTAGATTACCCACATAAAGAGTATTACAAGGAGGATTTTGGTCCGCGGGATTGGCTGGTGGTGGCACCTTGGCTAGTAGTGATAGGTCAGCCTGTGAAATAGTTGTGGAACCTGCCACATTTGTTTCGTTATTTTTCGAAAATGCAGAGGCAGAAGCTGTAGAAGAACATTCTTTCTGTCGTGATATTGTACTGGTGTCTTGTTCACTCACTAAAAAGCCTTGATTCACCTTTTGGTTGTTGAATATTGAAGACCCGTTAGGAGCAGAAGATTGTGGGTGGCCATTTTCCGTTTGGAGATTCAGGTCCAAATTGGAAGGAACATTCGAAACGCTCTGCTGAATACTTTGTGTCTTAGTTGAAGCATTAATTTGGTTCAATAAGTGATAATGCGGTAGAGAAGTCGCGGAATGTATTACTCCTGAATTGTTCAGATTAGGTTGTGATTGAATATGTGGAACATCCTGGCTAATTGAATGGTGGGATGGAGGCAACAGATTAGACTGATGATTTTCTTGGCTAGATAATTGAAAAAGAGGAATATTAGCAGTTGAGGAAGCATTCCACTCCATCACAGGCGTAGATGACATCGGAGGCTCTTGTAAAGATGCACCAAATGAAGAATTACCAACATCATTAACTAATTCATCACCATTCCAAATACTTTCATTTATTTCATCCTTTTCTAGTAGCAAAAGTGACTTGCCAGCGTCCTTCTGAGGTGGCATTCCTGCTGGAACTGGTGTGGTGGTTACGTTTGATAAATCATGTTGTGAGATGCTATTTCGTAGAAAGGGTACGGATTCTTTTCTTTGAGAGATTGTTTCCAATCCGAATGGGTCATTGAATGAGAAACGGAGGGATCTCTCTGAAAGTAATGAAGGCCTTGGCTTGGCCGCTGAAGGCCCTAATGGAGAGGAACTAGTTTTTCCATATGATATAGTATTAAAACTTTGATTTTGAATTTCATTTTGCGCACTGGACGACAATTGGTAATTCTTTGGAGAACTATTTGTAGTGCCAGATGAAACATGTTCTTGAAAACTCACTGGAAGCTGCGTTTGTTCATTTACTACGTCAATGTGAGACCTAAAGGGGAAACTAGGCCCAAAAATCTCAGACTTCGAGTTTAATATATTAGCATAATGGGTTACTAAAGAAAGGGATCCAAATTTGACCACAACGACTTTTTCATTGTCATTAAAGGGTTCTCTATCATCCCTTTTTAGTTCTATACTTGACACCCCAGTTGCTAGTGAAAATATACAATAACACTCTCTTAGTGTAATGTCTTTTGGCAAATTCCTCAGCAAAAGACAGTAGGGGCCAACATCCACATCATGTGGGGCTAAAGAATTGACGTCATTCCCGTTCCCTTTCCCCGTGGACATGGTCAAATTATGAAGCATAGAAGTCATAATAGGTTCTTTTGCAAAACCTTGCGGGTTCTCTCTTTTAATGTTAGTCTCGCTGTTGCTCCTAACTGCGGAAAAACTATATGCAGTTGGCATGGGATATGTTGCCTCCTTTGATAATGGAACGGTTTCTGAACTAGAACTAAATGCCCTTTCTATAAGAAATTTGGATTCGTTTAAATTCGTCTGATTATGCACTAATGACATTGTTAATTGAGAAACCTTAAGCGTTATTTTTCAGCGTAGATGTGGCAACTAAGGTTCCTGTTTTCAAAAACCCTGCTTTTTTGAAAAATGCTCGAAAAATAAAGAAAGAAGTCAGTCCCTTGTTTTAGCAAAGTGATAATTTGTGAAATATGACACAAGTAGAAGATAAACCTTTACACGCAGAAATAACAGCGGATTATATTTTGATTCTTAGATTTCCTAATTTCGTGAACTTTTAACTAAGAAGGAAAAAACAATTGAGATGAGATCCAAATGGGAGGAGTTTTGAAACAATTGTTTGCTATTATTTCAATGATTTAGTGTTGCCACCAGATGGGTCTATTTTCTGTAAAACTACCGGTTCGAGGCTCCTGCCGTAACCTTAATTGTACTTTTCTATGATTTAATCCAAATAACCATTCCATTCCTCTTTAAGTCTAAGAAACATTAAAAAACAAAAAACACCACGTCCGGGTAATGAAAATATAACGCTGGGTAATGCACGTGTTGATAATTACATCGTTTTTCACTAATATCGTACCAAACGAGATGTTTGCAGAAAGAACAAACCAATATTTTAAATAATCAAAAATCAAATTAGCTATTATTTCTCATTTGGTGATAATAATATATACATACATATATATATATATATATAAATATATAGGTATATATATAAATAACCTAAGACAAGTTAAATGAGTATAAAAAACCTTGAACGTAAATGAAAAAAAAAAAAATACTAGTAAATTGACAACATAAAAGACAAAAATAAATGAAAGAGGAAAGTGGTAATAAAGTGGTTAAAATTTGTTGTAGTTGTAGATAGGAGGAGTCCGCGTAGACAGTTATTCAAATTCAATTGAGGAAGAAAAATAGATTTCAAAGAATACTGGGAATTTGTTAATCGAGAAGTGTTTAAATTTCACTCCTAAATCCAAAAGTACCGCCAGAAATACTTTTTCTCACTCTACCCATGAAACTTTGTTTACCAGCCTGTTCCTCACCTTGCTCGTCGTCATGGTAATCTTGCTCACCCTCATCGGAACCGTACTGATGATGTCTTGGAGTGTGCTCGGCTGAATGAGTAGAATTATTATAGTCGTAGTCAGACCCTTTTGAAGAATTCTGTCTGCTGTGACGGTGATGATTGTGATGATGTTTTGATTTTCCGGAACCCATTGAACCCACCGACACTTTCCTTCCCTGAGAAGTTGTTTCATTATGAATTGAATAGGAAGTGGTTTCTGGGTAGGTGCCCTCAGATGGCTTTTGAGAACTAGAGGTGTTGGTGTCTTTAAATCCGTATGTTGGGACATGTGGGTCAATCAAACTAGGGAAATTACCAACTTCGGCAGCATAAGCGTTTGAGGCGTCGGCACCACCAAGGTCGGTTCTACGTTTGTTCTTCAAATCTACTTCACGCTTGTAGCCCGGTGCGTCTTCCTCTAAAACTTTCGCATTCTTATTGACATCAATATTATCGTCGCTAGAATATTCTTGATTTTGGGAATTGCCGCCAGAACCGTAACTGGCCTTTTGTTCTGATGATGGTTCCTGATCGTGAGTCATTCCAGTAATATCTTGTGATTTGGCATATGTAGGGTCCGCATTTTTAATATTATCGTAAGCAGCTGTTTCAGCATCCCCTGATTTGGAGTATGTAGTGTCTCCAGATCTGGAATTATCAAAGGCAGCAACATTAGCGTTTTCGAGATGAGTGTCTGTATTTTTACTATCATCAAAAGGGTTCGAGCTGAAGGTCTTGGATTTTGCACCCATCCTTCCGGTTGTATCTACGTTTCCAGTAGTACCTGTTTCCGGATTATTGGTGAAATCCTTGGCATCGGATGCAATATCCTGTGTTGTTTTTGCTCTTCTTGGCTCAATTTGGTCAATAAAATTAGAACGCGTTGGAGTTGGGCCTGATTTATTTTTGCTTAAATCAGATAATTTTTTGTTACCAGAAGTATTCGAGTATTCGTAATTGCCAAGACTCTCATCTCTTGCAGTCTCCATACCAGCACGGTTAGTGGTTTGCCTTGGAGACAACGGGTCTTCATCTTGTTTTTGCACTGATTTTGACAACGTATCAGGTTCAAAAGTACCTGGGATTTTCTCTCTCTGCTCATAATTGTAATCCGATGGTTTTCCCTGGTACGCTTTCTTAGAATACAAGTCGTTTTTCTTTGCATTTGAGTAGTCGTCAATATCATTCTCGTGGTAGTCTTCAACATCATCCAAATAATCCAACCCATATTGATGAGGTTTAGTAGAATCTTCATTCATATCTTCGTCCTTCATAGCAGGTGATACAACATTGTTTCGGGTGGTGGCATCATTAGAAAGCCCGGACCATTCTGCTTCATGACGGGGTGACATGTCAATATTGTTGTTCGTATTTTGAGAACCAGCTTGTGAACCGGCAACATATTGCAAGTTATCCCTACCATTATCATTATACTTCATATGTCCTAATTCGGTTCCCGCTTTAGGCATATTCTGAGATCCAGATGTACCGCTGTCGAATTTCTCCTTCATACTAGAAGGTATAACAACATCCTGCAGATTCTTATTTTTACCAGCGCTGGAACTATATTCAATTGGACCCCAATTAGAATCCGTCTTGGATTTAATGTTTTTCTGTTGATAATCATCGGCGGATTCCAGAATGTCATCTCTTTCAATGTTAAATTTTTCAGCCGCTCTTTCTGATATATTTTTATTATCAACCTTATTCTTTTCTGGGTGTTGAATGTTTTTATTGCTATCATGATAAGAAGGTTGCTGGCTTACAAAACCACTTGTCCCGACTGCTGCTTTGGGTTCAGGTTCCATAGTTTGCTGTTGGATTGCATCAGAACCAGAAACTTGGTCATTTTTCAATCCAGTTTGTTCGCTCTCATCCATCTTCACGTTCTGTGCAATTTCTTTAATTGTATCTTGAGGAGGACCAGTCGCAGTGTTGCCAGAGTACTTTCTACGATCTGCAGACTTCGAACTTGTGTCCGTGTAGACACTAGGGTCGACAGCGTTCATACCGGAACTAACATTACTCTTTGGGCCTGTACTTGTGTAAACACTAGGATCAACAGGGTTCACATCAGTACCAGTCATGCCCCGGAAACTACCAGGTATGACATCTCGATCTGAGTTGGAATCAGTGTTCGAATAACCCTTCGTAGCTGAGGAGTTATCTTTAACACTTGTATGTCCATGAGTAACTGAAGGGTTAGTTTTAGTACTGGAATGATCCTGTGCAGCAGCGGTGGATTTAGGACCAGTGCTTGAACCAGAGTGACCATGGCTAACAGGGTGGGTAGTTTTGACGTTGATATGTCCATGTGTAGTTGCAGTGGCTGATGGACCAGTATTCGCTTTAGAATGCTCATGAGTATTGGTAGGAGATGTGGTTTTCACACTGGCATGACCATGTGTGTGAGTGACAGGGGAAGTGGTAGCACTGGAATGACCATGCGTGTGAGTAACAGGAGAAGTGGCAGCTTTGGAAGTGCTGTGGTTATGAGTGGTTGCAATACTTGGATGCCCTGCATCACCTTTGGAATGTCTATGCGCAGTGGGGGACGCCTTTATATTTGAATGTTCATGGCTAGTGGGAGGTGACGTTTTCACTTTGGATTGCTCACTTGTAGCAGCGGGTGTCGTTGTTTTGACATAAGAGTATCCATGGGTAGTAATAGTAGCATTAGGGCCAGAACTTGACTTGGTGTCGGCAGAAACAGGGTTCACATCAGAAGTTACGTTGGCACGGCGGTTAGCGTCCGCCTCAGTGTCTTCGTGTGGAGTTTCCGAGTCTTTATTATGCTTCTTCCTCCAAGGTAACAGAATGTTTTTAGCCTTGGTTTCCAAATTCTTGGACGTTGATTCGGGCTGTTCTTTTGGTAAGTTATATTCGGTCGGCTTTGTAGTACTGAAAGACTTTTTGCGTTGAGCAGAATCTGAATTGGAATCATAGGAACCGGGCTTACCACCAAACGAAAAATTATTTTGTTCTTCTTCGCCTTGACCATCTTTGGAAATGGACTCGTTCATATTCATATCTTGGGTTGGGTGATATTCTTGATAGCTCTCCACTGGGAAATCTTCACGGTGTTCGGTATTATTCTTATCTCTACAGTTACATATAAAAAAAGGTGTTTTTGAGTTAGTTAGTATTATATATTAATTTTCTTGAGGGGGTGGTATTATTAAAGAATTAAATTCAATATTATTACTATTAATTACACTAAGGTGCCGGGTATTATTGACGTTTTTTTTTTCTTAGTCTCTTTAATGAAGAAGGAAAAAGAACTAAGTTATTATTAGAAGGAAAAGGAGGAGGGGAGGCGAGAAAGAATGGTGGAGAATAAATGAAAATCTCCAAGAAAAAATTTCAGCACGATACATATGGATTATACCATGTCACAAAAAAATATTTCGGTTGGAGGTAGATGCAGAGTTATGGTACTGCGAATGTAGGAAGAAAAAAAAAATTAGGAAGTATTTTATGGTGATTATTTCCTTCCTAGTCGCGTACCGTCACTGGCCCGGCAAGACCACCATCCCCAGCTGGTTCTAACTCAGCTGATGGCACCTGCTTTCTTGTTTTCAGTTTTTGAAAGAACTTGCCATTGCCAGCCGGAGTAGTGGTGGTTGTAGGTTGAGGCTGTCCAACCACAGGTGCGGCTGTGATAGGGCCCGCGCCGTCCGTCGCCCCACTATTGTAAGTGGATTTCTCCATTTGAGCACCGGTGTCAACAGAAGGGCTTTCATATTGGGCATACATGTCGTGGTCCGAGTAGGTAGAGTGGGCCTTGTGGGTAGCACTGAATATAGTGGACCAAATGGCGTTCACGAGCATCAAGAAGACCGAAGTCCAGATGAACGCAAAGTTTTTGGGTCCCAGCCTTGCAGACCTCCCGCTGTTGCGGAAGGTCTTTCTGGCCTTCACATAGCAACCTGTGTACAAGCATGCAGCCAATATAATGAAGAAAAAGGCCAACCAGGACAACACACAGTACAGGACTGGCACTGCCTTGAAAGGAAGGAAGGTAGCCAGAAAGCCGGGTACCAGCGCCAGTACGATGAAAAATAGGGAAATCAGCAGCATGGCCCATCCAACCCTGGATAGATAATAGTAGGTATCCCGGTTGTTTCTGAACGACGATGGTAAATTGACAGAGTTACCAAAATTGTCTCTGGGAGAGAAAGGCTTGGCGGGCGCCCTGCTAGAGCAATTAGCTAGCTGGCCGTCTTCGTAGCCGCACCAATTGTAATTGTACCATCTCGTGGTCGATGGAGCGCTGTTAAAGCCGTTTGTATCAGCCTGTAACCAATAAAAATTTTTCAGCGTTCCAGATTCTCTGCCTCCTGACAGAATAAGAAAAAACGTCAATAAGCCAGCACCGAGTAGGAATAAAAACACAAGCAAATTAACGAACCTTTTGAAAATCATAGCGGTAGATTATAGTGATTAGTGTTACTTGTTACTTGGATAAAAAGGAAAGTATAAGCGTTAAACGTAAATACCTCTTTCTTTTTAATTCACTTCAAAATTACTGTACTTAAAGTTTGCATCTAACGGATAACTAATCAAGAGAACAAAGCAAGATCAAGTAACTGTTGCAAAGCAACCATCCTTTTATATGTCGGCATCTGCGCCGAATGCTCCTCCCCATTCCAGACTATCCTTGTTTTAGCATCAAGAAGGAAGGAAGACCTTTCATTGACTCTTGCTTCTTACCACTCCCCTCTTTCCCTTTTCCTTCGTGTGAAAACGTTCCACTCCCTTATATTCAGAGCACCCTTAAATTTGGTTATTTGGTCTTTTTTTTTTATATTACTCCGAGACGTCACTGCAATTTGGCACCGCCGCGTTGGGCTGCGCGGATCATGTCTTACGAGGTGGGAACGGCTCCGGCGTCATCGTCATTATCCTCCTCCTTTTTCACGGTGACGCCATTTTGCGCGGCAAGAAGTCGCAGAGGATTGACGGTAGCATTAATTGCGCAATCAAGACTCCCTGAATCAGGAGCCGCTGCAACCTTCGGATGGGCCAGCTGTTGTTGCAATTCCCGAAAGGTGCATTCAATTGGGCACCAGATCTGGAGTGCCACGGTAGTGTCAGGGAACAGCGTGAGCGAGGAGGTTATATTGAATTTAAATGAATGGCCGAGAAATTGTGCCAATTGCGTATATTTTTCCTCAAGAGGCTGACGCTGTAAGTAGGCGCTTGAGCGGTTGAAAAAATAAGCAAAGTTCTTGGAGGTAATGATGTGTAGTTGCAACACTCGCTCCGGGGCCAAGCCGCGGGTTTGTAAAAGTGGGAGCTCATTCGTGATATGGAAGCAGAGATCAGATGCGTGGTACTCGATGGCGATGATACGGCCCTCGCAACTGTATAATGTGTTGCTCTTGTGTGTTTGCTGTGGGCGCGGGAGGCGAGCCGAGGAGTCCAAGAGAGAAGATATATCTGTGAACTTTACATCGAAGGAGGACACGTCTGCATTCAGGTCGGGTATGTGTTCTGCGAGAGCTGGTGTAGTGGGTGATTTTTTTGGTTCATGCTTTACTTCATCGAACCTCAGTTTCGCGAGATGAGAACCGTTTCTATGTATGGGGAAAAACCTCCGGTACTCTTCGAAATAGCGTGAAATTGCGGATTCGCCAATTCTCTTGAACGCTCGTTGGTAGAACAATCTTAAATGTTCGCACTGTGAAGGCGAGGCGATGCTGCTTATTTGGGAATGCGGGACCGGCTCACATTCGCGCACAATGGCATTCAATTTGCCGTTGTACATTTTCACTTTTATATTCATCTTACAAACTATGCCGTATTGCGAAAGGTTTTCATCGCGGCCGTTCTGTAGATCTCTTAGCCCGTTGTTGAATATTTTTCTGAGCTTAGAGTCAAACGTTTCGAATTGGTTTTTGTACATGATGGCTTTGAAGCCCTCGTTCAGCTCTAACTTGTTCTCGTAATCTATTAGATATCTGTCGTAAAGATAGTTTTGGACGATATCGTTCTTGGTAAAATCGCTAAAGACAAAAGATATAAAGGCAGGTTTATCAAACGAGCAGGAGACTAGCATGCCAAACATTGTTATGTATTTGGTCTCAAAAGTGTCGAGTCCCAACTGACAGAATTCGATGGTGGGGTCTTTCCTTGCCATTTTGCTCATCCTTGTGCGAGACGGATCGATTGACGCCGACGATTGCGCAGGCACCTGCACCTGCGCCTGCGCCTGCGTGTCGGTGCTAATGTTCTTCAAACTCCATACTGCCATACCTGGGCTGGCGGTCTTGTCATTGTCCCACAGGATCCTTTCAACTTCGACGGAAATTCGATCAGGCTTTTCCAGTAGTAAAATATCCGATATCTTGTCGCTTTGACAGTTTAAAACACCGAAGAGCTCACAGATTCGCTCTCTCGTCGGGATAACGATCTCAATGCAATTGACGCCTGGCACCAGGACCTTGTCTGGGACATTTGGTAAGAGCTGCGTAAAATATAATTTCAATGTGCAATATTTGAACTCATTTATACTGGCGAATTGAGGTGGATTCATGCCAACAATTTTGCCCTCTAACCTTTCAACTGAGCCTACACTAGCTAGGGAAAGTTGCTCATAACTGATGGCTTTGCGGATTGAGGACGCGTTCGGACTGTGGAAAGAAAGCTTTCTCTTCCTCTTGCTTCCGGAATCATCATCGTGCCAATTATTTGGTACGCTTGTTTTCCTTTCAGGTGTCTGTGACTGGATGTAGGATTTTGAGCTGAAATATTTCCCGGTAGAGGAGGTAGTTGAGGAATCTGAATCCTCAATGGGATCTGCGCTGTCATGCATTTCCTCTCCCATGTTGCTTATATCTGTGGTCGGTTCATCTACATTAAGCGTCATAAGCTGCGAGTTGAATTCGTTTTGGGATTCAATGTAAGGTATCCCTAGTCTATTTGGCACAAAGAAAGGATTAATTGCTGCGGCTTTTGATTTCTGCGATAATACCTTTTGTTGGTCTTGAACGAACTTTTTTAGTTCTATATCGTAGTGAATCAACTTTACAAATTTAAACCTGTTTTTCTCGTCTCTATTCATTTCTATTAAATTGTTGAAGATATCCACAAGTGAGTTGTTCAAATCACATTCTGAAATAAGTTCTGATGACGAATGCTTGCTGCTATTTGTCGATTTTGTAGATATGGTGCTTATCACACTTACCAAATCCAACGGTTTTATGTCCTCTAAGAATAGAGTATAGTTCCCGTGTTTTGATACATATAAAGCTTTACAACTTGAAAAACATAACCTTTCAAGGTGAATATCTCTCAGTATTACTGTTGGGGATGCGCCTGAGTCAGAATCTAAATCTGGCAGTTCAATATCAAAGTATTGGCAAAGTAAGGAAATAGTGATCCGGGCTAACCTCTCCGAGCCCCTATCTTTGAACTTCAGTTTGATTAAATATTGATCTTCTTGGGATTGATCTCCTCGCCTCTCAAAATTAGAAAAGCCTAGCAAACATTTTGTTTCAGTCAGGTGTATTGAGGTTAAAAGCGCCACGAATTGCACGGGAACTATTGCTTTGCTGGGATAGCCTTCAAAATCTTTACTCGAGCTCACAAAAATACGATTTTTATGTGGAGGACACTCAGGCTCTTCTAAGGTATCCATTTTTAGGCGATAGTTTCCACGGTCATTCGTATCCAAAGAGAAACATATATGAATATATTCTTAAATTTCCATTTTGAATTAGCATTTCGCATCTCACTAGGCCTTCGCGTCTCTTATGACGTTGAAAAATTTGGATATCAAAGGTTTAAAAAGTATAATCACGTTAATCAAGGCTGCATGTACATATTAAATAATCCACATATTATTCAGCAGCGGATTTACAATGAAGATTGTCTTACAAAAAGTCAGCCAAGCATCTGTAGTCGTCGATTCAAAAGTTATTTCAAGGTATGTTACCGGTTTTTTCAGCTTCGTTAGTGCACCAATTTTTTTTACTAACACCTCTATCTATGTGACAGTATTAAACATGGTTATATGCTCCTAGTAGGTATTTCCATTGATGATTCTATGGCGGAGATAGATAAATTATCGAAAAAGGTTCTTAGTTTGAGAATCTTCGAAGATGAATCCAGAAATCTATGGAAGAAGAATATTAAAGAGGCCAATGGTGAAATTCTATCCGTGTCTCAATTCACTTTGATGGCAAAAACCAAGAAGGGAACTAAACCCGATTTCCATTTGGCCCAAAAGGGTCATATAGCTAAAGAACTTTATGAAGAATTCTTAAAATTACTAAGAAGTGATTTGGGTGAGGAAAAAGTAAAGGATGGTGAATTCGGCGCAATGATGAGTTGCTCTTTAACTAATGAAGGGCCCGTTACAATCATTCTTGACAGTGACCAATAAGATTGACCTTATAGATATATACGAGAAGAAAATAAAAAGCAAACATTATTTGCAATCTTTCTTTCGCAAGATAAAGTACCAAAATCTTTCCATGTTATGTTCTCAGTGAAGTTGAGTAGAGCGGAGAGGAGCCCTCCCCAAAAAAATGAATACAAAATATCTGTGATGGATTTTTGAATTCACGCTTCCTTCAATAACCTTCGCCAAGAAAGTCTAGAATTGTTTTATATTCTTTACATAAAAGTAAGTAAATCAACTTTAAAAAACTTTAAGGGCGAAAATGAAAAAAAAAAAATGTAAAAGTGAAAAAAGGGACGGCGAAGCGATGCCCTGCCAGTCTTACTAATCCAGAGGGCTAAAAGCATGTTTACAGTGTATTTCCAGTCATAGGAGAGTATTGACCTGGCATGGAAAAAGAAACGCACAATGAGAAAGGGGATATATACCCTTAAATTGACGATAGTTAAGGAGATTTTGAGGTTTGTGTTACTAATAAACCAGTAAGCATACTCGTTGATGACTTTAACGTATATTTGGTTTCCAAGGGATATTGAAACCGTATCTTAAGGGATGACGATGGTTGGTTAACATTCCCTAAAAGACAACGTATAAAAAGGTTCAACAAAGCGTCCGTTACCATTATGCTTTGATGTTCTCAGTACGAAAGTTTACGGTTTTTTTTTTCAATTGAGGAACATAAACCAAATAGATATATTATATCAACGTTATGAAACGAGTTACTGGAGTTTTCTTAACACTTTTGAGATTTTCTCAATTTGCATCATCGGTTTTGGTGATGTCACTTTTGGCGTATGCCATCCACGCCTATGGAAATAGAGGTAATAAGAAAACCAACTTCACATTGGCAACAGGTGTCATTAGTGTGTTTTATCTGATTGCCTTAGGTATTTTGTGTCTGGCCCTACCCACATTGATCTACATAGGAATGTACTTCTGTGCCGAATTGATCGTTTGTATGCTATGGCTAGCAGCTTTCGTTGTTCTTGCCAAAGCTCAAGGTGAACGTAGCTGTAGCAACACTAATGCAGACGGATTATACTATAATCCGTACAGTGGCCAATATACTGCTGACAGTCATAGAAGAGCATGTAATTCTTCTCAGGCGGCAATCGCCTTTTCTGGCCTTTGCTTTGTACTGTTTTTGATCAGTGTGATATTACTGGGAATTAATGTCTTAACACCTATCAGGAAGCGTTATCAAACCCAAGGAATGTGGAGAAGCGGCGCTTCTATGGGTACAAAGCTCCATAGGTGGAGCGGACTAGCTTTAAGCGAGCCTTTTGAAGAAACAGCTGCTTACGATAACACCAATGTTAGGACCGGTGATGTCGAAGCAGGTGCAGGTGATAATGCTGCTTACACATCTGAACCGAATGGCGACGCACGCTATGCAACTAATGACCCCAATGGGCAGTACCATACTACCACCACCAACACACGTTACACCACAACAACAGCGGACCCTAAGACGCGTTACACCACCAACGATCGTAATCCTGGTTCTGCGAATGTCGCTAACAGTGCAGTGGACCAGCACGCTTACTCTACGGATGAGTCAGGTGATCGGTCTTATCAAGAAAAGGTCACAGAAGGAGCTCACTCTGGCGCTATGAGTGGTAGCACTGCAGAACCAAACAGGAACGTCAATCAAATGCCATAAATTCAATGATTTCCTTTTTGTTCGTCTATACCCTTCACATACTTTTTCTTTTTCTTTTTCTTTTCTTTGCTTAACGATTTGAATTGCTCCTGTTCTAATAATGGCGTCGTCTTTTAGAAAATCCTTATCAGGTGTGAATAATGCTTAATTTTTTTTATATATAATGATTTACTTTTATTACTTCTTATTTTTATATTTTCCTCTGTCAAATATGTGACTGAAATCTTCCAATTTATTAATATTAAAGTGTGACTATCACTTGAGTTTAGCGACAGTCTCTAACGCCTCGAATTCATCGACATGGGAAAATTGGAAAGGGTATCGTTTTTACACTTCCCATTTTCTTCCAGCAAAAATGATCGGCCCAGAGTCTAGTTAAAGCATGATTAATTCTCCCAGGGAATTTTTTTGCTTTACTAGTAACAGTAGTTCTGGAAATTATTAAGCGTTCTTAAATTCTGGGACGGTCGTGCAGAATATTAAGATAGGTGATATTTACAAATATAAAACATTCATCGTTCGTCGAAATTGGCTATTCATTCTTTAAAATCGTTTTGAGGTGGTCTACCATCCTCACTTTTCATATACAAATCAATTGCAGCTGAAAAGGCAGCAAACCCGGCACCACCCATTAAGGCAGCTTGTGGTCCAGCTTTGTATGCCAGCCCAGCACCGGTAAAAAACCCTGCGGTTACTCCGTTGTAAATATCATTTTTAGCTCTAAGTGACTCTATGACACACTCCACCCCAGCATATATCATACCAATGTAGCCAAAATTCTTAGCACTAGAGTAGGATTTTTTACCCATATCGGTAAATTGAAGTTTCATTTGCTGCCGGAAAGGTAAATCAGATATTTGCTGAACTGTTCTTGATATTCCACCCACACCTATATTTCCCGCAGTTGCAGTTGCTGCTGTATTTGCAGGTGTAGGTGTATGAAGAGGTGTATCATATGCCATTGACGCCATGAACAGGCCTAAAACACCACCCAGTGCAAACCCTGTTACACCACTCACAACTGATTTTCCAGGACAGGAAGTCATGAAGTTCATGATCATTTCAGCACCCCGTTCACCCTGTTCTTCCGGAGTTAGTTCATTATAAGGTTTCTTTTGAGCTGGACTTATCTGCTCCAAACCAAATCCTGTGTACACCATCTTCGTATAAAGTATTTAAAATCACAATTTCTTGATCTTATTTGGCAGCTATCTCTACTATCCCGTTTAGTACTATCCCGTTTAGTAGTGACAGAAAAATAGTATTTTGTCCTGAAAAGCTTCGGATTTTATATGTACGAAATGGATCCGAGGAAATGCTGTCTGTTTTATTAGAGAATTAAGTTGACTGATGCATCGTCTTTCTCTTCAGTTGTAAGCTCGATGCCATTTTATCAGTAAGACCAAAAACCAACACATAACGGCGTACGAAAATATCAAATTGTCACCCGGTATAGATATACTTATAGAGATTCAAGAAGGAATAACTATTAAAAGTACGTTGCAGATAAACATAAGCTATTGCAGCGTCATTGGAGCAACGTTAGGAATTCATAATGTAAAGGTGTCCTTGTAAAAACGTAACCGCTCATATTGTTTTATCTTTGACGCAAGTATTCGATTTTTTGCTCTTGCATAATCTGTCTCCAAGACATTTCTCTGTAACATATCATTGCCCTCATCATGACATCTTTCCTGATTGCTGTTCATGCGTTTTTTAGAATTGTGAAAATTGTCGGTAGACCTGCTGCTTCTTTCCACGCGATTTACATGAATGCTCGGTTCGCCGTTTATGCACAGACTAGTGTCAGTACTGTCGAACTCGGTAAGGTTTCTATCTTCCATATCTACGTCACTAGTATTATCACCTGAAAACATGCTTCCAAAGGAGCTTGTTTCAGTGCTATCCCCCCTTTGCGTATTGAGGCAGAACTGAGACCTTGTTGAACGGTTTTGATAGTCAATGTTTTTTTTATTTTCGTTGCTAACACGTTCACTGGTAGTAGCCAACTTAATCCTTGTTCTAACATTTTTGGAATCCATCAAATAGCTATACTGCTTCATTGAATCGATCAATCTATTTAATGATATTTGTTCTGACTCATCATCCTCTATTACGCAATGTAAGTTTAACTTTGTTTCAAATAGCGCTCGGTTCAATTCTGAATCAAATATGATTGTTTCTAGTTCATAGTATGAAGTGGCACTATTATCATCACTTTTACTTTCTATTGTCCTAAATGCACCCATTCTTAAAATTTTATCTTCCAGACTTTTCAAGGGATCGACCACAATTGCGACATATGGATCTTGGAATCTCTGGTTCAAATCCTGGGTTTGGATATCTATATTACTTAACCAACAGTCGTAACCAGGATGTGAATGGAACCAGCCAACAACATTCAGTTTAGCGCCCTTGTAATCTCGCCCATCACCACCGTCATTATGATTATACATCTCGTCGATATATTGAACCATATATTCGTATGACTCCAATTGTGCATTTACGCGAGTTTCTGTCCCTACTACGGGAAGATTGAAACAATCCATTACAACAATATTATCTTTTAATGTGAACCCCATTAATATGCCCATGATTTCAATATTTCCTCCACGAACTGCATAATGGGTGATCTTTTCACATGATAATTTTGATATAAGTACGTGGGTGTAACTCGGAATATCTGTACTACTTTGTTGTTTTAGTTTAGTTTTGAGCAAGGAAGATTGGCTTAGCGCATGAAATTCAGGTTCTTGCGACGGCTTGAATCGCATACTTGATAGCGCTATAGATTCAGTTAGTTCATCTTCCACGGTGTACCTTTCCTTTAGTAGTTGTCGTAATTCCTTTACAGTCTTATTTGAAAGTGACATGCTGCCTCCTGCAGTTTTTATTGATTTTCGATCGTTGTTATTCATTTTTAGTTTATTTGAAAAACCCTTTAATAAGAGCGCTTCCTGCGTAGCGCGCCTTTCCTAAAGTTTCAGCTGAAGCATGGCTCCCTGAGGAGAACTGCCTAGTATAATGGATAACTCGAAGGAAAAAATATCAAATGCTTTTTTTAGATTAAAAATAATGGACATATAAACAACTTTACTTAGTACACAATAAAACGCTGAGAAGAACATACACATATGTTTAATTTTCTTTTCTGACGGCAGAACTAATTTATACAAAACAATTTTATTGAAGCTCAAGCACTTGCCTCCGCTTCTCTTTTTAACCCACCAATAAATTCCAAGAATTTTCCAATGTTAACATCGATACCGTTCTGGTAAACAAAAGTGCTTGATAAGTAACTCGACAGAAGAACTTTCAAATAGCTCTCTGGAATGTTTTCCAATACGGACTGAGGCCCAGCAACATCAATCAGAATTTTTGGAATTATTTTATCCAACAATAGGTAGTTTCTTAATTTTAGATCATTGAGCCACAACTCTTGAGAAGCAACTAGATCGTCGTTCAATTTGTTTATAGTGAAGGACAATTGGTTTGAAATTTCTGAAATGTGGGTTCCATTTAGTTGATTCAAATTCCATAACTGACCAAACTCTAATTCAGCATTTTTCTGAATTCTTGACTGCACTTCTACAACGTACGACTTGTACAACGCAGACCTCTCACCACTAACATCTCCAATAAATTTGTGCACGAAGTCGTTATCGTTAAGCGCTAGTGAGGCCAACACTTCCATTGATGAAGATGTGACACCACCTTTGTTTGCAGAAGCATCTTTGAACAGAATACAGCCATGTTCCTCCAAAGCATTTTTAGCAGGTTGCGTTATAAATAGATTGGCACCCTCCACAATATATGGAATTTTACATTTCCCAGTCTTTTCGTCAACAAAATAATGTAGATTATTTAGAGTAATTGAGTTTGGTCTACCACCGCATGGAACAAAAATGTCGACATGATCCACAAATTTGAAAATTTGAGTATGAAAGGTGTTTCTGAAGGTTGTGCCGTTAGCTACAATTGTACCATTTGGTAGCATGATATCCATTGCATCCACAGAAACAAAAAATCCGTTGTTTGATAATTTGGAAGTGTCGAAATCGGAAATCATTTTCCTTTCATGTGCCAAGCGGCATAATTCATCTTTATCTAAACCTTTAGGATCACACAGGACACCTGAACCGTCCAGAATTGCCAAATAACATTCGTTTGGCGAAGATAAAAGAATTTCATTGGATCCCAAATCACCATCCGGACCACCAGTTTGGAATTTGTAAACAGTAGAATTTGTCAAGTTTAAAGTTTCGTAAATTTTATTAACATAAGCACGAACACCCAGAGAAGTCATACCATATTCGTCATGGGGAATACCACCCAAAGATGGGGATTTTCCAGTCAAAAATGATTTCCACCATGGGCAGTTCCTCACACGAGCATGGTTAGTTGCCCAATCCACGAAACCAGCAGTTCCTTCATCTGGGCCAAAAAATAATATTTCCTCCTTTGGTAAAAGGTTGACATAGTTTTCCTTTAATGGATCGTTGATTAGAATGTCAATCATTGCATCCACATATTGGGAAAAGGCGACAAATGTCTGGTCATGTTCTACCAATCCTGGGTTCAATAAGATGACACCTTTAGAGCCACCCTCTGGAATATCCTTATTTTTACGTTGCTGAGTAGAGGCCAATTGATAGTTCTCATCAATAACGTTCTTGGAATTCAAATCATAAATATCCTGATTCCTGGAACAGACTATACGAATACCGCCCCTTGCGATATCTCTGAACCTGATATGGAACCCTTTGAAAGTATTACCAACGACAAAAAATATACCATAGGGTGTCTCTGGATATTCGAATTTTGTCATCACCAGGGAAGGATCTAATCTGAATGATATTGCTACTTTTCTTGTAATAAAGAAATTTGTCTTCAAAATAGACTTGTTGAAGATGTTCAGTGTTTTCAGGATCAACAAATCAGGTGAATCATTTGGAATGAATTTATTCAAGTAAGCTTCGAACTCTTGGTCATTCTTAAAAGGCTCCACTTTTTCCAGTCTTTGAAAAGATAATGTCTTCTCCATATCTTTAGTACTATTATGATAATAGTGAATTTGAGCAAAATTTTTATACAACTTGGAAATTATAGTGTAATGCTTCGACATGATGTTGATAATAGTTTGCTGAGTTAAGGTTTCATTTCTTAACTTTCTTTTTAGGTTTTCTACAATCTCCAAAAGAGTAGTATCATTACGCTTAATGGTGATTTGAGATAAAAGGTTTTGATAATCAGAGCCTAAACGATTAACAAAATGGTTAATGAATATAGCACCAATATGAGCATATATAGCTTCTTTGGGCGAGAATTGACGTCTCTGGTAAACCTCATGGAAAGAATTGTTTGGGATAGCGTATAGCAATGAAGCTTCTCTTTCAACCTGTTTCAATGCTGCCTCCACATCGTGAAGTAGAACATCTTCCAATTGCTGGTTCTCGTTCAAATAAACGGAAAAGATAATGATGTCATCATCCTTAACATTAAACGACTCTAAATAGAACTTAGAAGGTTTCAACTTGTAATAGTGGAACAAAGAGTTCAAAGCAGAGTAATAACGCTTAGTGGTGAATCGCTTGTAAGCGACTAATAACCTAATTTCATCCTTATTTTCTACGGAGCGAGTAGTCTTAATGACAGGACCTTCTCTTTCTTTAACCAACTTAAGTAAGAGACCGTATAGTTTTTTATTTTCGTTCGACGAAACTTTGTACATGGTCTTATCACTAATCGATTCAATATCACCTTTCAGCAAATCCTGAGAGGAAATATCTACGCCGGCTGGATCATCATTAGGGTAAACACTCTCATAAACAAAAGTTAGCTTTAATTCGCTTTCTGGAGCCCAAAAAGAAACTAATCTGCAGTTTTTTTGAGACTTGTTATCCAGGAAAAGGTCATCAATTTCGGAATCTAATTCATAAGGTGGACAAGAATCATCCATTTCAATCCTATTTTTTTTGATGGTATCCTTACCATGCTCCAAAGTATCGTTTCCGACGGCGTCACTAGCAAATTTAAAGTTTTTTTGCTGAGAATCGCTTATGCTGACACCAGTATTAGATTCCATAAAGATGGCATGATTATCATTAGTTATAATTTTGTTTTTAATGCTGAATAGCCTTGGCTGAATTCCGTTGAATTTGGACTTCGCAAAGAAATCTAGCTTTGAAGCATACAAAGAATGTATGATATTCGAGATTAATTGGGGAGATTCTCTCGAGAAGAACAAATCGTCAATACCCAATGAGTTATAAAACCAATCTACTTCTTGTTCGATCAAATCGTCGGGAATAAACCCTTGCTGATCTAGCAAATCTATCACTTCCTCTCTCTGCAGGTCCTTACCGGGAAAATCAAACACGTGATAGTCCGACATGGATGATATTGATAAAGAAGCAATATCTGGTGTGTTCAGTGAGTTTAAAGCACCGCGATTTTTGTTATCAAAAAGCATTCTTTATTCTTTTTATTGTTGTGAATTTAATATCCTTGTTTTGTATGTTTTGTTGAGATCGTGACAATCACAAAAAGGATTATACCAAAAGGTAATGTATTTTTTAGAAACCGGTTGTTCTTATATAACAAGAATTCTGACTAAACAGCAGCAATGAGTAAACGCTTGTCAGTGTTGATGTCGACAGTATAACTTTTGTTATTGTTATTGATGCCGCCGTTGACTCGTAGTTACTTGTCCTACTCAACTATTAATGTGTATTTTTACCCCAATTGCTCCTTGTTGTGGCACGCCGTCAGGCAGTATTAAATTCGGTCCTGCGGAATCGCCGCACACATAGCCGCCAGATGGGTAACCCTTTTCAAGCGGACTTGGTTTTCCGACGGTAAATAAATAAATAAATGACAGATTAGATTAGATATAGTCGTATTTTCACGTATATGTACCTATGGTTACAGTGCTGTAAGTATTACTTGCGTAAGTAAAAGCTGGAGCATATGGCCAGTATGACATTGCTATTCTTCCAGTTACGTTCGCTGATGCAGGCCGCCAATGTGGGCGTATCGTTGATCGATGTTTGTATGTATGTGATTACCTTTGTTTATTATTCGAAGCGATGCCTCATTTGGGCTTGCCGCGCCCACAACTTGACACGTTTCTATTTCTTTGATCCAGCCATCTTGTAATATTCCGTTTATGGTAATTCTTCTGAAAGGTGAAACTTCCAGTATACGCCTCATTATTTTGTGAGTTTCTTCTGGTAGTCTGTGCAGAATGAAATTGGGACCCATATCAATGACTCCTTCTTCGTAGCCATCATTATCATAATTATTGCTGTCATCGGTAGCAGGCCGTGTCACAAGATCTTTAAAAGATGACACACCTCTTCCGGAACAAAATGCCTTGAATTGAACATCTTTCACTTTGGGATATTTCCAAGGAAATCTTCTCGTTATCATACAAAAGAATATTATCCCCACGGACCAAACGTCAAGTGCTCTTGGATCGTACTCATTGAAATAAAAGACTTCGGGTGACAAGTAGGGGTCGCTACCAACAATTCCATTTGCTTCAATCATCTGTGAAGACAATGGATAGTGGAAGACACTGGAAGCGCCAAAATCAATCAATTTCAAGATTCCCCTTCGTGTTACAACGCAGTTGTCTAGCTTCAAATCACGATGAGAGAGACCGATGTCGTGCAAATATTTTACGCCGTTGATCAGCTGTTTAAAAAGACAGCATATTTCCTCGTAATGCATCTTTTCACTCATAACCAAAGAAAATAAATCATATTCGCAATACTCGAGAATTTGGAAAATTTTACCTTTCTCATACAGTATTTCCAATGTTTCACAAATATTTGGGTTCTTCAATGTGGAGGCAATACAATATTCAGAAATTATGTTCTTGATGTATTTTCTCTCAGATTCCCTTTTTTTCTTTGACCTGTATTCCTTTAATGCAAAAACTTTATTATCCAGGACCCTTTGGACCAGTTTCACTTTACCACCAGAACCTTCGCCGAGAACAACGTCGAGATCTCTATATTTCCTGGAAACCAAGTCAGTGGATGCTTCAATATTACTATATAAAGCCTGAATAATCTGATCTCTATCGCTGTCTTCATTCTCGATCATGAGAGAGAATGATCCAGTTGAGACTGGCGAAGAAGTTGTTTCCTTCAATGATGATGATATAGCGCAATCATCTGCAACTGTGCTTTCCTGGTGATCGCATGAGTTACTGTTGTTATTGCTAAAAGACGTTATTTTGAAGAGCCTTTTGATACTTGACAATGACGTAGTATAGGAGTGTTTTCTTATATGGGCCGTGCTTTCAGTGTCCTCGATATGTCTTGTATTTACTTGCACTGCTTCTGAATACGTGTCGTCGAGAGGATTCGTGGACAGTGAAGAGACCGAATCTTCTAGAGAATATACACGAGTAGTGAACATCCTCTCTTCCTCATAAACATTATATTCATGTTCTGTGGAGGTGCATGCAATCTCATCACATGTCGCCGTGGCTGTCGTGACTGGAATATTGTGACCGATAGTATTAGAAGAATTGTTGTTATGCTTGTTATCACTGATATCATTCGCTAGATTTTTTTTGGTACTACTGCTGTTTTTCTTTGATGTAAAGAAAATTAATTTGCCATAACTTTTGGGTAAACTTAACGAGTTTGAGAAAGATGACGTAAAATCGGTAGAATTTTTCCTCAATCTTCCTTTAGGAACAATAAATCTTGCTTCAACCTTACTGACCATGGGAGAGGAAATAATATTAGAGTCGATTTTAGATATGTTTTCGGGCATCTTCGTGTCAATTTTCTCCATCCAGGAAGTGGTCAGCTTTTGCACGTCCGTGTTTTCATCATCCCGGGAAGATGCAGTAAAGTCTGTCCGAGGTACACTATCTGCAACAGGGAGAGAAGAAAAAACGGAATCATATGATTTATTTAGCGCCTCACCCGTCTTAGCAGCCATATTCACACCAACACTAGTGGGATCGCCTAACGAGACGGAATATGCCCAATTATCGGAATAGGCGTGTTCTGCAGTCAAGGAAGCTGTAGTTTTGTTATTTCTCTGATTATATCGCAGGATTCTAGACAACGACATCACTCCGTATGATAAGTAAAAGGATTACGTACGCTATTGTGAACGTTTTTGCAATCTATCTAGTTTTTCCTATTAACTTTTTTCTTTTCAAAAATTCATAAAGGCAAGGAAATATGTTCCGATTGACAATAAGTTCAGTGAGTGAATGAATGTTAATGAAAAGAATTCAATTTCCAGATTTTCGTATTTATTTTTTTTTTTTGCACCTTTCCTTATTGTGTGACCACAGCCGAAGGTGACGAAGGGATGGAGACTAGCCAAAGAGAGCCGGCTGTTAGACAAAAAAAAAAGCGGAGATTGTTTAACGGATACGTCTTAATAAGCAATCCGGCAGCACCGAGAATGTTTTTACCCTCTGTCCTTTTTCTTGGCGTTCCTATAATTCAAATAACCCCCAATATGCTAACAGCCGTAACCTTAAATGTTAGACATGTTACCCCTGTACGTCATTGCGGGGGGAGTGCATTGATTAAGGGGTAGTAGTAAAAATTCCCACCGGACTTGAAGTGCGGAAAAGTAGCTCCGATTTGGGGAAAAAAAAGTACCAGCCGTCTCGTCTTTCATGATAAAGTGAAATAGAGCAGCGGTAATAATGCGGCGCTATTGCTTCCGGAAGAGTTTACGTATTGGGCATCTTTGCCATTTCTTTTTTTGGCAGTAGCATGATTCTGCACGATTATTTATGTTTTTCCCTTTATTTTCTTTTTGTCTAAGATACATGGCGTATAAAATTAAATTTGTACTCATTTAAGTAGTTTGGCTCTATCAGGATGAATTCCTGCAGGAACAGGCTTGTTGTCTGTTCCAGAGGTTTGAGCTGCAGTGGCGGTAGTTTTGGCGATTTTCTTTTGGTTGCCGTCGTTAATCATCTTTGTCAACCTCTCTTTACGTTCTTCATCCAACTTGATGTTTTTGTTTTTCAATTTTTCTAGACGCTCTTGACTGTTACCACCTCCGCCAACAGTTAGCTCGACATTGATCTTCTTCTCTTTCAGTAAGGTCCCATGTTGTAATAAGGCAATGTCCATACGTCTTTGAATGCCGGTGCGATCTTTGTCAGCATCGAATTCCAAAAATGCAATACCTTTGTCAGCTCTGAGGCGGATCTGGTCGGGTGAACTATTTTTAAAATGGTTTTGCAATTCAACAGCAGTGATGTCTCTAGGTAAGCTACCGACAAAGACAATAAATCTGTTGCCCTTTTTACCATTTTTGCCCTTACCACCACGGCCTCTACGTGTTTTTCTTTTTTTCTTCACGGGTTCTTCACCATCATTTCCGGCTGCACTGTTGGGTCTTTTTCCTTCTGGTGCTTGCTCTTTTTTTACGTCTTTCTCTTGATCTTTTTCCTCCTTACTTTTTCTAAACTGCTGAGCTTTGAGCTGCTTCTTGGTCAACTTTTTATCTTCCTCGGACCCCATTTTAGCTGTAGACGTCTTCAATCTCTATCCTGTCCTCTACATTAGATTACTTTCTCATTTTCTCAGAAAACCTTTTAAGCTCATCGATTAAGAAGAAAAAAATCTTAGAAAATTTTCAGGAATGCCGGGTAAACGTATGGGGAAAGGACTTGGTGAATCGAGTTAATGTGGAGTTCGTAATAATAGTACTCTCATACCAAGTTTTCCATCCATAATTGTTTTTGGTTGCCGTTACTTTACACCATCACCTTTCGCCAATGTAATTGGTGGCTCTTTCCCTCTCCATCTTTTTTTATAATGTACTAAAATTAATACACGATAACAATTTTTTCGGGTTGTGTAAAAACTCTGAAAAATATAAAAAGTTGATGAAAGGACAGATTTAAGTATTTTGGAAGACAGCCGTAAATTCATTGGACTACAGAGCATAAAATCCCGTGATACGATAAAACTCTAACGATGTTCTCATATTCAGATTTCTGTTCTATCGGTACGGCCATGATCTTATCGGCCACAACGTTCCTAATGGGTGTTTTCTTCAGTAACATGCCATACGATTATCATCTTTTATTTAATCCTAACTCTACTCAAGAGCATTTCGATTTGGCACTGAGACATTACCAAATTTTACATGAGACTCCATTGCCGGTGATTGTTACTTTGTGCGTTGTTGCCGGTATTGGCTTAGTTGGTGGTACAATTAAGGTTTTCAAGCCAAACCCTGAACTGCAGATGTTTGAGTATTGTTCATTGGGGTTGTACGTGTTGGCTATCTGTGTGTTTCTCACTAATGTGAAAACAGGTATCGACTGTTCTGTGAGCCATAATTGGGGAGAAGTTACGGAAAATCAGGGTTTGGCAGTTATTGCTTCCTCCAACATAATTTTATTAGTTATGTTTGCCGGTGTTATCATCCTACAAATTGGTTTGTGGTACAGTAACTGGGATTTGCAAAAAAGATTAAAGGAGTTTTATGCTCAAGAAGAAAGAGAAGCTGCCAATGCCGGTAAAAAGACTGAGAAAGTTGACAATGCGAAAAAGAATGATAACAAATCTAAAGGTGCTCAAAAGAGGAAGAACGCCAAAAAATAGGCCATAATATTTTTAACATTTTCTCTTTTTGTCCCTCTTTTCCCGTCTGTGACGAAACAGACGATTATACGAATCTAGTTGTATAGTAAGATCAATATTTATTATATAAATACTGTTGAATAAATAAAACTCTATCTGCTTCGTGCATAAATTTACAAATAATTCCAAAGAAATAGCAACAAGTACCAGCCTTGTTTAGAAGTACGAAAATCTTGGAATCCACTTTTTTCTATTTTTAAATAATTTCTCTCAAAAAGCTATTGGTTTGCTGAATATTTGGCCGAGTAATAGTAGACGCACTGGAACTTGTTTCTTCAATGGATGACTCCGCAGATTCATTGTATGACGATACGTATGAAAATCTCCCGGATTCGTGATCCGCCATCCCATAATAAGGATGTGCTATATATATACCGTCTGAGGAACTAGCTCTGTGTAAATCTCTACCATTTTCAAAGGAATCTCGTTTGCCCTCGCCGTTGGTTGTTACTTTATAATTAAGGACATTTAGGAACGGATTTGACGGTGCTTCTGTTTCTGTTACCTCATCACAACTTACCCTCTTGCCAATATCATGGCTAAAGCCCTTTTTGCTGTGATTTTTCACGTTTCGTCTGTTTCTAATAATTATGAATCCGATAAAAATTACTATTACAACTCCAATGACAACTCCAACCGTAGAACCGACAATAACTCCGGTCCTTCTATTATTGGCATCTGAGGTATCTTGAGTGTTTAGTGCACCAGATAGATATTGATAAAGTTTAGCATCCCCGGTAATGGTATTGGATGGAATGGTGAAAGTTAACGGAGGATTTGATTCTTGAAGCACAGTTGTTTGGGGAAAGTGGGTGTTAAATGTTGTCGATCGCTCTGTAAATTTGTATTCTTGGTCATAGATGATATAAACTGAGTTCTCGCTGGTGAATACGGAGTATATTTCCGATGTAGAGGTTGAGGTAAATGTTGTAGATAATGGTGTTGTTAGTTTAGTCGTCGAAGGCTCTATGGTTGGCACCTGTGAAGTAGTGAAAGTCTTCAATGTACTTAACAGTCCTCTATCGATAGTGATATTGCTTTGAACAGAGGAAGTGCAATTGCTAACCAGATATTGTGGACTTGAAGTGTTGTTGCGGAAGGAAGTCGTACCATATGCGGTTGATATGGGGACCTGAATCGAACTTTCTAAACCCTCAATGAGGTTCGTCGTAATTGAGGATACAACCTCAGTGGATAATGCAAAAATGTGGTCTGTAGCTGATGATAAGCTGGCGGTTTCTGACGTGTCAATTTCACTCAGACTTCTGGATTGAGGTGTGCTTATGTATTGCGAAGACGTTACATTTAGTAGCATGGCGAAGTATCGCAATAGAAAGAATTATCAAGATGCCTCGCGCCTTTTGAGGATGTAAAAATAAATCTTAACGTTCTATGAATTACTTTATTATCTCGAGCAGAACCATCTGAATTTTGTTTACGTTTAATCTATGAGAAATTTCTCTGACGCGAAATCTTTCACGTATTTTTAGAGCGCCCGCCCAAGGTAACATACAATACGGTTGATATCTCCTAGTTTGATGCGGTTAGTGAAATTAATATAATGAACTAATATACTCTTTTTTTTGTAAAATATGTACTTGAGCTGCTGCATTCTTCTTCCATCGTCCAGTGATATCGGTAAACCGGTAGCTTTTTCTTAACTTTGAACAAAGAAGAGATAACTACGGACCCTTCTCCACGTTTCGATCTTTGGCTTCACTTCCTCATAGCCTGTATTTGAATCTAGCAGGTGTAATATTGTGGAAGAATGAAAACAGTATTTTTAATGGATTACTAAGGCATATTTAATGCGTTGTCAAGGAGGATGCTTGCACTGCAAAAACGATACATAAGTTAGCATGGGAATTTCATTAATGAAAGAATAAATGCACCGAAACAAAATCATGAATTAATTGTGGTTTCAGAATAATGAAAAATCCATTGGCTGTTCCTGTTCCTATGTGAATGGTTCATCTCTGCCATAATAATTACTATTTTGTTTAAAGAGTCTTTACTAGATATTGCCGTTCACCTTTTGCCTACGAGCTAGCGATAGAGATTTCTGTATGGTATCTGACTTGACATAATGTCCGACATCCCGTTGAAGATATCAAACAATACATGACAAAGGTCGGGCATTAATCTGCTCAAACATTAATTCTTTAAACCTATCTCGATCATATCTAAGAAAGAAAAAAAACTGGCTTTTCGGTTCCTAGTGTTAACTCCAGTACCTGGTGTTGAGAAAAATTTACTATGTGGCCCGGCTAAGTAGTGCAATATTCTGGTACCATACTTCTAGAAATTTTTGCGCGATAACCTAGTGTTTTCTGACGAAGATTTTGGTGTCATTTGTATCTTCGTCGGTACAAAATGGTAATCATAGTATGTTTCCATGTTTTTGGACAAAAAAAAGAAGAAGGTAGCCAAAGAGCTGAATTTGCTATTCTTTTGTGATTATTGTGCGCAAAATAGTGACATTTTCTTTCTCAAATTAGTTACACCCCGGATCCTAACCTTTACTGGCCTGTTGACGTTATTTGTTACGGGCTCAGCCCATCTGAGTAAATTTGGCAATTGTGTTCAAGTCAACGCCTGGAATCATTCCCAGCGTTTTATTATGGACTGGGACTCTTGCAACTGTTCTACTGGCACAGTGGATTTATAGTGAACTGGATTTTTCAAAAATGGCTTCACTTTGAGAAACACTATTTACTATGTTTGTTAACTTCTTAACAGTGTGTATTACTTTTTTGCCATATTGATATTAAAAAAGTCATTTCGACTGCTGACAGAGAATACAACTAGTAACTGGAGAGATAGCTGGTGCAGTGAGTGATTCCACATAATGCCAGACTTCTACTCGTCAGCCAGTTCGATTGTTGAGGAAACATAGCAAAGCAGTTAAGCTGTTTTATTTGTTGGCGAAATCGAACTTGTGAAAGTTGTGGGCTATCCTCGCTTTGATTACATGAGTAGAACCCAAGGATTTATGGAAAATTTGACTGGCTTCAAGATTTTTAAGGCAGTTCTATGAGATCACACACTTAATCCGCTTCCAGAATTTATTTTCTTTTTTTGATGATTTATGCTCAAGGAATTTACCTGTTCTCAAGAATATGTTTTTAATTCGAAGCTTTGCGTATATGATGTTTATCAATAACGTGTGCATCGTCGATATCTCTTCGCTAACAAAAAGCAATTTAAGTACCAAACAAACAGTAGTAATAGAGTGGGTCTACTTTGTCGATTGCCGTAGCAGGACATTTAACGCAAACGCTTCGGTAATCTGGTGAAATGATTGGATTAGGTGTTTTGTAAATTTTTTTTTTTTTTAGAAGATATTAATGCTGCATAGGGGAGAGATAAACGTCGCGGGAATTTGTGGCGGTGGAGCCCAGGTACGTATTAATTTTGAATGGCGCAAATCTACTAAGTACGGTATCATTTTGATGTCGGAATACGGATAGTCAGTCCATAACTGCACCACCAATATTTTTCTTGCCGTTCTCATTTCCTGCACAGTTTCTTTGATTATGTTTGCAGAAGAATTTCTTTATCGTTTAGTCTAAACAAAGAATTCGTTGTAAAGAATTTGAGAGCGGATCTTGCATTTTTTATTTATCATGCTTATGTTTTTTCTTTGATGTAAGAAGAAGCAAGTAAGATATGTGAATATCTTATCACTAATTCAAATAACTAAGAGAGCTCACAACGACAATTTGTGACAGCATGCGAAGCAAAGAGCAGTGATACCAGTATCTTTCATCCAGTAATAACATACGACTGATGTTATAGTTAAATGTTACATTTTGAGAGACTTCAACCTCTCGAAACCAAGAGGTTGGTTTTAACTCTGGTGACTTCAAGAAGGGTGGGTACCTTTTACAAAGCTTGAGACGAAGCAATAGTCAGTCTCTGTATAACAAGGAGACCACCTCATTTTCCAGTAACTCTTGAGGCATGTCGGATGGTTTGCCTTGAATAAACCGCAGTCATTATAATGAATGGCCTGTACTTTCAAAACAGTCTGGAAACAGAAATCCATTGCTGAGGTACCTTTTAGTAGCACTTTCGTTAGTGAAGGTTTAAGGTTAGTTCTTATTTACTGCACAAGAGTTTACATTTAACCACTCTAATAGTAACTGTTAGAGTGGTTTAACTGTTAGGTGATCTGTTCATTCCATTTTTCGTGTTGTATCTCAAGATGAGATAGCTTAGCGTTGCTACATACATAAATCTAAACATATAAACACCTGTGTAACTCGTTAACGTCTGGGCTTCCATGCTTCTACCATTTAGAATGATGTAGACCATTTATTCCAAGAGGATAAGCACCCTCTGTGATTCAAAATGATAATAAGTGTTGACGACAAGTTACTCTCGCAGAATTGTTGTCAACAGTCTTGTATTAGTTGTTATCCAACGCTCCCGTTTTCAAGTTCACTTAGCGCAAGTGGTTTAGTGGTAAAATCCAACGTTGCCATCGTTGGGCCCCCGGTTCGATTCCGGGCTTGCGCAAGTTTAATTTTTTTTCTTTTTCCACATTGTTTTCCACTTTGCACTCATTTCCAGTGTTTATTGTGAATGACAATTTCTTCAATCATTGAAATGATTGATTTTTTGGGATCTATTTTTCTCTTTAGTGGTTACTGATCAGGCAACTCTATATCATTGTTTAACCGCGGCTTGCGTATCTTATTTTCTTTTTCCTAGGCATCTTACTAAGGTACTCTTATCGCTAATCGCTTATCGCTTATCGTGCGCCAAAAACCGCCGGCGGCAATTTCGAGATGTTTTATGTCATGTTGGATTTTGCAATCTATTACCATGGAGGTGAGGGCCTTCGATGGTCCAATACCGGTGCACGTACCCATGTACGTTTATCGAATAAGGGGAGAACCTACTAATTTTAAGTCGGATAACGCGGCTTGGCACAGTAATCAGTTCCTTCTTTGGGTTAGAATCTTGATGTGAGATTGTGCTCAGTGATAATGATAGCGAATACGGCTTACTCTTGAATAACAAATGCATATATATTAAGAAGTAGTTCAAACGTATTCTGTTGACTGGCATGGTCCTTTCCTTCTTGTTGTGATTATATAAAACAGTATAAGCTGTTTACTTCAGTTGTGAAGTGTAACAAGGTCTTATAATTTATTATTACTAACAATGAGTATGTCAAGCAAAAACGAGAATAAGATATCAGTAGAACAAAGAATATCCACTGATATCGGTCAGGCTTACCAGTTACAAGGCCTTGGGTCTAACCTAAGGTCGATTCGCTCCAAGACTGGTGCCGGTGAAGTGAACTATATCGATGCTGCTAAATCTGTAAATGATAACCAACTGCTTGCAGAGATCGGTTATAAACAAGAATTAAAAAGACAATTTTCAACATTACAAGTTTTCGGTATTGCGTTCTCCATTATGGGTCTATTGCCCTCCATTGCATCTGTGATGGGTGGTGGGCTCGGTGGTGGTCCAGCAACATTAGTGTGGGGTTGGTTCGTTGCTGCGTTTTTCATTTTACTGGTGGGTATTACCATGGCTGAACATGCAAGTTCCATTCCTACCGCTGGTGGTTTGTACTACTGGACGTATTACTATGCTCCAGAAGGTTATAAAGAGATTATTTCTTTTATTATTGGTTGCTCAAACTCCCTAGCGTTGGCAGCCGGTGTGTGTTCCATTGATTACGGTTTGGCTGAGGAAATTGCTGCTGCTGTCACATTAACCAAAGATGGAAATTTTGAAGTAACGAGTGGGAAACTTTACGGTATATTTGCTGGAGCAGTGGTGGTTATGTGTATTTGTACATGTGTTGCTTCTGGGGCCATTGCTCGTCTGCAGACGCTAAGTATATTTGCCAATCTTTTCATTATTGTTTTATTGTTCATTGCGCTACCGATTGGTACCAAGCATAGAATGGGAGGTTTCAATGATGGTGACTTTATATTTGGGAAATATGAAAACTTAAGTGACTGGAATAATGGTTGGCAATTTTGTCTTGCTGGTTTCATGCCTGCTGTCTGGACTATTGGTTCCTTTGATTCATGTGTCCATCAATCTGAAGAAGCCAAAGATGCCAAGAAATCAGTCCCCATTGGTATAATCTCATCTATTGCTGTTTGTTGGATTTTAGGTTGGTTGATTATTATTTGTTTAATGGCCTGTATCAACCCTGATATTGACAGCGTTTTGGACTCCAAGTACGGCTTTGCTTTGGCTCAAATAATTTATGATTCGTTAGGAAAAAAATGGGCCATTGCATTTATGTCATTGATCGCATTCTGTCAATTTCTAATGGGTGCTTCCATTACCACAGCTGTTTCTAGACAAGTTTGGGCATTTTCCCGTGATAACGGTTTGCCCCTATCAAAGTATATTAAAAGAGTGGATTCTAAATACTCGGTCCCTTTTTTCGCTATTTTGGCTGCCTGTGTAGGTTCCTTGATTTTAGGATTGTTATGTTTGATTGATGATGCCGCCACTGATGCATTATTTAGTCTGGCTGTTGCAGGAAACAATTTGGCATGGAGTACCCCTACAGTTTTCCGTTTAACATCAGGTAGAGATTTATTTAGACCTGGTCCATTTTATTTGGGTAAAATCTGGTCTCCAATTGTTGCTTGGACAGGTGTTGCTTTCCAATTGTTCATTATTATTTTGGTTATGTTCCCCTCTCAACAACATGGTATTACTAAATCCACAATGAATTATGCATGCGTTATTGGTCCCGGTATCTGGATCCTTGCAGGTATCTACTACAAAGTTTACAAGAAGAAATACTACCACGGTCCAGCAACCAATTTGTCGGATGATGATTATACTGAAGCCGTTGGTGCTGATGTTATCGACACAATTATGTCCAAACAGGAACCATAAATGTTCAAACCTTTATAAAGATTTTATATTCAGAGTTTATAAGGTCTAGCTTATATAGTCAGTATTTTTAATTTAATTATATTATAGTTTATCCTATCTCACCGTTTTAGCTTGTTTTCTGCGCCCAAACATAAAAATCAAGAAGCGCGGATAATTTATGATCAGCTCAGCGGGAATGTTAATGGCAGATACTTAGAATTTGGTGGAAACGATTTTCTTCTCTAATCCTCATCAGAGGAGAGGTAATCGAGCAAGGGACCACCAAGCTTACCAACAGATGGCTTTGATGAAATATTTTCTCTACTGATATTTTTTTTCACTTTCTTCAATTTTTCTATAAAATCATCACTCTCCATTCCATTATCTAATGGCAATAGTCTTTTCTTGACATTATCAACACTTGCTTCTGGAAATGTCCTGTCTAACCTTTCATTATTCTTATTATTAACCTCAGTGCCAGCACTATTGGTATTGTTATTGATTAGATGCACCATCATGTTTAAAGACTCTAACTTCAGTTCTTCTTGCAGTCTTTTCTGTGCAGCGGGGTCTGGATCTTCATTTGCCCATTTCACCAATAGTCCAGTACCCTCCCTTCTATCATCCCATTCTTTATCGCTGGGTAGCAGCAATGTCTGATTGCTCATGGCTTCTTTGGCAAATTCTGCATTAGCTTGATATTTAAACTTCACAAATCCACAGTTTTTGCTCTCAACGTATCGTATTCTATCAATATCACCCAATCGAGAAAATACAAATCGAATTCTGCTTTCTATCTGAGCTGGCTTCAAATGCTTGCTATTCAATGCTCCATCAATACCACCTACATACAATGTCTTGTTTTTCTTCCTAAATGAACCGATCCCGCCCATATCCTCTCTATAGTCAGCAAATTTTTCTCTACCAAAACAGTCCAATACCTCTGTCCTCAGGGCCAGTTTACCTATATCTTCTTCGTCTGGTATATGATGCAGATATTCACATTTAGGGCCAAGGCAACACATACCCTTTGCAAAAAATAGACAGAAGAACAACTGGCCATCATTATCGCCCCTAGTCTTCCCAGAATGAAGTTGCGGCTGCAAAGCAAATGGACTAACAAATCGTGTATTCCCCGCAAACCCTTGGGACCATTTATTATACCATATATTAAACGTCAATCCAGTCTGCGCCGGTATAGAGGAGGGCAGTTCTGACTCCTTCACTTGCACTTTCGCGGATTTATCCCTCCAAGATGTCATCCAAATTTCTATCAATGCGTATACTGTCTTACTAACGTCGTTACTACCTTAAGGCCCATCGCCAGTAGTCTTTATTATGATCCAGCCTTCAATACATAATGGAAAATTTCATCATTACCCGCATATGTACGTATGTAACGATGGAATGCTCAAAAACTGAAAAAAATTTTTCTGAAAAAAAGTGATGAGGAATAAAGAAAAGTAAAAAACGAATGCATGATATAGTAGTAGTAAATGGTCAATGGATCATTGGGTAGCAGAGAAACGGAAACAAGTGCAGTAAAAATGGGTAAAGACAACAAGGAACATAAGGAAAGCAAAGAAAGCAAAACCGTAGACAACTATGAGGCCAGAATGCCTGCTGTGTTGCCATTCGCTAAACCATTGGCCTCTAAGAAACTAAACAAGAAGGTCTTGAAGACCGTGAAGAAGGCTTCCAAGGCCAAGAATGTTAAAAGAGGTGTCAAGGAAGTTGTCAAGGCCTTAAGAAAGGGTGAAAAAGGTTTAGTCGTCATCGCCGGTGACATTTCTCCAGCTGATGTTATTTCCCACATCCCAGTCTTATGTGAAGATCACTCTGTCCCATACATCTTCATACCTTCAAAGCAAGACTTAGGTGCCGCTGGCGCTACAAAAAGACCTACCTCAGTTGTCTTTATCGTCCCAGGTAGCAATAAGAAAAAAGATGGAAAAAATAAAGAAGAAGAATACAAGGAATCTTTCAACGAAGTTGTCAAAGAAGTTCAAGCTTTATGAAAAAAGTTCGCTTCTTAACCATATTAGAAATCTAGAAGAAATAAAAAAAATCTGGCATTAGATATATATTTTGACTGTAGGCCTTCTGTATATTATATAATACTACTAATAACATCAAATGTTTGTGACTTTTCGGGTAACCGGGCTTCGTTCTACTGTTCCACTTTTTGTATGTTTAATGAAAATATCATCAAAGAAATAGGTATATAATTGATAACAAGAGAATCGCGGGCCGTTGCTACAGGATATTCTGCAGAGTCGAAGAATGAGATTTGTGTTCGATGAGGTTTTCAATTCAGATACTGATTCTCCAGAATTTGAGGAAACATGTTCTACAACATCTTCTACGTCATCGCAATGCCCTACACCTGAGCCGAGCCCAGCAATAAAGTTACCTTCATTCACGAAAGTTGGCACGAAGAAATTGGTAAATGAGTCGGTAGTTATTTTAGATCCTGCTCTAGAAAACGCCTTGCGCGATTTGAACCTTCAATCGAAACTGATCCCCATTAATGAGCCCATTGTAGCCGCGTCATCGATAATAGTACCGCATTCAACCAATATGCCACTACCGAGAGCATCGCATTCGTCATTGCTAGATAATGCTAAGAACTCAAATGCGACAGCACCCTTACTCGAGGCAATAGAAGAATCTTTTCAAAGGAAAATGCAAAACTTGGTGCTTGCCAATCAGAAAGAAATTCAATCTATTAGAGAAAATAAACGTCGTGTTGAAGAGCAACGTAAGCGAAAAGAGGAGGAAGAGCGCAAACGTAAGGAAGCTGAGGAAAAGGCCAAGCGGGAGCAGGAATTATTACGTCAAAAGAAGGATGAAGAAGAACGTAAACGCAAAGAAGCTGAAGCAAAGCTAGCGCAGCAGAAACAAGAAGAAGAAAGGAAGAAAATAGAAGAACAGAATGAAAAGGAAAGACAATTGAAAAAAGAACATGAAGCCAAATTATTGCAGCAGAAGGATAAATTGGGTAAAGCAGTTACAAACTTTGATAAAATCTCCAAAATGTTTTGGCATTATAAAGACAAAATTGCTCAAATAAAGCAAGACATAGTTCTGCCTATAAAAAAAGCTGATGTGAATGTAAGGAATTTGCTCTCACGTCATAAAAGGAAAATTAACCCGAAATTCGGACAATTAACTAATAGCAACCAGCAACTTTTTAAAATACAGAATGAACTAACTCAATTGATAAATGATACTAAAGGCGACTCTCTAGCATATCATTGGATTTTAAACTTTATTGCCAAAGCCGTAGTACATCAGGCGGAAACAGAAGTCAGGGTAAAACCAGAGTCTGCTCTGCCCCTAGGGAAATTGACTTTATATTTGTTAGTCCAATTCCCAGAGTTACAGGAATTGTTTATGGCAAGACTTGTCAAGAAATGCCCCTTTGTGATAGGATTCACGTGTGAGATTGACACAGAAAAAGGCCGTCAAAACATGGGATGGAAAAGAAACAACGAGAATAAATGGGAAGATAACACATCCTACGATGAGAGAATGGGCGGGATCTTATCATTATTTGCCATAATAACGAGATTACAGTTACCTCAAGAATTTATCACCACCACGAGTCATCCTTTCCCCATCGCATTATCGTGGCATATTTTGGCTAGAATATGTAATACGCCACTAAATTTAATAACAAATACCCATTTTGTCATACTCGGTTCGTGGTGGGATGCCGCTGCCGTACAGTTTCTTCAGGCGTATGGGAACCAAGCCTCTAAATTGCTAATCTTGATTGGTGAGGAATTGACCTCCAGAATGGCTGAAAAGAAATATGTGGGTGCTGCGAGATTAAGAATTTTATTAGAGGCCTGGCAAAATAATAATATGGAGTCCTTTCCGGAAATGTCTCCTTAGAAAATTCTGAACTTATATATGCACATTATGCTAATACACTTTATAATGACTTTATTTTAAACGTCGCCATTTTTAGTTTTATTTTCGGCTCGATATCAAGGGATGGCAGAAAATACGTCATGAATATTAAGCCGTAAGTGGGAAAAGTTAAGACAATCTCCCACTCAAATATACGTACGTGAAATTGACATTTGAACTACCGCTCATAATATCTTATTCGATCAAGCAGAATATTCATTCTTTTTCCGGCGCCTATCTCCTTACCTTTATTTGTAAATGCTACTCTTCATTTATCAAATTTTTTAAAGCAGATGCATAAACCTTTAAGATGGCTAATAACGATAGCCTTCTACGTTTCGAACGTTATATTAATAGGCTATTCCCTTTCTAGTAATGGCTCAATATCTGAATTTTATCTGCATTCTGTTGTACTTATTGAATGCTTCTCTTTACTAGGAGTGGTTACCTCTGACTGCTTAACACCATCTTTGTCATACATTTCCAGTAACATATTCCATATTTCCGATAGAGTATCCGGCATGACTTTATTAGCATTGGGGAATGCACTTCCTGATATTACTAGTACTTACCAGTCGATGAAATCTGGCGTGACTTCCTTGGCCATTGGTGAGTTATTTGGTGGCATATTTTTTCTGTTAACCGTTGTGATTGGACTAATGGGCTGCGTAGCCACTATTCAATTTCAACATGACAAGTCTATTGAAACTTACACAGAAGAAAGCTTTGACCAAAATTTATCGTATGATAGAAGCAATTATATATTGGATGTCGGAATATTCACTTTTATGCTCTTAGTTTCGGGCACTTTTCTAGCAGATGGAAGACTGTACTTTTGGGAGTGTATTGTCATGGTTTTAACCTACTGCTGTTGTGCTGTCTATTTAATAAAAAGCTACAAATATCCCTGCGAAATCAATGATGCTTTAGAAAGAGAGGTAGAAATAAAAAAAACTGTACTTGCAAATAATCATATCACTGTTCCAAATCGATTTACATTAACGACTACCAGTGACATTACATCCACAGACGATGGAATAAGATATGTAAGGCCTTTGGGGGATACACAGATTGATGAGGACAACGCTATTAGTTTAGATCCAACTCGTTTACCAAGTAAATCCCTGGATAACATTTCGAGATTTAATCAAGGTATACCTGAAAGAAGGGATTTAATAAGACGTAGAATACGGGGATATTTACGGTCGCATTATCATGGCTGGGTAAGAATGACGTTACAAGATCTTTTGAATATATGGGAGAAGCAGAATCTTTTTAACAATACAGTAAAATCGTTGTCTTTACCCTCCGATGATACTCATTTATTTACTAAAGCTTCTTTAGATGAAGAAGGGAGGCCTTTAATAAGAAAAAGGATGAATTCATTACAACCTAAGGATTTTTACAAATATTTGTCCCTACGGAATGGGGAAAATTCAAATGCGCTGGATACTGCAATCTCTGCTCCCCAAAACGAGTATCAAACTTACTATAATGAACCCACAAGTTTGTTTTTGACTGTGCCACAAAAAAAAACCTCCAAGAAATCATTAAGCTGCGATCGCATTCCAAACTTGGTCCGGAGTAATAATATTATATTAAATGACGAGGCTACACGTACACAGGAATCTACCAATGCCTTGAACAGCATATCAGATGTTATCGACAACTCTCTCTTACAGTATGAGAGAGATGATATAATTCTCGATAGAACACTATCTCTCTGTTCAACAAAGAGTAGAACCGCTTGGCATAGTTTCCAACTTTACAATTACTTAACAGATGTGTCCTTGGAAATTGGTTTCTTTGAGTTCTTGTCATTATTAGTCACTACGCCGGTATCAATAATTCTTTATCTTTCAATACCATCAGAGATAAGTCAAACAGACCATGACTTACCCCTTTCATACCTACAGAATATTCAATTGATTGCTTCGCCAATAATTCTCAACCAACTCATCACAAATAACTTTTCATTTTGGTTGCTCATCTTATCGCTGGTGATAGCCATCTTATTATATTTTAAAACTAGGACCATACCGAACAAGTTCAACTCTGATATAATCTTTACAGTAGCATTTTTATTGTCATTGGCCTGTCTTTCGAAAGCTGTCCACATAATTGTAGTCACGTTAACGCATTGGATAAATGTGTTTAATATATCGGAAACAATACTAGGTTTAACCATTTTTACATGGGGTAATTCGATTGGTGATTTAGTGTCAAATATTACATTCGTCAAAATAGGTGTTTTAGAAATCGCGATAGGAGCTTGTTTTGGCAGTCCACTTTTATATTTCTTATTTGGCGTCGGATTTGATGGAATTATGATAATGCTAGGCGACAAAACTGGAAAAATAGTGAGTGGCAGAGATAGTAATATTTTAATGCATCATATTGATTTTAAAGTGGATAAAAACTTAATCAATACTGGAGTCGGAATTCTGATCGCGTTTTTGATATTTACGGTTTTGATACCATTAAACGACTGGAAAATTGACAAGAAGATTAGTATTGCACTTCTTACGTTGTATATAGTTGTCACATGTATTAGTGTTTTTTTAGAAGTTCACCAAGTGTAATTTAATAAATCAAGATTTCATTTTTTATATACAAGCTATAATAAATATATTAACAACGAAGCTTGTATGAATAGTATAAAATAAACAAAGGTAGGAATTACATATTCTAATTGACAAAATATTTATGCAGTGGTCATTTGAAAATGGTCATTAAATTAAACAAGTAATATGAGAGGAATGAGAGGGAAATAAATAACTGAAAGATAAAGGAGATAAGGAAAAAAAAAAAAAAAAAAAAAAAAAAGGGAACTTTAGTTAGTAATAATAGAGTTTTTGGACTGATCAAATTAATGGTGTTCATTTGATTCTGTCTAAATTAATTTCATCCAGAATTTTCTTTGCGCCATCGGCAATCATTCTTTCAGCTAGTATCTTACCACACGCCATGGAATCTTCTTTAACATTTTCTATTAGCATTTCAATTTCGTCTTCTACTGCTTCTGTGCCTTCAACGTCAACTACAATGGCCTTTAATAGTAATTTTTTAGTCTCTTCATTGTATTTAGATTCCACACCAATAGGAACGGAACAACCCCCCTCTAAAGTTCTCATCAAAGCACGCTCCGAAAGGCAACATATAGTTGCATTTAGATCGCAAATTTCGTCAAGAATCTTCATCATCTTGGTGTCACCCTTTCTAATTTCTATACCCAGGGCGCCTTGTCCAACTGCATGGTACATTGTATCCGAATGGAATCGCTGCGTAATTCTGTTTTCCAACCCCATACGCATCAACCCAGCAGACGCCAAGATGATGCATTGGTACGGAGATTTTGGGTCGTCTAGTTTTTGTAATCTAGTTTGTATATTTCCTCTGACACTTTCAAATTTCAAATGTGGGTATTTTCTTTTTAGCTGAGCAGATCTTCTCACGGATGAGGTTCCCACAATCCCCCCGTCTGGAAGGTCATCCAGAGACTTATAAGCAGAGTAAAAGGGCATGACAAGACAATCTGTTGGATCGACCCGCTTAGTGATACCCCCCAGCTCGAAACCCTCTGGTAGTAAAGTGGGCATGTCCTTCAGAGAATGAACGATCAAGTCAAGCTTCTTTGAGGGATCGTCATGGTAAAGATGGTCTTCCAACTCCTTTGTCCATAAAGCTTTACCGCCAAATGAGTACAAAGGTTTGAATTGAATCTGGTCACCAAGAGTTTGCAAAGTGAAAACCTTGCAGTCGTAGTCCGGATACTTTTCTTCGATCAGTTTTAAAACATGGTTGGATTGTATTACCGCCAATTTCGATTTTCTCCCACCAATATGTAGAGTTTCAGGGCCCATAGTACGTGTGTATTTACCAACTACAAATTTATCTAGATTTTCTTCGCTTTTCTTTTTTTCTATTGTTCTAGATATTAATACGGGATGAGAAGAACAGAATATTCAAAATCTAATACAGCCCTGTACCATGCAAACACGAGCGTCAATCTGCCAATGACCTTGAATTCAGGCTATGTGTAGCAATAATACAGATAGTTAGTAGCCTCGTTTATATAAAGCGTTCCTTTACTTTTTCATTTTCTTTCTTTTTTTATGTTTGATTTTTTTACTTTTTCACTTTAAAAAATTGCTGAAATTTTCGTAGCCAAAAAAAAGACCTTCATTGCTTACTCATCGGTTTCTTATTGGTCAGACGCTCCCCAGGGTCAATTGACAAGGAGAGAAGGAATGTTATATGGGAATTGCTGCGTAAAGATGGTCAAAAATCCTGGACTGCCGTACGAACGACAATGTAAGGATGACTGCATTAGCCAGAAAGACATCTTTACCCCCGGTGCTGCCAGGGAGCAAAATAATTACGAAAAGTGGACGCAAAGTTAACTTAAACTACAAGGGTAGCAGCAGAATGTGTCGGTGGTACCGGTGTGATAATGCCCCATTTGAGATGCTTGTAATTGTGGCCTAGCAATAAGAACGCAAGGCGTTTTTGTTGAAAGGAGAACAAGGTTAGACGGTGACGTTTAGGCGCATAGGCAATCTCCCCTTATTGTTCACCCTTATTTCCACCCTCAAACGATAAAGCTTGCTACTTTGATGAAAAAAATATATAAAAGGGATTGAAAAGCAGATCAATTATGTAGCAATAGTAGTAATAACTTGTTCAATTGCTTGTCTCAACTTGCCACAAACTATCATCAACATGAATAGGAATACGACTACCAATAAGAACGCGAATTTGAATAACAGTAGAAATGCTAACGCTCCCGGTGAAGCAGGTCATCAGAACAAGACGGGATTGATATACTGGACTAACCCTAGCAAGTCGGGTGCGAGCTTTGCTGCGACTCTGGTGAGTTTGCTGATCCTCAGAAATGTCAATGTTATTTCTGTTTTACTTAAGATCGGATACATGGTGTTGTTCACGAGTTTTGCGGTGGAGCTTTCTACAAAGGTGCTATTTGATAAAGGAGTAGTGTCTAGGTTTGGCATGCAAGAGTCTCCGGACCTTGTTGGCGTCTTAAAGCCTCATATCGACCGCGAATTGGATCGTCTGCCTGCGTTAGAGGACAGAATCAGAAAGTTAGTGTTTGCACACAGAACAAGAAACAATTTTACCATTGGTGTTTCCCTCTATTTCTTGCACGGCCTATTTGCTATATTCTCTATGAACACTGTTTTGATAATGACCACCATCTTTTTGTACACTGTGCCTTTAATCTACGATAGAAAGCAGGCTAGAATTGACCGTGCTATCGACAGGATGAAGGATCTAGTTATTCATAGGTTTCACAAAAATTACAACAAGGTGGTTGAAAAGACTGAACCATACATTGACAAGATTATCCCACCCCAAACCGATGAAGGCAGCTACTCAACCTCTATCAGTAACGAAAACAAATCTTCTACTTCTCAACGTAACAAGAGCGGCCTTTCCTCTTCTGAGTTTGACAACATGAACGACACGTCAGCCTCCAAAAGTGGCAAAGACAGCTATTCTACCTCTCAATATAACCGAGCCGAATATCCAGTTTCTCAGAATGAGAATATTGGCACCTTAAAATCTGGGAAGCAGGAAATACCAACAGAGAAGGATTTCAACAACAGGCATGAAAACTTCAGTAAACCAGATGTCAAGACATATGATCCAAGAACAGTTGATATTGAAGAAGAATTAGCAGCTCATCAGCGTGAACTGGAGCAAAACCTAAAAGATGGTGATTACAATCTGGTAGGAAGCAAGGAAATCCCAGATCCAATCACCGTTCCAGCTCCAACTAGACACACCACTAAACCCGCCGAAAGCCAATCGATTCCCATCAAGAATAATGAAACCTTACACAAAACCACGCACGGCCTAAAGCAAAAATTGCAACACGCATAATCTAGTTTTTTTTTTTTTCTCTCTTCTTTCTAGCTAGTAGTTCATTTCCTTTTCTTTTTTTCAAAGAGGTCATATTTATCACCAACTATATATTTTTTTGAAGAAAAGATATCATTACAACGATAAGTAGTTACAATATTTTTTTTATTTAGTTTAAAATAATGAGTAAATGACGTCGCATTTCTTCGCTTTTGTTATTTTTATTCTCCTCTCATTTTTGAGGAGAATGTTACAATATTTTACTAATGTCCTGAATAATATTTGATTTATGGCATAATAAAGAAATGCGAATTCGTTAATTTGTCAAACTTCGAAGAGCATCAACTGCCTTCCTGAATCCCATTCTTGCAGCCCTCTGATAATATTGTTTGGCCAGATCCAAATCAACTTCACAACCGACACCTTTTTCGTAATAAAATCCTAAGGCAAATTCAGTGCGGGCTAATTTACCGTCTGAACACTTGCTGCTCTTCAAGGCCCAGTTGAATGCCTCTTTATTGTTTGGTTTCAAAATATTTGGTGCTCCCGTTAAGTACCATCCACTTAAGGATAACATTGCCATCGGATTCCCCTTCGGCTGAGCAGCAGCAGCTTTGGAATACCAATATATGGATTTTTTGGCCACCACTGGCAACCCTAGGTCTCCAAACTCATAACAATTTCCTAATTTCCATTGCGCTAAAGGGTACTCAAAATCTTTGGCACATTGTTGGTAGTATTTTATTGCCAGTTGAGAGTCTTTTCGTATGCCGTTCGCAAATAATAGGTTCTGGATTTCTGGCGGCAAAACACTGAATTCATATATTTTACCTAACTCATATAATGTTTGTGGAGAGTCACCCTTTTGGGCAGCTTTATCAAACCATTTAATAGCTAGCAATACATCAGTCTTTTGCATGTTCAGACCGTATAAATGGCTCATCCCTAATTTATACATACACGCAGAATTTGAACAAACTTCTGCGCCATGCTGGTAGTATTGGAAGGCCTTTTTTATGCATTGTTCTTTGGTTGGTGATGGATCCAAAGAAGAGGTGCCCCTTTGGTATTCAAAGCATACACCTGCACGGTAGCATGCATCTGAATTGTTCAATTTCGCAGCTTTACAATAATATTCCAGCGCCTTTTCATCATTTTTAATAACGATGTTTTTGTTCTTTATAGGTAAATAGGGTTGGTGTGAATACAGCGTCCCCATTAAATACATGGCAGGTGGCCATTTTAAAGTTATCAATTTTGTGAGCACCTTGAATGAATGTTCCAAAATGACTTTCTGGTTTTTGAGCATTTCCTCAGGCTTTAAGCTTCTTTTGAGCTTCTCCGCGTTTATGTTATATTGCGATATGAAATCCTCATTAAAGGCATATGTAAGTAATGTTTCACACCATTGCATTTGTATCTCGGGGGTGAATTTTGAAGAGTCAGTAATTGTCTTCTTGTACACTTGATAGAAAGCCAATGCCTCTGGTGAATAGGAAGACAGTTTGTCCTCACCACCTGAGGACCCATTATCGTCTGTCTTCGCGCTCCCAGTGGGTGGTTGGTTGATTTTTTGTGGTGGAACAGGATTATTATTCAAAGGTCGTATTGGAGCTTTTTCCTCGGTTCTGTAAACTTTTTCCTGCAGTATCCTAGATTCAGATTCCTCATAGGGTGGTGGCGCTGAGTTGTCCCTTACAGACTCTGATATTCGATTTCCACTGCTTATTGATGCATCTTGTACAGCTGGTGAACCCAAACTCTCTTTTGTAGAACTAAAATTGAAAGGAAGTTCATACCTACTACCAGTACTGTTGGTGCCATTATTGGCATATCCTATTTCACCTGTTGGCTTGGAATTAAAAATGTCCATGCCGTTATTACTATTTATGGTTACTGGAGTGCCTAATTGACCACCATCAGCATTCCCGTCTGTGAAATTCAGCGCACTCAAAGGCAGCGATAATGATGAGGAAGATGAAGGGGATGTAAAAGGAATAGCTGGTGTGAGTTCAACGATAGAGTCATCCACTGGATAGGGTGCAGGCACTATATTTTGAGCTGGCAAACCATGCCTATCCGAATTGGCATTTCCCAATTTATGCGAGGACTCCCGCGCCCTTGCTGGTGGAAACATGTTAATGTGTTTGTCATAGAGGTTAGGTTGCGGTTGGCCCTGATTAACCATTGCCTACTGTATTAAAACAAAGTATTAAAACGTGGTGGTACACTCTGTACAAAAGAATAGAAGGAAATGAAAAGAAAACGGAGTTAAAATCTACTTCATAAAAAGAGACGCTTCCAAATCCAGTCTCTACCACGTTCTTGTATATAATTTGAGCAACTCAAATTAAATTACCGGGATATCTGCTTATTCTACAAGCCATAGCATCCAGTGCTAAGGTTCATCTCAAGCCATCTTCAATACACTTGATAATTAGTCGTCAATTTTAAAATTAGGTTTCGTTCTTGAAGGCACTTAACCTAAGCTTTTTACTATATGACCTATTAAACAAGTCTTTTTCATAGTGTAACCTAACGTTTATACACTAATAACCCTAGGGCTTAGTAGAGATTCATACAGAAAAAAACGTAGAGTTATAGCAGTAAACTGAGAAAAGAAAGAAGGTTAGTACAATTGAAGAGTAAGGAAAACAAAAGCTTTAGACCTTATTGGAAGTGCTTGGGCGCGGAGTGTGATTATAAATAATGTTGCAGCTAAGGTTTATGCCTGGATGGGTCCCCAGAAATGGTTTTTTTGGTTTGAAGGAGACAATTGGTACAGTACATAAGAGATTTTATGCTCTGGCTTCTGAACAACCCTCAAGAAAGACAGTAAAGCCGCTGGACTCGAGGAAGACGTTTCTCATCGATACATACAAGCATTTAATGGAGAACAGTTCTATGATTTTTTTTGTCCATTACAATAATCTTTCCAAAACAGAAGATCACCATTTCAGATTCAAGATTAAACAGACAGGAGGGAAACTCACAAAAGTAAGAAACAACCTGTTCGAAGTCTACTTGAGAAATTCGCATCTGCCCGACCCATGTGGATTCGTGAAGCGTAAAGAGCAAAACTGGAAACATCCACTCTTGCCACTACTGAAGGGTCCTACGGCCACAATTACATACGAAGACACCAACCCTCAACAAGTAGCCAAGCTATTGAAGGTTCTGCAGTCAGCACAAGACAAGCTGATGGTGATTGGTGCAAAAGTAGAAAACGAAGTTTTGAATGTGGAAAAAATAAACACTTTTAAGACTCTCCCCACAAAGCCGGAAATGCAGTCGCAGTTAGTCAGCGTTTTGCAAATGCTAAGTGGGTTGGGTTTGGTTCGTACGTTGGAAAACAGTTCAAATGCATTGTATTTAACACTAAAATCTCACAATGACAACCAAAAACCTAAAGAGGATGTGGAGTCAACTACAGATGCAGAATCGAAGGGATCAAAGTAAAAAGAAAATGCCCGTAATTCGACAAGTTTTATAAAGGTTTTACTATTCAATCATGTACATACATCATCAAAAAATAAAAAGACAATGAAGCAATAACGGTAAATATACTTTAGTCTATGTATTGACGTCAAAATTACCTTTCTTTTACCTTTCTTACCTTTTTACATATCTCAGCGACCGTTGAAAAAAAAAAAAAATGAAAAATTTTGGTGATGACTTCAGCAAAAAATTTCAGGATATTTCTGACATTTCACTTTATTAAAGCGCCACAAAAGCTGGATTAGTATAGATTCAGCAGTTCCCATAGGATAAAATTTTCAAGCGTTTATTGTTAAGATGAAAGCCAAGCCACTAAGCCAAGATCCAGGCTCCAAGCGTTACGCATACCGTATAAATAAGGAAGAAAATCGTAAGGAGTTGAAGCATGTAAAGATCAATGAAAGTTCTTTGGTGCAAGAAGGCCAAAAGATCGACTTGCCAAAGAAGAGATATTATCGTCAAAGGGCGCATTCCAACCCATTTTCAGATCACCAGTTAGAGTACCCAGTATCTCCCCAGGATATGGATTGGTCCAAATTGTACCCTTACTACAAAAACGCGGAAAATGGACAAATGACAAAGAAGGTGACGATTGCTGATATTGGCTGTGGATTCGGTGGGTTGATGATAGATTTATCACCAGCCTTCCCTGAAGATCTTATCTTAGGGATGGAAATTCGTGTGCAGGTTACAAATTACGTGGAGGATAGAATTATTGCCTTAAGGAACAATACAGCTTCAAAACATGGATTTCAAAACATTAATGTCTTGAGAGGTAACGCTATGAAATTCTTGCCCAACTTTTTTGAAAAGGGCCAGCTTTCTAAAATGTTTTTTTGTTTCCCCGATCCTCATTTCAAACAAAGAAAGCATAAGGCAAGAATTATCACTAACACCTTGCTGAGTGAGTACGCATATGTTTTGAAAGAGGGCGGTGTCGTGTACACAATTACAGACGTCAAAGACCTGCATGAGTGGATGGTAAAACATTTAGAAGAGCATCCTTTATTTGAACGGTTGAGCAAAGAATGGGAAGAAAACGATGAATGTGTGAAAATAATGAGAAATGCCACAGAAGAAGGTAAAAAAGTGGAAAGAAAGAAGGGTGACAAGTTCGTCGCTTGTTTCACAAGATTACCAACGCCAGCCATATTGTAACATAGATGTATAACTAGAACAATTTACCACATATACATAACTATTTCTTATGTTTATTTTCCTAAAATCCTTTATCCAACTACAATCTACTAAGGCTTAAGCTATTTTCCTTTTCATTATTTAATAACTGTTCTTTCAGTTTACAGCTCCATTTATATCCGGTTAATTTTCTATTGCTACCAACGATTCTATGGCAAGGTACTAACAATGCCAGGTTATTTGAGCCGCAAGCTCTTCCGACAGATCTTGCGGCAGTTGGCTTCCCTATTCTCTTTGCAATATCACCATATGTTACGACGTGGCCGTGTTCCACGTTTAAAAGCTCATTCCAAACTTTACGTTGAAAATCTGTTCCAAACAGGAACTCAAAGGGAATAGCGCCCGATGGTAATGGCATTTTGTTTTCTAAACATATTGTATAATTTTCGATTGATTTCTTATATGTTTCTGCCTCTTTTAGTTCCTGTAAATCGTACATTGTATCCTGTTTCTCATGTTTCTTCAAGAAGCCTTCCACCTTTCCCAATAAAAAAAGCTTATCATTACCTAACGAGGCAAAAACAAGGTTTTGAGTCTTTTCCCTAAACACCAAAAATGCACCAGTCACTTCAGTTTCAATGAATGTATAGTAAAGCAGTTCCTTCATCGTTGGTCCATTTAGATCAAAAATGCGACCGTTTTCAATTTTTTTTTTGTGCATATGCTATATCATTACTTGATTAATCTTCCTTGTTTCCACCGCATTTTAAATGCCCTGCCAGGCCAATAGCGCCGTGCCTTTTTTCTAATGACTATAATAAGAATATGTATGTAGGATAAAACTAAACATTTATACTTAGGATGAAGCAAATATTTTTATGAGGCCATACTAGGCAACTGCCATGTCTCCAGGCGAATTCTGGCCTCCACCTGAACTGGGTTTATTCGCAGCAATGTTGTCGCTGATATTTGGATCGGTTCTGTTATGAAAACTGAAAAATTCTCCAGTCCTTGATGGTCCTGAATCAGATGTAATGAAATAAACATTTTGTGCAGAACCGTGTGTCTGGTTCGATAAGTTTCCGTTTTTGGGTAGAATCTGCTCATTTTGAATAGATGAATAGGCTTGATTATTTTGTTTGATACTACTTCCTAGAGTGTTTATCTGATACGCGGAAAAAGATGGTGAGGAGGAGAATTCAGAACCGGTATCGTCAAAAACATCATCATGGTTACCGCTACCGTTTCCGGTAGAATCATCATCAGAATCTAACCTTTCGTCACGGGTTTCTATAGGAAAAATCTTCAGCACAAATATAATGGAAATAAAGGAAGATAAAGATGGAATAAGATAAAACTTCCAAGACAGACGGTCAATAAGTATAGGGGTTATTAAGCTGACGAACCACTTAAAAATCCAATAAAAGTTTGAGACTAGTAGTATCACTGGGGCCTGTGACAAGTGAGGTAGAAGCTCAATGGTCATAACCCATCCTATAGAATCCCAACTGATGAAGTGCGTAAAAAGAAAAACAGCAAATAGTATTGATATATACCTCGTTGTGCTCTTGGGAAACCAGTCTGTAAAAGATATGGTAAATAGCAATGCACACATCACAATCGAACCTAAGAGTACATTCGTTTTCTCTTTACGTTTCCGTAACACCAAGGGAACATATGCTAATATTACGATGCTGTAAATTAAAGCATTAAGCCCCGTTAAATAGATAGATTTTCTTTCTCCTCTCCCCATTTGTTGTAATATTAACGGTGAGTAATACAAGAAAGCATCCACTCCATTTGTTCGTGTGAGAAGTTGGAAACCTATCAACAATTTTATTATTGAAGAAAAATCCTTTAAGATATACGCATATGGATAGGAGTTTTTTTGAAGGTGTGACTTTAATAATATGTCTCGTTTCAGGACCCTAAATTTCAACTGAGTTTGGTTTTCTTCGAAATTTCCATCATCGAAAACATTCGATATTAAAACCAATGCCTCTACGTCGTTCTTTTGCTTCAACAGCCACGAAGGGGACTCTAAAATAAGATAGAACGACATTAGGTTTAGTATTATTCCAAGTGCCACATGTGTTGACAAAGGGTATCTCCATGCAAAGCCCAAATATCTGAAAGCACAATTAATCCATATTCCGAATGAATACGCAATGACACTAGAGACGCATTGAATGGAAATTAATGTCCGTTTTCTTATACAGGGAAGGGGAAACTCGAATTGATAAATTATTACCATAGAAAAGGCAAAGCCCATACCTACTCCGAGTAAGAATCTACCCAGTAGTAAACACCATTGGTTTAGAGCCAAGACCTGAACAATGGCACCCAAAGAGTATATCATTGTGCTTATTTGGAGCATTTTTTTCCTGCTACAAGGCTCCAGGATGCCAGAATAGACAAATAACGACGCCATGAACGCACCCAGATTAACAATGCTCACTATATTGCCCAGCGGAGAAGTAAGTGGGTAATGAAAATACTTCTGGAACGACAAAGTCATAACGTTACCAGATATGAGGCCTTGGTCCAACCCTGACAGCGAGGAAACTAGCACCACAAAAGATATAAACGAAGTACGCAAAACTCGACTGGAATGCCTTTTTTTCTTACTTCGTAGTTGTGAGATTTCAGCCTGTTGTAGTAATTGGCGGTATGGATCATCCATTGATAATCTAGGGGTATGTTCAGAAAGCGGCAAAACCACAGTAGCATCGCTGTCTCTATATAGAGAACCACGACGCGAGCTATGAGCTGTGATGTTGTTCTCAAATCTGAATATGTCGGGGTTCTTGTGGGGCAGTGAAGTTAGTGCGGTATCATCCTGTTTACTGTTAAAATCCTGTGCTAGCTGATGTGCCCTATCAATATGCGCCGAACTATTAGCTTCCTGAGTAAGTGGTTTATTTGAACGTGACATGTTTAACGGAGGTTTCATTTTCTTGAAAAAGCTGAGATAGTAACAGGTTCCTCTGTAGTATTAAATTTAGCGCTCTTCTTTATGTTCATTCTTTTTGTCCTGAAGTGGCCCAGAAGCCCTTCAAAGCAATCCTTTATTTTTTTAGAACTACGCGGCTGACGTCCTTACCTCGGTACGGTGATACAGCTATTACATTGGAAAAAGTAGTTAGTCAAAAAACAGGAAATAATACATAAAGTACAAACTCATATTGTTATACATTTTATATTCACAAGCTGAATGCCAAGGAAAATAGACAAGAAGTTCATGTACTTCATTTGCTCAACAGGTTATCGAATCTAGGTATCAAAGATTGAGCTAACGCAAATGAGAAAACCAGTTTTGGACCCGTTGTTAGTAATTTAGGTGTTAAGCCCTTGAAAAACGCAGTTACACCTTCATTTTTCAGAGTGTTTTTGACGATTCTCAACCCGCTTTCAGGATTATCAAAATTCCTATTTTGAATTCTTGTCTTGATGACATCTAATGGAGCAGAAACGATCAGAGAGGAGCAAGCACCGACGATGGAGGAGATGAAGTTTTGGGACCAAGTAGCTTGAGAATAATCTTTCAAACCCAAGATATACTCCTTGGCGAATGCATTACCACCAAAAAGGGCGAATGAACCGGGAGCATTTCTGGCAGCCGTCCACCCCCAACCCCTATATAAGTTGAACAGGCCTTCGTCTCTCAAAATCTTGATGAAACCTCTACCTTTAAACGATTCGGGATTGGTCTGTCTCTTAATCTTCAACACGTCCAGCGGCAAAAGAACAATTTCACCAATACCAATCAAAGATCCAGCAGCGGCGGATCTCATTGCCTTACCAGTCTTTTCACCGAAAAGATTATCAAAATCCTTTTTGTAGTGCTTATTCAAAAACTCGTTAGCAAAAGGCTGACCACCATATTTATACACTCTTTGAAGAACTTTGTATGATGCAGCGTAACCGAGACCCGGGAACAAGGTAAACAAACGTTTGCCCAAAGGTTCGCTGAAATGATCACGAAAAATAACACGATTCAATTCCTGGCCAGAGGTTATTTTGGTGTGGTTGGACATCAGTCTTTTGGAAATGGTGTCCACAGGATGGAAGACGGCAATTTCCATTATGCCTGCAGAGGCGGACCCCAAAAGACGAGCTAATCCTGATTGTTTCTTATCGGTATGAGGCATATTTCCCTTTTCTAATACTTTGGAAGATGCTTTGTTTGATATATGTCTAAAGGCTAAATATTAACCATCAAAAGAGATACACGATTTATATAGTCACCTCTATATATCTATGTCGTCGCTTTGTAGAAAATGTGACAGCAAATGCACAGTGACTCACGAGTTTTTGTTTTCTCGAGCTTTATCAAGAATTGCGATCGTTCTTTAATTTTCATTTTCTTTTTTTTTCGGGCAGTGGCGGCGGTGCTACATGCCATTGGTCTACAAGGAAACTGTGGCAGCGAAGATTAACGGTGGTATGTTTGCGATAGAGCTTCCTTTGCAGATAGGCGGATGCCGTAGTGATCTCTACCGCTTCGTATTTATATTTATTTATGTAGTCCTGAACAATGCTTTGAATCCGCCAAGCTTTGTGCCACAGGAGGAGTTGATGTGTCTAGTGTGACTGGTTCATTTGCCACCAATTTTGGCCGATCGTCTTTCTTTGCAGTCTCTTGAGATTTGTCTTTTGAAGGAAGTTGAGGACTGTCCGTGGGCACCCTTGGCAGAGTTTTCAGAGTCAAAGACTTCAGGTTGGCTATATGTGGTGGTTGTAGTCTTGATAAGTAGGATTTCCTTGATGAGTAATCAAGGTTTAGTGTTGTGCTCTTTTCGGAATATGACTGCCCGTCTGGAGCCGCTAATAGAAGCCGTTGAGGGGTGTTGTCAATTTCTTGATGGTTCGAATGCTGGGATAAGAGTAGAAGAGGCGCATATGTACTTGCCACAGCGGGGGCGAGTGGACACGATTTTTCGCTACCAAGTTTTTGGAATATGCCCAAATGGTGTTTGCGCTGGGCTGGTGGTAGCCGTTGAATTAATGATTGCACGTAACTCTGCAGTAGCTTGATGGTATTATTTTTTCTTTCTAAATGCAAGTGGGTAGTTCGGCTCCTCTCATCGGCCATTTTCTTATGCAACCTTAGATCTTGCAATTCCTGTTCCTGGATAGCGAACAAATCCTCTGGATTGTTTTCCTCAAAGGGGTCCACCAAAGTCACATTGGTGGGGATTTGTACTTGATTTTGTGTTTCTGTTTCTATTTGCCCCTTTGTTTCTGATTGTTGCGATAGTTCTGCTTGTAATGCTTCGATAGTCTCCCTCTGGTTAGCGATGCTTTTCTTGTAGGATAACATCGTGAGATTGGCTTTGTCGACCAGCTCAGGAATACATTTAAGATAGTCATCCTTTGCTTTAGCCTGCTTCTTCAAGTGCTCCAGTGATTTGGTTGCTTGTAGCAGTTGCATTTTCAAGTTATTCACTTTGATTTCGGAATTTTTTCTCACGTTATTCAGTTCTCGCCTCACTTTGGCCAGCTCTTTTGAGCTTTCTGCATCAAACACCTTGCTGTCTAAACTTAGTTCTAGTCCTTCGTAGTATTTTTCATGGAACGTGTGAATCTCATCTAACTTGGTGTTCACCGTGTTCTGGACGTTTTTGTAGTCCTGTAACTTGGCGCAGATTTCCTTCTTGAGATTAACAAGCAAAGTGTATTCATCGTAGTTGCGTTCTTCTTTGCTAGAGGGAAGTCGAACAAGTTCGATTCTCTTTTCAGCAGAGCTCTTGTGCGTTTCCTTTAACGCGTTGTTCTCATCCAGGATACTTTTCATTTTTCCATGTAAACTAGCCATCTTAATTTCATAGCCTATGATCTCGCCGGACAATAACTTGGCGCTAGACACTAAAGCGGCTTCATTTTCTCGGTAATGATTCACTAAAGATTGAAGCTCCTTGACTTTGCTTTTCATCTGCCTTAAAGATGACTTCTTTTGTACTCTTGAGCTGCTGAGGCCCTTCGTCACAGCCGCATATTCCTTGTCCGAGTTGAAAGATGAGCTCGACTCCTGATCACTACCATCTATCACACTGCGAGTGATGGCATCCAAGACACCACGATTTTTTGGCATAAGCACTCAGTCTTGGCCTTTTTCCCTCCTTTCTCCACTGATCGAAGCTGTGTGCAAAAATCGTCCCCGGTGTTTATTTATTTGTCCTATGGATAGATATGTTACTCACGCGTCGCGTCGCTCCTAAAGACATGAAAAGCGCTTTTACATCTTTGCTAATACTAGCATCGCAGAAGATCTTCTCCATTGCTATGCAACATACCTGCCTTGGTAGTTGGTTTCATAATTTACAATATACAAAGTTATATGCCCTCCGAGTCAAGGAAAAGATTGTCTTCCAAAAAAGGTGCAACTGTGCGTTTAGAATTGGTGGAGAATTATGTGATATGCTTCTTCACCGTCCTCTGCTTCTGCCTAATACCACACTCATCAATTGACTGGAGATCTGGCCTATCTTGCTACTACTTCATAGATTTTTTTTTTTTTCATCTATCCCCTTCCATCCCCTTCTGGTTCTACCCCTTCAGCGTGAAAAATCACCATACACGATCAATCCGCCCGAGAACGAAAAGTGAAAAGAACAAACAAGTCGTGTCAGATCCATTCCTCTATTCCTGTAGTCGGGTTGCATTCTGAATTTACACGTCACGAACCAGCACTATTTCGCTACTGTAGGTGTAGAACATTAGGACAAGGCAAGCTTCTGCGATAGACACTTTACTCACACATATTTCCCTTTGTTCCCGTTTGCTCTCCCTAATTGAACAATAAAGATGGTCAAACTTGCTGAGTTTTCTCGAACAGCCACGTTTGCGTGGTCACATGATAAAATTCCATTATTGGTCTCTGGTACCGTATCTGGTACGGTGGATGCTAATTTCTCCACTGATTCATCTCTAGAATTGTGGTCATTGTTGGCTGCTGATTCGGAGAAGCCTATTGCTTCCTTGCAAGTGGATTCCAAATTCAATGATTTGGATTGGTCTCATAATAACAAGATTATTGCTGGTGCTCTGGATAACGGTAGTTTGGAATTGTACTCCACCAATGAAGCAAACAACGCTATCAACTCCATGGCCAGATTTAGCAACCATTCTTCCTCTGTGAAGACGGTAAAGTTTAACGCAAAGCAAGACAACGTTCTTGCTTCGGGTGGTAACAACGGTGAAATTTTTATTTGGGACATGAATAAATGCACTGAATCGCCCTCCAATTATACTCCATTGACACCGGGTCAATCGATGTCGTCCGTTGACGAGGTCATTTCCCTAGCATGGAACCAATCTTTGGCCCATGTTTTTGCATCTGCCGGGTCGTCTAATTTCGCATCTATTTGGGATTTGAAGGCTAAGAAGGAAGTCATTCATCTAAGTTACACTTCACCTAATTCAGGTATCAAGCAACAGCTGTCCGTTGTTGAATGGCACCCAAAAAACTCCACAAGAGTGGCAACGGCTACTGGTAGCGATAATGATCCATCTATCCTGATCTGGGATTTAAGAAACGCCAACACACCATTGCAGACTTTAAATCAAGGCCATCAAAAGGGTATTTTGTCATTAGATTGGTGTCATCAGGACGAACATCTATTATTGTCCAGTGGTAGAGATAATACCGTTCTTCTATGGAACCCTGAGTCAGCCGAACAACTGTCCCAATTCCCAGCTCGTGGAAACTGGTGTTTTAAGACCAAATTTGCACCAGAGGCTCCAGACCTATTTGCTTGTGCCTCCTTTGATAACAAAATTGAGGTACAGACTTTGCAAAATCTCACAAACACTTTGGATGAGCAAGAAACCGAAACTAAGCAGCAAGAATCTGAAACAGATTTTTGGAATAATGTTTCCCGAGAGGAATCAAAAGAGAAGCCAACTGTTTTCCATTTACAAGCCCCAACTTGGTATGGGGAACCATCTCCCGCAGCTCATTGGGCTTTCGGTGGTAAATTGGTTCAAATTACTCCAGATGGTAAAGGTGTATCTATAACAAACCCAAAAATTTCAGGCTTAGAATCAAACACTACTTTGAGTGAAGCGTTGAAAACTAAGGATTTCAAACCATTAATAAATCAAAGACTGGTCAAAGTTATTGATGACGTTAATGAAGAAGATTGGAATTTATTGGAAAAGTTATCAATGGACGGTACTGAGGAGTTCTTGAAAGAGGCTCTTGCATTCGACAACGATGAATCAGATGCACAAGACGATGCCAACAATGAGAAAGAAGACGATGGGGAAGAATTCTTTCAACAAATTGAAACCAATTTCCAACCCGAGGGCGATTTCTCCTTGTCTGGTAATATCGAACAAACTATTTCCAAGAACTTGGTTTCTGGCAACATTAAGAGCGCTGTGAAAAATTCTCTAGAGAATGACTTACTAATGGAGGCCATGGTGATCGCATTAGATTCAAATAACGAAAGATTAAAGGAAAGTGTCAAGAATGCCTATTTTGCGAAGTATGGATCTAAATCATCGCTCTCGAGGATACTATACTCCATTTCTAAGAGGGAAGTAGATGATTTGGTTGAAAATTTGGATGTCTCTCAGTGGAAGTTTATCTCTAAAGCAATTCAAAACTTATATCCAAATGATATCGCCCAGAGGAATGAAATGTTGATTAAATTGGGAGACAGGTTAAAGGAAAATGGTCATAGACAAGATTCTTTGACTTTGTACTTGGCTGCCGGATCATTAGATAAGGTGGCTTCAATTTGGTTATCAGAATTTCCAGATTTGGAGGATAAATTGAAGAAAGATAATAAGACAATTTATGAAGCTCATTCCGAATGTCTAACTGAGTTCATTGAAAGATTCACCGTATTTTCCAACTTCATTAATGGAAGCTCTACCATTAATAATGAGCAATTAATTGCCAAATTTTTGGAATTTATCAACTTAACTACTTCCACAGGAAATTTCGAACTAGCCACTGAATTCTTAAATAGTTTACCAAGTGACAATGAAGAGGTTAAAACAGAAAAGGCACGTGTCTTGATTGCTTCCGGCAAATCATTACCGGCACAAAATCCTGCGACAGCGACGACCAGCAAAGCCAAGTATACAAACGCCAAGACAAATAAGAACGTTCCTGTACTACCAACTCCTGGAATGCCTTCTACTACTTCTATTCCTAGTATGCAGGCACCATTTTATGGTATGACACCAGGCGCCTCTGCAAATGCTCTACCTCCAAAGCCGTACGTTCCAGCAACCACCACTAGTGCTCCTGTTCATACAGAAGGTAAATATGCGCCACCAAGCCAACCTTCGATGGCGTCACCTTTTGTTAACAAAACAAATAGCTCGACCAGATTGAATTCTTTTGCTCCTCCGCCTAACCCATATGCCACTGCAACAGTTCCTGCAACGAACGTATCTACAACGTCGATTCCGCAAAACACTTTTGCTCCTATACAACCTGGTATGCCTATTATGGGCGACTATAATGCTCAATCTAGCTCTATTCCTTCACAACCTCCAATTAATGCTGTATCGGGTCAAACGCCACATCTCAACCGTAAAGCCAATGATGGTTGGAATGATTTGCCTTTGAAGGTCAAAGAAAAACCATCTCGTGCCAAGGCTGTATCTGTTGCCCCTCCAAATATCCTATCGACACCAACTCCATTAAATGGTATCCCTGCAAATGCTGCTAGTACCATGCCTCCGCCACCTCTTTCCAGAGCTCCCTCTTCTGTGTCAATGGTATCACCACCTCCTCTACACAAAAATTCTAGAGTCCCATCCTTGGTTGCAACTTCTGAGTCACCAAGGGCATCCATATCAAATCCATACGCTCCTCCTCAATCATCACAACAATTCCCAATAGGTACTATTTCTACAGCAAACCAAACGTCAAACACCGCTCAGGTAGCTTCATCGAACCCCTATGCTCCACCACCACAACAAAGAGTAGCAACCCCATTATCTGGAGGCGTGCCTCCAGCTCCGTTGCCAAAGGCCTCTAATCCATATGCTCCAACTGCAACCACTCAACCCAACGGTTCCTCCTATCCTCCAACCGGTCCGTATACTAATAACCATACCATGACCTCTCCTCCTCCCGTTTTTAACAAACCTCCCACTGGCCCCCCTCCGATTAGCATGAAGAAGAGAAGCAACAAGTTAGCTAGTATAGAACAAAACCCATCTCAAGGTGCTACTTATCCTCCAACCCTTTCCAGCTCGGCCTCTCCATTGCAGCCTTCTCAACCGCCAACTTTGGCTTCTCAGGTTAATACCTCCGCTGAGAATGTCAGTCATGAAATTCCAGCTGATCAACAACCCATTGTCGACTTCTTGAAAGAAGAACTGGCTCGCGTAACACCATTGACCCCAAAGGAGTACTCCAAACAATTAAAGGATTGTGATAAACGATTAAAGATTCTTTTCTACCATTTGGAAAAGCAGGATTTATTAACCCAACCAACAATCGATTGTTTACATGACCTCGTCGCATTAATGAAGGAAAAGAAATACAAAGAAGCTATGGTCATCCATGCTAATATCGCTACAAACCATGCTCAAGAGGGTGGTAACTGGCTGACAGGAGTGAAGAGGTTGATTGGCATAGCTGAAGCGACTTTGAATTAATTCAGTCTCAAAACTTTCAGTACAAAAAGTGGCGTATTGGCCTTGTTTTTTTCTTATTATGTCTTATAGTATTATATTTATATATTTATGTACTTATCCTTTTATGTTTAAACCTAATCAAGATCACAATTAGAACTAGCTTAACATTACTTCTCAAAACCAACCAATACCTCTTATATCTTTTTTACAGCCTTTCCCTTATGTTTTTACCATGTACACCTCGAGCGGCAAATCTCCGGGGAAATTTTAAACTTGCCGCATCGCACATTCTAAAGAACAAAAGGAGGAGGAACTGTCAATTATTCTATAATCTGGGGAAATTCAGTCATACTGAGAAAAACTAGACAATAGTCCTATCCTCGGCAAATTGCATTGATAGTACTTACACATCGAGAGATCATAGGACAGATAAGAAGCATTTTATTGAAGAAAAACAGAGAGAGTCACTATAAGTTGACCTCACTATAGAAATTAAAACAGAAAAGTTTTACTGAGGACCTTTTTAAACAGAAGGATATGCCTTTGTTGGCATAGAAAGAAGAATTTATAAATGGATCCTAATAGTAACAGTTCTAGCGAAACATTACGCCAAGAGAAACAGGGTTTCCTAGACAAAGCTCTTCAGAGGGTGAAGGGCATAGCACTGCGACGAAACAATAGTAACAAAGATCATACAACAGATGATACGACAGGTAGCATACGAACCCCTACGAGCTTGCAGCGGCAAAATTCTGACAGGCAATCTAATATGACATCCGTGTTTACGGATGACATTTCTACCATAGACGACAACTCAATTTTATTTTCAGAGCCTCCTCAGAAACAATCTATGATGATGTCTATATGCGTAGGTGTTTTTGTTGCAGTTGGCGGATTTTTATTTGGTTATGATACAGGTCTGATCAACAGTATTACATCTATGAACTATGTGAAGTCACACGTAGCACCTAATCACGATTCATTTACCGCCCAACAAATGTCCATTTTGGTGTCATTTTTGTCATTGGGAACTTTTTTTGGGGCTTTAACTGCACCATTTATATCTGATTCGTATGGCAGGAAGCCTACTATCATTTTCAGTACAATTTTCATCTTCTCTATCGGAAATTCTTTACAGGTAGGTGCTGGAGGAATCACATTATTGATTGTGGGAAGGGTCATTTCAGGTATCGGTATAGGCGCAATTTCAGCGGTTGTTCCATTATACCAAGCAGAAGCTACACATAAATCATTAAGAGGTGCTATTATTTCTACTTACCAATGGGCCATTACCTGGGGCTTGCTCGTGTCAAGTGCAGTGTCGCAAGGGACACACGCAAGAAACGACGCATCTTCGTATCGGATTCCCATAGGGTTGCAATATGTCTGGTCGTCATTTCTCGCTATCGGGATGTTCTTTCTCCCTGAGAGTCCACGCTATTACGTTTTGAAAGACAAGCTAGATGAAGCAGCTAAATCTTTATCGTTTTTAAGAGGTGTACCAGTCCATGATTCTGGGTTACTGGAAGAACTAGTTGAAATAAAGGCAACATATGATTACGAGGCATCTTTTGGTTCTTCGAACTTCATTGATTGTTTTATTTCAAGTAAAAGTAGACCAAAGCAAACTCTAAGGATGTTTACGGGAATTGCCCTTCAAGCATTTCAACAATTTTCAGGTATCAACTTTATATTTTACTACGGTGTCAATTTCTTCAATAAGACAGGAGTCAGTAATAGTTATCTGGTTTCATTTATAACCTATGCTGTTAATGTTGTCTTTAATGTTCCTGGTTTGTTTTTTGTGGAATTTTTTGGTAGACGTAAGGTGCTGGTTGTTGGGGGTGTTATCATGACTATAGCCAACTTTATTGTGGCCATTGTTGGGTGTTCCTTAAAGACTGTAGCGGCCGCAAAAGTTATGATAGCATTTATATGTCTATTCATAGCTGCCTTTTCTGCTACATGGGGTGGTGTTGTTTGGGTTATTTCAGCAGAACTGTACCCATTGGGTGTGAGATCTAAATGTACGGCTATATGCGCTGCTGCTAACTGGCTTGTAAACTTTATTTGTGCTTTAATTACCCCTTATATTGTAGATACTGGGTCGCATACATCATCATTAGGTGCAAAAATATTCTTCATTTGGGGCTCCTTAAATGCGATGGGGGTGATAGTTGTTTACTTGACCGTTTATGAAACGAAGGGTTTGACATTAGAAGAGATTGATGAATTATATATTAAGTCATCCACTGGTGTCGTGTCACCAAAATTTAATAAAGATATTAGGGAACGCGCACTTAAATTCCAATACGATCCTTTGCAAAGATTAGAAGACGGAAAGAACACTTTTGTTGCTAAAAGAAATAATTTTGACGATGAAACACCAAGAAATGATTTTCGAAATACGATATCGGGCGAAATAGATCATAGTCCCAATCAAAAAGAAGTTCATTCTATCCCAGAACGTGTTGATATTCCTACTAGTACAGAAATTCTTGAAAGCCCGAACAAAAGTAGTGGTATGACAGTCCCTGTGTCACCTTCTCTGCAAGACGTTCCAATCCCGCAAACAACAGAGCCTGCTGAAATTCGAACCAAATATGTGGACCTAGGAAATGGGCTTGGTCTTAATACGTATAATAGAGGGCCTCCCTCACTCTCAAGCGACTCAAGCGAAGATTACACAGAAGATGAAATAGGCGGGCCCTCATCTCAAGGCGACCAAAGTAATAGAAGTACTATGAATGATATTAATGATTATATGGCACGTCTCATTCACAGTACTTCTACTGCAAGTAACACGACAGATAAGTTCTCCGGTAACCAAAGTACCCTTCGTTACCACACGGCTTCCTCACATTCGGATACAACTGAAGAGGACAGCAATTTGATGGACCTGGGAAACGGGCTTGCCTTGAATGCTTATAACAGAGGTCCACCTTCAATTTTAATGAATTCCAGTGATGAAGAGGCAAATGGTGGTGAGACGTCTGATAATTTGAACACAGCTCAAGACTTGGCTGGTATGAAGGAACGAATGGCGCAGTTTGCGCAGAGCTATATTGACAAGAGAGGCGGTCTGGAACCTGAAACTCAATCTAATATTTTGAGCACTTCTCTCTCCGTGATGGCTGACACTAATGAACATAATAATGAAATCCTCCACTCAAGCGAAGAAAACGCCACTAATCAACCTGTAAATGAAAATAATGATTTGAAATAATTAATTTAATGTTATTCGATGTATTAATTAAGCGGACGTGCATTATAATTTTAATCATGTGAAAGAAATAATTGTAACTTGAGATACTACTCAACTTTTATAGATACACAATGTTTATCTTGACACACATTCAATTACATTACTTGATTTAATGCCTTTCCAAAATTATGATCTTTTCTTCTATAACACTTTTGGATACTTAGCCGCCGACGGATACCATCTTCGGTCAACGTCGGAAGTCATTATAAACGAAAAGGTTTCCCAATAGAAAAGTCCTGCAGGAGCCACGTATAACACTGGCTTGAATTATCAACAACTCTCGAAGGCGCTGGAAGAGAATTTTTACGCAAGTTAGTATTCGCATAACATTAGTTGGCAAATTACACAATTTTTTGATACAATATATATACATATATTTTCCCCATTGTTTTTCTTAGATGCCCACGATGATCAAAAAGGATGATAAAGCAATGGAGCCCCCTAATGAAAAACCGCATAGAAAGATCGAAAGAGATGATGTTCCAGAATCTTCCAATCACATCCCACCTCCAGAATCTGGTGTTTTAAAGGGCGGTAAAGTTAATTCAAAAACCAGAGCTTTAAAGGCCGTTACAAGTATCATTGCAGACGCCGATGAGAACCCTCAGAAGAAAGTGAACAATGAGACGAATGGAGTCCAAAAGCAAAAGACAGAAGATTTGAGTAAAAGAATAGGTAAATTTGAATACCTTTTTTACAAGTTTTTACTTGTGTTGTTATACATCTGCTTCGGGTTGTTTCGGTACGGTCAATACCAATATAATAAAATGAAACTAAGAATATTCAGTATCATCTACAACCATGCATATACACCACAGTTGATTAGACAGGACGTTATTCCTCTGAAAAAAATTCCTAAAAGGTTGGCCGCTATCTTGGAAGTCAAGCCAGTTGGCGACGTTGGCGGCGGTGTGACAGGTTTATTAAATGACGCGAGTGAAATTGTTTGCTGGACTGTTTCAGCTGGTATAAAACATTTGATGTTGTACGATTACGATGGAATATTACAAAGAAATGTTCCAGAGCTGAGAATGGAAATTCATTCCAACCTGGCTAAATATTTTGGGCCAGCTCATGTTCCAAACTACGCTGTTAAAATACCTCATTCTAACAAGATATTCTACAATCTAGACGGAATTGAAACCGAGACTGATGTAGGCAATGAGATAGAAGCTAACCAAGAAAAGGACAAAATTGCTATTGAAATTTCTTTATTGTCTAACAGAGATGGTAGAGAAACGATTGTCGATCTGACCAAAACTATGGCTGAGTTATGTGCGGTTAACGAATTGAGCGTTTCTGACATCACAATGGATTTAGTTGATTCAGAACTGAAACAACTAGTTGGACCCGAACCAGATTTACTGTTATACTTCGGGCCTTCGTTGGATTTACAAGGGTTCCCACCTTGGCATATTAGATTAACCGAATTTTATTGGGAAAAAGATAACAACGAAGTCATATATTCGGTTTTCATCCGCGGCCTAAGACAGTACGCAGGATGTAAAGTGAATGTTGGTAAATGATACTTAAGAGCTAAACGAAAAGATAAGTATCTCGCTCAACCTTTTAATTTTGCACAGTTGAATTCTCGTCTGATACTTAAGAAAGTCATTGCCCACATATATAACAGTAGTAATAATGATAATGATAGCAATAGTTTTAAGCTAGCTACTTAGTTGCATTTTTCAATAGTTTAGTAAAAAAAGTCACGCAATAAGCTCTCAAGAAGCCACTAATACCGTAATGATAGCAGTTTATTGTAGAAAAACCATGTTATTACCCTTCCCTTTTTATTTCTTTTCGCGTTGCAAATCACATATAACGAGGTGGCTTGTATTTGTCAAACCAAAAAAAAAAATGAAAATCGAAAAATGGAAAAACAGAGAGAGAAACGGAATCTTTGACACGTTCTCGATCCACTTGTTTATCGAGGTGGTTTTTATAAGTCTTACTAGATAGAAAGTTCATTTTGTTTTGAAACTTTTTGGAACCTCTGGCATTGAAGGTATAAGAAAGAACTCAAACAGGTTTAATAGAATTAAAAATGGGTTTGTTTGCCTCTAAGTTGTTCAGTAACCTTTTTGGTAACAAAGAAATGCGTATTCTTATGGTTGGTCTTGATGGTGCTGGTAAGACCACCGTTTTGTACAAGTTGAAATTGGGTGAAGTTATCACTACCATTCCAACAATTGGTTTCAACGTTGAAACTGTCCAATATAAGAACATTTCATTCACTGTCTGGGATGTCGGTGGACAAGACAGAATTAGATCTCTATGGAGACACTACTACAGAAACACTGAAGGTGTTATCTTTGTTGTCGATTCTAACGATAGATCGCGTATTGGTGAAGCTAGAGAAGTTATGCAAAGAATGTTGAACGAAGATGAATTGAGAAACGCCGCTTGGTTGGTGTTCGCTAACAAGCAAGATTTGCCAGAAGCCATGTCTGCTGCTGAAATCACTGAAAAACTAGGTTTACATTCTATTAGAAACCGTCCATGGTTTATCCAAGCCACGTGTGCTACCTCCGGTGAAGGTTTGTATGAAGGTTTGGAATGGTTAAGTAACAGTTTGAAAAACTCAACTTAAAAATTCTAGAATATGGATCAAATACGCTTGTATAAACTAAATGAAACATAAAGATTAAGAACTTAAGAGGCCAACGTCGATGGATTTATTGACGATCACCAGCCAACACATATAGATTTTAGTGTAAAAGCAATAAAAACCAAGATAATAAAATAAAAAAATACTGAAGAAGCCTAACTAGTATAAACTACTTTAACTAATAATGGCAATTTGATATAGAAACAAAGAAACATGATATATTTAGGATATTATACAACGCATTTTCATTTGTTTTACAGCACCCCTGCGTGAATCATATATTGACGTTTCGCTCTCAGGTCCACCGTGTTCTCAAAAGATACTTTTAAAACCTAAAACACACGAAATCATATTATGATAATTCAGAATGATAGTGTGGTACTGTGTCAATTGACTGTTCAAGACTGAAGAGGATCTTTGATTTGTTGTTACTCAACAAATAATCTTCACGAAAACTTTCTCAATCTGGGGACTGTATTAATCTCAGACCCATACATATCTACACCCATAACTTTTTACATTTAATTTTTTATCACATAATAGGTAGCTTAAATTGTAAAGTCGCAAAAAAAAATGGCAGCGCAGCCTCTCCGGGTGAACCCCACGACAACTTACCTGGCACTCCATGCACTAACGGGCGGGTTTGGGCAGGATTCCAGCATCAATTTTGCAAAATTCACACCTGAGTAATTCATATATGTAATATAATGTTAAGCATACGCTGTCGATTAGCACTATTATTGACCGTAGAATAGGTACAGTGAGACAGTATATTCGAAATGGTATGTTTGAGATGAACAAAATAATAAAGACTGACAACTGCAGAACAGAGAGGATCATAGCAACCTAGTGCAAGAAAGAGCCTCGAAGCGTTAAACTTTTGGAACGTAATTCATCCGTTGGCTATGTCTATTCAATACAGTTAGAATACGAAAGCTGTAATCAAGTATATCGGATTATTCGCAAGCAAAGAATCAAGGAAAAGAAAGTGAAAATAGCATACATCTTTAAATTCAGAGGTTTTGCTGAATTTTAATAGGGAAGTTTACGTTATGATTGTTGGCCGTAGATCGCCTAGCGTTTGACCAAATTTAATTCTCCTAATTTTTTTATTGTAAAAAAGCCTTCCAACGAAATAAATTAGTTATTGGTTTTTTTTCTCTGTTACGAGGGATATATGATGCCTGTGCTTGTTAGTTCATTATAAGTGCTAATAAAATACTAACGTTAATAAAAATTTGGAATATTATTTCATTTTTTATCCTATTAATAGGCCGGTGTTAAAGCTTACGAACTAAGAACCAAATCCAAGGAACAATTGGCTTCTCAATTGGTTGACTTGAAAAAGGAGTTGGCTGAATTGAAGGTCCAAAAGTTGTCCAGACCATCTTTGCCAAAGATCAAGACCGTCAGAAAGAGTATCGCCTGTGTCTTGACCGTCATCAACGAACAACAAAGAGAAGCTGTTAGACAATTATACAAGGGTAAGAAGTACCAACCAAAGGACTTGAGAGCCAAGAAGACCAGAGCTTTGAGAAGAGCTTTGACCAAATTCGAAGCTTCCCAAGTTACCGAAAAGCAAAGAAAGAAGCAAATCGCTTTCCCACAAAGAAAGTACGCTATTAAGGCTTAATTGGAAGTTCAATTATATACTATCATTATCTATAGTTCCAACTTTTCTACGTTTTTCTAGCACCTTTTAAATAATTGTTAAATTAAAACATTTTCATCGAAAATCTTCAAAATATAAGACACATTGAGCGATGAAATAAGCCTTATTTGATTAGGGTCAATTTTGCAATTTATTCTATCACTTATTCATTCACTCGCTTGCTTTATGTTTTGCTTCTTCCTTTTTTTGTTTTTTGAAACAAAGAATCTTTTGCCTTAACTCTTCATTAGGTGTTACATCCTCTAGTTTTAAAGGCATTCTATTAAACGGGTCAGTAGAGTCACTAAGCAGATGTGCTTTGATCGTGCTTCTATCAATATTCATCTTGGATGCTGGTAAAATGACAGGATCCTTCATAATTGTGTACATCAAAGGATCTAAGAACTCGTCAGGAACATCACCATACTCAAGATCTTCCTCTTCATCAGCCTTTCTTTGCTCTTCGGCTTTATTGGCAAAGTTCAATAGTTTTTCGATGAACTCTGGAGATGCTAAACCAGTTTTTCTACCAAGAATATCAACTGCGCGAACAAAGAGATTTCTATTAAATGATCTTTCATCTTTAGCGACAGCACTGATGAACTCTGATTGCTCGGAAAGATTGATATAAACAGTTGTTAAGGCTTTCAACAAATCTTTTGGGTTGAATGAATAACTTTGTGGGTCTTTCACTTTTAGTTCCCCGCATTTGGGACCGACAAGTGACTCTAAGTTATAGTTTAGCATACTTGCCAGTCTATATACGATTTCTGGTGTGACAAATGCAGCCGGTATATCCTTCGAATAGATTTCGAACAGTTTCATCGATTTATCGGCCAATCCACACGAGGACTTAGCTTGCCTGGAAGCAGACGCCAATCTTGTTTGTAGTTCTTTGTCCTCTTCCTCTCTTGTTGGTGGCGCGCCCCTTGCACGATTATCCAGCTCATTTTGGATATTATGCACCTCAGCCAAATTACTTAGGCCTTCATCCAACAGGAAAGTCAAGTCATTCAACATACGAGCAACGAACCTCACAAAAAAGTCAGCATTGTTTTGAGACTGCCAGATCAATTGGTTTTTATAAGATGGTATCTTGTAATAAAGCTCCTCCAAAATTATTGATATGCTATATCTGCTGTTGAATTTATCGTAAAATTGTGAAGAAGAGCCTGTTTTTTCAACAATAACATAAAAGTCTAGTAGAGCATATAACAGATTCTTGTTAACTAATTCGTCGTGTTCGAATATATCCATCATGAATCCGGGGGAATTGTCTGTTAGAGGCATAGCACCAACGCTTAATAACTGCACTAATTTACCTTTTAAATGTGGGTTGGAAACCAATTCAGGACAACGGAGGACCATTGTTGTAAACTCAACAAACGATCCCAGACGTGGATTTCTGAAGATTGGAGAGGTCTGGTACTTCGAAATGTATAGAGAATAGTTAACTGGACCTTCTACAACAAATTCTGGATAGTATTTAAAAGGCACTGGAGCATGCGCTCTCAAAAAATCAGCGTTGTCCACGTTTTCAACACCTATTTGGTCCGGAATTAATGGCAATTTAATTTGTTTAAACGGAAATTCGTGTTCAGGATCCACAACACGAATCAAGAACGTAGATGCACCACAAATAAAGTCGAAAACCTCTAGTTGAAGAGATCTATGAGCGAAGAACCCTTGAAGAGCAAATCGCAAAGATTCTGTTGTTTTCAACGCCTTCTCCATCTTGGATAATTGTGCTGTAATGAATCTGGCAAAGACATCGTGGTTCGCAGCTATTTTCTTTACTTTTTCAATTTCTTCCTTTAACGCTTTGATTTCAGATCCCATCTTCTCTTCAAATGATAATGTACCTCCCAGACCATAATGCAAATAGGTTAATGTCAAGAAAAAGCAATCAGAGATGAAGTTTGGCTTAGAATCTGCTGTTTTTCTGTTCTTGTCATAAAATGCATCTGCCTCTTTAAAATCAGAATTTAATCGTGTTTCCCCTGATAAATCAATAAATAAACTTGGGTTGTTGAAGTAATTTGCGTCGATCTTGTCGATTTTCTTATATGAAATATCTAGAAATGGTTGAGAAAATCTAACCAATAACAAAGTGATATTGGACATAAATCCGTTAGAGGATAGTTCTTTGAATGGTGGATGATCGGCTCTACGTAAATGGTTTTTATTAGCGATATGGGCAAAATAACTAATCATATCAGTCCTTGAGTTTAAGGAGCCACGAACAAGCTTATCGACAATAAAAAAGAGTCTATCTATGACAACTTTATGCTCAGCTTGTAGAGATTCATGGATCATGGCTGTCTGTTGTTTGGAACGCAAAAGGTTATCGCCGTAGTTCCGGATTGCCACAGCAGCTTCTATGGGAGAAAGAGATAAAATAGGCCCCAATATCGTTTTCCTTTCAAAATCCTGTGGTTTACAGCTATAGTCTGCAAAAAAACCATCTATTTTAGTGAATATTTCTGCAATAGGTTTAAATGTAACAAATAACTCAAAAATGGTAAGAACGTTATTGTAAATTACAGATTCGTTCAAATCAAAATGGCTGACATGTTTATTACAGTATTCTAATAATGTCGGGAAAACAGCGTTAAGTAAATCCAAAGCGGTACCTTCTAATATGGCTCTTTGAATGATTTGGGAAAGGAAATCAGTATATGAGTTAACGTTAGAAACAATTCCAGTGATATAATTGATGAAAGCACCATTCATGCAAAAGTTTTCTATTTGTAAGGCAACGACACCATAGCCAATGACAAGACGATCAATCTCTTGGAAAGTGGAATGTAATGACTCAGCATTTGGCTTGTTTTTGGTGATTCTTTTTTGTTGCTGATTACGGCGAAAGCAATCGTTCAAATATTCAAACGGTTTATCCAACTTCTCATTCTCGGTGAGTTGATATAATAGTAGCGTATCAATAAAATCAACTCCAAGAGTTGAGCCTTGAGGCACTTCCTCGGACTTCAATAGAGAGTAGCCACGGGTATCGGAAGGATCGGTGGTGATTTGTAAAATATCTTCTATGGCGGTCATGATCTATGGAATGAGGGTTCTACTTTCAAAGTTAACTTTTCCCCTTAAACAACTTGTGGTCAACTTTACCTTTCTATTGGCTGACACAATTCTCAAAGATATAATTAACGTTTACTGTGGCAACAGCAAGTGGTTGAGTCTAAAAATGTGAATAAAATGGCAATTACTTAATGATTAACAATGATTGCGGCGTACACCTCTATTATTTTGTTGCCAATGGTTAGAATCTACCTTTGATCTTCAATTCACCTTTTGTAATAAAGACAGACTATCGCCTCTGACGAATACTGACAAAATAGCGTCCTCGACGAAAGGATGAATCGTTAAGCGCAAAATAATATTGATATAATAAGAATATCGATTAAGAAGCGTTGGCTAGTGTCATATGCGGGTTAGCCTATCTGTTTCTTCTTTCTTTCACATACAACTCGACAAGTTTTGGCGTAGGCAATTGAGCCATATTGTACCAGCAAGCCGTGGTGACAGTATGTTGAAACGTGCATCTTATAATGGGCGCACGATTTATTTTATTTTAATTAATTTTTTAGTTATTTCGTATCGTACTAACAACTAAGATATTCAAGTCTCTTCAAGTATATAAGGAGTTAGGGCAGAAGTAGGTGATGACAGCACTAGATTCTCGAAACTGGGGATTGACACCCGCTATGGAAACGGGCTTGTTCCAGAAACCACAGGACCGTATCTTTATAATAGAGCTGGAAAATTCCATAGTGTCATTCATAAACTCAAACACAGAATCATTTCAGCTAAGACCGATGAATTCATATTATAGGCTTCTATCGCACCAAATAGCTGAGTACCACAACTTGAACCATGTTTTGGCAAGAACTCAAGATAGTTGTGTGATTCTTTTCAAAGGTGAGAATTTCCAAAAGATTGAAGGAAAGCCACTCTTACAAGAGTTGCAGCTGAACAAAAAACCGGAAGAGTGTGCTTCCTCAAGTGAGAGTATTGAAAAATCGAACAATAACAGAATATTTCGAATCTTAAAGCGGAAAGAGGTAGGTAACGAGTGCGATTATAAAATCGATGGCAATACACGTACACCAAATAGCAATTTGACAGCCAATTCAAATAAGGACCAAAAAATCGAAATCGATGATAAATCTAGTACTGATTTGGAACAAGAAAGAATTGAGAAGGAAAGACTTTATGAACAACGTAAACAAGAAATTTTTGATAAGCTCAACAAGAGTGAAGACGATGTAAAGTCAACCAACAGTAGCGGTAGTAGTGATAGTGACAATGAATGGAGTGATTGGTTGAACGGAGATGACTCTAACACACAAACTAGTAACGGTTCAGTTAGCTCTTCATCACCATTCAATTCATCTGTGACGACGATACAAGTAAACAAACCTCAACAACAATTTTATGATAGTCGAAGAGGAAGAGGAGGAAGAAGAAGAGGAACAAACAATTACAAAGATGCCTATAGAGGCCAAAGTCGTCGGAATAAAGAAAACGGCGGTTACCAATCGGGATATTCTTCGCCATATCTTGTGTATCCTCCTCCCCAAATGGGTGGCAATAGTCTGCCAACCTACCCTCTAATGTATAACCCCGCTGGTCCTGCCCCCGGTCCTGCACCTTCACCCATGGTAATGGGCAATAACACAGTCTTCATGAACCCTTACATGTACAATATGAATCCCCAAGGGTCCTGTTCGTTTGGCACCCCAATCCCTATGTATCCCCCATACCAATATCAATATCAATACCAATATAACACTCAGTATCACAGCGGGCCATATAGCAATACACCAAGCTATAATTCTAACAATTACACAAGATCCTCAGCAAATAAGTACCACCATTTTCAAGGAAAAAATTCATATTCTGGTGCGATTCCGAAACGTAGTGATGACAGTAACAGTAATAAGAATGAGGGAATTCGTAGGGCTAGTGTTGAGGGTTCGCCGTCATCTAGGGATACTGATTCGGTAGAGATGAAATTTGATAAATTAAACATTTAGCGTGAGGAGTGAACTATACATAGCGAAAAAATTACGTAACGGTTTATAGAAATTCTAGTATGAGAACAGTAATATATGAGAAAAAGTTGTTTTCACTTTGTGTTCGAAAAAATAAGTATTTGAAAACGAAAAAATAGTTTGTATGTTTGTATATAAGTTGTTATTATCAAAAATTAGAGGGAAAAAGTAACTAAATATATATTAAAAAAAAAAAAAAAATAAATGTATGTTGGAATGAAATAGCGTAGTAAGGATAAAGGTGTAATAGATATATATTATAAGAAATAATCCGGTGTCTTCCTGGTGACGGTTGGTTCACCGGGTCTCACAGATGGATCGTATTGTAAGAATTGCCTATTATGGTTTTCATCCACCTCCATAATAGCGGCCTGGTTACCACATCTATAACAATAATTTGGAGCACTGAAAATGGTGACAACATTTTGCTGGTGAGACCAAGAATATCCTTCCATTACCAATTGGTGAGCTCTTGCTATTAGTGATAGGTCATTAGTGTGATTGAATTGCTCACTGATGTCTTGACCAAAAGTGAAGCCTGCACCTCTCGGACTGATTCCCCATCCGCCTCTATCATCAGGATCGGACCATAGAAGGTCACACATTGGACCTTCGTGAGGCACTTCCTGTATTCTATTTAAATCTCTAACTTGATCTATTGTCTCTATCATGGGTGAGAGACCTCCATGCAAACAGAAGATTTTATTATCCACCAAGGCAGTAACGGGGAAATAATCGAATAGATCGGTAAACATTTTCCACACGTTCGCACTGCCGTACTTTCTCAAACATTCGTCATAAAACCCATATACTTGGGTAATCTGCCTAGACTCGTGATTGCCCCTAAGTATAGTAATTCTATGTGGATATCTGACTTTCATGGCAACTAGGTAAGATACGGTCTCAACAGAATAATATCCTCTATCCACGTAATCACCCATGAAAAGGTAATTGGTGTCAGGACAAGGACCACCAATCTTGAAAAGTTCTAACAAGTCATGGAATTGACCGTGTACGTCACCACAAATGGTAACAGGCACGTTAATTGGTTTAACATTCTCCTCGAACTGCAACACGTCCACCGCCATTTTACATAGTCGTGCTACATCGTCTTCTGATAGTGGCTCGCATTTACTCAAATGCTCAATCCATTGGTCAAGCTGATTTATATTTGTATTGGTCAGTTTTAGTGGTTTGGAGGATTTATGATCTGCTATACCCGAGGACCCCGGTTTAAAATTAAAATCTTCCAACTCTTCATCTGTGTCTTCGTCATTAGAACGCGCCTTCGTATTATTTTTGCCGTCATCACTATTCATGTCTTCGTCGAGAGTCGGTGATAATTGATCTTCATCTGAACCATGCATAGGGTCATCAATTTCCATATCCATTTTTTTCGAATGAAAGCCAGTTATACAGAAGTGCCAATAATATAAAATTCAAAAAAAGACGTAACAGGAACAATAACCGGAAAGGAAAGAGAGCAGGTAGGACAAGAAGTAAACGGGTTTGCGTGTTCTTGTTCGAACACTGTTTTGCAGCGGGCTGGTACCTTAAGAAGTTTGCTCTAGTTACAGCCCTTCAATTGGTTTTATAAAATGGGGATGTCCCTTTGAAACTTTCCACGACTCTTTTCCACAATTCAGCGGAAAAGAAAATAATAACCTCTTCTAGATTACCCGGTCATGTCAGGGTAATACACGATTGTATTTCAAAGTGCACAACGACTATTGTTGTCGTATAAGCTTTTGGATTAATCTTAGCATTAATTGATACATAATTCCGCAAGAAGAAGTTTTAGGAGAATAGAGTTTCGCTTCTTTTATTAATATTCTGTCCTGTGTCACAAAATATTGTAATAATTTGGTGCGGTGTATGGGTTCAAGTTCCCAAAAAAACAACTAATTTGCGACACTTCGTAGTTCTGTGCTTTTATATGGAATATACTTGTGGACTCTATTCCTGGATGTAGATTTGCTTACAGATAGCCAAGAAATATTAGAAAAATATGCAGTGTAACACAAGTATAGAAGATGGTTTAGATGGGGGCGACATAACTTTCCCATCCTACAGCCCTGAAGCGGAGGCTCAAAACAGATTCTTACCAAGAAGTGAGTTCCCCTCTGTGAGGCAACTCGTGATTTCGAAACAAAAAAGCAGAAGAAGAAGAGAAGAAAATGTATTTGTGGGAAAAATGGAGGACGTACTTGTAAAATGGAGGCCACCTGCATCTTCACATCGTGGCGCAATTGAAGCTATTAATGGCACGCATCCATATCAGCTTAGCACAGCACAATTCAACTCGAGAAGATCGGATCCATTTGGTTCAACAAAGAGAGATGAATCCGTGCGTTCCATTGTAGAATCGTTTACCGATTGGTGGAAACGCAATTCCAAAATGTTTTTTCGTGACGAGGAAGAAGGTGTACGAACCGAACACAGTGCGAGTCAAGATGACCAAGAGTTGCAGCTTTTCGAAGAAGATCTCTTCTCATTTCACCTAAGCCCAAATGATATGTCAACCAGGAACAGCGAACATCAAGTGCAAACACCGGTGCTTTTCCCGTACGAAGCTCCTACTCGAACAAAACAAAACCCAGCAGAAAGAAAAGTCATTGAAATTGGGGACGGCGAAGAACTCTCTATCTATCGAGATGTTTATTCCAATCCTATTCCTGTCAGCTACCTAGATACCTTAAACTTGAACCACTCCATGTCTGTACGGCAAACACAACAGCAACAACAACAGCGGCAACAGCAGCAGTATGTAGACTCTTCATCGGCATTTCAATGCTGTACAGACTCCAATTGGGCGAGAATATTTTTTTGCCACCACGATTAGACTCCACTTTGCTTCTATAGTCCTATCTATTGTTCTTTTTATTCCTAGCATAACCTTATTGTATTGTTCTTTTTCTTTTTCCTTTTTCTTTTTTTTTTTTTTTTTTTTTTTTTTTTCACATCTTTTTCCACGGCCGCTCAAAGGGGTCTCACACTGGATTAAAAGCTGAAAACAAGAAATGGCTCTTTCGATAAGGTTGCAACATTTTGATTACTACGTTGATTAGAATAAAAAGTACCAAACACATTTCTCAAAGCATATAGATATCTAAGATTATAACGCAGGAGTCGTTCTTTCATTCTTAGAGTTAAAAAGCAAATAGAGAAGAAAAGAAACAATGGCTGGTGCAATTGAAAACGCTCGTAAGGAAATAAAAAGAATCTCATTAGAAGACCATGCTGAATCTGAATATGGTGCCATCTATTCTGTCTCTGGTCCGGTCGTCATTGCTGAAAATATGATTGGTTGTGCCATGTACGAATTGGTCAAGGTCGGTCACGATAACCTGGTGGGTGAAGTCATTAGAATTGACGGTGACAAGGCCACCATCCAAGTTTACGAAGAAACTGCAGGCCTTACGGTCGGTGACCCTGTTTTGAGAACAGGTAAGCCTCTGTCGGTAGAATTGGGTCCTGGTCTGATGGAAACCATTTACGATGGTATTCAAAGACCTTTGAAAGCCATTAAGGAAGAATCGCAATCGATTTATATCCCAAGAGGTATTGACACTCCAGCTTTGGATAGGACTATCAAGTGGCAATTTACTCCGGGAAAGTTTCAAGTCGGCGATCATATTTCCGGTGGTGATATTTACGGTTCCGTTTTTGAGAATTCGCTAATTTCAAGCCATAAGATTCTTTTGCCACCAAGATCAAGAGGTACAATCACTTGGATTGCTCCAGCTGGTGAGTACACTTTGGATGAGAAGATTTTGGAAGTTGAATTTGATGGCAAGAAGTCTGATTTCACTCTTTACCATACTTGGCCTGTTCGTGTTCCAAGACCAGTTACTGAAAAGTTATCTGCTGACTATCCTTTGTTAACAGGTCAAAGAGTTTTGGATGCTTTGTTTCCTTGTGTTCAAGGTGGTACGACATGTATTCCAGGTGCTTTTGGTTGTGGTAAGACCGTTATCTCTCAATCTTTGTCCAAGTACTCCAATTCTGACGCCATTATCTATGTCGGGTGCTTTGCCAAGGGTACCAATGTTTTAATGGCGGATGGGTCTATTGAATGTATTGAAAACATTGAGGTTGGTAATAAGGTCATGGGTAAAGATGGCAGACCTCGTGAGGTAATTAAATTGCCCAGAGGAAGAGAAACTATGTACAGCGTCGTGCAGAAAAGTCAGCACAGAGCCCACAAAAGTGACTCAAGTCGTGAAGTGCCAGAATTACTCAAGTTTACGTGTAATGCGACCCATGAGTTGGTTGTTAGAACACCTCGTAGTGTCCGCCGTTTGTCTCGTACCATTAAGGGTGTCGAATATTTTGAAGTTATTACTTTTGAGATGGGCCAAAAGAAAGCCCCCGACGGTAGAATTGTTGAGCTTGTCAAGGAAGTTTCAAAGAGCTACCCAATATCTGAGGGGCCTGAGAGAGCCAACGAATTAGTAGAATCCTATAGAAAGGCTTCAAATAAAGCTTATTTTGAGTGGACTATTGAGGCCAGAGATCTTTCTCTGTTGGGTTCCCATGTTCGTAAAGCTACCTACCAGACTTACGCTCCAATTCTTTATGAGAATGACCACTTTTTCGACTACATGCAAAAAAGTAAGTTTCATCTCACCATTGAAGGTCCAAAAGTACTTGCTTATTTACTTGGTTTATGGATTGGTGATGGATTGTCTGACAGGGCAACTTTTTCGGTTGATTCCAGAGATACTTCTTTGATGGAACGTGTTACTGAATATGCTGAAAAGTTGAATTTGTGCGCCGAGTATAAGGACAGAAAAGAACCACAAGTTGCCAAAACTGTTAATTTGTACTCTAAAGTTGTCAGAGGTAATGGTATTCGCAATAATCTTAATACTGAGAATCCATTATGGGACGCTATTGTTGGCTTAGGATTCTTGAAGGACGGTGTCAAAAATATTCCTTCTTTCTTGTCTACGGACAATATCGGTACTCGTGAAACATTTCTTGCTGGTCTAATTGATTCTGATGGCTATGTTACTGATGAGCATGGTATTAAAGCAACAATAAAGACAATTCATACTTCTGTCAGAGATGGTTTGGTTTCCCTTGCTCGTTCTTTAGGCTTAGTAGTCTCGGTTAACGCAGAACCTGCTAAGGTTGACATGAATGGCACCAAACATAAAATTAGTTATGCTATTTATATGTCTGGTGGAGATGTTTTGCTTAACGTTCTTTCGAAGTGTGCCGGCTCTAAAAAATTCAGGCCTGCTCCCGCCGCTGCTTTTGCACGTGAGTGCCGCGGATTTTATTTCGAGTTACAAGAATTGAAGGAAGACGATTATTATGGGATTACTTTATCTGATGATTCTGATCATCAGTTTTTGCTTGCCAACCAGGTTGTCGTCCATAATTGCGGAGAAAGAGGTAATGAAATGGCAGAAGTCTTGATGGAATTCCCAGAGTTATATACTGAAATGAGCGGTACTAAAGAACCAATTATGAAGCGTACTACTTTGGTCGCTAATACATCTAACATGCCGGTTGCAGCCAGAGAAGCTTCTATTTACACTGGTATCACTCTTGCAGAATACTTCAGAGATCAAGGTAAAAATGTTTCTATGATTGCAGACTCTTCTTCAAGATGGGCTGAAGCTTTGAGAGAAATTTCTGGTCGTTTGGGTGAGATGCCTGCTGATCAAGGTTTCCCAGCTTATTTGGGTGCTAAGTTGGCCTCCTTTTACGAAAGAGCCGGTAAAGCTGTTGCTTTAGGTTCCCCAGATCGTACTGGTTCCGTTTCCATCGTTGCTGCCGTTTCGCCAGCCGGTGGTGATTTCTCAGATCCTGTTACTACTGCTACATTGGGTATCACTCAAGTCTTTTGGGGTTTAGACAAGAAATTGGCTCAAAGAAAGCATTTCCCATCTATCAACACATCTGTTTCTTACTCCAAATACACTAATGTCTTGAACAAGTTTTATGATTCCAATTACCCTGAATTTCCTGTTTTAAGAGATCGTATGAAGGAAATTCTATCAAACGCTGAAGAATTAGAACAAGTTGTTCAATTAGTTGGTAAATCGGCCTTGTCTGATAGTGATAAGATTACTTTGGATGTTGCCACTTTAATCAAGGAAGATTTCTTGCAACAAAATGGTTACTCCACTTATGATGCTTTCTGTCCAATTTGGAAGACATTTGATATGATGAGAGCCTTCATCTCGTATCATGACGAAGCTCAAAAAGCTGTTGCTAATGGTGCCAACTGGTCAAAACTAGCTGACTCTACTGGTGACGTTAAGCATGCCGTTTCTTCATCTAAATTTTTTGAACCAAGCAGGGGTGAAAAGGAAGTCCATGGCGAATTCGAAAAATTGTTGAGCACTATGCAAGAAAGATTTGCTGAATCTACCGATTAAGATATATGTAGCATTTATCTTCTGGTATATTTGTTAGATGTCTTTTCTTCGTATTTCAAAAAATTTATATAGGCGTATGTTAATAAGATAAAAAATAATTAAAGGAAATTAACAGATGTACCTCAATGAAATGACACAGTAACATAATACAAGACTTGCCAAGCACAATTACAATGATAAATAACTTTTGTTTTCAAAAAAACGGACAATTGATTAAACTATGTGAGACATATATAAAGCACTATATAAATAGTAGGCAATGGTTTACACCCCACCGTGAGATTAGTATGCAATTTAGATCCATTATGAGGTAGAATAGAAACTAACATGTTAATTCATCAATGACATTACGATACTCTTGAAAGAATTTAAAACAAAATTAGAGTTATTTACTCATAATCCGCTTATTTGGATCTGGCTCTCACCTTCCGTCTCTTTCTCTTAAGTCTTCTAGTTCTCTTCTTTCTCCACTTGGCTCTCATTTCGATTGAATCGATGTGGTCTGGTTCTTTTAGTACAAAATGGAACGGATATAAGATAAATGAGAGTTGCTTAGAAGTCCAGTTTTATAGAAGACGAGGTCAGTTTCGTCTTGTTAAAATATCGTCCATCTGCCATGGGGAAAAGTGAAACTTTCGGGTAGGGTAATGAGGCCAGCCTTGCCTGGGAAAAAGTTAGGGGTCAGTTACTTTTAAGAGTTCATTGATCGAGAGCGCGTGGAAAAAATTCTAGAAAGAAAGCTATAAAATGTGCGGATGTTTGTATATGTCAAAGGTGTACGGGAGCGCATCAGAAAAGTACAGTCTAATTTTCGAACGCTCAGGAATACCTGTTATGTATATTTACATGAGATAGTGGACAATCTACATTAAATTTTGTTTTTCTCTTGAGATTTCGATTCTTGAAGGATGACTTTGTTCAAGTCGCTTTCTAGTTCATGAACCTCTAAGAAATCTAAGATCAACGGAAGGGTTTTCTTGTTAAGTAGTAATTCTGGTGCACCTTTTGATTCCTTTTGATTGCCCTGCGTACGGCTGCTGGTCCCACGTTTATATACTTCCGTATATCCCAACAGTTCCCTGAATTCTAAATTTTGTTTTGAACTTTCCAGTAGACTCTTCAAGTGCTTAGCACCAAGGTAAGCTTTGATATTAACATAAGCTCTATAAGATAGGTAGAACCCTGGAACATTTGGTATAAGCGGTATTAAAATTAGAGGAATTGTCAGCGGGAGACCTAAAAGGCAATATAAAGTCCATTTTTTGTGATAAATTAAGCCTTCTTGGTAGAGCTTTTTCATTTGTCTCAAGCACTCATCAGGGCTAGAAATTCCAGGGGGATAATACACGTGTAAGGGTTGAGTATCGACCTGTTCTGCCTTTACGGTATAATCTTTCAATGTGAGTCGAATCTCTTGGGTCTTATCTTTCTCTCCCTTAATTCTCTTCAATATATAGCTTTCACTTGGTATGGTTAACAGACTATTTTCTGACCAGGGTGTGCTATTTAACAGAGACTGCACCATGGACACTATTTTTTTATTATACGATTTAGGGGACTTTTTCAGTTTTCTCCAAAGCTTTGCTGATTTCTCAACGATCCACTTTTCTGCTTTTAATATTCTAGACTGACTATTAAAGAGATTATCGGTATGCTTATAGTAAATGAATGATTCTTTGTCCGTTATTGGTATCACAGTCACTTTAACAGGATCATGCAGATATTTTTGGAGTGAAGCCTTTTCAAGTTTTGTTGAATACGCCCTCATTCCGTAGAACAGTCGAGAAGTGGCAGTTATACTAGTTGGCGGTATAAATATTGAACGTATCATCTTTAATCTAAAATACACCGGATGAAGTTTTGGTATTGTGATAAAATGATTCTATCGATGAAGAGCAATGATATGGATACTGCTACGTTGAAAAGGAAAAATTTCATGGCTAACTAGTAACTGAAACTGTGCCAGATAGCACACCCTTTAGATACTATCTTGGCACAATGCCCGATGCTTACTCCCCGGCGGAGACAGCCGTCAAGTCCATCCATCCAAAAGTGGAGGAAAAACAAGAAAATAAAGCTATCGAACAAGGAGCGTTGAAGTAAGAAAAACAAACGAAGAACTGAATAAACACAGCCTGCTTCAAATTATGGAAGGAGCTGTTACACATGGTAATTTTCTTATTTTTTTTGATAGATGGTGGAAAGTGGTAGCGTGGAAGTTGCGGATTATCACGACGTTTTATGGGCTCTAAATCGGTATAAGCTCAACAAATGGTTGAGGGCCGAATAAACGAAAAATTATTAGACCATAATTGCTACCAGCTGAAAGATTATCTCATTATAATACGCTTGAAACCCTCTAAAATGTCATTCGTAGTTAAGTACACTTTTTTGATCTCTCCAAGGTTAGCCGCCCATATAAAAAACTCTAGGAACCAAATTTGGTATACTGCGTGCGCTTGAGATTCAGTTTTTGTGTAAATCGGTTGCTGCAAACTATTTATATTAATGTTACATCGATGCAAGATTTTAGCCATGTTCCTAGTTTCTTGTCTATGAGCGTTTACTCAACCGAGACTCTTGTTTGCTATTATCTCGATTCGACGAACAAACAGTTCCCTGGGTATTCGAACAAAGCACAGTTGGTGATTTTGTTTGAAACTACAGACGTGCTCTCTTTTACAAAATAAATTGTAGGAAGTGATCCGCACAGGCAGAGGGAATTACAGATCACGCTCCTCTCTTATGACTAATGCACTCAGCATTTTCTCTTCCTTATAAACTCCGTCCACAGTACCCGATCAGCTGGCTCATCGTTATTCTAAATTAACTGATGACTGATGTTACGTCTGCGTCAAATTCCGCCGGAATATTGCGTAGTTTTAGTAAGAAAAAAACAAATTCCGACGGGAACTCTCTGCAAGGAAGTTTAAGCGTGGGTTACTTTGCTAGGTTGAGAAAAAGAATTCTTTAGAGGATCACACGTAGTAAAAGAAAAAAAAGATCTCTTCGCGCCACTCCCGGTTTCTCTGTGGATACGGCGTTACTAGCGTTGCAAGTGGCAAAAAAATGAGTAATGTCACAATGGCCTGGCCTTGTCCCACTATCCCTTATTCATGGTTGAAAAATATGACCAAAATTGCTGGGGAATTTTCTCTTCGGTAGTGGACGACGACGACATTAGAGCAATAGGCAATAATTTAATTTGCGCTTTAGGTTCTTGCTGACGATGATGCGTGAGTAATATTATTACCAAGTTTTAAGGGCCTCATCGCTGGCCATTTTTTACACCTGCTTAAATACCCGATGATGATATATATAAATGATATTGGCTGCTTATCGATAAAGTGTATTTGATATGTTCCCGTTTAGTTTATTCTTGTTTCTTATCTACATAACAAACAAAGGAAGGACCCTGTATTGTTTTCCTAAAGATGACTGCTGCTAAACCAAATCCATATGCTGCCAAACCGGGCGACTATCTTTCTAATGTAAATAATTTCCAGTTAATCGATTCGACGCTGAGAGAAGGTGAACAATTTGCCAACGCATTCTTCGATACTGAAAAAAAGATCGAAATTGCTAGAGCCTTGGACGATTTCGGTGTGGACTACATCGAGTTAACCTCACCAGTAGCATCTGAACAATCAAGAAAGGACTGTGAAGCTATATGTAAACTAGGTTTAAAGGCCAAGATCCTTACACACATTCGTTGTCATATGGATGACGCCAAAGTCGCCGTAGAGACTGGTGTCGACGGTGTCGATGTCGTTATCGGCACCTCCAAATTTTTAAGACAATATTCCCACGGTAAGGATATGAACTACATCGCCAAGAGTGCTGTTGAAGTCATTGAATTTGTCAAATCCAAAGGTATTGAAATCAGATTTTCCTCTGAAGATTCCTTCAGAAGTGATCTCGTTGATCTTTTGAACATTTATAAAACCGTTGACAAGATCGGTGTAAATAGAGTCGGTATTGCCGACACAGTTGGATGTGCCAACCCAAGACAAGTATATGAACTGATCAGAACTTTGAAGAGTGTTGTTTCATGTGACATCGAATGCCATTTCCACAACGATACTGGTTGTGCCATTGCAAACGCCTACACTGCTTTGGAAGGTGGTGCCAGATTGATTGACGTCAGTGTACTGGGTATTGGTGAAAGAAACGGTATCACTCCTCTAGGTGGGCTCATGGCAAGAATGATTGTTGCCGCACCAGACTATGTCAAGTCCAAATACAAGTTGCACAAGATCAGAGACATTGAAAACCTGGTCGCTGATGCTGTGGAAGTTAACATTCCATTCAACAACCCTATCACCGGGTTCTGTGCATTCACACATAAAGCAGGTATCCATGCCAAGGCCATTTTGGCTAACCCATCTACCTACGAAATCTTGGACCCTCACGATTTCGGTATGAAGAGGTATATCCACTTCGCCAACAGACTAACTGGCTGGAACGCCATCAAAGCCAGAGTCGACCAGTTGAACTTGAACTTGACGGATGACCAAATCAAGGAAGTTACTGCTAAGATTAAGAAGCTGGGTGATGTCAGATCGCTGAATATCGATGATGTTGACTCTATCATCAAGAACTTCCACGCAGAGGTCAGCACTCCTCAAGTACTATCTGCAAAAAAGAACAAGAAGAATGACAGCGATGTACCGGAACTGGCCACCATCCCCGCCGCCAAGCGGACTAAGCCATCCGCCTAACGTTCCCAAACCATTACATTATGTTCTTTCACTTATTACATACGATATATAGCATCTACATCTACATATCTAAATGATGTTTTTTCCCATCTACTTTGTCCGATACGCATTAAAAGAAGAAGATTTACTCTCCCGTGATGCCGGGCCAATCAGACGCGCGCATTCGCGGCAGAATAAGGGGAGGCTGCTGCGGGTACCAAATATCCAGATATTCACAATTATGCCAATCAACTGTCTAGTTGCTGACACCCATCGTTTTCCACTGCAACGAGGTTTTGGGGCTAGAAAAGGCGTTAACAATCGTTAGAGAAGGAGGGGTTCATAACTTGACTTGTTGTATCTTGTTTAAAACTTTCTTTGAATTTGTTCGTGGTTGAATTTGTTTTTGCTATCCCAAAGGAGTGCATTTTACACGCATTACTACAGCACACTTTTATACAGTTCCACAATAGAATATGTTACCACGTTCAGCATTAGCACGCTCATTGCAATTACAGCGCGGTGTGGCCGCAAGGTTCTACTCTGAAGGTTCTACCGGCACCCCAAGAGGGTCAGGCTCAGAGGATTCGTTTGTTAAAAGGGAAAGGGCCACGGAAGACTTCTTCGTTAGGCAGCGTGAGAAGGAGCAACTACGCCATTTGAAAGAACAACTGGAAAAACAACGAAAGAAGATTGATTCTTTGGAAAATAAAATTGACTCGATGACCAAATAATCATGCGTTTCCGCAGAAGCTTTTTTTTTTTTTTTTTTAGAATATTCTTACTCTTTTATAGTCAAACAGCAGAAAAACTATATAATAATACATCACACTGAGCTTTTGCATTTTCGATAACTATCATTCTAGTTTTCCTCTGGTTTGAATTTTCCTCTTGTCTGTCTGACTAATGTCACTCATTATTTCCACTTCGCGCAAAGTTCGTCCCAATGCGGAAAGGCATAGAAAGATAGGAACAGTGTGGAACATGGAAAAGTTCCAAATAACGTCAATAGTCCATACTTAAGATACGAAATTTCAAAATTCCTTCTTTTTTGTTTCAACAAGCTTAGCCTAACACCAAGAATATACTTAGCATCTCTTCGCATTCAAAATTTCTCTTCCATTCTTTGACGTTTTAAATCATACCTCGTATTCTTTACACAAAAGAAAGATACCTGTGAAATATATCTGAATATGGTCCGATTAAATCATGCAGCATCATATTTTATGCCTATTTTCTGCTCCACAAGGCCTCACATAGTGATACTTTCTGCGCTGTTTAGTATTTCACTGTTTTCACTATTCTATGCGTCGTCCGAATTACTGCTACACCAGTATGATGATCCATTGATGTTCAAACCAAATTCGCAGGACTATTTCAGGACCTTTCTTTTGGGGCTTTTTTCACCATTTCTTTATTATTTCCTGAAGACCTTTCTATTCAATATAAATCAAAGGTTTTTAATATTGAACCTGATAGTGGATTTTCCTATCAACGACGTCTTTATGCTTTTGATACTGATTGGTTTAGCGTACCCTCAGGTGCAAGATCACGAAGGCGGTACGATCAAGCATAAGGAATGTTCTTGGCACATCATTCCAAGACAAGCCTATATCTTTGGTATATCATGGGCCCTGGGTGAATTCACCATATGCATAATAGGGAATTTGTTTAACTACCAAGAAATCGCCGATCCAAACATTAATAGTGGCTTCACACACCAGGAAAGCGCCAACACTTACTGTAACAATAATGATATGAGCCATAACGATGACTGCGGTTGTAGTACAGAATATCGCCCCAACGTCGTAGACAGAAGTGATATTACGTTGTCCAAATGTATTGAAGTAAGAAATGACTCATCTTCCATATCGAATAACGTATACTCGTCTGAGTACCATCCAATCAAACCTCTACGTTCATCGTCATCAACTTATGGCAGCATACGACAGCAACCTCATGAAAATAAGAAGCAGCTGCATGTACCAGATAATTCGCAGGACGATACAATTATCATGATGAACCCCATCGACAATTCATTAAAGTTGACAACTCTAGATACGGGTGATTTGAGTTTCCCCATAGACGAAGAACAGCCCATTTTGAAGAAATCTTTTGGTTATACATGGGCAGTTCCTAATGAAAATACACAAAATACTACTAAAAGCTTCACACCGATAAAGAGATTTATTGCATTTAGCACGGCATACCAGTTGGTCACCGGTTTATTGTTAATGATATTGGTAGTTGGTAGTAATATCATGTTGACAATTGGGGAATCATTGATTCTGTCGATGTATTTCGTCTATGTTCGCGGCCATGAAGGATTATTTACTCCCGTGGTGAACTACTTCGGCTCAAGAACCATTTCAAATTTCATCTTATGCGTAATAATTCCTTTCATATCTCTAAACTTCCTCATCAACACTTCGATATATTTAAGAAGAGAGCTAGACGATTGGTTTAATAATTCACAGGGGGAGTTTGAGGACGACGACGAAAATACTATCAGTAAGAGAGTAGCTACAAATCAAGAGTACCAACATCCACTGAGTGCTAATTACATTTCGATGGATAGTCCTGATGTAATAAATAGCAGCCCGGGTCACTTCGGGATGAATTCAGGCCAGTTGTTAGGTAATACGACGTTATATTATGGTAGTTTAAATGGGGATGATGATGATATGACCAACGACTCCGCTTTACTAAGATTCTGCAAGAAGCTAGTCAAAAATTGGAGGGCTTTGGCAAGAAATGATTCTTTTGTACTTGGAGTAATGGTTTCTTGGAGTCTTCTTGTTTTTGTAACGGGAATACTTTCAACAGTTTATATATAGCATATAAGTAACGACCGTGCACATATTAGGGTGTTCATATCTTGAAAAATCTTTATGTTATCCATTTTACTTTAGGGGAGGTGGAGCTTAATAATAAAATTTACATAAGAACAACAATCTGTAAGTAATTATAAAAATATATTAAAGGGACATTTTAACCCTACTTTAAAAGTTTAACTACATCAGTGGTTCATCAATCAAAGGTTATGCAAGGTAGAAATTTGTCCAAAAGAAAATAGATCATGCATCATTCAATATGGAGCTCACACTGTATGCTACAATTTGGCCTCCATTCATAACTGCCAAGATAAAATTTGTTGGCAATATGGAGCTCACACTGTATGCTACAATTTGGCCTCCATTCATAACTGCCAAGATAAAATTTGTTGGCAATATTGAAAATTCTTAAATTAGCGCTGCGCGGAAACCAGCGTCACTAATTTTTTTTTTTATTGCTGCACTAAAAAAAAACCAGCTCAAGTAGATAATCTTACAAGGGACAAGTAGTCAAGCCTTGCTTATTATAATTCTGTTTAACGGTGCAGTGAGTTTGGACATTCATGCAACGTGGTAAATATGTGTCTCTTTGCTTCTGTATTTAAGCATTTGGGCAGCTTGCGGTCAGTAGAAGAGTGCATCGACATTCATAGATCTCTAATAACATATATTTAAGTGGATATACGCAAAGAAAGGACAAGAAAACTTGTTTCGGTAACAGCATTATTAATTCTGAAGAAATACGCACAAAGAGATGATTTCTGACTACGATGCTCTTTTGCAATTCAACAAAAAACCTGTTTCGCAAGAAATGATTCAGTTCTTAGCCACTTCTACTGCTTCCATAATTAAAATCAGGGAAAATAATAATCCAATCCAAGGATGTCGCCCACCAGACTTATCTATCTTCATTAAAAACGTGGTAATTCAGTCAAATGTTCAAACACCAACTTTAATGGCCACATCAGTTTATTTAAACAAACTGAAAAGCGTAATACCAAAAAATGTGTACGGTATTAACACCACAAGACATCGGATATTTCTCGGATGCTTGATATTAGCTGCCAAAACTCTGAACGATTCTTCTCCCTGGAACAAACACTGGACCACGTACACAGAAGGTTTACTCAGAATACGTGAGGTGAATACCATCGAACGAGAACTATTAGAATATTTAAATTGGGATGTGAGGATAACTACACCGGATTTGATTGATTCTCTTTCTTACTTCCTCGGGCCTATCAAGGAACAACTATTTTTACAAAGGAGACAAGAAATGCTGTTGTTCAATGCACCAAGTCCCGGCCAACTGAAAGAATATATAAATCATAGAAGACCGGTTTCGCATTCTAGAACTTCTTCTGCTATATCGGTTCCTTCACTGACATCCATGGCAACAGTTTCGACAACAGACTCAAGGTCTTCTCTACTGGCAAAATACCAACCGTCCCTACCGTTGGTGGAATCTGACAACTTCAACAAAAAAAATCATGTGCCGTTAAGGAATAATAACGATATCTGTAATAATTTCAGGGCAGAGGAAAACATACACTCAGTAAACCATATTGATGTAACAATGGGAAGTTCACCAGTAATGTCGCATAAGCCCACAATTCACCAACGGTTAAATTTTACAAGGAGGGGCTGGTCATCGTTTTTCAAGCAATAATTCTAAGTTACTCGCCTTTTACAAGCTCTATAAATATTCTTTTCCGTTCTTTAGTTGTCTTAACTTTGTACAATATGAATAACCATCGTTTCTAGGCTACTAAAAAAACACCATACTACATAAACAAATATCTAATAATGAATACTCTTGGCATTCGTCTTGTTTCTCGAGGAATATCGGCCGAGTTTTTTTCATTTTGACAGGTTATATAATTCAAAATCTATCTGACTCTGAAAAAGTGGTAATAAATGCATTGACAACTTCTTCTCTTTATTTTACAGACATTAATCCAGCACTACAAGTGGCATATAACAAGATGCTAAGAAACATTTTGGTGAGAAGTACTGGCAGCAATTTCAAATTTGCTGGCAGATATATGAAATCATCAGCTCTTTTAGGATACTATAGAAGAGTTAACTATTATTCGACCAAGATACAAACCAGACTGACTAGCGAAAACTATCCAGACGTGCATCGAGACCCTAGATTCAAAAAATTAACGTCCGATGATCTAAATTATTTTAAATCTATTTTATCGGAACAAGAAATATTAAGAGCCAGCGAATCAGAGGATCTTTCATTTTATAATGAAGATTGGATGAGAAAGTACAAAGGACAGTCCAAGTTAGTATTGAGACCTAAGTCAGTGGAAAAAGTTTCTTTAATCTTAAATTATTGTAATGATGAAAAAATTGCCGTTGTCCCACAAGGCGGTAACACGGGGTTGGTAGGTGGTTCTGTGCCCATTTTTGATGAATTAATTCTATCTTTAGCAAATTTAAACAAAATAAGAGATTTTGACCCTGTATCAGGTATCTTGAAGTGTGATGCTGGTGTAATCTTGGAAAATGCTAACAATTACGTAATGGAACAAAATTATATGTTTCCGTTGGATCTGGGAGCTAAAGGTTCCTGCCATGTTGGTGGCGTGGTTGCAACCAACGCTGGAGGACTAAGGTTATTGCGTTATGGCTCACTACATGGAAGCGTTTTAGGCTTAGAGGTGGTAATGCCCAATGGTCAAATTGTTAATAGCATGCATTCCATGAGAAAAGACAACACCGGTTATGATCTGAAACAGCTGTTCATTGGCTCAGAAGGTACTATCGGTATCATCACTGGTGTTTCAATCTTGACTGTTCCTAAGCCAAAAGCGTTTAATGTATCTTACTTGTCTGTTGAAAGTTTTGAAGACGTTCAAAAAGTCTTCGTCAGAGCCAGGCAAGAATTATCTGAGATTTTATCCGCTTTTGAATTTATGGATGCTAAATCTCAAGTATTGGCCAAGAGCCAATTGAAGGATGCTGCCTTCCCTTTGGAGGATGAGCATCCATTTTATATTCTTATCGAAACGTCAGGGTCAAACAAAGATCACGATGATTCCAAACTTGAAACATTTTTAGAAAACGTCATGGAAGAGGGCATAGTAACGGATGGTGTAGTGGCACAAGATGAAACCGAACTCCAAAACTTGTGGAAGTGGAGAGAAATGATTCCAGAGGCAAGTCAAGCTAATGGTGGTGTTTACAAATACGATGTTTCTTTACCACTAAAGGACCTATATTCTTTGGTTGAAGCCACTAATGCAAGACTTTCTGAAGCTGAATTAGTGGGTGATTCGCCCAAACCAGTGGTGGGCGCCATTGGATACGGTCACGTGGGTGATGGTAATCTACACTTAAATGTTGCAGTTAGAGAGTACAACAAGAACATTGAAAAGACTTTGGAACCATTTGTCTACGAGTTTGTTTCCTCAAAACATGGTTCCGTTAGTGCCGAACATGGGCTAGGTTTCCAAAAGAAAAATTACATTGGCTATTCTAAGAGCCCGGAAGAGGTCAAGATGATGAAGGATTTGAAGGTTCATTATGATCCTAATGGAATTTTAAACCCTTACAAATACATTTGAAAATAAAATGCCAAGTTTTATAGTTATCTACATATGTATATATTTATCAATATTATATTCTACAATTGTGTATATTATATGGTAAGGGTGATATTTAAGGAAGAAATCCACCCTTCTTTAAGGTTTCCACTGCACATGTTGAAATGTGTCTGAATCTTGATGAGCCCAAAGGCGTGCCACCATACCATCTGGTCACTATTACCAAGACGTTGAATATGTTTGCTCTTTCAAGTAAGGTCAATAAACGCTGTCCAGCACCAGCTTCGCCACAGTCAGCACATCCTTGCTCAATGTTCTTTGGCTGCACCGTTATGTTCCTTGACTTGTTAACATGACTATTATTACTCTTATTTGCTTTATTGCCCTTCTTTTTCTGCTCTTGTTGTAAGTGCAAATTATTTGATACCTCGGCCGTTCTCCAGGCATACATGTGCATGTGGGATGCCTTGGAGACGCTTTTGTTGTTTTGCGTTAGTTCTTGGAGTATGGAGGGTATATCCTTTTGATTTTGTAATGGGCAACATCTTGCTTGAAATTTCGATTTTCTATCAACTAAAACTTCTGATTCATTCCATATTTTCACTAGCTTACCAACATTCTTACTCATTTCTCCAAAAAATAGTAATACCAAACATCAATACCTATCTAAGAATCTGTATAATGTCTTTTCTAAAGGTTTTTTACAGCTGATGATTGATGCATGACTTATTTCCACAGTGCCGTATTTTCTCAGTTGCCGTTTTGGGTCTGCTTTTCACAATGCGAAGCTTTGTTGAAAAGAGCTCTAAGGTCAAAAACAATAGTAAGCTGATCGGTATTAAGTACTTGCCTTCCTGAAAATTGCTAACAAACATCCAAATATACCTTCCCCATAGTTGAATGGCATCTAATAGAACAAAACCAGGTTAAGATAGGTTTTACTTTGAGTTGTTAAATACACGCAGAAAGCGTCTTTCCACATAATCTGAACATTTTGTTATCGATGGCTACTGGCAGGATTCAATTTGCTGTTTCTACTCCCTGCAATACTAAGGGTAAACCGTCTGGTTATAGGTTATTTGAATTTAAAAACGATCGATTAGCACTGGTCCCATCAGAAAGAGGTTGTACAAAAGTAGATGTGAATGCAAATATACAAGCGTTTTGTTATTTAAGGCCTAATGGTAGAGACACGTCAATATCTCCAGACGCAACGCATATTTTGGACTCATGTGATTACATGGTGCTGGCTAAATCCAACGGATTCATTGAAATCATAAGCAACTATCAATACAAGATAAAAAATGGCCTGCGATTAGCGCCCTCTTATATCCTTAGATGTACTCCGGAAGATTTCGAATCCAATTTTTTTAGTGACTATATGATCGCTGGTCTTGAATATAGTCAAGGTTTATTATATTGTTGTATGTGCTCCGGTCGAATATATGTCTTTGTAATGAACCTTCCCACTGATTACATTCAGTATAAGAACATGTACAACCCCATGTTTCCAGATTGCTTTTTCAAAGTACATCACGATAATAATACAACACATTCTTCAGAAGAAGAAAAATTATTTGAAGGTAGTACGCGGTACACTGGAAGGTCATGCTCTAAGCATATCTGCTACTTCCTTTTGCCTATAGAACCATCCCATTTAAGATCGTCACCCGTGGTATCTTCGTTTTGCAATATGTATCAAGGCCTGCCCATATATAGGCCTTCGATGTATTTACATATAGAACGAGGTATTTCCACATTCCATATAAATCCATTAGACCGGTTTTGTTTCATGACAGTATCGCCACGATCACCACTATTTATAAGGAAAATAATTTTACCATTGACTTATGTTACATTTTTAAGCACCTTTATCAGCCTAAAGAACAGTATACAGGGAGATACATGCGGTGAGATACTTTCGTGGGACAACGTAGCGCAACAAAATGGATTTGGTTCTTTGTTCAGCTGGATTAGTAACAAGTTTACATTCGATACGGATATTATAAATTCAACCATTTGGGATGATATTGTAAAATATTCTGGAACAGGAATGCTGGATTCAGGAATCGTCTGGAAACAGCGTCAAGGTCACGCTAAAGATGACATATATGAGTTATTCCACACTCAAGATATGCTGGGAAGTAGTCGCCGAAATTCTTCATTCAGTACTGCTAGCAGCGAACCGAGACCGCTGAGTCGAAGAAGGAGAGAATCTTTTCAAGCCTTAACTAGAGACGCTTTTAGAGAAAGAATGGATGTACCCTGTTCAACGAAGTGGGAATTAGATTCTTTTATCCGAGGATTAAGAAGGAATACATTTATGGTAGATTTTGAAATTGTTGAAAAGATTTCTCATAGAAATGGAAATGATGGGGTGAATGAAGATGATAACACTACAGATGAAAGTGATGAAACAATGACTTCTTTTCTAACAGATAATTACAAAAAGATGGACATTGTGTGCATCGATCATTTCGTCACGTTGAGTGCATTCCGACCTCGGTACTATGATGAACCAATAATTAAAATCGATTCATTATCGAACAAAAATGGCTCTGAAAATGGAACTAATGAAGAAGAGTGGGCAGAAAGTCAAATGAAGGTGGATGGCCAAGTGATAGATGATGAGACAGCTCAATTCAAGCAGGCATTGGGAAATTTATGTTCATTCAAGAAATTATTTATGCTGGATGATTCTTTATGCTTTATATTGGACACACATGGAGTTTTGTTGATAAATAGATTTGAAATAAAAAATACCAAAAATTTGTTAAGGAATTCCAAGGATACTATTCGGATAATACCCCATGATTTCGGATTGATTAATGATACAATTGTTATAATTAATGATATAGACGTAGGCACAGACAATGTTTGCGCCCTTACGTTTCACTTGGTGGTAACATCAATGGCAGGAGAGATAACTGTTCTTAAAGGCGAATTTTTCAAAAACTGCAGGTTAGGAAGAATAAAACTGTGCGATTCACTAAAGCTAAATAGAAAAGATCGGTTTGTCGACAAACTTGCTCTAATCGATTATGACGGTTTAAATGCACAAAAAAGAAGGTTAGATTACGATGAAAAGGACCTTTATACATTCATTGTGAAAAAGGTAAAAAGAGACTAAATTGAGTTGCATAGATGTTAGCCATAATAGAAAATAGCGTATGAGGTAGCAGGAGTTATAAGACGTATTTACGTATATGTATGTATATGTTATTATTATTACCTGTGATTGCACGAAGGCCTTTTTTTTTCACAACAAGAAGATGTAAGAAATTTACATGCTATTTTGATTAATGGTCGAATTAGGTATTGTCTTTAATCTTTCATTAAGAAAATATAATGTAACCAAGAACAGCTTGTTAAAGGGCTTCCTATTTAAAGTTATCTTCTTTTCCCCAAGGTACCACTCCTATATGGTTGATAAGAATTGTAGTTTCTGTAATTGGAAGAGTTGGAAATGCTGTTATTATCAACATAAGTAGAAGGGTTATATCTGGAGCCATACATATTCTCCGATATCGACGAGACGTTTACTTTTGTATTTTGATACCGTGAATTTTTACTAATATTATTATTGAGTGACAGCGTCTCGCCCCTTATAGTTGGTTGAATGACATTAGACTTTTGATAAGGAGGAGGATGGAAGTTCGATGCTCTACGTTTATTTCTGCCACTATGAGAGTGATCGTTTTGGGAATGTCTTTTATGGGAAGGTCTCGGTAGTGGATCCTCATCGTATATGGACTCACTAAATTGATAGTCTTCATTTTCGTCCGAATTTCTGTTCATGTGACGGTAATATTCCTGTTTTAGCTCAACTGACAAATTAGAACCAGTGAACGCACTTCCATCCTCGTTAGGTACTCTAGATGATCGTTTTTCCTTGCAATCATCACCAAAGTGCCCCTTTCCACCGCAGTTATAACAGTATATAGTATGAAAGGGAAGGACCTTGGGCTTAGCCTTTTCATTATCATCTACTAAAATATATGCTCTCCATATACTAGGACATCTTTCTTTTGAGTGTTTCTTACTCTTACAAAGAGTGCACTGAACTTTTTTCCATTTATGTGGACATTGTGACCTGTAATGACCCACCTCATCACACTTTGAACACTGGATAGCCTTCGGACAATGTCGAGAATAATGATCATCCGTCGCCCCACAGTACGAACATATTATATGGGGACAATCCTTCTTCAAATGACCTCTTTGAGAGCAATTATTACATTTAGGTGCTGCCTCTTTAATGGCATCCTTGTCATCATCGCTTACGCCAAAATATCTACCCTGCCCTCTAAGAGCTCTTAATTCGTTGGGATTACTATTTACTTCCTCTATAGAAGGTGCTACAAGTTTATCTGGAGGAGTTGTGGGTGCCGTATCGACGACAAATGGTGCCGTATTTTTTTCCATGACTGCGAGGAAGTGATGTAAGCTGCTATCGTTGTACAGGTAAGGTTTAATTCTCTCTGATGCTGCCAATAGTCATAACTTTTTTCGAAATGTTTCTTCCCATCCCATTAGTGTTTGAAGGAAAAAAAGGCACTACCCGGATCATGAATACATTTGATGGTAATAATATATATCACATTTTTAAGCATGTATTAGCTACTGGGAAAGGGCATTTTGAAATGGTATGTTTTCTTTAAGGATGAACTATATATATTACATGAAATATATTTCAGGTTTACGTGAAGGGTGAAAAAGGAAAATCAGATACTCACCTGTAATCATTAGCGGGCTCGTTTGGATCAGTTTTAAAGATTTTGTCCGGGTTCATGATTCTCTTTGGGTCAATAGCTAGCTTAATCTTTCTCATCAAATCGACGGGTGCTTCACCTAATTCTTCGAGCAAGTACTCTCTTTTACCAATACCAACACCGTGTTCACCCGTGCAAGTGCCTTCTGCGTTCAGTGCTCTCTTGACCATTCTGTCAACAAGTTGGCTACAGGTTTCGTGTTCTTCAGGGGTTCTGTAGACGATGAATGCATGGAAGTTACCATCACCTGCATGACCAACAATGGCGTTGATCAGCTTACTAGCTTGCATGTCCTTTTTAGTTTCGTGAATAACCTTGTCGAACTGCGACACAGGAACAGCTACATCAGTTGTCCAAATTTTAGCTGATTTGTCTTTGCTCTTATCAGCGTCTAGCACAGACCATAGCGCGACCTTTCTAGCTTCCCATAATTCCAATTTTTCGTCATCATCTTTAGCAAACTGAAAACTGTTGCAGTGATTTAACTGGGCGACAGCCTTAACTTCATCCACAAGAGCATTGACAATGTTGGGAGATCTCCCACCAATCTTGAAAAACATAGTTGGTTTCTCTACCCAATCACATCTGTCCGTGGATTCAGATGCGTTGATCAACTTCATCATATTTTCATCCAGTAACTCCATGGCGTTCAAATGAATACCACTCTGAGTCAGATTAGAAGCACATGCGGCCGCATCCTTGATAGTATCAAAGGATACCACCGCAACAGTTTCAGCTTTGGGCTTGACATGACACTTGACAGTAGCTTCAGTAACAATACCTAAGGTACCTTCACTTCCCACAAATAAACCATTTAAGTTATAGCCAGCGCTCGACTTTCTGGGTCTTTTCTTCGTCTTGACAATGGTCCCGTCCGGCAACACTATAGTCATGTTTATAATATTCTCCTTCATGGTACCGTAACGGTAGGCGTTGGTTCCTGAACAAGAATTAGCAATGCAACCACCAATCTGTGCACCTGGACCAGGGTCACAGCCAAACATCAAACCGTGGTCGCTCAAATAGTCATTCAAATCCTCCCAGGGTAGACCGGCCTGCACGGTGATGTCCAGGTCCAGCTTGTCAAATTTTACGACGTTATTCATAAACTTGGACAGGTCTACGGTTATGGTATCTCCAATTCTTGTAGGCAGGAAGTGCCCCTCCAAGGACGTTCCGCCCGAGAAGGGTACAACTGGCATGTTGTTATCGTGACATATTTTCAAAATTTTGGAAACTTCTTCGGTAGTATGAGGGAATAATATAATCCTAGGTCTTTGCTCGGGAGAGGGGTGATGCGTGTTGAAGTAGGTATCTGAATGGGCGTCCAAATCGGATTTCGCATCAGAGTAGTTTTCAGGCTTGTTTCCCAGCACCTGCTTCAGGTCCTCAACAACCTTATCGATCTTAACCGGGTCGTGCAAATAGTCTGGTGAGTCCAATGAGGACAGCTTTAACGTAGAATTTACTGGGTCGATCTTTTTGACCATTTCCAGCTTCTCTATCAAATCTTCCTTAGTCTCCCTAGAATAGAGGTTCTTAGCGAACAAATAACCGAATAGAGTAGCTGAAGAGGCGATGACAGAGTATTTTAACCACTGGCTGCTGCTGTCGGTGCTGCCTGTGCCTGTTGAGGCGTATCTGTAGCATGATCTTCTCACCAGCCTTCCTCTAGGTTGTGCAATAGGCTTTATTAGCCTTGTGCAAGTACGCTTCCACAACATTGTTCTTGCTTTTGTTTCCAGCTGGATCGGAATGATGTACAATATTTAAATTGCACTATAACACGGAAGCTCAAGAAATCTTTCCAGCCCACACACACACACACATATATATATACATATGTAGTTCCGAGTGCAAAATCGCTAAGCGGTTATTACTGCACCAGTTGGGGCCAACTACGCTGGATCGACGTGGGATTGGCAGGGAAGAACTTCGAGGGAGGTGGTCGGAGAAGAGAGTGGGATGCGGGCGTGGGGGTCTGCTGTTACTTTTATCGGCACAACGGACCTGGGTTGACAAGAGCTTGAAGGCTCCAAGAGACAGCGACCGTCGGCGCCGAATGACGAAACTATGCTGTGTGTGACCAGGCGAACAACATTGAGAGAGTTGAGGAGCCGTACGGACAGCTGTTTGTAGTGATATTTCCTTGTTGTAACCAGACGAGTTCCTTTATAACGTTTTGAAATGTTTCATAGGGTTACCCTGACAGAGCGGTGGCTTATGTCAAAAAGGCTGACGCTGATACTAATGACGGTCAATGGAAGCATATGAGCAAAAGCAGCAGCAGCGTTAGCAGCAGCAGTAGCGTAAGACCAAGTTAGTATGGCTACGTTCAACCCACAAAACGAGATGGAGAACCAGGCACGTGTACAAGAGTACAAGGTCTCCACTGGCAGAGGCGGAGCTGGCAACATCCATAAATCTATGTCCAAGCCGTCTCCCGTACTTCTTCCATTGAAATCCAATTCAAAGACAGTAGCAAACAACAATAATAACGGTAGCAACCAGGAAAAGGTTCCTCGTTTTGCAATTGGTAGAGGTGGTGCCGGTAATATCTTTCATGATCCGCACCTGACGAGATCCGCCCAACAACTGGACTCTAACGACAATATCAACTATAACGACGTGATCAATGACATCGACGATTATATTTCCCCTATAACTTCGGATATGGTGGATGAAGGTGGGTCAAACCCGGTGACCAACACCAGGTCTCGTATCAGCGCTACAAGGAGCCATCAGTCTTTGCATGCCACCACTTCGTCTCCGAACAACAACGCCCCAATTGTCGTTGGTAGAGGTGGGGCAGGAAACATTTTCTTCAACAAAAAAAAGGTGGCCAGCAATGGTGGAAATGAAGAGGATGAGATACGAGGCGGCAATATCGAGGATGAGGATACTATCAATGCAAACGAGGACAACCTGTTTGTGGTGACTTCCAATGGCAATGCTTTGGCGGCAATCAAGTCCACGTCCAAGAAGCCTAAAAATAAGCTCAAGGGCAAAAGCGCACCGGAAAAATTTGCTATTGGAAGAGGTGGCGCTGGAAACATAATTTCTCCAAAGTCAAGCAGGAACACTATCAACCATAACTTAAACGATGATGATGAAGATAAGTTTAATTTGAAAGATGACAATGGTAAAGAGAAGAAGAAGAAGAAGAAGAAGAAATCAGGGTTTTTCAGTTCTTTGAAAACTATGTTTAATTGAAATAACATTCATCAGCAAAATTAATAAACTAAATAAAATAAATAAATAAATAAATAAATAAATAAATAAATAAATAAATAAATAAATAATATACGATCATAAAATAAATAATAACTCAAGCTTTTTAGACTTGACTAGCTAATTCTTTCAATAGTTTGTAATCACGTTGAACGATACCACCATTACTTGGTAGATACGTAGTGCCGTCCATTAGGAACTTATCGACAGAGGCAGCACATTTTCTACCTTCTTGGATGGCCCAGACAATCAAAGATTGCCCTCTTCTACAGTCACCACATGCAAAAGTCTTTCCTCCATCAATAGAGTATGAGGAGTCGTCGAGTGTGGCAATCGTACCACGTCTTGTCTTCTTAACTTCGTTATCGTTGCCATTGATCAATTCAGGACCCACGAAACCCATAGACAACAAAATGATATCGGCTTCAAAGATCTCTTCACTGTTGGGAATTTCTACCATTTGCCATACGCCACTTTGTGACTTCTTCCATTCTACGCGCACAGTTCTGATGGCAGTGACTTCACCCTCATCGTTACCGATAAATTCCTTGGACAAGATGCAGTATTCACGAGGGTCTCTACCATAATGCTCTTTCACTTCAGCATGACCGTAGTCCACTCTCATGACACGCGGCCATTGAGGCCATGGATTGTCTTTGGCACGTTCCACTGGTGGCTCAGGCAACAATTCGAAATTCAAAACTGATGCTGCACCGTGTCTTACAGATGTACCTAAACAATCGTTACCTGTGTCACCACCACCGACAACAATTACTTTCTTACCTTGGATCTTTTCACGAATGATTTCCAGATCTTTGTTCAATAAAGCTTTTGTGTTAGATTCCAACAACTGCATGGCAAAATCAATATTCTTCAATTCACGACCCTTAATAGGTAAGTCACGTGGAATGGTAGAACCGATAGCATACACTACTGCATTGTGCTTGTTCTTTAGCTCATCCATGCTTATGGTTTTACCAATTTCGGTGTTGGTAACAAAGTCAATACCTTCGGCACTCAATAGATCAATACGACGTTGCACTATAGCCTTATCCAACTTCATGTTTGGAATACCATACATCAATAACCCACCACAACGGTCGGATCTTTCATAAACAGTGACCGTATGTCCGGCACGGTTCAACATATCAGCACACGCTAAACCTGCTGGACCAGAACCAATGACACCCACTGTAAAGCCAGTGCGTGTACTTGGTGGACAAGGCTTAATCCATCCTTCCTTGAAAGCATTGTCAATGATAATTCTTTCAACCGATTTTATGCCGACTGGGTCTTCAATAATACCTAGTGTACAAGCTCCCTCACAGGGTGCTGGACATACTCTTCCAGTGAATTCTGGGAAATTGTTTGTCTCTAGCAATTTGTCCAGTGCCAACTTCCATTGGTTCTTGAATAACAATTCATTAAACTTGGGGATAATGTTAGATAGGGGACAACCGGTATCAGATAAACAGAATGGTGTACCACAATCCATACATCTCGCAGTTTGATATTTGGCATCCTTCTTGGTAATAGGGTTAGTAAATTCTTTCCAGTCATTAACTCTGGTTCTTGGATCTCTGTGTGTCTCATGACGACGTTTGTGGATCATAAAACCACGTGTTTTTTCAATCCTTTCGCTATTCTTCTCTAGCTGTTTGGAATCTGGAACTGCATCTTCTAAATCAACAACCTTAGGCTCCTTCAAAGTGGCCTTATTTGAAATAGTAATACTCTTCTTTTTTTCTTGCTCTTTAGCTTTTTGATTAGCAATCAATAGAGTATTGACTTCGTCATCAACTTCTTGGTTCGATCTAAACTTCTTTAAGTATTCTGAAGTTGCCTTAGCCTTTGCCTTGGCAGCTTCTGCTTTCTCCTTCAACAAAACTTTCTTATAATCAGTTGGAATGACTTTAACGAAATCTTTCAAATAATGGTTGAAATTACCGAGAATCCTGGCTGCTAGATCAGATTGTGTGTAGTTCCAATGCTCCTGGATCAAATTCTTAACAAACGCAATCTCGACCGGGTCACATAATGATTCTAACTCAACAGTATCTTTGTTAATCTTTCCAACAAAATCGTCGTAATCGGAAGTTAAACAGTATGCAATACCACCAGTAGCACCAGAGAAGGCGTTTAGGGATTCCATTTGTGATAAGACAATGGCACGACCACCAGTCATATACTCAAAGGCATTGTTACCCTTAATTCTCTCAACAACGATGGTGGCACCAGAGTTTCTGACACCGAAACGCTCACCGGCACTACCTGAAATGAATGCAGTACCAGAAGTAGCACCATAGAAACAAGTGTTACCAACAATTACATTTTCATCACTCTTGAATTTAGAATCCTTTGGTGGTTTAATGACAATAATACCACCGGATAAACCTTTACCAACATAATCATTAGCATCACCATTCAAGATAAAAGTGATACCAGAAGCTAGGAAAGCACCAAAAGATTGACCCGCTGAACCTTCTATGTTAACGACAACGGTGTCCTTTGGCAAACCATCTTCACCAAATTTCTTCGAGACTCTGTAAGATAAAGTAGAACCGAGTGCACGATCAGTATTGATTATAGAGGCGTCAATATTCACTGGTAAGCCACGATCCAAAGTAACTTCAGCCTCATCGATTAACTTATTATCTAGACGGGTGTGGAGTTTGTGGTCTTGTTTCTTAGTGAACTTGGTTGGAACACCTGGACGAATAACATGTGCTGGGGTCAAAATAGGAGATAAATCGATATTTATGGCTTTGGCATTTACGTCGTCCCTTTTCTTTAATTTTTCAGAATGACCCACCATTTCGTCAATGGTACGGAATCCTAACTTGGCCATGATTTGTCTTAAATCTTGGATCAAGTAATAGAAGAAGTTGATAACATGTTCGGGCTGACCCTTAAACTTACTTCTCAAATATGGATCTTGTGTGGCAATACCAACAGCACAAGAGTTCAAGTGACATCTTCTTAACATAACACAACCCATAGCAATTAATGGAACTGTTGCCAAGGTAAAAGATTCTGCCCCTAATAAAACTGCAACAGCAATATCAAACCCAGTTCTCAATTGACCATCGGTTTGGACAACAACATTACGTCTTAAATCATTCAAGACTAAAGTCTGGTGAGTTTCAGCTAGACCTAATTCCCATGGCAAACCCGCATATTTGACACTCGTCCATCTTGCAGCACCTGTACCACCATCATGACCAGAAACTAAGATATGATCGGCTTTAGCCTTAGCTACACCAGAGGCAACAATACCAACACCAACTTCGGAAACCAACTTTACAGAAATTCCCGCTCTTGGATTAGCACATTTCAAATCATAAATCAGTTGTTTCAAATCTTCAATGGAATAAATATCGTGATGAGGAGGAGGAGAGATTAACCCAACATTAGGGGTGGAGTGCCTGGTTTTTGCGATATCCTTAGACACTTTGTGGGCTGGTAGTTCACCACCTTCACCCGGCTTAGCACCCTGAGCAATCTTAATTTGGATTTCATCAGCATCTGACAAGTAGTATGAAGTTACACCGAATCTAGCGGAAGCAACTTGTTTGATAGCAGATCTCATAGTATCACCGTTTTCTTGAACAGCAGAACGTTCTGCGTCTTCACCACCTTCACCACAATTGGATTTGGCCCCTAAACGATTCATGGCAATAGCCAATGTAGAGTGAGCTTCCATAGAAATAGAACCATAAGACATTGCACCTGACGCAAATCTTCTGGCAATTTCAGTCCATGGTTCAACTTGTTCTAGAGGGATACTGACAGAATTTTCAAAATCTAATTCTAACAGTCCTCTTAGTGTACAGTCTCTAATTGCTTCCATTTCCTTCTTTACATATAATTGCCAAGAGACATCATTTTTGTTTCTGACAGTATCTTGTAACGAAGCAATTGCGGTTGGTTCGTTGACGTGTTTGTAACCACCATCCCTAAAGTGGTATTCACCACTTTCTGGTAAGTTAACAGATTTACTAATGGTTTGTCTGGATGGATAACCACGCTCATGTAAAGAAAAGGCATCTTGAGCCAAATACTCGAAAGTTACACCTCTAATTCTGGAAGAAGTACCTGTGAAACACAAATCAACAATAGAGTTATCTAAACCTAGGGCTTCAAAAATTTGAGCACCTTTGTAGGATGCTAGAGTGGAGATACCCATTTTAGACATAACCTTCAAGATACCTGCATCAATAGCGTGCTTGTAATTTTCTAGTATTTGCCCTTCCTCAAGTGTATCATTGTCATTGTTGACATTACGAAGTAGACCTTCTCTATTCATTCTGACCAAAGTTTCCATGGCTAAGTATGGATAAACACCATCACAACCATAACCTAGTAGGACACAGAAATGGTGAATTTCTCTGGCTTCACCTGTTTCCAAAATCAAAGCAACTTGGGAACGCTGCTTGTTTCTGATTAGGTGATGATGAATACATGAAATTGCAATCAAAGAGGAGATGGAAACACGGTTGGCACCCATTTTCCTGTCAGTAATTATTAAGATCTTTTTACCATCATCAATTGCTTCGCTCGCTAACTTAGTGATTTTATCAATTGTGTCGGTATAGCCCAATAGACCCTCACTCTTGTCGAATGTGATATCAATTTCTGCTACAGACCATGATGGGTAAGCAGCTTCAATGTTTTTCAAAGCTTGGAACTCATTCCAATGCAAAATAGGAGATTTCAATAATAAACGATCACATTGAGATGAATGCATTTCCAAAAGGTTGCCTTGAGGTCCGACATAACATTCTAACGACATAACATTTGCTTCACGAATTGGGTCAATTGGAGGATTGGTCACTTGAGCAAACAATTGTCTGAAATAATCATAAAGTAAGACAGGATTTTCATTTAAACAAGCCAGTGGCGCATCGTTACCCATCGAACCTAAAGCTTCTTTACCTGTTAAAGCCATTGGAGTTAACAGAAATGTGACTTGTTCGAAGGTATAACCATTGGCCAATAGACGTGGGTCACTTTGAACTTTCAAAGACAATGAATCCTGTGATATAAATTCTTTAGGAACCAAATTAGCGGTTTTTGATAACAAGTCGTCTAACTTGATGACTTTGGATAACCAAGACTTAAAATCTTGTCTTTTTGAGATTTGAGATTTTAACTTTTTAGTATCGACCATTTCACCCAATTGAGTATCCACTAGGAATAAATCACCTGGCTTCAGTTTACCTTTTTGAACAACCAATGAATTTTCGATAGGAATGACACCTACCTCTGAAGCACAGATAACTCTGTCATCACTAGTGATGTAATAACGACAAGGTCTTAAACCATTTCTATCCAATATAGCACCACAGTAACGTCCATCAGTGAAAGTTAACAAAGCTGGACCATCCCAAGGTTCCATCAGACATGCAGCCCAGTCGTACCATGCTTTTAGGTCAGAATCCATATCCTTATGATACGCTTCAGGAACCATCATCATAACAGCTTCAGGTAGAGATAATGTGCCATTAATAGTCAATAGTTCTAAAACGTTATCCAATGCAGCTGAATCAGAACCACCTTCTTCGATAATTGGGTATAGTTTGTCTAACTCATCTTTGAAAGTTGCTGAATTCATCACACCTTCTCTGGAGCGCATCCAATTCTTGTTACCTCTTAAGGTGTTAATTTCACCATTATGAGCTAGCCAACGTAAAGGTTGAGCTCTATCCCAAGAGGGGAAAGTATTAGTGGAAAATCTTGAATGGACCAACGCCATGTGGGATTTGAAATGCGCATTAGTCAAGTCGGGATAGTAGTTATACACTTGAGCTGGCGTCAATTGACCCTTGTAAACAATGGTGGTATTGTTTAGGGAACAAACATAGAACCAGTTTTCCAGTCCTATTTGAAGAGAGGCCTCCTTCCTTAAAAGATACAATTGAGTTCTAAATTTAGTTTCATTAAACTCCGGTTGTTTTTCATCATACAATGGAACCAATAATGGCTGTAGAATAGTAGGTTCACGAGATAATGCAACGTCTCCTAAAATAGTAGAATCTACGGGGACGTTTCTCCAACCTAATACGGATAAGTTGAAGGATGCAGCTAAATCCTCGAAAATCTTCTGACACTTAATTAAATTTTTCTTGTTATTTTTTTCGTTCTTCTTGAAGAAGACGTTACCTACGGCGTATTTGCCCATCTCAGGTATGTCTAGATCAAGATCTAACTTGAATTCTCTTTTCATAAATTCGTGAGGAATACCTAGCAGAATACCGGCACCGTCACCGTTCCCATCAGATGAGACGGCACCACGATGTGTCATATTCACTAAAAGATATCTAGCGTCAGTAACAATCTTGTGAGACTGTTCACCATGCTTATTTGCTACGAAACCGACACCACAAGCGTCATGTTCATAATCAGGGTCGTAAAGTCCTCGTTTGTCCGGAATCACATTTGCCCAAGATTTATGAAGATGGTGTTCATCGTTATAGTTTTGAATTGTCCCACCTTCGTAAGCTTCTTCCAATGGATCGAAATTGTCTGATTTCAACACTGGCATGCTTTCTTTTCTAATTCTTTTTCTAGTTCTTCAAAATAAATAAATGGCAAATAGATTAAGAAAAAAGAGAGAGTAGAAAGACAAAAATAAATAAAAAAAAACTGAAGCAGAAAAATAAATAAATAAGTTAAACGTTAATCACTACCTCAATGAGCTAAAAGAAGGGGAAGAAAGAGCAACTGAGAGTATCCGTCTGCGTAGTATAGGACTGAGATAGCAATTTCCTATCTTCCTATGATGTGGAGACGATTAGTTTGGTGTGTTATCAAGTAAGATATAAGAATTGATTAATTTGGTAAGAAATGAAACAATAGGACGAAAAATACAATAAGATAAGGAAGACCATCAGAACTTATGAATGACTAAGAAAAGCAGTTTATATTTTTTTTTTGGGCAATTTATTGCTTCTTTTTTTTACGTTTTGCGGGCATCACGTTCGTCGTGACATATGACTTGAAAAATGTGCAAAAGCTTATCGGAGCCAATCGGATTGACGCATTAAAACCGAAGTGTATTAGGACCAAATTTGCGCTGTATAGGGTTGAACGGTAGGGCTACCAGGGTCTGAGTCATCAAAGAAAAAGAAATTACAATAAGAGTCTTACTTAAGATGATATAGAATTGTTGTTATTGTTCATGTATGGATGCCAAGAAAACAAAGTTTTTTAAAGTGAGGTATGAATTATGGCGTGGAGAAGCTGAAATTGAAATATTCGAAGCATGGGTGTATTACTTGCAAGATCAGAAAGAAGAGATGCTCTGAAGATAAACCTGTGTGCCGGGACTGTCGTCGATTAAGTTTTCCCTGTATCTATATATCAGAATCTGTTGATAAGCAGTCTTTGAAAAAAATAAAGGCAGATATACAGCACCAGTTGATCAGCAAGAAAAGAAAGCATGCTCCTGACAGTGCTCAGAAAGCGGCCGTGGCCACCCGTACTCGACGGGTCGGTAGCGACGAACAGGATAACCAGGTATATTTGTCAAAACCGCTGGAAGATTGCATTTCTCAGAAGCTGGACTCTATGGGATTGCAGCTGTACAACTACTACAGGTCTCACCTTGCAAACATAATTTCCATCGCGCCCATGAACCAGAACTACTATCTGAACATTTTCTTGCCAATGGCCCACGAGAATGATGGTATATTGTTTGCTATTCTTGCTTGGTCAGCTAATCATTTGTCTATATCATCATCAAATGAGCTGCGAAAGGATGAAATATTTGTCAACTTGGCGAACAAGTATACATACATGTCGTTATCGCATCTAAAGACAAACGAGGGCTCAAGTGCCTGTGCTAAACTGGGGTTTCTATATTCACTAGCACAAATCCTAATCTTATGTGGTTCAGAGATATGTCAGGGTGATGTGAAATTTTGGAAGATATTATTGAATATAGGAAAAAATTTGATCGAAAACCATGTGGGCAAGGATGTCTCACGGATACTAACCACTACTACAGAAGAACCCTCCCTAGAGGAGAGGATAATCTTCCCCAATTTCAATTCCGTTGTTAAGTACTGGCTGATTGTGAATTTTATATATCATGATATTTTGAATTTCAATACAACGTCCTTCCCGATCGAACAATACGAGAAATTCTTCCAAAGGGATCAGAACTCTTTACCCAGCTCAGCCAACTTTATTGAGTCAATAGACTCGCCAATTGAGGAAATAGACCCTTTAATTGGCATCAACAAGCCTATTTTACTACTATTGGGACAAGTCACAAATTTGACGAGGTTTTTGCAGACTATGGAACAGGAAGAAATGCTAGAGCATGGCGATAAAATTTTGAGTTTGCAAGTCGAGATTTATAAATTACAACCTTCGCTTATGGCGCTGGAACATTTGGATGATGAAAAGAAATTTTACTATTTAGAACTATTCGAGATAATGAAAATTTCTACCTTAATGTTCTTTCAATTAACTTTATTAAAGATTGACAAAGATTCGCTGGAACTACAGATACTGAGAAACAAATTGGACTCGAAGCTAGACAAGGTCATCGGAACTTTTTTGGAAGGATCGTTATGCTTCCCACTTTTCATTTACGGTGTATGCATTCAGGTAGAAGATATGGAGAAAAAAATAGATTTGGAAGCCAAATTTGACGACATTTTAAAACGATATAAATGTTACAATTTCCAAAATGCTAGATTATTGATACGGAAAATTTGGCAAAACGAGGCTGATGGCATCAGTGAGCATGACCTGGTCCACATGATTGACGAATTAGATTACAATATTAATTTTGCCTGAGCAGCATATATTTTCTTTCCCCGCCCCCTGGGTGTCTTAAATTATTGTTTCACCACACAAACATATATATGTTCTTTTTTTTTTTTGTAGGACGTACGGATTCAAAAACAATTTATACCTATACAATGTAGAAATGCTAACGTTGAGACATAGAAGTAATTATTTAATTAACCATTTTAGGTGATTATTTTCAGGGGTGTCCGAGTCCACCTCTACAACATCCACCTGCCCGGTTTGATACCTGTAATCGCCTGTCTTGGAGTCCTCCACAAAGCTTATGCTTCTCTCAGATTTCCTGCGTGGCCTATCCATTATGGCTGCTCCTGCATACGACGTGCCAGTGCCGCCAATCATATCTATATCATGATTGCTTTCCCCGTCGCTTGTACTATCTTCATTCGAGTGGACGTCATGAGCCCATACAGATTTATACCGATTTGCTCTCGGAAATTCATGGCCATCTAGCACTTGTATTCTTTGGTAGTGATCACTATCATTATCCTCGTCACTCTCGTCCCTTTCACAAACGGGGCTTTCCCTTCTCTGCTTTGCAGTCCTTGTTAATTTAGTCTTAGACTTCATTTTAGCTCTTTTATTAGATTTTGTCTTTAATTTGCCCTTGATCTTCAAAATTAACTCATCAAAGTTGTCCTCGTGTGCATCATATACCACCTTATATGATTGTTGGTATTGTGTGGCGAATAAGTCCTGGTTCCAGGCAAAACCTTGACTTTGAGATACAGATATTTTAAAATTTGGCCTTATTTCTGCACTATATGTAAATACCGAACTGGTATTTGAGTATACAATAAGTTTCTCCTTATCCTCCATGACTCTTCAGTAGCGGTTATGAACACGATATAACTATCTGCATTTAACGCTGGTACTGATTTCAATTTATCCTTATCAAATGATACGCTCTTTCCCTTTAAAAAGCGCCCTTACCTCGTTCCGAACGGCGCTAGTAAGAATTTCATCAAATTGCCCTTCTTGTGGGGGGATGCTCATCACAGACTACTGAATATGCATCACAGAAAAGACAAAAAGAACCATTAACATGATTCTGCATATATTTGAATGATTAATCCATGGTATTGATTTAAGGCGGTAAGAAGGAAAATTTAAAATTTGGATATTACCATCTTCTTCTACACTCATATATATTCCTAATTTCCTTTGCATCAGGTCAATCGTGACAGTTGTTGCTTATAAATGCGATTATTTTCTGCGTAATATCCATAATTACTTCAAGAACCCCTTAGGTGACAACCGAAAGTCAGCAGTCACTTAATAGTATTTAGTGTCAGAATTTGTTGGCCTATTTTCTTACATTCACTATATAATACTTACGGGGCTAGTTTTATTTTCTACCACAAATAAAAATAAAGCATCTTTTAATTTTCTTCCCTTGAATGGCTTAAGTGCCTCAGTCGAATGGCAACTTGGTTCCATTATTATCAACTGTATACTATTATAGAGGCATTTTTTTCAATAAAGACATGCGGTGTGTGGGTCTTTTTACCTCTGTAAGTTACGTAATAATGGAATTTCATAGAGGAAGAAAGATGAAAAAATTCACTTATAAAGGGAAGGACATCCGTGTGCTTATACCAGCTTGAGAAAGTACTGACCCTTGAATCGTTAAGTTTACTTCTACAAAATCTCCAAGTAAAGAAGGAATATAAGTAATATAAGTACAATGTCCGCCGCTACTGTTGGTAAACCTATTAAGTGCATTGCTGCTGTTGCGTATGATGCGAAGAAACCATTAAGTGTTGAAGAAATCACGGTAGACGCCCCAAAAGCGCACGAAGTACGTATCAAAATTGAATATACTGCTGTATGCCACACTGATGCGTACACTTTATCAGGCTCTGATCCAGAAGGACTTTTCCCTTGCGTTCTGGGCCACGAAGGAGCCGGTATCGTAGAATCTGTAGGCGATGATGTCATAACAGTTAAGCCTGGTGATCATGTTATTGCTTTGTACACTGCTGAGTGTGGCAAATGTAAGTTCTGTACTTCCGGTAAAACCAACTTATGTGGTGCTGTTAGAGCTACTCAAGGGAAAGGTGTAATGCCTGATGGGACCACAAGATTTCATAATGCGAAAGGTGAAGATATATACCATTTCATGGGTTGCTCTACTTTTTCCGAATATACTGTGGTGGCAGATGTCTCTGTGGTTGCCATCGATCCAAAAGCTCCCTTGGATGCTGCCTGTTTACTGGGTTGTGGTGTTACTACTGGTTTTGGGGCGGCTCTTAAGACAGCTAATGTGCAAAAAGGCGATACCGTTGCAGTATTTGGCTGCGGGACTGTAGGACTCTCCGTTATCCAAGGTGCAAAGTTAAGGGGCGCTTCCAAGATCATTGCCATTGACATTAACAATAAGAAAAAACAATATTGTTCTCAATTTGGTGCCACGGATTTTGTTAATCCCAAGGAAGATTTGGCCAAAGATCAAACTATCGTTGAAAAGTTAATTGAAATGACTGATGGGGGTCTGGATTTTACTTTTGACTGTACTGGTAATACCAAAATTATGAGAGATGCTTTGGAAGCCTGTCATAAAGGTTGGGGTCAATCTATTATCATTGGTGTGGCTGCCGCTGGTGAAGAAATTTCTACAAGGCCGTTCCAGCTGGTCACTGGTAGAGTGTGGAAAGGCTCTGCTTTTGGTGGCATCAAAGGTAGATCTGAAATGGGCGGTTTAATTAAAGACTATCAAAAAGGTGCCTTAAAAGTCGAAGAATTTATCACTCACAGGAGACCATTCAAAGAAATCAATCAAGCCTTTGAAGATTTGCATAACGGTGATTGCTTAAGAACCGTCTTGAAGTCTGATGAAATAAAATAGGAGTACTTAATTAAACTAAGTAAGCATGACTCAAATTTTCTGGAATACTTTGAAAATCAACGTCCTACATTCTATCAAATATCATATATATGCGCACAATTACGTTCTTCAGCAATCAGTTAGACCTGAAGAAAAAAGTAAGGGTAGAAAAAGTATATAAATATATAAAAGTGTAAAAATAAAAAATACAATGTGGTTGTGTGAAATTTATTGACCTCGCCTGTTCCTAACTACCAACGTATTGAACTATTAAAACCATTACCGAAAGCGCTATTATCACCAACATTGGAAAAATTAACGTTAGCTTTGTCACTTTTGAACTCGTTAAACGAGCTACCATTCCCATCTCCCTCCTTCATTGACTTTGTTGCCATCGATAACGGTGGTGACATAAATTCCATCAAACTAATATCACGACCTTTGTTATCGTTCCCATCGGTGCGACCAGCATTGCTACCACCATTAGTATTAACAGAAATATTGTTATTACTGGGAGTACGCGACGCTGGTCCAAATGTTGATGAATCTATGTAATGATTGGTTTCACTTGCATCGCCGCTTATTGATTTTGGACCACCACAGCGTAAGCACACTACGTTTTTAGCAAAGTTATGATACGTGCACGTGGAACACTTCCAATCTCCTGCTCTAAATGGCATGTTGGAGCCACATCCTCCCATACCGATATTGGAATTACAATTATTACTATTGTTACCATTGTTATTATTATTATTATTATTGGTATTACTATTACTATTGATACTACCATTATGATGATTGTTATTATGATTGTTATTATGATTGTTATTGTTATTACTGTTGTTCCCATTACCATTCCCATTACCGTTGATGTTGTTATTAATGTTATATCTATTATTGGTCATATTGTTAATATTATTGTTGTTATTGTTAATATTATTATTATAACGATAATTTGGGGCTATATTATTATTTCCCGAAAAATGATCCGCTATAATTATCGGCGACCCACTGTTCGATGGTGCCATGTTCAATGAATTTTGTCGCGACAATGGCGTAATTGCAGGAAAATGAGCTCTATTGTATGTTAAAGCTGCTGGCGTGTTGTTAGCAATCATGTTGAACTCAGGGGCACCATAGGGGTGATTCGCTGCAGTGTTACTAATATTGCTTGAAGATCCCGAGTTCACGCGATTGTTTAAATTATTTCTACTACTGTTAACATTATTGTTTGAGTTCGCAGTATGTATTTGACTATTTGATGGTGCCGGAAAAGAACATCTAAAACATGCAGTACGTCTTTGAAAGTTTGAAAAACCACAAGATGGGCAATTCCAGTCACCTGGTCTTGGTTTGTTTTTACTTTGAGGGAAAGGCGATAAAATTTCTTGAGCCTTATCGAGTACTCCGGTGGAAGAAGGTTGAAGCTCAAGGACATGTTCCACCACCCTTGGTTGCTTAGTGTTTGCCAGATTAGATAGGATTGATCTCCCATTCAACGCTAGTACTTCAGTTGCTTCTTCATGTGTTTGGAAGACAACAAATCCTGAGATACTATCTTGATCTTCCACATAGGGACTGTTATTTAGACTCCAGTTATTATTAACGTTAGACGTATCTTCTACGATGTTTTTGACAGTCCAAAACCCAACTGGTCTAACACCATATTGGGTAAACCATGATTCCAACTCACTTTGAGTTGTGTCGGGCGGTAAATTGTTCATGTACAAAATCTTAGATTTCTCTTGCAAAAACGCTCTAATATCGGTGTGTGAGTCATATGGTTTTGTTAAGACAGATTCCATATCTTCAGGGGAAGTACACTTTTTGTGCAATTGTATTAATATATCCGTTGTCCTTTTTAAAAGAGAGTATATCTCTGGAACAGAGCCTGCCTCTTCAGTTGGGATTGAAACTTCCAATATTCTAACTATTTCGTCCAAATCCTTCGTATTTTTGGCTGCATTAATACTAATACTTTTAGTATTACAATTGTTGTTGGAGATTGCTTTCTTTTGTCCCAAAATCTCCGGATGGTTGACACACCATCTATCGAATTCCTTCCATAAGTCAAATACTTTCGGATGTTGTAAATAAGAAGTAAGAATAAACCCATCATCTCTCGCTTGACGTGGTAAGGTAACACGGATATGCCATGTTGAATACAGGGAAACAAGAACAAAGTCGTCGTTACCAATAACGTCATGAATATCCTTGTCCAATTGCACCATTGCACTCTCCAAACTCTTTGTCGTCCCGTTTACTTCAATGCTCGGTAAAGAATTGGTCCCATAATGGCATACTAATGTTTCAGCATTCACAATTTGAAATGCTATATTCGCAATGCGACATTGATCCTTGGGGGTATCTGGCAAATGCGCAACTTGCAGCTCTAGTACCACATAGTGCATAATTTCTGTATCAAAAATCACAATAGCAATGCACAATTATCCTAGCGCTCTTCTTTAGTAATGCTATTTGCATCAAAACCAACTTATTAAACTTGTATGTGTTGAAAAATTTTTCACTTTAAACTTTTCCACTGGGCATCGGCATCGGAGAATGAAAATATATTACCAAAGTCACATTAAACAAGTACATGACATTACTTAAAGAAAACCCTTTATAATAGGCACTACTATTACTACTGTTACTAATTTACAATTATATATGTATATATGTAGATACACAAAGTTATGGAACGCCTACTCACTGTCTTCATCGTCTTCGTCATCGCTACGAGGCCCTTGATATTCATTTGTGACTCCATCTGGATGTTGTTCTAACCACATCTTTTCCCAAGCAACAATACGGGATACGTTAGATACCATATCTTCTTTCGTATCGCTTTGTAGCTCTACCACAATGTGCGGTTCGTATGATTCCACGGCATCCTGTTTGACGACACCCATAATCTCGGCATCGAGGTTTTCCTCGATCTTAGAGTCATGATAGCCTCTTGCATGCAATCTTGAATACAAGTTAGAGTTATCGCATCTCAACACCACCACCAAGTCAATCAGCCTCTCTGGGAACACATCATTGACATGCCAATCGACAATACTATTTCCCTGTCTCAAAAGAGGCTCTAGCATGTCCAGCAGTTTGTCTTCATCGACAATGTGCGATTTACGGCCCTCATCATATCCTTCGAAACAGTCGTTATCTTTGGCGAAATCCGAAATGTTATAGTATTTGTAATCCTTCAGTTTATTTTTTAAAAACTCACACGTAGACGACTTGCCACATCCTGGTGTTCCTGTAACAATGATATTCGGTCCATACCGTCTTGCTTCCATCTTTATATAACAAAGTATTTCTTTATTTTCTAATAGTTCCTTTCTACGAGTCTTGTGTATGATTTATAAAGAGTGAGCTCTTTTGTTATGAAGTATATTATTATGTGAGTATTTTTTTATAACTGCGAAAAAGCGAGGCGAACATTAATAAGATAATAGCAAAACAGGCATTTTTTAAACTAGATATGCAAAAACCACAAGGAAAAACAGGAAGAGAAGAGAATCAAAATATACTATTCCCTACATAATGGAAAAATTTGGTTTAAAAGCGCTAGTACCGCTCCTTAAGCTAGAGGACAAAGAACTTTCAAGTACATATGACCATTCCATGACCTTAGGAGCGGACTTATCGTCGATGCTATATTCGTTGGGTATTCCAAGAGATTCACAAGATCACAGAGTCCTCGATACTTTTCAATCACCGTGGGCAGAAACATCCAGAAGCGAAGTGGAGCCCCGATTTTTCACACCAGAATCATTCACCAATATTCCGGGCGTATTACAATCCACTGTAACTCCACCATGCTTCAATTCCATCCAAAATGACCAACAGCGTGTTGCCCTTTTTCAAGATGAAACTCTATTTTTCCTCTTCTATAAACACCCTGGTACAGTCATCCAGGAACTAACGTATTTGGAACTCAGGAAAAGGAACTGGAGATACCACAAGACGTTGAAGGCCTGGCTCACCAAAGATCCTATGATGGAACCTATTGTATCCGCTGATGGTTTAAGTGAAAGGGGATCATATGTGTTTTTTGACCCACAAAGGTGGGAAAAGTGCCAAAGAGATTTCTTATTGTTTTATAATGCTATTATGTAAGGTAGACAGAGAAACGAAAGAAGTAAATAAATGTCATTATATGTGATGCGGCGTTTTGGAGCTGAACAGAACGCCCTCTTTTTTTTTTTTAATGATTAATTGAGAAAAATAGTGTGCACATCTAATTTTGCATGTGGGATTGGTTTTCATACAATTCGACGATCTGGTCAGAAGAGGTTGCATCTTCTACGCCCTTGTCTTCTCTTATACGCAAAAATCTTGGAAATCTTAAGGATACGCCTTTATCAAAAGTTGCACTACCTGCTTTATAAATAGGCGATAGGGAAAGGTCTGCAGTCAAAACTTCAAACAAAGTCGTAGGTTCGAACCATACATCTGGCTCAGCACTCGAATCGAAAACAAACGTGGCTTTTGGTCCATCAATGATCGTCGGGGTCAACCTGTCGTGCAAAAGCTGCAACATTTCGTCCGAAAATCCTGTCCCTATCTTGCAACAAGTTTCAAATTCTCCTGTGTCTTGGTTGTAACATCCTAGAAGGAACCCACCGTACGTACCAGTTCTTTTTCCTCTACCATAATATGCCCCCAACACGCAGAGATCCAATGAATCTCCAACCCCCTCCAAGTAATCTTTTTTTAATTTCAACCAGTTTCTTGACCTTTTACTTGGTTCATAATGGGATTCAGGGCCCTCCAACATTTTGACCATCAAACCTTCGCATGAGTGATTAACGGACTCATCAAGGAATTTTTGAAGTTCATCAAGGTTATTTGTTGTTATCTGAGTCGCGTATTGGAATTCTCCCGGGACAACTTTTGTAACCTTCGTCAAGTATTCTCTTCTTTCCTTTAGTGACTTATTAATCAGCCTTTCATCGTTGTAGCAAAGTATATCAAATGCAAAGAGACAGACTTTAACTTTAACATCATTCAGCTCCACGTCTTTACGTTTCCTTGTACTTAAGACCTGGAAAGGCAAAATTTTCCCCTGATCTTTGTCCCAAGCAACAGCCTCACAGTCTAGAATTAAATTTTTGGTAGTATCCAAATCCTGGATAAAATCCGTTATGTTAATTTCTGGATATCTCTCAGTCATATTCTCGCCATTTCTGGAATAAATCCTCATTGTACCATCATTTAGTAAATGCACCTGAGCCCTTTCACCATCGTATTTGTATTCTGACGTAAAAGTTTCGCCTTGAAATCTATCCAATACTTCATTAATTGCCTTGGTAGGCTTGGCTAACATGGGTTTCAATGGAATTCCTGGTCTTAGAGTACAATATTTATCTAAATTCATAATACCGTGTTCCAGGCATGAGTTTATAACAATTTCATAGTTGGGTACTTGACAAAATGCGTCTCTTATCTTTTGTTGAGCACTTTCTAACACATCCATGGGGACATCTTTGTCTGGAGAGTCCTCCCTATTTTCATCATGGAGCAAAAGAGCCTTCGATAGGGATATTAAGACAGTCTTTTCAGCAAGACCGATTCTCAATTTTGACTCTAGGGATCTAATCAAAAACTTAGCCTCTATACCTTTGCAAGCAGTAAGCATTCTCTTGATCAGCTTCATCTTTTTTAATTGTGAATCTTTGCCCTGAGTCTTAGCAATAGCTCTAAGATTTTTGAAGACCTCACCCACGGTCAAGGGTTTGGGCTTAAACATAGTGGGTTGGACATTTCTCGCACCCATTGCTATTTCACCCAAATCCCCAATATCCTTGTATTTAAGTTTAATTTGGCTCATGGATTTCCCGCAAGTTTCGCTTATGGTTTTCATAAGAAGATTTTCTCCAAGGCCTAATTCCAAGCCTGCTTCGTAGTCAGGGCCCAATCTATTGATGAAAAGGTATGTTGTAGGTATTAAGTTCTTAGACGATTGCTTCATTATCTTAATAAAGAAATCAGAACAGATTCTTATAATCTCTAAACGGGAAGATATGGCCTCAATCTTGTTAAAAACCTCACAAACTTCAGAATAGGGGATATTAGACGAATAGTGATCATTATTATTTGAGCTCAAGGCGTCTTCAACTTCACCTACCAACCTCTGAGATTGTTGCGGTGAATCAGCAACACCGGAAGAGGGAGCGGATGATGGTATAGAAGAAAAATTGCTACCCATGGAGCTTGGAGCTGCTACAGTATGTGTAACAGCCGTCTGTTTCAATTTCTTGGTCGCGTATTCCTCTTCCCCACTAACATTATCCATTCTATCTTCCAGCATATGTTTGGATGATTTTTTGGGAGAAGGAGTACCTTCTGTTGGCTTATTTTTCATGGAAGTGAAGAATCTAGCCAAAGTGGCTTGTTTAGGCTTCTTACCGGCAGAGGAAGGTAATGAGGATGACATCAATAATGGCAATCTTGATTTCAAGGGACGTGCAGATGAAAGAAGGCAACCGGTCAGTAATCTGCGCATGTAATTGATGAACAATGACGTTAAAAGCTGCTCTAAACCTCCAAAATCATTACTTTTATTTTTGAACAAAGTACAGCGAGATGCAAACGCATGGCTTATTGCAGCTAAATTTCACTTTCACGCGTTTTCGCGTTAAGGTGAAAAATTCCATCAGCCATCTCAAGTGGAGGAACACATCGAAGCGAGCAAAAAGATGACAGAGTTAAACAGCAATAGAACCAGCGGCTGCAGTACGAATTCCTATTGCAAGTCTTACGGAAGGTTGGTGGGGCCTTATGTTGTTCAAAGTACTTGATTTTGGAAGTATGGTTGTCTGAAATTGTGGCTACGTATAGAGAATCATCCGGGTAATGATGAAAGTTTCTTTCAATGACAAATAGGAGTTTTAAGAAGTAGAAGAAAGAGCCGTTCGTATGAGTGCCAGGATCAGAAGGAAAGGGAGCAAGAGGCAGAACAATCATGTCGAAACAATTTGTTAGATCTGCGAAGAATTTGGTGAAAGGGTACTCTTCTACCCAGGTCCTGGTAAGAAATGCAACGTCAAACGACAATCATCAAGTGTCCAAGGACTCGTTAATTGAGCTGGCTGAAAAATCATATGATAGCGCAGATTTCTTCGAAATCATGGATATGCTGGACAAAAGACTTAACGACAAGGGCAAATACTGGAGGCATATCGCAAAGGCATTGACAGTAATAGATTACTTGATCAGGTTTGGTAGTGAGAATTGTGTTCTTTGGTGTAGAGAAAATTTATACATCATCAAGACATTGAAGGAGTTCAGGCACGAGGACGATGAGGGCATAGATCAAGGTCAAATCGTTAGGGTCAAAGCAAAAGAATTGACTGCATTACTATCTGATGACGAAAGACTGAACGAGGAAAGGAACATGAATATCAAGGGAAGAAACAGGAAAGGAAGAAGAAGAAGGGGAACTGGGCGCAGTGATGAAAATGACGATGATTTGCAAAGAGCCATTAGTGCTAGCAGGTTGACGGCGGAAGAAGACGAAAGAAGAAGAAAACAGGACGAGGATTATGAAACAGCTTTGCAGTTGAGCAAAGAAGAAGAGGAGCTAAAAAGATTGCAAGATTTACAAAGAATGCAACAACAGCAAGGCCAACAACAATTGCAACAACCTATGTATTATGATATTTTTGGTAACCCAATCACTCCTGAGGAATACGCACAATTTCAATTGCAACAACAGCAACAACAGCAACAACAACAGTTGCAACAACAACCAATGTACTACGATGTATTCGGGAATCCTATAACACCCGAAGAACTAGCACAGTTTCAACAACAACAACAACTACAGGAACAACAGTACTTAGCTTCTATGCAACAGCAGCAACAGGCAATGTCCAACAATCCATTTGCCAAATCAGAACAGAGCTCAAGTTCACCAAAACGGAACCAACTAGTAGCAGCTTCTTCTCCACAGCAACTGCAACAACAAAAACAACAAGAGCCATTGATTCAAAACAGGACAGGCAATCAATCAATGACAGACAAGTATAGTAAACTAAACGAGCTACTAGCCACAGGAACAGGTATTGATACATTCGGAAATGTAGGGGAGGCTCGTATTCCTGCCCAACATACGAAGACAGGAACATTCATCAATTCTCAAGGAACAGGATATAGGCAAGTATCGGATGATCCAAACCACAATCCGTTTTTGAACAGTCAGTATACAGGTTTACCAAGCACTAGCGTCGTACCAACACAAACAGGCTATGGCTTTGGTAACCAGTCTCAACAGCAGTCTCAAAATAATGGCTCAAATAACCGGGGATATACTCTAATTGATTTATGAAGTGATTCTGTCATTCCAGTCCGCATTTCTAATCAGATGAGCATTTTCTCGCATCGCATAATATATATGGACTAAGTAATTTAATCATTTCACAGCGCGTTTTGATGCAAGCGTTTAGTATAAAATGAACTGTATATTTGTATATGTGAGCGCACGATCGCTCCAAAAACTACTTTAGTAAACTAACGTAGTTCAGGACGACTGAAAGAAAATATAGTGCTTTAAATTTATCAGACAACCAGGAATGTCTTATGTCTTTACATGGATGTAATGTAAGTTGAATACTTTTACATATCCATCAGAAGAAGCCCTACGATACGCTCTAAATCTTGATGCGATAACTCTAAGGGACTTTTATCGCCACGTTCTCCGTTAATGTCCTTGTGAGATTGCAAGGACCGCAGCACCGCCTCATCAATGAATATATCCAAATATTTCTGTATCATTGGTACTACTTCATCGGCAATTTTCATATCATTACCACCTTCATTTTGGCTGAGGATTTTTATTAACGCTTCTTTAGATAACATCACCACAATTACTGTGCTCTGTACTCATGTCCTTTCTAAGTGCAATAATGTAAATTCTAACACGCTTTTATGTATGATTGATTTTTGATATTTTGGCCCGAAAGATAATTCTGGTCTCCCGGAAACATGAAGATGCAGCAAAGTAAAAAATAATAGGTAAAAATAATAAAAATACATGTATCTTTTTGGTTGGTTAATTTATCTAAACAGTTTTATATATATATGTATATATATATATATATATACACAGTATTAATATTCTTTCCTTGAGATTACTCTCTATAAAAAAAAAAAAAAAAAAGCTTTTAAAAAAAAAAAAACTCAAAAAAAGAAAGAATATTCAAAGAAAGTTTCATCTTGTCAGTTGAAATGAATAGTTTATTGTGGAAATTATAACAATAAAAGTTAGCTAAAAGCGAAAGTGTCGATGAAACTGGGCAAGTGCACTTGAGCTCTTGATATGGACGGTAGTATTGGTTACAACAATGACTGGTAAAAGAATGAAGTGGTTTGAGATAATTTTAGAGAAACAAAAAGAAATAACAAAGTGATAGTAATAAAAACGGTGCGCAAATGAGGATAAAAAAATCAGCACAGAAACTAGAGAAAACGGATAAAAAAATAAAAAAGCAGAGACAAAAATTAAATTACGACTGATTCTTGTTCAAAATCAATAGTAAAAGTATGGTTACAAAGTAATGTAATTCACAATGGAGATTTGAAAAAAGATAAAAATAATCGACGATTAGATCACAAAAAAAGCGTATCTCACCACAGTAGTTATTTTTTCTTAGATATTCTTTAATACTGGGGTTGTGACTGACCAGGTGGCATCGCCATGAAATGTTCCTGCTGTGGAGGATACCCCTGCTGCGATGGCATTTGCGGTGGAGGATACGCCTGTTGTTGCTGATGCGAAGGAGGAACCATGAATTGTGGATGATGTTGCTGCGGAGGAATAGCAAATTGTTGCTGAGATGGTAATTGTTGCTGAGGTATCGCTTGTTGATGATAGCTCTGTTGCTCTATCGGGAATGGGACAGGTACCGTTTCGTCATTTTCAGCCACATACAATGACTTATCGATAGTGGCCGGAATAGCCGCAATTTCAGTGCCCAGTTCTTGTTCGATTTTATAAAGGTTAAACCGATCATTCCAGTTAATCAAATTGATTGCTAAACCCAAGTGGCCAAACCTACCGGATCTACCAATACGATGTAAATATGTTTCTGCCGTTTTGGGGAAATCGAAATTGATAACGACATTAACGGCTTGAATATCGATACCACGGGTCAATAAATCGGAGCAGACCAATGTACGAACCTTACCTTGACGAAATTCGTGGAAAACTTTATTTCTTTCTTGTTGCTTCATTCTTGCATGAGAGTAATAACAGGAATAGCCTAAATCAGTGATTTTCTTGGCTAGTAATTCGACACGGTTAGTAGAATTACAAAAAATAATGGCTTGATTAATTTGAAGCTTAGAGAATAAAGTATTTAAACAATGTAGCTTTTGTCTTTCTTCAACAAAGGCGTAGTATTGAGTAATACCCTTTAGAGTCAATTCTTCCATCAAATTAATTTCATAAGGCTTATGCAGATGTTTAACCATGAATTCCTTAACCGTTAGTGGGAAAGTAGCGCTAAATAATAAAGATTGGTGAGTTGGAGGTAAGAAGGATAAGATTTGTTCAATTATTGTCTTGAAGTCACGAGATAACATTTTATCGGCTTCGTCCATGATGAATAATGAACAATCAGACAGATCTGCTACTTTTCTCGAAGCTAAATCCAACACTCTACCAGGAGTACCAACCAAAATATGGACTGTTTCATTTAATCTTAGAATATCGTCTCTCAAATTGGTACCACCAGTGGTCACCATACATGAAATACCACAGTGTTTTCCCAATGTACGGACGACTTGGGAAGTTTGCAGAGCTAACTCTCTTGTGGGAACCATGATCAAAGCCTGAATTTTATTCAACTTTGGTTTGACTTTCTCTAACGTAGGAATAACAAATGCGGCTGTCTTACCTGTACCATTCTTTGCTCTGGCCAATATGTCTCTACCAGTTATTGCTACCGGAATAGCCTCTTCTTGAATAGGGGATGGTTTTTCAAAACCGGCTTCAAAAATACCCATTAACAGCTCTCTTTTCAAATAAAAATCTTCAAAAGTATTACCCTTTGTATTTAAGACATCATCTGTCTGTGGTCTGGTATCCTTCTTGGGAATATTCAATGCAGTTTTCCAGTCCCGATCGAGATCCGTATTACTGTTATTATTAGTGTTGAAGTTATTATTGATGGAACCCATTACTACTATTTTCTTTCTTGTCGTATTTTAGGCCTGGGATAAGTTATTATGCGAATGGCGATGCGGTTATGAAGAAATAAAAGGGCTAAAAGTAAGAATTTTCTGCGTCTATCTTTCTATTAGGAATAAAATATGACTATATTTACTATTATTGTTGTTTTGTCGTACAATCCTTTATGAATGAAAATATTAAGCTTGTGGTCTTAAAAGAATGTGGATGAAACAAAACTGAATCCAATGATGAGAAATAAATGTACAATCAGATAATAAACACTTTTATTGATGATTGTCTTTTCTTGCAAACCCCAATGTTACAATCGCCCATTAGTTCTAAGATTGTGTTGTCCTTTTTCTTACGAAATTTTTTTCCCTCCCTTTTTTGATCACTGTCCTCGTTATAAGTGATTCGTGGGGTAACGGCGATATCATACTATTATTGGCCCATCTGATGGATTAGAAGACCTACAGGTTAATGTGAAGCGACACTAATGATAAGAAAACTGCATCGGATCATATCTGTTTTTGCAGCGTGGTATATTGGTTGTTGGTCATGTTTCAACGAAAGACTTTACAGAGAAGGAACTTGAAAGGGCTCAATCTTAACCTGCACCCAGATGTGGGCAATAATGGCCAATTGCAGGAAAAGACAGAGACTCACCAGGGACAATCTCGAATAGAAGGCCACGTGATGTCTAACATTAATGCAATACAGAATAATAGCAACCTGTTTTTGCGAAGAGGCATAAAAAAAAAACTGACGTTGGATGCGTTTGGTGATGACCAAGCTATATCGAAACCAAACACTGTGGTAATACAGCAACCGCAAAATGAACCTGTTTTAGTTCTGTCTTCTCTATCACAATCCCCGTGTGTATCATCATCATCATCTTTGTCCACGCCATGCATTATAGATGCGTACAGTAATAATTTCGGATTATCGCCATCATCCACGAATTCTACTCCCTCTACGATTCAGGGATTGTCCAATATTGCAACACCAGTTGAAAACGAACATTCGATATCACTACCACCTTTGGAGGAAAGCCTATCGCCAGCCGCAGCAGATCTGAAAGATACGTTGTCGGGAACTTCAAATGGTAATTATATACAACTCCAGGACTTGGTTCAGTTGGGGAAAATTGGTGCTGGAAATTCTGGAACTGTGGTGAAGGCACTACATGTTCCTGATTCCAAAATAGTTGCCAAAAAAACCATTCCTGTGGAACAGAATAACAGTACAATCATCAACCAATTAGTTAGGGAATTATCTATCGTCAAAAACGTTAAGCCCCATGAAAACATTATCACCTTCTATGGAGCTTATTATAACCAGCATATAAATAATGAAATCATAATTTTAATGGAATACTCTGATTGTGGTTCTTTAGATAAAATACTGTCCGTTTATAAAAGGTTTGTTCAAAGAGGGACTGTTTCGAGTAAGAAAACCTGGTTCAACGAATTAACAATATCAAAAATAGCGTATGGCGTACTAAATGGCTTGGATCATTTGTACCGACAATATAAGATCATTCATCGTGATATCAAGCCTTCCAATGTTCTGATTAATAGTAAGGGGCAGATTAAGTTATGTGATTTTGGAGTTTCCAAAAAACTAATAAATTCTATCGCTGATACATTTGTTGGAACGTCCACTTATATGTCACCAGAGAGGATACAAGGAAACGTTTATTCTATCAAAGGGGACGTTTGGTCATTGGGCTTAATGATCATCGAGCTGGTAACTGGAGAGTTTCCCCTAGGTGGGCATAACGATACACCTGATGGCATATTGGATTTGCTGCAACGTATTGTCAACGAGCCTTCACCAAGATTACCCAAAGACCGTATCTATTCCAAGGAAATGACAGATTTTGTCAATAGGTGTTGTATTAAGAATGAAAGGGAAAGGTCATCGATTCATGAATTGCTACATCATGATCTTATAATGAAATACGTATCACCGTCTAAAGATGATAAATTTAGACATTGGTGTAGAAAAATAAAATCTAAAATAAAGGAAGACAAGAGAATTAAAAGAGAAGCCTTGGACCGTGCCAAGTTAGAAAAGAAACAATCGGAAAGATCAACCCATTGAATGCATGCGATAACATTAGTTAGGAACATATTGCACTTTTTTTCACATCCCTTTCTCAAAGCTATATTCATATATATATAGACTCTCCTGATTATGTAAATCACAAACCAATTTTCTAATGTAACAATATTTTTAAAAATAATCATCAAAGTAGCACTTTATGTACAGAAAATTTCACGATTGAGAGAAGCTTGCGAATAATACTAGTTAGCCTGTGTTTCACCATCGTTACTTAATTTCTTATAGTTCTTATATTCTTTATTTTTATGCCACAACCAACCTTCGGTTCCTCTAACGAAACCGAAGGCGATTAATAACCCACCGAAGCTACGTAAAGTTACTTTCCACCATTGTGGGTTTCTTTTTTCAAATTCAGTCAGAGAAATGCCTCTTTTGGCTTCTTTTTTACCATACTTGAATGGTTTCCCAGATGCCAAGTATGAGCCAAATCCAACAGAAAACATAGTGCTCATGACTTGACAAGGAACGCAATCCATAGTCTCTTCTTTTTCCAGCTCCCTTTGTGGTGGAGGGTTGAACACTGCCAAAATATTACTCATTGTTTTTCACCACTTGCTGTTTCTCTCTAAGCGGTGTTTTGTTTCCTACTTGGTGGCACACAATGACTGTACTCGCTTTATATGCTCGTACCTTTTTTCAAAAGCCCATCGTTAATTTTTCACCCGAGGACCCCATATTACGCGTTTTTTGTTAATGTTCAATTTCTGACATGTTACAATTATAATAACGCCAAAAGAGGTAAATGTATATTTGAACAATTGTTAAAGAGAAGATAAAAACCCTTTAATCTTGCATTTGTCGTCAATAGTACACAATAGGCGATCTATTTTAGTACGGCAATTAAAAGAAAGCTGCTTTTCAGTCAAGAATGCCGGAATTAACAGAATTTCAGAAAAAACGTTTAGAGAACATCAAAAGGAATAACGATTTATTGAAAAAACTCCATTTGTCTGGAGTAGCATCTCAAATTAAGCACGAGGCTGGGGTGTTGGAAAAATCTAGAGCTCCTGCAAAAAAGAAACAAAAAACAACTAATACCAGAGCAACCAAGTCTGCGAGTCCCACTTTACCTACACGAAGATCAAGAAGGCTAAGGGGTGAGTCTGCAGACGATGTGAAAGGAATACCCAATGTGAACGATAATCAGTTGCTTAAAATGGGTTCTCCAGATGGCCAGGATAAGAATTTTATAGACGCAATAAAGGAGAAACCTGTAATAGGAGATGTGAAATTAAGTGATCTGATCAAGGATGAAGACGAAAGTGCCCTTTTAGAGAAATTCAAGAGGTTTAATAACGGAAACTTTTCTTCTGGTGATTTCTTTGAAGAAATAAAAAAGAGACAGGGTGACGTTACGGGGATGGACGAATTTGATTTGGATCTATATGACGTTTTTCAACCGAACGAAATTAAGATTACATACGAAAGAATCTCTGCCACTTACTTCCATCCTGCTATGGAAAAAAAGCTAATAATTGCAGGTGATACAAGCGGTACTGTGGGTTTTTGGAACGTTAGAGATGAACCACTAGCTGACAGCGAAGAGGACCGAATGGAAGAACCCGATATCACCAGAGTGAAACTATTTACCAAAAACGTCGGCCGTATTGATTGCTTCCCTGCGGACACATCGAAGATATTGCTCACCTCTTACGACGGAAGCATCAGGTCAGTTCACTTGAATAACTTACAGAGTGAAGAGGTTCTCACCTTGAAAAATGAATATGACGATTCACTGGGTATCAGCGATTGCCAGTTTAGCTACGAAAACCCAAATGTTTTATTCCTCACCACATTAGGTGGTGAATTCACCACGTTTGACACAAGAGTAAAAAAATCAGAGTATAATCTGCGAAGACTCGCAGACAAGAAGATCGGGTCTATGGCAATAAATCCCATGAGACCCTACGAGATTGCCACCGGATCACTTGATAGAACACTCAAAATCTGGGATACAAGAAACCTTGTTAAAAAGCCAGAGTGGTCACAATATGAAGACTATCCCAGTCATGAAATTGTCTCCACATATGACTCAAGATTGAGCGTCTCTGCAGTTTCTTACTCACCGACAGATGGCACCTTAGTGTGCAATGGCTATGACGATACCATCCGCTTATTCGATGTCAAGAGTAGGGATCACCTTTCTGCGAAGTTGGAGCCCAAACTAACGATTCAGCACAATTGCCAAACAGGAAGATGGACAAGCATCCTCAAGGCCAGGTTCAAGCCGAACAAGAATGTTTTTGCAATAGCTAACATGAAGCGCGCCATCGACATATACAACAGCGAAGGCCAGCAACTGGCTCACCTACCCACAGCTACTGTCCCAGCTGTAATTAGTTGGCACCCGCTGCGAAACTGGATTGCAGGTGGTAATTCTAGCGGCAAAATATTCCTCTTTACTGATGACTCCGGAACCATAAAGCAGGAAGAATGAAAACATCTCAGTTACCCGCACTGCCTTTTTTCTCTCCCGCTTTTCAGCAGAACGAGGCGACAAGCGAAGGAACAAAACAAAACAAAAGAAAACAAAAATATTGAAATGCAAGAACATGGACACATAAAAACATTTTTGATCCGGTCGAAAGAAAACGATCAGAAATTTTTAGCTGCTTGCTTAGAAGAAAAGAAAAGAAAATTGCAGAGAAAAAGCTATTTATTGTTTCTGTCCTTCGCTTTAAAACATAGAGATATTTTGTCCTTTTTATCATTGCTTATTATAAATGCATCATAACTCACAGTCTTTGAGCTCTGGACACATCAGGAGCCCCGAGGATGAAAATGTGGCACCTATAGGTAATCTTAAACACAGGACTGGATCCCTCAGTCATATTTCATCTGCGCACCCGAGGGTCGCACTTAGCGACGTTACCAATATAGTTGCGACAAACTCTAGCAACAACAGCATAAGTAAGCCAAAAGTCGCCCCAATTAAAGAAAGATTGGATTCAGCTGCGATAATTGAGGAAGAAAGGCTGGATGCGAATAGTGTTGCACAGAGAAAAGAAGCTGATCATAACGATTTGTTAACGGACAGGGAACAAGAGGAACCCGTTGAAGACGACGGAGAAAGCGAAGAGGATGAAGAAGAAGACCAGGAGCCTCTACTGTTGCAACATTATGCTAGTGATACATTGGTCTGGGAGCATGCATTTAGAACTTACTATAGAACTACATTAGATCCCAATGATGATGACGTGTACGATGTGGTCATGGTTGCCGAATTATCTAATGAGATATTCGAGTATATGAGGAAATTGGAAGACCTGTATAAACCCAACCCGTACTACATGGATAAACAACCAGAGTTAAGATGGTCGTTTCGAAGCACACTGATTGATTGGATCGTCCAAGTACATGAAAAATTTCAACTTTTACCTGAAACTCTATATCTCTGCATTAATATAATAGACAGATATCTGTGCAAAGAAGTTGTTCCTGTAAATAAGTTCCAACTTGTGGGTGCAGCCTCACTCTTCATTGCTGCTAAATATGAGGAAATCAACTGTCCTACAATCAAGGATTTCGTATACATGTCAGAAAACTGCTACTCAAGGAACGACCTGCTGGACGCAGAAAGAACTATTTTGAACGGCTTAGAATTTGAATTGGGTTGGCCTGGTCCGATGTCATTTTTACGAAGAATCAGTAAGGCAGACGATTACGAGCATGATACGAGAACACTGGCCAAATATCTATTGGAATCCACAATAATGGACCATCGACTGGTTTCCGCTCAACCTAGTTGGTTAGCTGCCGGTGCATACTTTCTAAGTAAGATTATTCTGGGCCAAAATCAGTGGTCTCTGGCGCACGTCTACTATTCCAATTATACACAAGAACAAATTCTTCCGTTGGCCACCATTATTTTAGAAAATTGCAGATATGCCTCTAAACGTCATAACGCCATATGGAGAAAATATTCTTCACGTCGTTATTTGCATTCTTCACAGATCGTAGCGAAGTGGATAGCATTAGCTGAACACAGAGTAGAAAGATCTAACTAAAAAGCCTCAGCTCGAGACATGGCATCAACAAAGGAAAAAGGATTCATTACCGTCTTTTGCACACAAAAACTTTAATCATCAGTAATAAACATATGTAACTTTTTAACCTTAAAACATACTAATCTCCGTACTTTTTTTAAAGCATCCACAATCCATATGGATATGACGCGAAATTAGCTCGGCGGTTAATTATTAAAAAATTGAAGCTAAAATCAAGGTTAACAAAACAACTCATTCAAAATAACTTACTCATTCATATACTGCCACCAAATGGAATATGTCCCATGAATGGCTCATAAGCGCATCGGAAACAATGAGAAGCATTGGTAATGGGGAAGGTTTGCGGGATAAAGGTGCTGTCGTTGCCAACAATGACGGAGAATTTAACGAAGGTGATACAAATCGTGAAGAGGATAGCTCTACCATTTTCTCCTTCGATTTTGACGAGGAGATTGTAATGTGTATTGACTTTTCTGGAGGAAAACTCGGGTGTTCTATTTTAGATTATCATACCAAGACTTTGAAAGCGTTTGACCAGGACTACGTGGTCAATAAAACAACAATTTCGTCTCATGATCTTATCGATGATGCAGATATGTCTTCAAACGACATAAGTCTGTTACTTGGACTTTTAATAATGGAAGCAAACCCAACTGTATGCCTAGTGCCGGCAAGATTGGAGGATTGGATTTTCGACTACATTAAGACAAAATGCGATGAGATAAACTGTAGGCTAGAACTACAACCAATAAAACGTTTCAAAAAATGGGACTTATTGCAGTCATTGCAGTTAAGGGGTCATGATAATCAGACTATATTGAACGACATATTATCAAATAGCAAATTTACCACCACAGTCACCTTAGGTACAGTGGGATGCATCCTTGCAAATCATGAACAACTTGGTGAATACAATGACAGTACTGCTTCAAGTAATATGGTAACAGGACGATTAGTTCAGAATGCTTTTGAAGATGTGATACATGGCATAAGGTATATCGACATAAGGGATCGGATGGTACTGGATGAAAATACTATATCGGCTTTGCATATTTTTCCAACAGCTCATAAACTGGGCCATGATAAGATGATGAGAAATGGTTTCTTTAGTGTATTTGAACTATTCAATCAAGTGTCTTCGGACTACGCCAGGAGAATTTTGAAGTCTTGGCTTATTAACCCATTAACCAATAAAAAACGGATAGAAACAAGATACAGCATCATAAGAACCTTATTGGATAAACAAAACGCCATCATTTTTAGTGACCTTAGCCAATCAATAAAAAGATGTCCAGACGCTTTTGGGTTTATAAATCAGTTAAGAAGTGGTAAATCGACATTAGGGACATGGTCCAAGGTTGCAAGTTTTTTAGAAAAAGGAATAGCTATATTTCAACTGGTGTCGTCCTTGAAATTAGGTTCAGACGAAGCCAACATTTTACATGATATCAAAAATAAGGTTGATATATCAGCTTTAAAGGAATGTTTGAGAAAAGTAGAAACGGTAATAGATTTTGACACATCAAGAGATACCAAGACGCTCACGATAAATACGGGGGTTGACAACAGATTAGACGAATGCAGAAATATTTATAATCATTTGGAAGGGATCTTACTGGATGTCGCAAGAGAAACTCAAATTTTTTTACTGAATACTATGCCTCAAGAAGATTGTAAGACAACAAAGAGTTTAGAAAAGTTAGTGAATGCTGTTTATATTCCCCAATTAGGATACTTAGTAACCATTAGCGTCTTAATGGAACCTTTATTGGATGGCATTCCAAACCTTCAATGGGAAGAGATCTTTAGGAGTTCAGAAAATATATACTTCAAAAATGGCAGGGTTCTTGAGCTGGATGAAACATACGGCGATATTTATGGCGCGATTTCAGATTTTGAAATTGAAATCCTGTTTTCCTTACAAGAACAAATTCTGAGAAGAAAGACTCAACTCACTGCTTACAATATACTGCTTAGTGAACTGGAAATATTATTATCGTTCGCTCAAGTGTCTGCTGAAAGGAATTATGCAGAGCCTCAATTGGTGGAAGATGAGTGCATATTGGAAATTATTAACGGAAGACATGCTTTGTATGAAACATTCCTTGATAATTATATCCCCAATAGCACAATGATTGATGGCGGGCTATTTTCTGAATTAAGTTGGTGTGAACAAAATAAAGGAAGAATCATTGTAGTCACTGGCGCTAATGCATCTGGAAAGTCTGTATATCTTACACAGAATGGTTTAATTGTGTACTTGGCACAAATTGGTTGTTTTGTTCCAGCAGAGAGAGCGAGAATTGGAATAGCGGATAAAATATTAACTAGAATCAGGACTCAAGAAACTGTTTATAAGACTCAAAGTTCCTTTTTGCTAGATTCTCAACAAATGGCAAAATCACTGAGTTTGGCCACTGAAAAAAGTCTCATTTTAATTGATGAATACGGCAAAGGTACTGATATTTTAGATGGACCTTCACTATTTGGTTCCATAATGCTCAATATGTCCAAGAGTGAAAAATGTCCACGCATAATCGCATGTACACACTTTCATGAACTATTTAACGAAAATGTACTCACAGAGAATATAAAAGGTATCAAACATTACTGCACTGATATACTTATCAGCCAAAAATATAATCTTTTAGAAACAGCACATGTCGGAGAAGATCATGAAAGTGAGGGAATCACATTCCTATTCAAAGTAAAGGAGGGGATCTCAAAGCAGTCATTTGGCATATATTGCGCAAAAGTATGTGGTTTGAGCAGAGATATTGTGGAAAGGGCTGAAGAACTATCTCGCATGATTAATAGAGGCGATGACGTAGTTCAGCAATGTGGAAATCTGACCGAAAAGGAGATGAGAGAATTCCAAAAGAATCAGGAAATAGTGAAAAAGTTTTTATCTTGGGATTTGGATCTCGAAACTACAACAACTTCCGAGAATCTCAGGCTTAAATTGAAAAATTTCCTTCGCTAATATATCAAAGAATAAAAAAACGCTTACTTGTAACATATTTAAGTTAATAAATGTCAAGCGGTTGCTCTTTTCTTATAAAAATATATTGTATGGGTACAAAAATTTTGACACCACTACTTGGGTAAATACTACATATGTAAATTTTTTTAATTCTTGAATTTAACAGACCTCGTCAAACCCTTCTTGATACCTGTCTTTTCACCTTCATAGACGCCAGATTGACCACCAGAATAAACTGCACGAACCGACTTGAGTTTCTTTTGTGCCTTTTGGTATTTCTTTCTCTTCTTGACACGAGAGTTTCTGTTATCCTTGTTTCTTTTAGGCGTTAGACCCTTGTTCTTTAAAATTTGATAATTAATGGCACGCTTACCATCACCTGAGACATTTTCAGCCAATTCCGCCAATTTTCCTTCCCTTGCAGCAATAACAGCATTCTTATGAGCCTCTTTACGAGATATTTTCTTGTCTTGTTTACCTCTCTGAACCTGTTGATAATAATCGTTCTCGCCTTGAGTGTTGATGCTCCTAGACACAGCTTCATCTTCAGAACCGTAATCCTTATCGTCTAGGTCAGCACCATTATTATCATGCATACCACGTTTACGAGCTTCATCCAACAGACGTTGCTGCCTTTCAAATAAACGTTCCTTATATGGAATATCATCATCACCTTTGAATCTATCCGTCTTTTTATTTTCTTGTTGATCAATTTTCGAAGTATAGAAACGCAAAGTTCTTCTACGAGCTTTTTTGTCTTGTGCGTCCACATCAGCAATCTCAGATTCAATGAAATCATCAGCTTCAGGCATTGATGATGTTTTCGGTTTAGAATGCAGACGTGATTGTGCTACGTACTCTTCAAAATCGTCAATATCAACATCTTCTTCTTCTTCTTCTTCATCGCTTTCTCTTTCTTCTTCATCAATTTCTTGCTTTTGTTTTCCTCCATCCTCTGCATCAGAATCTTCACTGTTTTGCAACTCATTCAGCTTCTTTTCGTTAAAGGCCTCAATGTTTGCGGTTTCTTCACTTTCAGAACCATCTCCTTCATTCACATCAAAACTAGATGGCAATTCGCTGGCTTGCCTCCAAATCTCTTTTGTCGTTAAAATCTTTTCCATGACCGGATGTCCCTTCATAGATGTGAAATCTTCATTATTATGGAGTTCGTGCAACAAGATACTATAGTAACATGATATTGTGCCTAGGTAACTTCCAAGTGCAATTAGCTTTAATTTATTGAACTCATTTTCCTCAGATTTCTTTAATTCGTCAAACTTTGGAGCTAATTCTGTGAATTCTTTTGAAAGTGGAGCAAATTCAGGAAACATTGTCCTTAAATAGTTATCCCTTGCTTCGTCATCCATATTTAGAATATCCGTTATGGAAGTTTTAGTATCAGCCTGCTTGGTCGAGTTCTTAAATTCACCCATGTCAAATTCTTTGGCACTTTTGACCCACTCTTCTTCTTCTTCTTCATCTAAGTAATCGTTCATATTAAGTTCTTCCAGATGCTTCTTTTGTTGTCGTAAAGCTTCCTTTTCTATTTCCTTAGCAGCTTCGTCATCATCTAAATCATCAGCCCCATAATATTCTCCTTTTGTGGACCCCCAGGCATTCTCGTTGTCTAACATACCATTCTCTTCATCTTCCTCAGGAAGCTGGTCAGTTTCTAAGTTTCTACCAAATATTTTCTTATAGGCTGCAGCACCATCTAGTTCCTCTTCCTCTTCTTCTTCCTCATCTTCTCTTTCATCTATTGACTCATCATCTTCATCCATGGCTAAGACTTCTTCCTCATCTTCGTCTTCTAACAGAGAATGGTCATCATCTTTATTACTGTCGCCAAAGGTGGATTGTCCAAGTAAAACCTTTTCCCTTTTAGAAGCAAAATCATCAACTTCGTTTAAACCATACGGATTAATCTCATCCCCAACTTCAGAGGTCTTAGTTCTGTTTGAGCCTTTGCGTACCATATTATTCTATACACCCACTCTAATATGTTTTCTCTTCCTCCAAAACTTTTTGTATAAAAGCATCAGTGAGATGAGCTATGATGAGATGAGCTTCATTATTGAATTTTTTTTCATTGCAGAAGCGCAGTTTGAAAATTTTTCATCCGCCCTGCAAAGTCCAATTTTTTGATCAGCAGAAGATAATGACCAGAGAATTATGGTATTCAAGAGAACAATTCAAAAGAGGACAGCTAGAAAGATATTGAGGTATTTATAATTTGCTAGACTAACCGAAAGTCGAAGCGTAATCTTGTTTTTTATTAAGCGGGATAGCATTCATTAAGTATGAGCAGTAATAAAGGAAATGGGCGCTTGCCATCATTAAAAGATTCCTCCTCCAATGGAGGAGGATCTGCCAAGCCCTCATTAAAGTTTAAACCAAAAGCAGTTGCAAGAAAGTCCAAGGAAGAAAGAGAAGCAGCTGCGTCCAAAGTAAAGCTAGAGGAGGAATCTAAGAGAGGTAATGACAAGAAACATTTCAATAACAAGAATAAAAGAGTAACCGGCGCTGGCGGCCAGCAAAGGCGAATGGCCAAATACTTAAATAACACACACGTTATCTCTAGCGGTCCATTGGCGGCTGGGAACTTTGTAAGTGAGAAGGGTGATTTGAGAAGAGGATTCATCAAATCAGAAGGAAGCGGGTCATCTCTTGTGCAAAAGGGCCTGGAAACTATTGACAATGGTGCTGAGAGCTCTGAGAATGAGGCAGAAGACGATGATAATGAAGGTGTAGCGTCCAAATCTAAGAAGAAGTTCAATATGGGAAAAGAATTCGAGGCACGCAATCTCATAGAGGACGAAGATGACGGCGAAAGTGAAAAGAGCAGTGACGTCGACATGGATGACGAAGAATGGAGATCTAAACGGATTGAACAGTTATTCCCTGTGAGACCTGTCCGCGTAAGACACGAAGACGTTGAAACTGTCAAAAGAGAAATACAAGAAGCTCTTTCAGAAAAGCCAACTCGTGAACCAACCCCCAGTGTGAAGACAGAGCCTGTCGGAACCGGATTACAATCTTATTTGGAAGAAAGAGAAAGGCAAGTCAATGAGAAACTGGCAGATCTTGGACTTGAAAAGGAGTTTCAATCGGTTGATGGGAAAGAAGCGGCCGCTGAGTTGGAATTATTAAATGCAGATCATCAGCATATATTACGAAAACTAAAGAAAATGAATAATAAACCAGAAAGATTCATGGTATTCCAGTTACCTACTAGGTTACCAGCTTTTGAAAGACCCGCTGTGAAAGAAGAAAAAGAAGACATGGAAACCCAGGCTAGCGACCCTTCAAAGAAGAAGAAGAATATTAAAAAGAAGGACACGAAGGATGCTTTGTCTACTAGAGAACTTGCCGGCAAGGTTGGGTCTATACGGGTTCACAAATCTGGAAAACTTTCCGTGAAAATTGGAAATGTGGTGATGGATATTGGCAAAGGTGCCGAAACCACATTTTTACAAGATGTTATAGCATTAAGTATCGCTGATGATGCATCCTCAGCGGAACTTCTAGGCCGTGTGGACGGTAAAATAGTAGTCACACCTCAAATCTAATCGCACTCGCATCTGTCGAGTATATAAATGAATATACACAGTCATAAATACTTCTAGAACAAATTACACTAATTAAGATGCTTAGATTCCCATTCAAAAGGTACTATTGACGTCTTGTCTTCTACAATTTCTCATCCTCTTTGAACATTGGTAATGTTATTCTAGTTATTGTTACCCAGTTTCGGAACTTTAGGGGAGCCACACTTTAAACAAAAAGAAGCGCCATAACCACCGTGAAGTAATGAGTATCTCACTTTGATAAGAAGACATTTAAGAACAGCCTGAAATATCAAAATCACGGAATTATTAGGTTATGGAGAGAGATGAATACCAGTTACCCAACTCTCATGGGAAGAATACTTTCTTATCGCGAATATTTGGTTTACAATCGGATGAAGTTAATCCTTCTCTTAATAGCCAGGAGATGAGCAACTTCCCTTTACCAGACATAGAGAGAGGCTCATCTTTATTGCATTCTACTAACGACAGCCGCGAAGATGTAGATGAGAATGACTTACGTGTTCCTGAGTCTGACCAAGGCACTAGTACAGAAGAAGAGGATGAAGTAGATGAAGAGCAAGTCCAGGCGTATGCTCCACAGATTAGTGATGGATTGGATGGAGACCACCAGCTAAATTCTGTAACGAGCAAAGAAAATGTACTTGAAACGGAAAAAAGCAATTTAGAAAGACTGGTTGAAGGCTCTACCGATGATTCTGTGCCCAAAGTCGGACAGCTTTCGTCAGAAGAAGAAGAGGATAATGAGTTCATAAATAATGATGGATTTGATGACGATACGCCCCTTTTTCAAAAAAGCAAGATTCATGAATTTAGCTCTAAGAAAAGCAATACTATAGAGGACGGTAAACGACCTTTGTTTTTCAGGCATATCTTACAGAATAACCGCCCTCAACGTGATACCCAAAAGCTATTTACTTCGTCGAACGCCATTCACCATGATAAGGACAAGAGTGCAAATAATGGTCCCCGTAACATTAATGGTAATCAAAAGCATGGCACTAAATACTTTGGTAGTGCTACACAACCTCGGTTTACCGGTTCGCCCTTAAATAATACAAACAGGTTCACTAAATTGTTTCCATTAAGAAAGCCAAATTTACTGAGCAATATATCCGTTTTAAACAATACCCCGGAAGATAGAATCAATACGTTGAGCGTGAAAGAGCGGGCTCTGTGGAAATGGGCAAACGTAGAAAACCTCGATATATTTCTTCAAGATGTTTACAATTATTATCTGGGAAATGGGTTCTATTGCATCATACTGGAAAAAATATTGAATATATGCACTTTGCTTTTTGTTGTTTTTGTTTCTACATATATGGGTCACTGTGTTGACTACTCCAAATTACCGACTAGTCACCGGGTTTCGGATATTATTATCGACAAGTGTTATTCTAATAGTATAACGGGGTTCACAAAGTTTTTCCTTTGGATGTTTTATTTCTTCGTGATTCTCAAAATTGTTCAACTCTACTTTGATGTTCAAAAATTATCAGAATTACAAAACTTTTACAAGTATCTTTTAAATATATCGGATGACGAACTTCAAACTTTGCCCTGGCAAAATGTGATACAGCAGCTAATGTACTTGAAGGATCAAAACGCTATGACGGCAAATGTTGTGGAAGTCAAAGCCAAGAATAGAATCGACGCGCATGACGTTGCCAATAGAATCATGAGAAGAGAAAACTATCTCATAGCACTTTACAATAGCGACATCCTGAATTTATCCTTGCCTATTCCATTATTTAGGACCAACGTTCTGACAAAAACACTAGAATGGAATATTAATTTATGCGTCATGGGCTTTGTGTTCAACGAGTCCGGATTTATTAAACAAAGTATTTTAAAACCTTCTCAAAGAGAATTCACGAGAGAAGAATTACAAAAAAGATTCATGCTGGCAGGATTTCTTAATATTATATTGGCACCATTTCTGGTCACATACTTTGTTTTGCTTTATTTTTTCAGATATTTTAATGAGTATAAAACTTCTCCTGGATCTATTGGTGCTCGTCAATACACACCAATTGCTGAATGGAAATTCCGTGAGTACAATGAACTTTACCATATTTTTAAGAAAAGAATAAGTTTGAGCACAACCTTAGCTAACAAGTATGTTGATCAGTTCCCGAAGGAAAAGACCAATTTGTTTCTGAAATTTGTTTCCTTTATTTGTGGATCATTTGTGGCCATTTTAGCTTTTCTCACTGTATTCGATCCAGAAAACTTTTTAAACTTTGAAATCACCTCGGACAGATCTGTCATTTTCTACATTACTATTCTGGGTGCTATATGGTCTGTAAGTAGAAATACAATAACCCAGGAGTACCATGTTTTCGACCCCGAAGAGACGCTCAAGGAGTTGTATGAATATACACACTATCTACCAAAGGAATGGGAAGGAAGATATCACAAAGAGGAAATCAAACTAGAGTTCTGTAAATTGTACAACTTGAGAATAGTAATACTTTTGAGGGAACTCACTAGCCTGATGATAACACCGTTTGTACTTTGGTTTTCGTTGCCCTCGTCAGCCGGCAGGATTGTAGATTTCTTCAGAGAGAATTCTGAATATGTGGACGGATTAGGTTACGTTTGCAAGTATGCTATGTTTAACATGAAAAACATAGACGGTGAAGATACACACAGCATGGATGAAGACAGTTTAACGAAAAAGATTGCCGTGAACGGAAGTCATACACTCAACAGTAAACGAAGGAGTAAATTTACCGCCGAAGACCATAGCGATAAAGATTTGGCAAATAATAAAATGTTACAATCATATGTATATTTTATGGATGATTATTCCAACAGTGAAAACTTAACAGGGAAGTACCAATTGCCTGCAAAAAAAGGCTATCCGAATAATGAAGGCGATTCATTTCTCAACAATAAGTATTCTTGGAGAAAGCAATTTCAGCCAGGTCAAAAGCCGGAGCTATTTAGAATAGGTAAGCATGCTCTCGGCCCTGGCCATAATATTTCCCCTGCTATATATTCTACAAGGAATCCCGGCAAGAACTGGGATAACAATAATAATGGTGATGACATTAAGAACGGGACCAATAATGCTACAGCTAAAAATGATGACAATAATGGCAATAATGATCATGAATACGTACTAACAGAGTCTTTCCTTGATTCGGGCGCATTCCCTAATCATGATGTAATAGACCATAATAAAATGCTAAACTCAAATTACAATGGTAATGGCATACTCAATAAGGGTGGTGTCTTAGGACTTGTTAAAGAGTATTACAAGAAGTCTGACGTCGGAAGATAAGGCAGACTGTGTCGTGTACATCATCCAATATAACTATATATATAACTGTTTCCTTTCTTTTTCGTATTTACCTAAATGCATATATTATTCAGTTCCCACTAATTTTGTACTACAATAATAAGAGAATCCCTTCCCTGTTTTAGAAATGAGTAGTTCTTTTCTTTTTCATAAATAATACAGTTGTCTCTGAGAAGCCTAATAAGAAAAAAAGAGGTTAATAAATTATTATTATTGGTTATTTCTTTCCGCCACGTAGTTTTCTTTCTCTTTCATACTTGTTTTTTTCCGCACCTTCTTCGGTATTAATAGTGTTAACAATATGAGCCATCTTTGCATGGTAGTCGCTGCTCTCCTTGTTCTTTTCTTCAATTCTTTGTCTAGCTTCAAATTTGGCGTCTTTACGGATTTCTTTCATAGTGAATTTACGTTCCTTCTTTAGTTGGGCCTTCATCTTATTTATCTCACTTCTTGTTCTATCAGGATCGTACGATTTTTTATCAGGATTGAAGTTTTCTTCGTATTTAGGAGCATGCGTAGGTATGGATACGGGTTTGTGGTTCTGTAAAGCCAACGGAATATGTTCTGTGAATTTCGTTAATTTTTCAACTTTGTTCAAAATATTTCTTGGCTTTTCAAAATCAGAATACTTTGAGGTGTATGCACTTAATAACTGCTGAATCGGTAAAATAATTTCATTGAAAGCAGGTAAGCTCTTCCACACAGTAGAGATAGTTGCATCTAAAGATTCCATAACATTTAGTAAAACGGAGACACATTGATCAACCGGATGTGCCTCGGTATCCATTGTTGACAAGGTATGTAATGGAATAATAGTTGATCTCTTTTTTGTAAAGTCAACGTCCAATGGAAGCCCCAACTCGTAAGAGTCTAGTCTAATATTTTCAAAATCTAATGGTTTTTCTTGATTTTCTTTCTCAACTATAAAAGTGAGTAATATTTTTTGAAAGAAGTAAACCACCTCCGGTATGTACCGTTTGGAAATGCGTTGATATTGTGAAACAATCCTTACCAAGACAGCGCCAAAAGCTATCCTCTTTAAAGAATTAAACTTGATTTGTTCCAGGAACTGGCTCATTAAAATCAATGCTGGAGTTATTACTAAATGGTACTGGTCCGAGGTGGAGAAAAGAATACCAATAATGGAAAAAAATACCAGATCACCATTTGATAGAGCATCAAAATGGTTCTTTTTATAGCGTGCTTGCATTTCATTGATATAATCTCTACACTCCTCGGAAAGCTCTCTATTATATTTCTCTGAAAGGGATTTTAGAATTGAGATCAATGCATTTTGTGTACGTTTAAAACTTTGAACGTTTTTAAGGTAGTTTTGATTGCTTAGAAAAATGATGTGTCTCAGTAAAACAGCGGTGAATTTTCCTAACTTTTCCTTATTACCTTCAGCCAATTTTGGTTGGTAAGCTTTGATAATATTCTTAACAATCTTAGGATGATCATCTAAGTCTAATTTTTTTACTTGATCTAATAACGCATCATGAGTTCTAGGGCATGAAATGGAAATGTTCTTTTTCTTTAAAATTTGAGAAAACCCTTCATCTCTGCCTTGATCTTCAAATTTGATATCATCATCAGAATCAGCAATACCGTCATTATCGTCTTCATAGTCTTCTTCATTTTCCCAGAATCCATCATCCAAATCCTCTACTCCTCTTTCTTCGCCTTCTTCTAATTCAATCATACCGTTCATACGATCAAGACGCTGTTGTTCCAACTCCCGTTTTTTTTCTTCAGCTTCAGCGTTTTTCTCCTCTTCAGTTTTAGTTCTATCAGAGGGTGCAGCTCTTTTGTCCAATTGTAGTTCTTTCACTTTGATATCATACTCCTTATCTAGATCGGTCTTAGGTTCCATTGGATTCTTCTTGGGTTGCGTCATCATCAATTCAGACATAACATCCTCGAAATTATCATCCAGATTATCTATTTGATCTTCCATTATACCTTGAGCCTTTTGTCTTTCTTGTTTGTAAAATTTTGATTTGGCAATGACCTCTTTCATGACTTCAGCTTTGGTTTTTTTTCTTTGAGGTTGCTGTAGCTCAGCATCATCTTCATTGAATCGTTTGGAAGCTAAAAAATCCTCTTCATCATTGGCAAGCTCATCTTCTAGGGACAGCGATTGACCTAAATGTGTAAGACCGTCTCCAAACATGTCACCGTCGTCTTCATCGTCTTCAAGATTGAATAAATTTGCGTTTCTCTTTGATTGGCTTTGTCTTTCTCTGGTGAAACGTTCCAACATTTTTTCTTCTTCCGTCAACAACTTGTCTCTTTCACCAAATCTCTTATCGATCACACCACCACGTTTATTCTTCATCATTTTTCTTGCTTCAAATGCACGCTTTCTTTGTTCTTCACCGATCTGTTTAGAGATACCAGGCTTACCCACAGCAATACGATCAGCAGTTTTAGAAGGCAGACCATCTCTCCTCTTATTCCTTGCAGCCTTTATTTCAAACGGATTAAACTCTTCTCTGATTTCAGCAATGGCCTTTTTTTTTTCTTCACGATCATACTCCTTCGCTTGTCTTTTGGAATTCTTTTTATTCTTACTTTTGACGTTTGTTTGACCTGTGAGTCCACGGGCCTTCAAGGCGGCCTTTAAATTCTTAAGTTGTGAACCGGCCATGTATTTGATCTTCCCTTTTATTTGCTTCTCAACTGTACTATTTACAGTAATAATTAGTGCAACCTTCAGATGCTTCTCGCTAAATGCTCATCTCTAAATTATCATTATTATTCCTAATAAATCCTAAAATTTTTCACTCGTTCTGTACGGCTCATCGCCCCAATATTACCCGTCTTGTATGTGATCTTTTTGACTTTTCGGTGGCAAAATGCAAAGGGGAATCCAAGGAAAAACCATAACAGGACACTACATCAGAGATAATCTTGAATTAAGAGAGTAGAGGAATATACTGCTGGGCTCACTACCATTTTTGTTGCTAGAGTAAACGTAGAGAAAGATGTCAAGAGATGCACCAATTAAGGCTGACAAGGATTATAGCCAAATTTTGAAGGAAGAGTTTCCTAAGATCGATTCGCTCGCTCAAAATGATTGTAACTCTGCTTTAGACCAACTGTTAGTGTTGGAGAAGAAAACCAGACAAGCTTCAGATCTGGCCTCCTCGAAAGAAGTTTTGGCCAAGATTGTAGATCTGCTAGCATCAAGGAATAAGTGGGACGACCTAAATGAGCAATTGACTCTACTCTCAAAAAAGCATGGTCAGTTGAAATTGTCAATTCAGTATATGATACAAAAGGTTATGGAATATTTGAAAAGCTCGAAATCTTTGGATTTAAACACCAGAATTAGTGTCATTGAAACTATCAGGGTGGTTACAGAGAACAAAATATTTGTAGAAGTGGAAAGAGCTAGGGTCACCAAAGATTTGGTGGAAATTAAGAAAGAAGAGGGTAAGATTGATGAAGCTGCAGACATCTTGTGTGAGTTACAGGTTGAGACCTATGGCTCCATGGAAATGTCTGAGAAAATTCAGTTTATATTAGAGCAAATGGAATTGAGTATATTAAAAGGTGATTATTCCCAAGCCACGGTGCTTTCAAGAAAAATTCTGAAAAAAACTTTTAAAAATCCAAAATACGAGTCATTGAAGCTAGAATATTATAATCTTCTGGTAAAAATTAGTTTGCACAAGAGAGAATACCTAGAAGTTGCGCAGTATCTGCAAGAAATTTATCAAACAGACGCCATTAAATCAGATGAGGCTAAGTGGAAACCTGTTTTATCGCACATTGTATATTTCTTAGTCCTTTCACCTTACGGCAATTTACAAAATGATTTAATTCACAAAATCCAGAATGATAACAACCTGAAAAAATTAGAAAGCCAAGAATCTTTAGTAAAATTGTTTACTACGAATGAGTTGATGAGATGGCCAATTGTTCAAAAAACCTATGAGCCCGTCTTAAATGAGGATGATTTGGCATTTGGTGGAGAAGCTAATAAGCATCACTGGGAAGATTTACAAAAAAGGGTCATCGAGCACAATTTAAGAGTCATTTCCGAATACTATTCCAGAATTACTTTACTAAGATTGAATGAATTGCTGGACCTAACGGAGAGCCAGACGGAAACATACATCAGTGATTTGGTAAACCAGGGCATCATATACGCTAAAGTTAATCGCCCAGCCAAAATCGTGAATTTTGAAAAACCAAAAAACTCAAGCCAATTATTGAACGAATGGTCACATAATGTTGACGAACTATTAGAACATATAGAAACAATAGGCCATTTAATTACAAAAGAGGAAATCATGCACGGTTTGCAAGCTAAATGAAGAGATTTTCGAGTAAGTGTCGGATTATCTCAGATCCGGTTTTGATTTTAAATCTGTTACTAATCGAAATGTGTATTTACGTACGTGAGATAAAATTATCTATGCATATATATAACTCAAATGGAAAATGGCCACGTATTGCTCTCATTCTCTTCACTTGCTTACACAAAACATAAGGTGACAATTAATGGAATTTTAGTTTTTCAATTTTTCAGGGGAAAGAAGACACCCAAAAAAAAAGTGAAAAGTCAAAACGGTAAACTGTTTATGGTATTTAAATGACATTAATAGCAGCGTAAAGAGTCATTTTTTCGTTTGATTAGCAAAACTCTGAACATTAATTACTACACCTATAGACATATCTTTAAACAGTGAAATATTTTTTTCATTTAGTAAACAAGAATTAAACTTTGAATATTTTTTTTTCGATTAACTTATGTCACTTTAGCCTATACTTTCTTCGAACATTTTTCCTTTCATTTTGACTCATGATATTAGATCCATTATCTCCAAATATTGAAAATCATACTCAAGATGAAATAATTGAGTTTTGGGAAAAAACTGAGTCTATTGCTAACATACCAAAGGAAAACTTGGATGAATCCCATGTTAACTCAAGCCTGGTTGCCTACCTGAAGTTTGCTACTGATTCCTATAAGGTTTTTATTAATACTGATCGTGACCTCTACCGGATGTCGCTAATACTGTTAGAATCGTCCTTATTTGAATTTAAAAAAGAGTTTTGCCTAAGTAAGTTGCAGTCGTTACTCAACATAGACCTACTGGAAATGAATATGAAGTTCATTATTGTTTACATTCTTCTCTGTGAGGCGAAAAAAAACGTGTACTCCTTAGAAATCATGCTCAAGTTCCAAGGATTTACTGTGTTTTATAATACCTTGTACACACAATTCGCCTATTTGAGCAAATACGGAAAGGAAAGGACAGTTGCTTCTAAACATCAATACAATTCTAATAATTCTAGCACAGGTACATCCTTGGACAGTTTAGACCGAAGTTTGACTGATATTGATTTGGGTATTATAGACGAAATGAAGCAAATTTCAACTGTTTTGATGGATTTGTTATTTCAAATTATGAAGTACTGTAAGTGTGTTATTGCTAATCTTCAAATTGTGGATGACTTTTTTGTTTACTATATGATGGAATCAATGAGGTCCGACACTATGGACGATATGTTCAATAACGCGGAGTTTAAACTGCTGTTGGCGTTGAACGAACAATATATGATGTTTGCCAAGGAGTACGACATTGAGAACAAGGTCTATAAGTATTTGATCAATGGGTCTGTCTCAAGATGTTTTACGGAGCTATTATTACTGAAATTCAATAGGGCATCGGACCCTCCGTTACAAATTATGATGTGCAAAATTATTTATCTTATCTTGACACCAAGAGGAGACTACTCTCCGATGAATTTCTTTTATACAAACGACTTACGTGTTCTTATCGATGTATTAATCAGAGAACTACAGAATATCAGTGAGGATGAAGAGGTATTGAGAAACACCCTTCTAAGGGTTCTGATTCCGCTATTAAAGAATACACAATTATCCAAAACACATTATAGAAAGGATGATTTGAATAAACTATTAAACTACTTGTCGACTTTAGATAATATATGCGTTGACAGTCCAGCGTTGCACGAGCATCAAGTTACAGTGGCCTTATCTCGGAAGTGTCTTCAACAAATTCCTTGGTTAGAGACACCTTCAACGCCTTCAGATGGAGGTTCATCGGTCTCTAGTAATAACACTAGTAGAAACTCTAGCATTGTTGCATTGGGGACGCCCGACAATCAAAATATCTTGGCTCGTAAAGGCCATCTTTATAGTAATCGTGAATTAGATGTTTCTGCAGAATCTTTGACTAAAAGAAAGGCTAAAGCTCCGCCTCCGCCTCCTCCTCCTCCTCCATCAAGAAAATGTGGAACTCCAAAATAAGTAAAGCATTATTTCTTCTTGCATTAATGTGGTTCTTCCGACCATTTCTTCTTCTACTCACTGCAGTATCTAATGACACATTGTACTTTTTATATACAAATGCAACAATCGTAACTATAAAACTAAAGTTCGGGTTGCTTCCGAATACATGCTGGCAGAATTTCAGGTTGTGTGTCACTTGTTAAAATAGGCGATATTTTTTATTTTAGAAGTTGTATATAACTGTTAATTACATAGTCAGTTTTTTTTTTTCACTATCATATTGTTTAGATTAAAAGGACTTGTCACATGAAATTTAGGTCGAGCAGAATACAATCCCGAGAAAATCAATAGGCAAAATAGCATTTATACACGTATTCTTAATCCGGATGCAGGTGCACCGATCTTAGAAATCATAGCAATTCTATCTATTTTATCTTTTTCCGTGATAACGTATTTACTACCTGTTAATGGGTCAGAAACGGAAGGTGTATCTTCATAAATTGGTTTGTAGGTGGCTGCACAAATATCGAATTTAGCATAAGGATCAAAGTCAATTGGAATGGCGTCACTGGCCATTGAGTCGGCTTTGTTTTTGATTTTACGTGCTTGTTCTGCACGAGGACCAGAAGAAATAATCTTTAAAAATTCACCGGCAAAATATGAGGCCTGTAAGAAATTTTTGTGTTTGAAATGTTGGGACATAGCCACTTGTAAAGCATTGGTACGATGAATTGGGGATAGTTTTGCCTTTGTAAAGTATGCAGCTAGCTCAAGCATGCGTACAGTATTTCCCTCCTTTAATGAGCGGCGTTCCAATTCAATGGATAAACCTAATATATACTCCCTAGCAGTTTCCAGTATCTTGTGTGCTAATTTTTCATCTTCAGCATCATCGACCATTAATAGCGTAATACGGTAGATAGCTTCTCTGAAGCATTCGATTGCAATATCTGGTTTGTTTAGTTTAAAGTTTTTGTAACCCTCATTCATTTTTTCATTAACGACATCAAGACCTGGCACGTAAGGAAGAATTTGATCTTCACTTACGGTATCATCATACGCTCTGACATAACCTAATTGAGCAGGAAGTTCACAGGGCGTACTAGGAATGTATGTTCTACAACCCTCATAAATGTTGGTAAAATATTTCTTCAATGGCTCCAGCTTGACTACACCCACTTGCTTGCTCAAGGCTTGAACAGCGGCATCAAAGGCACCAGCGGCAACTAGGACAGCAGGCAGTTTAGAATTCTTGATCCAAATGGCTGTTTCAACTTCCTGTGCTGGAGAGGTAATTTCGCCTTGCTCAACTTCTTCAGGTAACTCTTCTCCCACATCCAAATCTTCGTCACCCAAATCCCAGGCACCTTCGTCTTCACCAATATCCTCATCGTTAAAGTTTTCTTCGCCTAGTGGTTCTTCTTGCTCTTGAGTGGTGTTTACTGCTGGAGTTTCATCGTCTATAGTCAAATCGTCAATTTGACCTAAAACAGCCTTTTCAAAGTAAGATAGTTCAGCCTCTTTTAATGGCCATTTTTCAAGTGGCTTTGAGATCACTGGTCTTTGAACGAAGTTGGAGGCATCCATCTGGTCTGGTAAAGTAACATCTTGTTCATCAACTTCAGCTTGCTCCAAGAAAGCAGAAGCAGCCGCTTCATCTCCGTTAGCCTTTGCTACGGCATAAGCTAATGGTAAAGAGCCGCCCTCTGCAAAAATGCTAGATCTTTCCTTGGTTGAATTGTTGTAAAAGGTGTTTAATAGCATACTTCCAAAGTCTTCACGAGTCTGAGCGATATTTTGCATTTTAGATAGTTTGTTAACGTCACCTGTAACTAAATACAGGAAGGAAAGTTTGTCAAAAGAATGTTGAGTTTGATAAATCATTTCAGCTAAGCTGGCATTACCTTGTGCCAAGGCTTCTTGGATTAATCTTTCCCAAGTACTAGAATCATTCAGTTTTTTGGCTTCATCTAAGGCAACATCCAAATTACCGTATTCCAAAGCTAAATCAAAACGGATATGTGGGTCTTGAACGAATTGTAAAGCAATTTCTGGGTAACCTGACTTCTGCAGATAGGAAATGATATTCTGGCCAACCAAATTAGAATCTTTTATCAGACGTAAAACTTCTGGGAAATTTTTGTTAACCAGGGCCTTTTTGAAGCGATATTCTGTAGGATCAATGGTTAAAATTTCAATCTCACCTTCACGGTTCAAGCAGTACACTAATTTTCCCTGAACTTTTGTGATATATAAAGTTTTCTCCAAAGTTTTAATAATACCTCTATCCCCGTTCAATAGTGAGTACCTTATATGATTTAAAGTTGAATAAATTAATACACCAGTTTCATCCCAAGCGGCACTTTTGATTCTAATCGTTTCATGCATAGAATTAATCAATTCTAGCTTTTTGGTAGCCAAAGTTATGGTGTGCTTACTCATCAATGCAACATATTGACCATCTAAGGACCACGAAACGTACTTGACGTTTTTAACAGCCAATTGGGATACTTTTTTGCCCTGTTGGACATCATAAAGAATAACTTCTCTGGGGTGTATGACCAAAACAGATCCAGGACCTGCAGCTACAATAGTTCTTACTGTTTCCTCTACTTTGATATTTCTTGTAACTTTGTTTTCGAGAGAGCGAACTTCAACAGATTCAGTGTTCTTGTTGTAAACAACAAATCTATTACGACCAACAAAAGTAGCAAAATTACCTGTATCTTGGGTGACACTTGTTGGCTCCACAGCTCCAACTGGTTGTTTTGGTAAAATAACGAGAGCAAATTTGCCATTAGCTTCATTAACCAAAACTGAATGTTGGGAGGGATTGTACGATATACTTCTGAATGCATCCCAAGGTTGACCAATACCCTTTAAGGACGCATAAGGTAATGAAGCGACTCTTTTCTGGAAATTGAAACTTTGGATTTGCTTTTCCGCATTGACAAAAAACAACTGGTTTTGATGGATAAAGCTGCATGGTCTTTCGCGATCGAGCTTGAAAACCATAATACCAGAATCGTGAGCTGCACCAAATAGATTGATATGAGGATGTGCTGCAATCAACCAAAATCTATCGTTTTCTCTTTTGAATTGCTTTACTGGAGTTCTCTTGTCAAGATCCCAAACCCTTAGCGTTTTGTCTTCACCGACAGAAATGATCAAGTTTTGATGTGGGTGAAAGATAACACTATCAACATTGTTAGTGTGACCTCTGCAAGTATCAACTTCCCAAGCTTTCGTAGCACTCATTCTCCATAATTTAACTTGACGGTCGTCACTGCCGGAGACAATCAATGGTAAAGTTGGATGGAAAGAGGCCCAGTTGACACCTCTTGTGTGACCCTCTAGAATAAACTTGACAACACAGTCACCAAGAGAGCCATCCAATAGATTTTGTTGTGCACTCATTTGCTCCTCAAATGAACTAGTACCAGGAGCGGAGTGTCTTTTCCTTAAACCGGAAATATCCCAAATTCTGATGGTTTCATCCAGAGAAGCGGAAACGATCAGGTCATCGGTTGGATGAAATTGAGCACACATGACAAAATGATTGTGGCCGGTCAAACATGCAATTTCCTTACGGTTTTGCCAGTTCCAGATTCTTATGGTCTGGTCATCAGAAGCAGATATGATCCAAGGCAGCTCACGGTGGAAAAACACGGTACGGACATAATCCAAATGCCCAGTTAAGGTGTATAGACATTTGTTAGTATCTAAGGACCAAACTTTAATGGTATAGTCGTCACCTGCCGAAACAAAAATCGGTTGGGTTGGATGGAAATCTAGCCCACGAACAGGGCCCTCGTGGTCTTCAAATCTGTGAAGTAGTGTTCCCATCCTGTAATCCCATAATTGAATAGTAGAGGAAAACAAAGCCACCAAAACCCAAGGTCTGGAGGGGTGGAAGGCAATGCCCTTGGCCCTAGTGGACTTTGATTCAAATTTAGTTAACATCTTCATCTTGATCCAGTAATGAAATGAACAAAGACACTACAGAAGAAAAAAAGTATACTGATTTCAGGTTAAATAAACCGCGAATTTGTAAACAGGTATGATAATGTTTTTATTCAAAAGTGTAAAGGGAAGATAAAATAAAAAGAAAAAACTTTATATCTTAAGCAAAGAAGGGGGTAAGTAACAAATGTTTGGAAAATCCTGCTGGTTTCGCCAATTCTATGATTTACCTAATTGCAATGCCTCTTCAAACAAGTTTGTGGTCCCTGTATGCTACTGAATCGAGGCTCAATCGTCACAGTCTCGAAGACGGATCTGTTATTTATTCAAGTTGGCAAATTGTCGATTTCGTTTCGTGTTGTCGAAATTTTCGGTCGCTCTGTACGTCGTATAAATGCTGACAATAAGAATAATAGTTAAGAGTACATACTAAATTATGTGTTACAATATACTAGATGAAGGCTCGTCAACGAGGCAAGCAATGGTTGGAACTACTCGTCCACAAGAGTGGCAGTTTTTTCGTCGAACTTCAATAGGCCTTTCCGCTCCTTTAGTTTGGCCTGTACTAGCACAAGTAGGTTGTATAAGATAGAAAGAGTGGGTGTAGCGACGCCGTTTCTTTTCGCGATTCTTATGGGGTTGCCTAGGATGACTTCTAGCTCCATCAATTGGCCCTTCTCGCAGTCCACGCACATGGATGGCTTGAACACCTTTTTCCTGGTAATCTCTGTAAACATCGTTATGAACTCCTCTTCGATAATGATGCCTTCACTCGCCGCAATGGCGATGATCTCCCTCATGGCAGGGTGGAACACTTCAATTTCTGTGCTCTTCTTGTTAACCCCAAACTCCAGGCAACGCGGAACGTCTAGCCCCACAAGTGCCGTGGATGTGTTGATAGCTGCATTGTAGAGCAACTTCTTCCACCGAGAGTAACGGACCCTAGGGTCAAATTCGACAAAGTTTTGCCCCTCGTTGCTGTACATCCTGACGAAGTCGTTGGCAGCCTGGATAGCAGCAGCGTCCTGTGGATCAAAAGCTCCACACGATAAGTGGTCCTGGCCCACTTGACTGATATGGCCTGACCCGATCTTAGTGGATCCGATTAACTGGATGCCAGAAAGCACCGTGTAACGATACTGCTCTCTGGGAAATTCCGCCCATATCTCCTTCTCAATATCGATTCCGTTCTGTACCAGTAAAATGTGTGTCGTCAATTGCGGCCCATGTAGCTCTTTATTCTTCTCAAGCACAGGTCTGATGATGTTGGACACCCTTGAATTAACGGGCCCATCTATGATGTTCTTGGTAGTCACTACAATATAGTTGTATCCTTGGTTGTCTGCGGCAGAAGCAGCGTCCTCGACGCTGCTGTAAATATGGTGGGGTCTCCAACCTTCTAACCGGCCATAGTCACATGATTCGATTGTGTAGCCATGCTTCAATACCCTATCGTAGTCAGATCTGACTACCAAGGAAACGTCGCTCTCCTTCTTAAGCCACAACGAAAGCGCAGTAATGACCCCAACGCCACCTGCCCCGATAACTAGTATTCTAGACATTTTCGACATTAGCTTATGCCAACTTGTATCCTGGCACCGGGACTGTAGTTTATGAGGTATATCAATATGTCCTAATTAAGGCTATATAATTTGGTATTACTATCACTTGCCACGGGGAAACTGAAATTTTTTTCGTTTCGCCACCAAGAAAGGCTAATTGAATACAGTTCAAGAGGTTGATATAGCTAAGTGGGCATGAAGGTTATGAATTGTAATTGGAGGTGCGGCAAGTGTGCAAGACGGGTAAAGGAGAGTATAGAACGATGTCTGCTAAAGTTCCATCTAACGCCACGTTTAAGAACAAGGAAAAACCTCAAGAGGTTCGCAAAGCCAACATCATCGCTGCACGTTCTGTTGCAGATGCCATCCGTACTTCATTGGGTCCCAAGGGTATGGACAAGATGATTAAGACATCTCGTGGAGAAATCATCATCTCTAATGATGGCCACACCATTCTAAAACAGATGGCCATTCTGCATCCGGTGGCCAGAATGCTAGTAGAGGTTTCTGCCGCGCAGGACTCGGAAGCCGGTGATGGTACCACTTCTGTGGTGATCTTGACCGGAGCTCTATTGGGTGCTGCTGAGAGGCTGTTAAACAAGGGCATCCATCCAACCATCATTGCGGACTCCTTTCAAAGTGCTGCGAAGAGATCTGTCGATATTCTTTTAGAAATGTGCCATAAGGTTTCGTTGAGCGATAGAGAACAGCTGGTTCGTGCTGCATCCACTTCTTTGAGTTCCAAGATTGTGTCTCAATACTCTTCGTTTTTGGCGCCCTTGGCAGTGGACTCCGTATTGAAGATATCTGATGAAAACTCTAAGAATGTTGACCTGAACGATATCAGACTGGTCAAAAAAGTTGGTGGTACCATTGATGACACAGAAATGATAGATGGTGTGGTCTTGACACAAACGGCAATCAAATCTGCTGGTGGTCCGACAAGAAAGGAAAAAGCAAAGATTGGGTTAATTCAATTCCAAATATCTCCTCCAAAGCCCGACACAGAAAATAATATCATCGTTAATGACTATAGACAAATGGATAAGATCCTTAAAGAAGAAAGAGCGTATTTGCTAAATATCTGTAAAAAAATTAAAAAGGCCAAGTGTAACGTGCTGTTGATTCAGAAATCCATCTTGAGAGATGCGGTAAATGATTTGGCTCTTCATTTCTTGTCAAAATTGAACATAATGGTGGTAAAGGATATCGAGAGAGAAGAAATCGAGTTTCTGTCGAAGGGCTTGGGTTGTAAGCCAATTGCTGATATAGAATTGTTCACCGAAGATAGATTGGGTTCCGCTGATTTAGTTGAGGAGATCGATAGCGATGGTTCCAAGATAGTTAGAGTAACTGGTATAAGAAACAATAATGCAAGACCAACCGTCTCTGTTGTTATTCGTGGTGCAAACAACATGATCATTGATGAAACAGAGCGTTCCCTCCATGATGCACTATGTGTTATTCGTTGTCTAGTGAAAGAGAGAGGTTTAATCGCTGGTGGTGGTGCTCCAGAAATTGAAATATCCCGTAGGTTGAGTAAGGAAGCAAGGTCTATGGAAGGTGTACAGGCTTTTATTTGGCAAGAATTTGCCTCTGCTTTGGAAGTTATTCCAACGACTTTGGCTGAAAACGCAGGTTTGAATAGTATCAAAGTTGTCACAGAATTGCGCTCTAAGCATGAAAATGGTGAATTGAATGACGGTATCTCTGTTAGACGATCTGGTACTACGAACACCTATGAAGAACACATCTTACAACCCGTACTTGTTAGTACAAGTGCAATTACCTTAGCGTCTGAATGTGTTAAATCCATCTTACGTATTGATGATATTGCATTCAGCCGTTAACATGGGTTTCCCAGTATCCATATGTTTATGCATATATACATATATATGTTGATTTAGTGTATTTTCCACTACATAAAAACTAAAAAACATTCAAAATGAAAAGTCAGGACCCTTTTCAAAAAGGATCGCAATTATACTATTTTAAAAGTTTAAAAGCGTTTCTCTTTAATGCGTAGGATACTCCGCTCATTATTGTGGTCGTGGCGGTTACATACCCTAAATAGCTAAAGGCCTTTTGAAAGTCCTGTTTTCTATCTTCGAAATCCTCCTCGGTTTTTTCACAGCCCTCTTCTTTCTCATATAAAAGTAATAATACTCCAGATCCAAGATATACCATTTGGAAAAACGTGTTCCATTTTGATAGTTGGGAAGGTCTGACCTCAGCGCTGGGATAGCGAACAATATCCCAATAGGAATTCCATGCCACACGACCAGGATATTTCAACTTTAAAGTGCTATATCGTATAAACAAAGCACTTATGGCTAGTAGCACATCTCTACCCAGAATTATCGCCGCAATAGATACCGGTATAATCTGAGGGCCGGATGGTACAGATAATGCCAAAGTTGTTGTGATCATGAGTAGTTTATCTGCAAGTGGATCTAATATGGTTCCTGCAATGGTTTTCAGGCCGTATTTTCTTGCTATATACCCATCCATAAAATCAGTGATGCTGGAAAATGCAAACAAACCTAATGCTGGGGTCAAATTATTCGTTATAATGAAGAGTCCGATAAAGGGTGTACATCCTATTCGTGATAAAGTCAAAATGTTGGGAATATTGAGCAACTTGCTCTTTATATGAGGAGTTTTACTCGGATTGGTAGCATATTCCCTCCTAGTGAGATCTCTGAAAAGATTGTAATTTAATTGCGGGTTTACCTTAAAGCGTACAGTTAACCCTGATAACACATGATAGAATGGCCTTTTCGGTATAGTTCTCCGAAGTAATGCGGAGCATGAATAAATGGGCACCATTTGAATCATTGACTAAATTATTAGGGACCAAACTATGCTACCAGGCCTGCTTGTTTCTCAATTGCCTCCTTTCTATATTTTTTCAATTGTAAATATTGTATACTCCCGATTAAGAGGATGGCTTCATGAATCGAGCTTTTTCACACTCCAGTTTCGGAAATAGTCGCCGCACAATGATTCGAAGACATGACTGTGAAGTGTTGGTTGACATTTAATATGGTTTCATGTAAGAGATCCCAGAGCTACGGACTTGGCTTTTTCTTCCTGTAATTGTTTGCCAAACGTTGGGTAAACGCACATATAAGTATATTTTACTTTCCTTCTCCCTTCGTCAGTTTTTCTTTTGCTGTAATATATTGTTCTCAAAAGTTGTTTGGTATACAAAAGTGCAAGGTTTTTACTGGTTGTTACAGGTTCAGAGTTCCAATAAAGAAGATATTAGAACGATCTTATCAATATTATCCAATTTCAACTAATATGAATGTATTAGTCTATAATGGCCCAGGGACTACGCCAGGATCAGTTAAGCATGCTGTTGAAAGTTTACGTGACTTTTTGGAACCCTATTACGCCGTCAGTACTGTCAATGTTAAGGTATTACAGACAGAACCATGGATGTCAAAGACCTCCGCTGTAGTTTTTCCTGGTGGTGCCGATCTTCCTTACGTTCAAGCTTGTCAACCCATTATTTCTCGATTGAAACATTTTGTTAGCAAACAAGGTGGTGTCTTTATCGGATTTTGTGCAGGAGGTTACTTTGGCACCAGCCGTGTAGAATTTGCTCAAGGTGACCCTACAATGGAAGTATCAGGAAGCAGGGATTTGCGATTCTTTCCGGGAACAAGCAGAGGACCTGCGTACAATGGATTTCAGTATAACAGCGAGGCCGGTGCACGTGCAGTTAAATTGAATCTTCCAGATGGCTCACAGTTCTCAACTTATTTCAATGGAGGAGCCGTTTTTGTTGATGCAGATAAATTTGATAATGTCGAGATCTTGGCCACGTACGCAGAACACCCGGATGTGCCTTCTTCTGACTCAGGAAAAGGTCAAAGTGAAAACCCAGCTGCTGTAGTGCTATGTACGGTCGGAAGAGGAAAGGTTTTACTCACTGGACCACACCCTGAATTCAACGTCCGTTTTATGAGGAAATCCACAGATAAGCATTTTCTTGAAACCGTTGTGGAAAACCTGAAAGCACAGGAAATCATGAGGTTGAAATTTATGAGAACGGTTCTTACCAAAACTGGGTTGAATTGTAATAATGACTTCAATTATGTAAGAGCTCCAAATTTGACACCACTGTTTATGGCTAGTGCACCTAATAAGCGGAATTACTTGCAAGAAATGGAAAACAACTTAGCTCATCATGGAATGCATGCAAATAATGTTGAACTCTGCTCAGAATTAAACGCCGAAACTGACTCTTTCCAATTTTATAGAGGCTATAGAGCCTCTTACGATGCAGCAAGTTCGTCCTTGCTTCATAAAGAGCCAGATGAGGTTCCTAAGACCGTAATATTTCCTGGCGTAGATGAAGATATTCCACCATTTCAATATACGCCCAATTTTGACATGAAAGAATACTTCAAGTATCTGAATGTTCAAAACACCATAGGTTCTTTACTTCTATATGGTGAAGTTGTTACATCAACGAGTACCATATTGAATAATAATAAATCCTTATTAAGTTCGATCCCTGAAAGCACTTTACTTCACGTGGGTACTATTCAGGTTTCTGGGCGTGGGAGAGGTGGTAACACTTGGATTAATCCTAAAGGTGTTTGCGCATCAACGGCCGTCGTAACAATGCCGCTTCAATCGCCTGTGACTAATCGAAATATATCAGTTGTTTTTGTCCAGTATCTTTCTATGCTTGCTTACTGTAAGGCGATACTTTCGTACGCTCCTGGATTTTCAGATATTCCTGTTAGGATCAAATGGCCCAATGACCTTTATGCTTTGAGCCCCACCTACTATAAGCGTAAAAACTTGAAATTGGTTAACACCGGTTTTGAGCATACAAAGTTGCCCTTAGGTGATATCGAGCCCGCTTATCTTAAGATCTCTGGTTTATTAGTTAATACCCACTTCATAAACAATAAATATTGTTTGCTACTTGGCTGTGGTATAAATTTGACTAGTGATGGTCCTACAACTTCATTACAAACTTGGATTGATATCCTGAATGAAGAACGCCAACAATTACACCTTGATTTATTGCCAGCAATAAAGGCAGAAAAGCTGCAGGCACTCTATATGAATAACCTTGAGGTCATATTAAAACAGTTTATTAACTACGGAGCTGCGGAAATATTGCCAAGTTATTATGAGTTGTGGTTACATAGTAACCAAATAGTAACATTACCAGATCACGGAAATACGCAAGCCATGATTACTGGTATCACGGAAGACTACGGTTTACTGATTGCAAAAGAATTGGTAAGCGGTAGTTCCACTCAATTTACAGGAAACGTTTATAATTTACAGCCGGACGGTAACACTTTTGATATCTTCAAGAGCTTAATTGCTAAAAAGGTTCAGAGTTAAGAGTCTACCACTTGAAGCTTAGAAGTTGGACGGACGTAATTTAAATGCATTTACTAGCGCCGTTGGTTTTCCCAATGCTCTGCGGATATAAATTAGTTACTTGATTCCCTATCCCTACCATAATGCTATGAAAAATAATGGTATATTTGGTATACGTTTTTATTATGATACAAAAATAAACTAGAAATATTATTTGAGAAACTATATATAATGTAATAACGTCAAATACGTAAGGATGATATACTATATCATCTGGAATTTTCATTTTCATTATGCTTTTGTTCGTCTTGCTTTGGAGAATATGCAGGAGATCCTGGGCTGTAGCCTGGAGATGTTGGGGAGTAAGAAGGTGAAGTAGGGCTATAGTTTGGAGAGGTGGGAGAGTAAGAAGGTGATGTTGGGGAATAGGATGGTGATGTTGGAGAGTATGAAGGCGATGTAGGACTATAACTTGGTGATGTTGGGGAATAGGCTGGAGACGTTGGGCTGTAACTTGGTGACGTTGGGCTGTAACTTGGTGACGTAGGAGAGTATGATGGAGATGTAGGAGAATAAGAAGGAGACGTAGGGCTGTAGCTTGGCGACGTGGGAGAGTAGGAAGGCGACGTTGGCGAATACGATGGTGACGTTGGAGAATACGATGGCGACGTTGGCGAATATGATGGTGACGTTGGCGAATATGATGGTGACGTTGGTGAATACGATGGTGATGTAGGTGAGTACGATGGTGATGTTGGCGAGTACGATGGTGATGTTGGTGAGTACGATGGTGATGTTGGTGAGTACGCTGGAGAGGTAGGAGAGTATGTTGGGGAAGTTGGAGAAAAGCCTGGTGAGGAGACTCCAAATCCGGGAGATGTAGGTGCTTCACCATAAGCACCAAATGGAGACGTGGCTTCACCATAATCAGCACCACCGTACGCTGTAAATCCTCCAGCCATAGCGTCATTTGAACCCGAATCAACCAGAGGTGAAAACATTAGCTCATCTTTAACGTCAAGATCTGCATTGACCAAACCACTTTCGTTACTGTATGGTGTGACGCCACCATCTTGTCCGTCTTCAATCTCAGTTATTTTTTGTTCTGGCATGTATTTTACCAGTGACTCCTCATCGATCATCACATCAAATGCACCGGTACCGATTGGAGCCATTTGACCAAGAATGACATTTTCCGAAACACCACGACAATCATCTAATTCGGCTGAAGCACCAGCTTCAAACAAAATTTCGACAGTTTCTTCAAATGAACATCTCATTAAGGCACCTGTATTTGATCTGTTGAAACCATGACGAGTAACAGAAGTTAAGCCACCTTGGGTTGTCATAACATCGACTAACAAAGCCATATGACGGTAGTTAACATACGAACCATCAGAAGCAATAACATTGTAAACTTCTTTATACAAGGCTGCACGACCAGCTTCAATACCTAGAACTTCCATTATATCAATGAAGGAGTTGGTATAGATTCTGGTTGGGTCGATACCAGGAACAGTCATAACTTCAGATAAGTTAACACCATCTGTTTCCAACACCCATTCAGGTTCCTTAACGTATTCACCAGTTGGACTTGGTACTTTACGGTCATATTTCATCATGACAACACGCTCGATGTTCTCTACACCACGTAATGTAATATTCTCTAACATTGTGTTCTCAATTTTCTTCAACATATGATCTTCTTCTGCTTCAGTCTCAGCATCTAGTGACTTTGGACGAACAACACGACAACGGATGATCAACTTCTCATCGTTGTCTTCAGACCAGATAACAAACAAATCATTTTTGAATGTTTGCTTGATTCTTTCACCAACCTGACCCATTGTTAAGTCTTTATCATTCATTGCTGCACGATCCAGTTCCAGACGTAATAACCAAGGTGATTGTTGGTCAAAAGATTGTTCAGCCTCTTCATCCAATAATGAGAAATGAAGTTGGATAATTTCTTCATCTTCTGGAATAACTGTGGAACGTGGATCAGGATCATAGTAAATTTCTGAAGCAATAGTGACACTCTTTAAAGTGGTATGCTCGATAGCAGATCTGATCAACTTCGCTTGTTCTTGATCGGCAGCATGACCAGGCTCTAAGTATACAGTCAAGGAAGGGGTTTTCATGTTTTTGGCCACATTCAAAATTTCCTTTAAACGGGGGACACCAGAAGTAACTTTTTTGGAAGCAACACCAGCAAAATGGAAGGTGTTAAGGGTCATTTGTGTGGCTGGTTCACCAATGGATTGGGCTGCTAGAACACCAACCATTTCACCAGGGTGAACAACAGAACGGAGGAATTGTGCCTCGATATTACTTAATACCCAATCGAATGCCTGTTTTGTTAGTCTGTACTCTTGTAGAACTCTACGTGTGGCCAAACGGGAACGTAATAAACAGCAGAACAATGTAACTGCATCTCGCTGGGCATTTTGTATAATTTCATTCTTACCACGCAACACTAATAAGTTTTCTTGCAAATCCTTTACACCAAGAACGATGTCTTTGATTGTTAAATCAGATGGTTTCGTATGATCTATGTGGAAAGTTTGTTGAGCATTTTGAATAATACGTCTTATGTTGACTGGTAATGGCCAGTTTGCTTCACCATCAACAAAAACTTCCCTCAAAAATTTACGATCTTTCACTAATTGTTTGTATTCTTCATCCAGGAGAACTTGAAGTTTCAAATCGCCAAGTATCTCAGATCCGGATTCCAATAGTGAGGGATCAAGGGTATGGTCTGTATTCAATAAATCAACTCTGTATCTCTTTTCAAAAGCTGCATCGGAGCCACCAATAGTATCTAGCGATTGCTTTTCAATATGCGCAGCATCCATACCATCTTCACCATAAATAAACTGAATAACGTTACCCAATGAGTTTCTTGTGGTGTTATCGTAATGAACCATGATATCTTCTAGAGCTTTCACTAAACGACGTTGAATATAACCTGTTTCGGCTGTTTTGACGGCGGTATCGATAAGACCTTCACGACCACCCATTGCATGGAAAAAAAATTCTTGTGGGGTCAAACCTCTCAAATATGAGTTCTCAACAAAACCTTTAGACTCTGGGGAGTAATCATCTTTAGAGAAATGAGGTAAGGTACGATCAACGAACCCAAAAGCAATACGTTTACCTTCAACAGATTGCTGTCCTACACAAGCTGACATTTGCGCGATATTAATAAATGAACCCTTGGAACCTGCCATAACCATTTGTTTCACATTGTTCAAATCTTTCAAATTGACTTCAGCTAAACGACCTGCCTTATCTCTTGCTTCATTTAGGAACCGAACAACGTTATCCTCAAAAGACTCACGGAGAGTCATACCATGTTTAGCAGTCAATAAGTTTGCCTGGGCTTCTTTCGTAACATCCAAAACTTTCTTTTTAGCCTCTGCAATTGTCTCTGTAATTTCCCTCATTGTTGGGCCGTCCGCAATGGTATCACCAATACCTGTTGAAAACCCATTATGTAGTAACCAAAAGTTAACAACTTTCTGTATGTTACCAAACAACTTAGCACAAACTTGAGGTCCCTTTTCTCTCGTAACAACATGAATTAAACCACCATTGGAGGAACCAACGGTTTTTTTCTCTACTACACCAAAAATGATTTGACCGTCAATAATAAGCATACCATTATCCTTTGGAGAAAGCAGAGTAGTGCCCTCATCAAAACGTTGTAAATGAATACCGTTTGGGATAGCCACAGACAAGATTTGTTTACCGGACCACAAAGGTTTGGGCTTGATAATTGCAGGTGTCGGAATAACACCATCCCAATCTGGAACCCAATAAAGCATATTCAAAACTTGATCAAGTTCTATAAATGTATCTCTTAATGTCAGTTTACGAATACCACACAAAGTATCTTGAACAATACCCATACAAGGTTTGTTAGATTGTGGTGAAACAATTTGCAGAGGAACAGCACATAATTGAGAAAGTTCCGCCCTTGTTTCCTCAGACTGAGGAACGTGAAGATTCATTTCGTCACCGTCGAAATCGGCATTGTATGGAGATGTAACGGACAAATTCAATCTAAATGTAGAATATGGAATAACTTTTACTCTGTGGGCCATCATGGACATTTTGTGCAACGAAGGTTGACGGTTGAATAAAACTGGATCATTGTCCATAATATGACGTTCAACTTTCCACCCATACTGTAATTGAATATCACCTGCCCTTTTACTGTATCTTAAATCTATACGGTCTCCGCTATCACGAATGACGTATTTGGCACCGGGGTGCTCATTTGGTCCATTCCTAACAAGTTGCGTCAGACGATCTATGTTATATGGTGTGACCACTTCTGGGTATGTTAAAGTCTTGGCAATAGATTTTGGAACACCGACTTGGTCTAATTCCAAATTAGGATCACCAGAAATAACAGTTCTTGCCGAAAAATCCACACGCTTACCCATTAAATTACCTCTGATACGACCCTCTTTACCCTTCAAACGAGCACGAATAGATTTAACGGGACGGCCGGACTTTTGAAGAGCTTGTGGTTGACCAGCAATATCATTATCCATATAAGTGGCAACATGAAATTGTAATAAACTCTCTGCTTCTTCAATAGCATGATGTGGAGCACCGTTATGCTCTAGTGTTTCCAAACTAATATTAGCTTTTAAAATATCAGCAAGTTTAAAGGTTAAATCATCCTCACCTCTTTGAGATTCATTGAAGGAAATGGATGGACGCACCGGTGGTGGTGGGACAGGAAGGCATGTTAAAATCATCCATTCTGGACGAGAAAAAACTTCGTTGAAACCCAAACTAGTGAAGTCTTTTACTGAGATATGCTTAAAAATATTCAAGATTTCCTCCGTACTTAAAACTCTTAGTTCTGGTTCATCCGCATCCCCCGTGGCTCTATCTTTTTTCCAACTACCAACTAATTTCAACCCATCCTTACGAATTGTAGGCTGTGTATTACCACAACCTCCCCTTGATACGAGCTGAGTAGGATCATCTTCAGAAGGGACATCTGTTTCGCAGACCATTTTTGTTTTACATAAAGTCCAAATTGCAGCAAACCTTTTTTTACTGTCTTTGATTGCTAGAGCTTGTCTCATTAATTCATTATGTTCATCCAGTAATAGCTTACCACAGTGCATACAGACACACTCACATACTTTCTTAATTTTGGCAATAAAACCAACATGAAATACAGGTTTTGCTAAATCTATGTGACCAAAATGACCAGGACATTCGTTCATACCCTCTTGACAAGTTTGACACTTCAGATTACGATCAATAGAGCCTAACCTAGGGTCGTTTAGACCACCAATTTTCGCTCTCGTCTGGGTTTCATCCATTGTCTCTGGAAATCTAATTTTGGCCACACTGATTGCTCTAACTTCTTCAGGTGAGAAAAGACCGAATTGGACCTCTTTTACTGTACGGAGTGGAGCACTAGAATACTGTTGTCCTACCATGTCTGATTTATATTTTGGGGTAAAGTGTTATTGCTATCTTTATGATTGGTCCCTCTTCTGGAAAAAGAAAAGGTAAAATTTTTTTGAAATTTGGTTAACAAGGATAGAAAGTAAAAAATGGTAAATTTTTTTTTTTGGAGTTTCTAGTTGAGGTTTTTATAATTATATTATTATTAACAGAGTTTGATTTCTTAGTCAAATATTCTGGTAGATAAACTTGAGGATATCGTATTTCAAAATTAATCTGGAATGAAAAAAAAAACCTCTTATAATACAGTAGTTTTAGTTTTCCTTGAAAGTTGATCAGGGAATTCGCTAGGAAAACTTATGCAGAAAAGCAAATATAAACAAATGGTTAACTTTGGAGGGTTTTTATCTGTTTATATCGATCCTGTTCAAATTTTATTGGAAAATGAAAGGAATAAAAAAAAATGGAAGATAAAACTAACAAAGAGAGTCGATCAGAACAACACAGATATGATTTCAGTTAATGAACGAATCGGATGTTCTTATGATACCTCTGTGAGAGCAATTAATGTTCTTGCTGCACTCTAAAGGACGATACAAAGCTGGCGGTGAATGGTGCTGCACGCTCTTCTTGTTTGTCCACTTGTTGCCACTGAACAAACTAAGGAGAACCGACGGTCGAAATGAAAAAAAAAAAATGTTTAAAACCGACAATCGTCTTTAGTGAGTAAAGTCATGCGGGTAATGGAGGTCCGGGTTACCGTATGATAGTCCCTAATATAGACTCATATATATATATATATATTCTGATGGTAATGAAATTCGAATATACGGCATTTTAGCACCTTAATCTCGTAATATCCTTTTCGAGAGTTTGGCCTCGTACTTCTTGAAATCTGCGTCTATCAATTTCTCGTCTTTTTCCTCTTCAGTGTCGTTGTCAGCATCCACCTCTGAATCGCTTGCCTCGCTATCGTTAGCCCAAAGAGTATATTCATCATTTTTATCACCATCTTCCTCGTCGCTGATGTCGATAATGTCTCTGAGCACGCTTGTGTATTTTGTTCTTTTATCTTTCGTGCTGTTGTTGGCCGTCAGCGTCTTGATATGCCCATTATCTTCAACTATTTCACCAGTTTTCAGGTCTACGAGGTCTCCTTGTTCTTCAATAGACTCGTATTTGCTTATGATGTTGGACCACACTTTTCTCATGTTTTCGTCTGCTAGTTTGTGGCGCTCCATGACTTCATCATCGGTTAGTTTAGGGATGATGTGGTTTTCCTTGGACATTATATACACATGACCATTTCTTTCAGCAATTGGCCGTGAAATTCCATCGTCCTTTTTGGTCTTCCGTTTTTCGATATTTGGCGGATATACTCGATGAACAGGATTGCAATCGCTATGTTTTCGTATTTTGGACTCACTCTTCTTGCCGGACTCTTTCAATAGTCCTTTTAAGGCACCATGGAGATTTTTCAGGCTTCTTCTTTTAGAAATTTTCTTATTGGTTTTCATCCTTCTGTTAATTTGTAGTGGAGGCGTCGATATGCTGTATCCCACTTTTTGTTTATATATCATCTGATCCATTAGCTGAAAAATCGCGGTACTGAAGCTTTTTTCATGGCGCCCTTGAAACTTTCTCCTTCCGCCTGCGCATTATATAAAATACGTTACAATAGGAAAAGATGACAGTTACTTAAAGTAAAGCTTCACAGCTTCAGACAAAAAAAGTATGAAACTTGTGAAGATGTTTTTATGCTGATCCGGCAGACGGCCATTCCATTATTTAGTTCTGATTTTAGTGGAAAAACTTTCGAAACTTAAAATAATAATAGCCCATTCTTGGACTGAGGTACATTTTCTTCTTATTGGATTTCGTTTATTAGCTGTTTAACATATTTCTGTAGGGTTTTTTTTTTTTTTTTTGTACAGATTAGAAACCATACAGTGTAAACCATTATATAGGTCAATTAATATATTTATAGATCATCCTGTCAATTTTTTTTTATTTTTTTTTGCAAAGCTCCCTTTTTCCTGAAACCAACAACAAAATATAAAAAAAAAATGATAAGCAGGATTTTTTCTTTTAATAATTCCTTAAAATTAACTAACAAGCTGAAGCCCTTACAACAAAGTAAGTCAAACCCAATTCACAAAAAAAAAATCTGTTTTATTTCAGATATGCAGGGTATATACATGGCACAGATAACCTTTTAATGAAAAGTAGCAATTGTGATACTAGCGCCTTTTTCCTTGCAAGAAAAGGGTTCCCTGTTCCTGCATCGTCCATCGGCATAGAGATGTCGCCGCTACCCTATCCAATTCTACCGCATGCCTAACAAAATGATTTCCGATTTTTTCAATCTAACTCCGTCATTTCTTATCTGAGTTTTCCTCCCCGAGATAAATTGAACAAAGAATTTAATCGGCTCATATGTGAAAAAGTGTGATACTTACCGCAATGGGCAAAAATTATTAAAAAAAATCTAATTCCGCGCTTGGCTATTATCTCATTACCGACTCAACGGTGACTACCTGCCGTACACGCTTCCCCTTTGCTTCTTCCTCCACCTCGAAAGTAGAACATATACATGGAACAGACATAAGCTCTTCAGCGTATCTATTTCATAAGTGGAGAGCATCGAACAATAAACCTTTGCCTAATTTCATATAACATCCAGTATTCATTTTTTTTAGTTGACGCTAAGGCATTCGCTTGTGAAATTAAAGAGCAGATCAGGAATAGTATCAATAGTCTAAACCATCAAGTTGCACAGAAACCACTATATATATATGGAAATATCTCGAATATTGCTTGTATGAACGATAGCCAAAACTGCCTACGACAGAGGGAAGAAAATAGTCATCTGAATCCTGGAAATGACTTCGGCCACCACCAGGGTGCAGAATGTACGATAAATCATAACAACATGCCACACCGCAATGCATACACAGAATCTACGAATGACACGGAAGCAAAGTCCATAGTGATGTGCGACGATCCTAACGCATACCAAATTTCCTACACAAATAATGAGCCGGCGGGAGATGGAGCTATAGAAACCACGTCCATTCTACTATCGCAACCGCTGCCGCTGCGATCGAATGTGATGTCTGTCTTGGTAGGCATATTTGTTGCCGTGGGGGGCTTCTTGTTTGGGTATGACACTGGACTTATAAACAGTATCACGGATATGCCGTATGTTAAAACCTACATTGCTCCGAACCATTCATATTTCACCACTAGCCAAATAGCCATACTCGTATCATTCCTCTCCCTAGGAACATTTTTCGGTGCGTTAATCGCTCCCTATATTTCAGATTCATATGGTAGGAAGCCAACAATTATGTTTAGTACCGCTGTTATCTTTTCCATCGGAAACTCATTACAGGTGGCATCCGGTGGCTTGGTGCTATTAATCGTCGGAAGAGTGATCTCAGGTATCGGGATCGGGATAATCTCTGCTGTGGTTCCTCTTTATCAAGCTGAAGCTGCGCAGAAGAACCTTAGAGGTGCCATCATTTCCAGTTATCAGTGGGCTATCACTATTGGGTTACTCGTGTCCAGTGCAGTATCGCAAGGAACTCATTCCAAAAATGGCCCGTCTTCATATAGAATACCAATTGGTTTGCAGTACGTTTGGTCAAGTATTTTAGCTGTGGGCATGATATTCCTTCCAGAGAGTCCAAGATATTACGTCTTGAAGGATGAACTCAATAAAGCTGCAAAATCGTTATCCTTTTTAAGAGGCCTCCCGATCGAAGATCCAAGACTCTTAGAGGAGCTTGTTGAAATAAAAGCCACTTACGATTATGAAGCATCGTTCGGCCCGTCAACACTTTTAGATTGTTTCAAAACAAGTGAAAATAGACCCAAACAGATTTTACGAATATTTACTGGTATCGCCATACAAGCTTTTCAACAGGCATCTGGTATCAATTTTATATTCTACTATGGAGTTAATTTTTTCAACAACACAGGGGTGGACAACTCTTACTTGGTTTCTTTTATCAGCTATGCCGTCAACGTCGCCTTCAGTATACCGGGTATGTATTTAGTGGATCGAATTGGTAGAAGACCAGTCCTTCTTGCTGGAGGTGTCATAATGGCAATAGCAAATTTAGTCATTGCCATCGTTGGTGTTTCCGAGGGAAAAACTGTTGTTGCTAGTAAAATTATGATTGCTTTTATATGCCTTTTCATTGCTGCATTTTCGGCGACATGGGGTGGTGTCGTGTGGGTGGTATCTGCTGAACTGTACCCACTTGGTGTCAGATCGAAATGTACCGCCATATGCGCTGCCGCAAATTGGCTAGTTAATTTCACCTGTGCCCTGATTACACCTTACATTGTTGATGTCGGATCACACACTTCTTCAATGGGGCCCAAAATATTCTTCATTTGGGGCGGCTTAAATGTCGTGGCCGTTATCGTTGTTTATTTCGCTGTTTATGAAACGAGGGGATTGACTTTGGAAGAGATTGACGAGTTATTTAGAAAGGCCCCAAATAGCGTCATTTCTAGCAAATGGAACAAAAAAATAAGGAAAAGGTGCTTAGCCTTTCCCATTTCACAACAAATAGAGATGAAAACTAATATCAAGAACGCTGGAAAGTTGGACAACAACAACAGTCCAATTGTACAGGATGACAGCCACAACATAATCGATGTGGATGGATTCTTGGAGAACCAAATACAGTCCAATGATCATATGATTGCGGCGGATAAAGGAAGTGGCTCGTTAGTAAACATCATCGATACTGCCCCCCTAACATCTACAGAGTTTAAACCCGTGGAACATCCGCCAGTAAATTACGTCGACTTGGGGAATGGTTTGGGTCTGAATACATACAATAGAGGTCCTCCTTCTATCATTTCTGACTCTACTGATGAGTTCTATGAGGAAAATGACTCTTCTTATTACAATAACAACACTGAACGAAATGGAGCTAACAGCGTCAATACATATATGGCTCAACTAATCAATAGCTCATCTACTACAAGCAACGACACATCGTTCTCTCCATCACACAATAGCAATGCAAGAACGTCCTCTAATTGGACGAGTGACCTCGCTAGTAAGCACAGCCAATACACTTCCCCCCAATAAAAACCAATAGCATCTTACGATCGTTCGAGGTCTTATAAACCGTTTTATATAAATTATTCTTATACACGCACTCTTGAGTTTCTTTTAACATTCCAACATGATAGACATAGAAAAGAATTATAGATAACACATAACATTACTCACAAGTAGCCCATGAGTTTGATTTTTCCTCGTTAATTCGGTGTCAAGTGGAATACAAAATGGGTCAACTGATCATAACTATTACCCGGATAATCTACATCATGTGGTACGTTAACGATGTATGGTTTCCTAAATCACCGGGTTCCAGATGCGGGTTGTTGTTGTTCGATCTTGCACCTCCACGTACTCCTTTTGAATAGTACACATATACCCTTACAGGAGATCGGACGTGTGCGATTATTGTTACCTCGTCACCTGTTATCGGTTGAACTGTTTTAGCTCTTTCCATTCCCTTTGTTAATAGTAGTTTAATTCTTCGGAAACTTTCTACGCAGACTCAAGTTGCAATAGGCTAAAGATAAGGCAGACACTTTGTATGTAACGAGTTTCATTAGGAGGGATAGACGCACGACACTATCTGGTACTACGTGTTATATCATACCCAGAAGGAAGGACTCTCTCCACTGAACGGTGGGATGAGTTCCTAAAGGCGCCCCTTTATTTGATCAGGAAGCCGTATTGATTATCTAATAGGGCCTAGTTATCCTAATTGTGGGGAGTCGAGCAGTACGGCTCTGATGTTTTTCGAACGAAGATAAGGAGTTGACATACAAAGTCAACAGAAGTTCTTCTTGTTAGCGTCTCTGTGCTCAATATCTCTCTTTTTTTCTTTAAGTAGTAATTACTAACATCAGCCAACCAATAGAGATAAAAAAAAAAGGAATTAAGATTTCATAGAGAAAAGATGGGTCTATACGCTTCTAAGTTATTCAGCAATCTTTTTGGCAACAAAGAGATGCGTATACTTATGGTTGGTCTAGATGGTGCCGGTAAGACCACCGTTTTGTACAAGTTGAAGTTGGGCGAAGTTATCACTACCATTCCAACCATTGGTTTCAACGTTGAGACTGTCCAATATAAGAACATTTCCTTCACTGTCTGGGACGTCGGTGGACAAGACAGGATTAGATCTTTATGGAGACACTACTACAGAAACACCGAAGGTGTTATTTTTGTCATCGATTCCAACGATAGATCGCGTATTGGTGAAGCCAGAGAAGTCATGCAGAGAATGCTGAATGAAGATGAATTGAGAAATGCTGTCTGGTTAGTCTTCGCTAACAAACAAGATTTGCCAGAAGCCATGTCTGCTGCTGAAATCACCGAAAAATTAGGTTTACATTCTATTAGAAACCGTCCATGGTTTATCCAGTCTACTTGTGCAACCTCGGGTGAAGGTCTGTACGAAGGTCTGGAGTGGTTAAGCAACAACTTGAAGAATCAATCCTAATCTAAATCTGTATAGAACGTTTAGTCATGCGGACCTTGTGTGTTTTGTTTCTAGATTGTTTTATTTTTATGATTGTTGAAGATATAAACCACTGTATAGTTGTATAAGATAGGATAATGATGGTGCACTGAAAATAAACTTACTAGCTCTTTAATATTGCAACGGCTTGTAACGGGCGCCATGATGACATTCAGAATTATACCACTACTATATGAAAAAATGAAAAGAGGCCCTGCTTTGAACCCGTACATTTTATTCTATAATATTGCATCTGTGGTTTGCCTGACGGCAGCGAGTCCAACACAAAGTCTGGCATATGCTACGAATTTTCCACCATGGATTCAGCACCCAAACATTTGAATTTTTTTTCATGTCGATTGTGAAATTTTACTGAAGATGAGGGTAAATAGAGGCCTGCAATCGTCATCATATGAGAAATGGATATATTGAAAATCTACTCACATCTCTTTTTTGGGGGTTTGGTAGTACAGTGAGAACACGATAAAGAACCAAATAGGACTAAAAATGGTATGTAGAGATGAATATACATGAAACGGACGTGATATAATGTGCTATGGAAGAAAAAAGTCTCCTTTAATGTCTGCAGGATAAATAATCAAGTGGTCTGAAGAAAATTTACAGCTACAGTATTACTGCAAACCTTGCAGGCAAATATCAGAGAGATCTCACCAGCTACAACTTGGTAACAGAAATTTATAAGTTTATGGCACTTGTTAAAATTGTTTGGAAGTTTTCGAAATTATAATATTGGTCTTCAGAAACCTGGAACCACATGTGAACTATTTTTTTTGGATAATGCATTGCACAGAGCGTATTAGTGTATACGAGAATCTAAAAATTTGAAACTGGCTCATAAAAACAGGAACTTTTACTAACAGTTATGATTTTTTGTTCCCATTTTCTTATCAATAGGCCGGCGTTAAAGCTTACGAACTAAGAACCAAATCCAAGGAACAATTAGCTTCTCAATTGGTTGACTTGAAAAAGGAGTTGGCTGAATTGAAGGTCCAAAAGTTGTCCAGACCATCTTTGCCAAAGATCAAGACCGTCAGAAAGAGTATCGCCTGTGTCTTGACCGTCATCAACGAACAACAAAGAGAAGCTGTTAGACAATTATACAAGGGTAAGAAGTACCAACCAAAGGACTTGAGAGCCAAGAAGACCAGAGCTTTGAGAAGAGCTTTGACCAAATTCGAAGCTTCCCAAGTTACCGAAAAGCAAAGAAAGAAGCAAATCGCTTTCCCACAAAGAAAGTACGCTATCAAGGCTTAATTTCGTTAGATTATCATTTTAATATTTGATTTTTGGATATAGTTTAATTTGTATTTTTTAAGAACACCAAACGGCAATTTATTTTATTAGTGATCTACTAGCTAAATCAATATACTACATTAAATTTTTATTTGCCATCTTTGTCATAGGATCCGACGTCATAATCAGTCAGGAGCCCTACCCCTATACTTCAATTTGAAATTAAGAAAAAAAAAGTGTAGTAGAACAGGAAAGTCGTATTAATCCATATGTAGATAAAGGTATGCTCTTGTTTATACAGGCCATATCTACATTGTGCATTTCAAGAACTTATTATTTTTTGACAATTTCGACCCCCCAATTTAAAGTCAAGTGGTTAGTTTTATCATCATCAATGAATTTTGATACGGCACTGTAGTTACCTCTTGCTAAAAACCCACTAGGTGCTTCACTTTCCGGTAGTTCCACCTCATAAAATGGTTTGGTCTTGGTATTAGGAGCATACGATCCCAAATGATCGTCTATCTTGTCAACGGCAATACCCGCTTTTTTGATATACTGGACATATCGCAACCCTGTGATAATTTCATGTTGAACTTTGAACACAATCTTCAACTTATAAATAGAATTTTCTTTAATTTTGTATCTTTTAGATGCCAGTTCTTTGATTGTCTTTTCGTTGGTAAGATCAAATGTGATAGGATTTGGTTCTGTATTGACTAGTAATTGAATTTTTTGAACAACCACCTTCCTTTTGTCACCGGGAAATTCCAATGGCAAGACGTCTGAACTTAGACCCAAAGACTCTTTCCATTTCGCCAAGGATTCGTCTTCAGCATCCAGATTTTTGTATTCGTCAACAGTTTTTTTGGCTGAAACTTTATACTGATCGTTGTTTCTCTCCTCTTCGAATTGACTAAAGTCGGTACTTTCTTCGGCCATTATTCAGTTTTTCTCTAATAAAAAAGCTCAATACTCGAGTTATTCGTGTGGCTAGAAAAAGAATCAAAGTAATACAAGCAGCCTGAAGAATGGAAGTTCTTTCCACTCAATCTTTATAACGTTTCCCTGATCTATCGCGAAATTTAAACGATCGCGTTAGAGAACCGTTTCACCCGGAGTAATGATCAGAATGATTAAAGCGTTGGGGAGGAAAAAAAGCCTCGTATTGATTGATATATCTGAAGAATAATAAAAGAAGAAAATTTGCAAGGCAATTTGCAGTTTATTTTTGGCTAAATGTGTAATTAACTATGATAATGGTAAAGGAGAAAAGTGAATATATATCTATATAGATGCATATATGTATACATACTCATAAAAAGTAATCTGGCGTCTTTCTGCTGACGCTAGGTTCACCTGGTCTTACGGATGGGTCGTACTGTAAGAATTGTCTATTATGATTCTCGTCCACTTCCATGATAGCTGCTTGATTACCACATCTGTAGCAGTAATTAGGAGCACTGAAAATGGTGACAACATTTTGCTGGTGAGACCAAGCATAGCCTTCCATTACCAATTGGTGAGCTCTTGCTATTAGTGATAGATCATTAGTGTGATTGAATTGCTCACTGACATCTTGTCCAAAAGTGAAGCCTGCACCTCTGGGACTGATTCCCCATCCGCCTCTATCGTCAGGGTCTGACCATAGAAGGTCACACATAGGACCTTCATGAGGCACTTCCTGTATTCTGTTCAACTCTCTCACCTGATCTATGGTTTCTATCATGGGGGAAAGTCCTCCATGCAGACAGAAAATTTTATTATCTACTAATGCGGTTATAGGAAAATAATCGAAAAGATCTGTGAACATTTTCCACACGTTTGCACTGCCGTACTTTCTCAAACATTCATCATAAAACCCGTATACTTGGGTAATCTGCCTAGACTCGTGATTGCCTCTCAGTATCGTAATTCTATGTGGGTATCTGACTTTCATGGCAACTAGGTAAGATACAGTTTCAACAGAATAATATCCTCTATCCACGTAATCACCCATGAAAAGGTAATTGGTGTCAGGACAAGGGCCACCAATCTTAAAAAGTTCTAACAAGTCATGGAATTGACCGTGTACGTCACCACAAATGGTAACAGGCACGTTAATTGGTTTAACATTCTCCTCGAACTGCAACACGTCCACCGCCATTTTACATAGTCGTGCTACATCGTCTTCTGATAGTGGCTCGCATTTACTCAAATGCTCAATCCATTGGTCAAGCTGATTTATATTTGTGTTATTCAGTTCTAGTGGTTTGGAAGATTTGTGATCTGCTATGCCCGAGGAACCAGGTTTTAAATCATCAACCGAGAATTCTTCTGCATTATTATCCGATGAATTGTTGTTGAGATCCATATCTTCAGATACTGTGGGAGTCAGCTGTTCGGTAACAGCATCTTGCATAGGCACATCTAAATCTGTATCCATTTTTCTTTTTGTTTATTGTTTTATGCGATAATTTATATCCCTCTTTCCACTATGAACTAAATAGGGGCAAAATAATTTGTTTTTTTCTTTCTCTTTTGCCTTATTTCAAAAAACACAACCGGTAAAATTAACAGTTTAAAATTAGATAATAACTCTATTCAACCTGAACTCACTAAACTCTTACTAAATTACTGGTAAGGAAAGAAAACTAGGGGAAGACGAGTGAAAAAAGAGCAGTCCAACAGGTGTATTTCTAAGAAGAATAAAACACTTTTTGTAAATATCGTGTCCACTGGGGCAATTTAATTTACACTAAAACTAATTGGAGTATGTGTATATCAAAATCAATGAAAGTGCAGCGTCTGATTCACTAATTACCTCCTTTACTGTGAAACGGTGCGTCGAAAGGAACCTGTAACAAAAACCTGCTAAAAAGAATGCCGAACTAATGTAATCCGGAAAACTATTTCTACTACTATGTGTTAGTCGATTAAAATAGCCGAAAATCTTTCAAGCACGACAGAAAGATTCATTATCATTCTCCATTTCACAGGTATTCCATTTTCCGTTCATTTTTTCACTTTTTGATTTTATCCTTAAAACCCGCCCGGTTCATCACTTTGCACGCCACAGAAACCTCAGAATAAGCTAAAGGGTAATATAATAAAGCCCTTCGATTCAATAATAGCATTACCCAAGAGGCATAGCGGCAAACTAAGTTGACAACACAAAATCAAATCGCTTCATTTTTATTTTATTAATGATATTTTATTAGAGAGGAAATTATGTAATATCTAGATATTAAATATAAAGTAGATCTCTGTCTAAAATATTCTTAACAAAATCTTATATTCGAAAGGATGACGGTCCAATCAAAGGATTGTATAAGAGAAATTAGTTTTCGAAATCAATTTTTACTTGACCTGAACTTAACGATTTGCTCTCAATCCGCTTATTTGGATCTGGCTCTCACCTTCCGTCTCTTTCTCTTAAGTCTTCTAGTTCTCTTCTTTCTCCACTTAGCTCTCATTTGGAATTAAGTCGATATGACTATCTTAGGATTGAAGTAAAATATAAGATGAAAACAGAAAACAAGCGAAATTTCAAAGAGAGAAGTGAAACAATAATGACGGATAACAATTATTTAACATTCAGAAATATTACATTCGTTAACTCTCCATATATATAAATCACCCCAGCAGAGGAAGATGGGATTTCTGCCAGCAATGATGACGGGTAAATGGATAGCATCGCAGCTGCGACACCTTTTCCATGGTGCGACACGCGTCGTACAATGACCTAAAAATCCTAAAATAAAATAAGATGAATCTAATAAGGAAAGGTACTGGTGAAATGAGATAAGGGTGTACGGGTGTGGTAACCGTCGTGAAATAAAGAAAGCATTCTGAACGATGAATACTAAATAAGGGAAAGTGGAAATAAACGAAGTGTCGAAAGAGGAGAAGAGGTCTTGGCTTTCATATAGTGGAAGAAATTCTAAGCTACAACACAAAGTCTCCAACCACCTTTTGTTTAGTCAATTATAAAAATACTTTGATTGCTATTTCGAAACCGTGAGATTGCTGAGAAGGGAAAGTGAATGATATTTTTTTGCATTTTTTGAGGCGTTCTTTTTTTTTACACTGACAAATTTAATGGGGGATTCTAATTCCAGCCAAGAAGCGTATTCTGATACAACATCCACGAACGCTTCTAGAATCGCAGATCAAAATCAACTTAATTTAAACGTGGATCTTGAAAAAAATCAAACAGTAAGGAAGTCAGGTTCACTGGAAGCATTACAGAATGCAAAGATACATGTTCCCAAACACAGTGATGGTTCACCACTAGACTATCCAAAATTAAATACTTACACGTTTGTGCCTACCACAGTGCCGCCTTATGTTTTAGAGGCGCAGTTTGATAAATTAAGACTTCAGGATAAGGGCACCGTTGATGGAAATGTTACCGATGATAAAAATCTTCCAAAAGAGTTTAAATGGGGCCAGTTTGCATCTACCATCGGCTGTCATTCTGCATACACTAGAGACCAAAACTACAATCCTAGTCACAAATCCTACGATGGTTACTCTCTATCATCATCTACCTCATCAAAAAATGCGGCTCTTAGAGAAATTTTAGGTGACATGTGCAGCGAGTGGGGAGGTGAAGAACGACTAGAAGGTGTTCTACATTCAGAAATAGGTGCCAATTTAGAGTTCAACACGACAGAAGAGAGAAAAGAGTGGTTACAATATATCGAAAAGGTAAAAGATTTCTATTACGGTGATAATAAGAAGAACCCAGAATCACCCGAATCAGTACACAACAAAGTTTACAAGTCAGATTGGGTAAATGAGCTCAATAAAGAGAGAGAAAAGTGGCGGAGGTTAAAGCAAAGGAAGTTACAACAGTGGAGACCTCCTTTGACGTCGCTATTACTTGATAATCAATATTTGATTTTGGGTTTGAGGATTTTCACTGGTATATTATCGTGCATTTCACTTGCTCTGGCAATCAAGATTTTTCAAAACTCAAGATCAAATAACACCATCAGTGAAAGTAAAATCGGGCAACAACCAAGCACCATAATGGCCATCTGCGTCAACGCCGTGGCGATTGCGTATATTATTTACATTGCACACGATGAATTTGCTGGTAAACCTGTTGGTTTGAGGAATCCGTTAAGCAAACTGAAACTAATTTTGTTGGACTTACTTTTTATAATTTTTTCAAGCGCTAATCTAGCGCTGGCATTTAATACTCGTTTCGACAAAGAGTGGGTTTGCACTTCTATTCGCAGGTCAAATGGAAGCACGTATGGATACCCAAAAATACCGCGTATCTGCAGAAAACAGGAAGCTTTATCCGCTTTTCTGTTCGTTGCCTTGTTTATGTGGGTAATCACTTTCTCGATCAGTATTGTTAGAGTAGTCGAAAAAGTCAGTTCAATTACCAACAGAAACTGAGCTCGACAAATATAGAAATTAAAAGAATTCTTTTAGATACCAAGATTGACATTTATATGCATTGTATATTTTTGACTTAAAAAATTACTCCGGCTTGGCATTTATTCATTAACGGCGGGTTTGATTATATTAGGCTTTGTGCGATATAATATGTATTACCCGAAGGGAGGGCTATTGCACTTTCTTTTCCTTTCCGTTTTAAGGGCCCTTTTTCATTTCGATGTTTGATGGACACACATGAAGTGAAATGTGGCAAATAGAACATCTAGAAAAACTAGGGCATTAGGTAAAGTACCCCAGCAGAACTTCACTTTACAACGCAATTGATTCATATCACTGCTCTTTTATATTGTCCTTTTTCTCTTTTAGAGCTTTTCATCCGCATCTTCTAACTTCTGTGCACCCCTTTCATTGTTGATTACATTTTACCTCAGTTACACATTTCTTTTAGCAATTCGACATTGCTTCTACTTACCGATAAATAAGCGTACATTTTTGAGTCTTGAAAGGATTCTTACATATACCTAAACAAAGAATAACAACAAAATCGCAAGCAGCAAAGCATGTCTGAGACTCTGCCTAGATCTGATGATTTAGAGGCCACTTGGAACTTTATAGAGCCAGGAATTAACCAAATACTGGGTAATGAGAAAAACCAAGCATCCACGTCTAAGCGAGTTTACAAAATTCTTTCTCCAACCATGTATATGGAAGTCTATACCGCAATTTATAACTACTGTGTGAACAAATCACGCTCGTCTGGACATTTTAGTACTGACAGTAGAACTGGCCAATCAACAATTTTGGTTGGCAGTGAGATTTACGAAAAGTTAAAGAATTATTTGAAGAATTACATTTTAAATTTTAAGCAGTCTAATTCAGAGACCTTTTTGCAGTTTTACGTCAAGCGCTGGAAAAGGTTTACAATAGGTGCCATTTTTTTAAACCATGCATTCGATTATATGAATAGATATTGGGTTCAAAAGGAAAGAAGTGACGGCAAAAGGCATATTTTTGATGTAAACACCTTGTGCTTGATGACATGGAAAGAAGTCATGTTTGATCCGAGTAAAGATGTTTTAATAAACGAATTATTAGACCAGGTAACCTTGGGAAGGGAGGGGCAAATAATTCAAAGAAGTAATATTAGCACTGCCATAAAGTCTTTAGTTGCACTAGGTATCGATCCACAGGATTTGAAAAAGTTGAACCTAAATGTCTACATCCAAGTTTTCGAAAAGCCATTTTTAAAGAAGACTCAGGAGTACTACACGCAATATACAAACGATTATTTAGAGAAACACTCGGTAACTGAGTATATTTTTGAAGCACATGAAATCATCAAACGTGAGGAAAAAGCAATGACAATATATTGGGATGATCATACAAAAAAACCACTATCCATGGCATTAAACAAGGTCTTGATCACAGACCATATTGAAAAGTTGGAAAATGAGTTTGTTGTCCTTCTGGATGCCAGAGATATTGAAAAAATTACTTCTTTGTACGCACTAATACGCAGAGACTTTACATTAATCCCAAGAATGGCTTCAGTGTTTGAAAATTATGTTAAAAAGACAGGTGAGAATGAAATTTCGAGTCTACTGGCAATGCATAAACACAATATTATGAAAAACGAAAACGCAAACCCTAAAAAACTAGCACTAATGACAGCTCACTCCCTTTCTCCTAAAGACTATATCAAGAAATTACTGGAAGTACACGATATATTCTCTAAGATTTTTAATGAAAGTTTCCCCGACGACATACCTTTAGCTAAAGCTCTAGATAATGCGTGTGGTGCTTTCATCAACATCAACGAGTTCGCATTACCTGCTGGATCTCCAAAAAGTGCCACCTCGAAGACTTCCGAGATGCTAGCTAAGTACAGTGATATACTATTAAAGAAGGCCACCAAACCTGAAGTGGCAAGTGACATGTCAGATGAAGATATTATAACAATATTCAAATATTTGACCGACAAAGATGCGTTCGAAACTCATTATAGAAGACTTTTCGCCAAGCGTTTAATTCATGGCACTTCAACATCAGCAGAAGACGAAGAAAATATTATTCAAAGGCTGCAAGCGGCAAATAGTATGGAATATACAGGCAAGATAACTAAAATGTTTCAAGATATTAGACTTTCCAAGATCTTGGAAGACGATTTTGCTGTCGCCCTGAAGAATGAACCAGATTACTCTAAAGCAAAATATCCAGATCTACAACCATTTGTATTGGCAGAAAATATGTGGCCATTTTCATACCAAGAAGTTGAATTTAAGCTACCCAAGGAATTGGTACCATCTCACGAAAAATTGAAGGAGTCATACAGCCAAAAGCATAATGGTAGAATATTGAAGTGGCTATGGCCATTATGTCGTGGCGAATTGAAGGCAGATATTGGAAAACCCGGCAGGATGCCGTTCAACTTTACGGTAACACTGTTTCAAATGGCAATTTTGCTACTATATAACGATGCTGATGTATTAACCTTAGAAAATATTCAAGAGGGCACGAGCTTAACCATTCAGCACATCGCAGCGGCAATGGTACCATTCATCAAATTCAAACTGATTCAACAGGTCCCACCAGGGCTAGATGCTCTCGTGAAACCTGAAACACAATTCAAGCTATCACGTCCTTATAAGGCGCTTAAGACCAATATTAATTTCGCTAGCGGAGTCAAAAACGACATTCTGCAATCGCTATCCGGTGGAGGCCACGATAATCACGGTAATAAGTTAGGAAACAAACGCTTGACGGAAGACGAAAGAATAGAAAAAGAATTGAATACAGAAAGGCAGATTTTCTTGGAAGCTTGTATTGTGAGAATAATGAAAGCGAAAAGAAATCTGCCACATACAACATTGGTCAACGAATGCATTGCGCAATCACACCAAAGGTTCAATGCAAAGGTTTCTATGGTCAAGAGAGCCATCGATAGCTTAATACAAAAGGGATACCTACAGAGGGGAGACGATGGTGAATCGTATGCTTACCTTGCTTAATCATCTTTGAAGGCTTGTGCTGATCGAACGAAGCAAATCCTACGAGTAAATACATAAGCGTATACATATATATATATATATATATATATATATATATATGTATATATATATATGTGTGTGTGTGTAATTGTGTGTATTCAACTGAACTATGAAGAGTCTTTGACCTCTTGAGAATCTCATAGTATGAAGATATGGCACTTCTCTTTCCGTTGTAACATCCTTTACCGGGCGGCTTTTCGGCCTGCTTGAGAAGAGATCAGGCTGAAATGATGAGACTGACAACAAGGATCAGTCAGTGGCAGAGTTGAAATTCCGCTGGAAATCGTCACCAGCAGCTACCAGCTCCAAGAAATCCGCGTAGAAATCACGTCGCGCAATGTGCGATAGTGGTGGAACAGCGAAAATTAGTCACTTTGCAAAGATGCCAAGCTGATCGTTCTCGTTGTGTGTGATTCTACGATATTGCGCATGAGTGGTGTTGAGCATGCGTTTGTTCGCATTTTCATGCAGTCTCTTATATACTAATATATATATGCAACAGATTTCAAAATTTATCTTTCTTCTTGTTGCGTTTAGGCCTTTATTTGCTACACATTTAAAAGTGCAACGACAACCCAAGTAATTGTATACTTTAACAAACCATGTCTGAAAATAACGAATTCCAGAGTGTCACCGAATCGACGACTGCTCCAACCACTAGTAACCCATATGGCCCAAATCCTGCGGATTATCTATCCAATGTTAAGAATTTCCAGTTGATTGATTCAACACTAAGAGAGGGTGAACAATTTGCCAACGCATTCTTCGATACTGAAAAAAAGATTGAAATTGCTAGAGCCTTGGATGATTTCGGTGTGGACTACATCGAGTTAACCTCTCCCGTAGCATCCGAACAATCAAGAAAGGACTGTGAAGCTATATGTAAACTAGGTTTAAAGGCCAAGATCCTTACACACATTCGTTGTCACATGGACGATGCCAGAGTCGCCGTAGAGACTGGTGTCGACGGTGTCGATGTTGTTATCGGCACCTCCAAATTTTTAAGACAATATTCCCACGGTAAGGATATGAACTACATCGCCAAGAGTGCTGTTGAAGTCATTGAATTTGTCAAATCCAAAGGTATTGAAATCAGATTTTCCTCTGAAGATTCCTTCAGAAGTGATCTCGTTGATCTTTTGAACATTTATAAAACCGTTGACAAGATCGGTGTAAATAGAGTCGGTATTGCCGACACAGTTGGATGTGCCAACCCAAGACAAGTATATGAACTGATCAGAACTTTGAAGAGTGTTGTCTCATGTGACATCGAATGCCATTTCCACAATGATACCGGTTGTGCCATTGCAAACGCCTACACTGCTTTGGAAGGTGGTGCCAGATTGATTGACGTCAGTGTACTGGGTATTGGTGAAAGAAACGGTATCACTCCTCTAGGTGGGCTCATGGCAAGAATGATTGTTGCCGCACCAGACTATGTCAGATCTAAATACAAGCTGCACAAGATCAGAGACATCGAAAACCTGGTCGCTGATGCTGTGGAAGTTAACATTCCATTCAACAACCCTATCACCGGGTTCTGTGCATTCACACATAAAGCAGGTATCCATGCCAAGGCCATTTTGGCTAACCCATCTACCTACGAAATCTTGGACCCTCACGATTTCGGTATGAAGAGATATATCCACTTCGCCAACAGACTAACTGGTTGGAATGCAATCAAATCAAGAGTCGACCAATTGAACTTGAATTTGACGGATGATCAAATCAAGGAAGTTACTGCTAAGATTAAGAAGCTGGGTGATGTCAGACCGCTAAATATTGATGATGTAGACTCCATTATCAAGGACTTCCATGCAGAATTGAGCACCCCACTTTTAAAACCAGTAAATAAGGGTACAGATGACGACAATATCGATATTTCCAATGGGCATGTTTCTAAAAAGGCAAAGGTCACCAAATAGTTTCATTATATATATAGTACACATATTTCAAACATACACATACTGGGCGTTATTAGGTGTTTAAGTACTGGCGATTACCGTAATAAAATTACTATTTACGTCAACTTTATTCAATAAGCTTTTTCTCCTACTCCGATGTTCAATTGAGGCGGTTGCATCTAGCTTGAAGACGGGGTATTTTAATCAATTAATTGAGATCAATGAATATTGACTCTGTGCGATTCCCCACGCTATTATACTCTCACGGAGTATTTCCGTTATGATAATGATCACTATATACGTCAAATGATCGGTTTCTATTTGCTAACTATTTCAAGCATCATTATTATCTTTTAGGGGGCGGCTGGGGAATTATTTATTATATTTAGTTCAGTCGTTCATAAGAAAATTGAGCTCTCCATTGTAGATATTAAGAAGCACTTTCACCCAGTCATCCAACCAAACACGCTATCAATATGTTAAACCGTTGCATTTCCCGTAATACCAGGCTGCCAGTAAACCTAAGAATTGCCTCTCGCTTTTATTCAGATGGTCCTCTCGGTGGTGCCGGACCTGGTAATCCTCAAGATATCTTTATCAAGAGAGAACGTGCCAAAGAGGATTATTATGCCAGACAACAAGAGAGGGAACAATTAGCACATGTGAAGGAACAACTAAAAGAACACAAGAAAAAATTAGAGAATTTAGAAAACAAAATTAATAACCTTTCAAAGTGATTGGTCATTGTTAAGGCTAAAGGTTCTGCAGACACGTTTTGTACGTAGAAAGAAGCAATCATGCCAAATCAAAATTAGGAAATGAACATCAGTGGTATTTTATAAGCCTGCACATTATATATAGTATATACGTCACGAATACAGGAACACCGTCAGTTAGAGAAACGTCGCCTCAGTTTGCTCCTCAGATATTCCTTTAAACCCATACATATCTTACACAAAACATCCGTACATCAGAAGGATTATATGAAACGCAAAAAAAAATAAAATTTTCATTTCTGCGTGTCGCGCGAAGGAGAAATCTTAGAATTGAAACTTCCGGCTAACGGTTGCTAAAACTAGTTTCCAATGTAATACCAAATAAGCATTTGATGTTGAATCTGTAAGCCCCTTCGTGATATTTCAAGGTTAAATTACGAATTGCAGTTTCAGTTAATCTTGGACTAACAAAGAAATCAAACAACTAAGAAGAAAATGTCTGACTCTATTATTTCCTTTGCTGCTTTCATCCTAGCTGATGCTGGTTTGGAAATCACCTCTGACAACTTATTGACTATCACCAAGGCCGCTGGTGCTAATGTCGACAACGTATGTACAAAAATGCAACCTAAAACGACTTTGTGTGACTACGAAGAGAAAGATTAGACAACAATCGTCCCGAGAAATGCGCAATTTTGAATAATGGGGGACAGAAAAATTCCATGTAACGTTTCCCTCTAACATGATGAGATACTAGGGGGCAATACATGTAGAAATATTTCTCCATTAACGTATTTAACGGAAAGCACAAGTCAGGATCGAATTACTTCTTCAAGGATCTCATTTTACTAACAAACTCAACGAATAACGACTCTTCCTATGGAGCTTGTTATATGTATCATTGAATTAGGTCTGGGCTGATGTTTACGCTAAGGCTTTGGAAGGTAAGGACTTGAAGGAAATCCTATCTGGTTTCCATAACGCTGGCCCTGTTGCTGGTGCTGGTGCTGCTTCTGGCGCTGCCGCTGCTGGTGGTGACGCTGCTGCTGAAGAAGAAAAAGAAGAAGAAGCTGCTGAAGAATCTGACGACGACATGGGTTTCGGTTTATTCGACTAAACATACAAGGAAAGTCATTTTTTCTGCAACGTTTTTTTACCCTTTATGTATATATATTTACATATAAAATAAACCTCTAATCAATCAGTATTTAAAAATCGGAAGTAATGTCCATACGAAAGGGCTACGAGAATTTAACCATCTCGTTCTTTGCTAGAAATGGCACTGCGGGATAGCCCCTGGTTGCGGGATATCAGACCTGTCGTCACCATAGCAACCAAAAATTACATAAACCCATGGTTGCTCGCCCTTTGATGGCGACGCCGACCGAAGCTTCTCCCGCGCACATTTTTAAAATTTTTACTCATCGGGAATGAAAGGTTCTTTGACACATGTAAAGCTCCCTAAGTTGGACATACGTCGGTCCTTACAGGCTTAGCAATACACCTATAAGGCACTAGAAACGTATAAAATTTGAGCACTTTAGTTTCTCATCCCTTTTGATACGAAACGCGGGCAAGGCTACGGCATACAGGAATTTAACATTTTGTTGGCTATGGAGCTAAGAAGTAGACGGAGCGCAGAGGCCTATCTTGTCACGCCTGAGGAACCTGCCAAGAATAAGAGTGAACGGAGCATAGAATCCAATGAGAGGGTCGGCACGAGGGAAGCAAAGAGCGAGAACACAAGTGTATTTAGTCCCGCTTACTCTGATACCGCTACTACAGATTCATCGAAGAAAGTTGATGACAATGAATACTACAATTTTACTAGTCACTTCATGCCATCTTTGAAAAACACCAGAGAACTAGAAAACACAATTCTCAATCTCATACAGAGGATAAAGGAAGGGGATGATGAAACGTTAGTTAGTGAGAAAGATCTCATATTAAGTGTGCTTAACAGGTCTTTAGCATCCACATCTCACTGGAAGTTACAGGCCCAGCTATCGGAGTTAAGGGCCACCTCAGAGGGAAGGTATGCAGTTGAGACAAACTTGTTGAAAAAAGAGGTAGAATTTTTAAAAAACAAGACCCCAAAAACCAACGAAAGTGCAAGTTCCGCAGAGTTGAGACCACTTCTTGAACGACCTTTAAAGCGTAAACTGTCATTGCCAGGACTAGCGCAAAGACCATTATCCACTGGCGCTAGGCTAGAAGGAGGATATGGAGGTGTATCGCCGAACTCATGGAAAACCAAAGTTCCAAAACTTCCTCTTCCTGCTTCCCGGCCGTCTTTGAATCTTTCTCCCCAAAAAGTCCCAACGGGTACTGATAAAGTTGAGGAAGATACCAAAATTGACACATTGGAATTAGTAGAGAACAATAAACCGCATCCAAGGATGAGAAGAAGGAGTGACAATCCAGCAACAAACGAATATGTGAGAGTTTTTCATTTGGAGAAAAAAGAACCTAAATCACGAAAAAAATAGTATGCTAGAAAAAAATATTATTGAACGTCAATAATTTTTCTTTCTCATGGGACCAAACACATCATTTATTCTCTAATAATATTCTATTCTCTTTATTTCTGGTTTACTCTTTTAAAATTCTCCAAAGAGAAATATCTCCTTCAATTCTTCAGTTACGAATTTATGTTTACTTTTAACCTCTATCATACACCTTTAATCTAATGCCTCCAACTGTCTGTAATTTTAGTACAACTTAAAAGGGAAATTTTCCGAAAGTGTGAAAAAATTGGATTTTTTTTTCTCCTATTGAACTCAATGGAAGCTATCAGTTTGGAGAGGGACAATTATTTTCCTTCTTGTTTTTTGCCAAGAGAACAATATTGTAGTATTTAAGTTCTAATTTAATGTTATATATACTTATCTAATAGTTTTTTTTTTTCAATTAGATTGTTTTCCTTACGACGTTAATCCCTTGTCATCCTCACTTACGAACTTCGATGAATATGACATACGTAATCGGGAATGTTTTGTAAACTAATTGACGTAGTTCCTTTTTCGTAAACTGGACTGGACGGCTTGATCAAAATTCCCGAAAAATAAAAATTTCCCTCACGAGAATATGGAAATTACTATCGCCCAGCATTATTTTATCTCCTCAGAGAGTAAAAGAAGTTTCCTCTTTCCTAAACTTAAAAAGCAGTCCTAAATATATAGTTGACTTCGACGCATATCATTCATCGGCTGCTGATAGCAAATAAAACAACATAGATACAATGGATGCAACTACCCCACTATTAACTGTTGCGAACAGTCATCCCGCCCGCAATCCAAAGCACACTGCATGGAGAGCAGCTGTGTATGATTTACAGTATATTTTGAAAGCGTCACCCCTGAATTTCCTATTGGTATTTGTTCCTTTAGGTCTGATTTGGGGACACTTCCAACTATCTCATACACTGACATTTCTTTTTAATTTCTTGGCAATTATACCGTTGGCAGCTATCTTGGCTAATGCCACGGAAGAGTTGGCTGATAAGGCTGGTAACACCATTGGGGGACTGCTAAATGCTACTTTTGGTAACGCTGTGGAACTAATTGTTTCTATCATTGCCCTGAAAAAAGGTCAAGTGAGAATTGTGCAGGCCTCGATGCTAGGTAGTCTTCTTTCTAATTTGCTGTTAGTGCTTGGATTATGCTTCATATTCGGTGGATACAATAGAGTCCAACAGACATTCAACCAAACCGCCGCTCAAACAATGTCCTCATTACTTGCCATTGCGTGTGCATCCCTACTGATTCCCGCTGCCTTTAGAGCCACCCTACCTCATGGCAAGGAAGACCACTTCATCGATGGAAAAATATTGGAGTTATCCAGAGGCACCTCTATTGTTATTCTCATCGTTTACGTTTTGTTCTTATATTTCCAGCTAGGGAGCCATCACGCCTTGTTTGAGCAACAAGAAGAAGAGACCGATGAAGTTATGAGCACCATTTCCAGGAATCCACATCACTCTTTGAGTGTCAAGTCATCATTGGTGATACTTCTAGGTACAACTGTGATCATCTCTTTTTGTGCGGATTTTCTAGTCGGTACGATAGACAACGTTGTTGAATCTACCGGGCTATCTAAAACATTTATAGGTTTGATTGTCATTCCTATTGTGGGTAATGCCGCAGAGCATGTCACTTCAGTCTTGGTGGCCATGAAGGATAAGATGGATCTGGCGCTAGGTGTTGCCATCGGTTCCTCTTTACAAGTTGCCTTATTTGTTACACCATTCATGGTTCTTGTGGGCTGGATGATCGATGTTCCAATGACGCTAAATTTCTCCACTTTTGAAACCGCTACTCTTTTTATTGCTGTTTTCTTATCCAATTACTTAATTCTCGATGGTGAGTCAAACTGGTTGGAGGGTGTCATGTCTCTAGCTATGTATATTTTGATTGCAATGGCATTTTTCTATTATCCAGACGAAAAAACCCTTGACTCTATTGGAAATAGTTTATGAGTAAGAACAGTAGCGCAGAAATTCACCATTCTCTTTTTTTTTATATTTTATCTTCTTCGTAATTCTATCGATGGACCAATACAAAGATGATTATGACTAGCAAGTCATTATTATGATCGTTATATTATACATATTATGTTTACGCAACTAATTTTTATATCGAATTTTATCTGAAAAAAAGTTTTCAAAACCAACAAAATATTTTGTACACTCTTCGAAACTCAAATTCTGCACCATTTCCATTCTGATAAAAGGTTTAATATTTCGAAGCTTCTCAACTACAGCTCGTGTTCTTCTTGCAGCACATCAGCTGCTTTGCTGCACTGTTCAGGGTAACGTTATTCATTACAACGAGAATATTTAGGAATTTTGCTCAAATTCATGGAGCTTCCTACATCATTGCACAACAGAATTTCGTTTTGTAGTATAGTTTATTAGAAACAAATGTGAATAGATCATGAGACGCGAAGCCCTATTTTAGCGGATTTTAGCCTTACATTTCTGAGTGAGAATGCCAGCTGAAACACATTCTTGTTACATCTGTCACGGCATTCCAGCTGTAAAAAACCAGCAGATATCGCATAAAAAAATGGCCAGCTATAGAATAAAATTAGCCCAGCTATATTTTTATAGCGTCTTTTGATGACGCGAAAAGTAGACTTCGCGTAACACGAAAAATGCTGGTGCAGGTGGATTTTTTTGGCAGATACTACGGTCAATTCTCCGCTCGAAGATTTTTATAGGCCTGGCTAGTTACCTATTTAGTGCAAATTGGGAAGAGATCTATTGTTCCCGCAGACACGCTAAGTGGTAGCTGTAACTTCGGAGACGTGTGAGACCTTCCTCAAACATGTTACAGGTTGATCGATTTACACATCTAATGCAAGTTTAAGTGCTTCTTAAGTGTTTTTTTCTTTAGTCTTATAAGTTCTCCTTTCTTTCACTTTATAATTCTCCTTTATAAAAGTAAGACCCGGTGCTAAACAACCTGATCCGACAAGAGCAATTTCAATACGGCAGCAACTTTTTACTACAAAAGATGTCAAACTACGAAGCCTTGCTGAAATTCAATAGGAAGGCTGTATCTAAGGAAATGGTGCAATATCTAGCATCGACCACAGCTTCCATTATCAAAATTAAGAAGACGAATAGTATGATAGATATTGCATTGCCAGCACCACCGTTGACTAAATTCATCAACAGACTGATCAAGCATTCTAACGTTCAAACTCCGACTCTGATGGCTACCTCTGTATATTTGGCCAAATTAAGATCAATAATACCGAGTAACGTTTATGGTATAGAGACCACCAGGCATAGAATATTCTTAGGTTGCCTAATATTAGCTGCAAAAACGTTAAATGATTCCTCCCCTCTTAACAAACACTGGGCCGAATATACGGACGGCCTTCTCATCCTAAGGGAGGTTAATACTATTGAAAGGGAACTATTAGAATATTTTGATTGGGACGTCACCATTTCCACAGATGATTTAATTACATGTCTCTCGCCATTCTTGAAGCCTATCAAAGAGGAGCAGTTGTACAAATCGCAAAGAGACTGTCGCACGTTGAAAAATTTTTCTGCTCAAGAAAAAGACATAGTAAACAAAACATCCATTTCCCATTCGCGCTCATCGTCCAATATGTCTATCCCATCTTTAGCTTCCACTTCGACCCTCTCCACGTTGGAATCTAGAAGATCGAATTTATCCAATTATAGTAACAGAATACGAACTTTGCCCGAACTACACGAATCCAATAACATTAGCGACAAGTTTTCTCCGCGAACATACAACATAGACTCCAAACACGATAACAAGGAAAATAGGCCAATACCGACAATTAAGCCTTTTAATTTTAGTAAAGCGCGCCCTGTGATCTTGAAAACTGGGTTAAACAAACAGATAATAAAAGAAGATACAAAAGTAAAGAAATCGAATTGGTCAAATTACTTCAAATCGTGATTTTAAATGTCGAAATTATGCCTGGCCTGCGTTTCTTCATGGCACTTTCGGAAAAGGCGGAAGAACACAGGTAAATGTTCTTACGACCGAGGTCCTACAGCCTCCCTTTTTTCTTATTTTACATATTAATATACATAAATATACCATAATGCATTCTTTTTCTAATGATTTAGCTCTCCTTTTTTTGACAAATTTGAAAATAAATATAAAAAGGGCCATAAAATATTGAGTTAAAATTGACGATTTTTTTTATAGAAATGACTTGAATTTACGATTTAAAATAAAAATATACCTGGCATATAACTAACTATACAAATCATCATCTTCCTCCGCATTAGAACCAAATGCAGCACCTGCTCCACTTGGAGCACTATTATTACTGTTAGCATTGTCCGTAGCCGTAGTACCTAATGGAGCGTCATTAAAGTTGAAATTACTGAATTGACCTCTAGATGCTTTCATTTGCTGTGAGTATGCTTCATAACGACGCAATTCAGCATCTGAAACAGAACGTTTAGCGGTCTTCATAGCTTCTGCGAAATGCTCCTTTGTAATATATGGAACAGGATCTACTTCTGGTTCTTGTTCAGCCTTTGCTCCCTCATCTGTCATTTCCACGTCTTCACCTTCTACTTTCACTTCCTTTTCAGCTTCGTGTTGTCTGTGAGCTTCGATAGAATCCTTGATAGCGTATTTAGCAGCCCTCTGCACAATATAGAGTAAATCAGCACCAGAGAAACCTTGAGTGGCCTTGGCAATCGCAGTTAACTCTAGCCCTGGTTCTAGTGGTGTTTTCCTTAATTGAGCATTTAGAATAGATAATCTAGCGTTTTCATCTGGCAATGGAACATAAATTAATTGATCCAATCTGCCAGGTCTTAAAATAGCAGGATCAATTTGATCTGGCCTATTGGTGGCACCAATCACGAACACATTTTTCTTAGCATTCATACCATCCATTTCTGTTAATAGTTGGTTGACGACTCTATCCGAAGCACCACCAGCATCACCCAAGGAACCACCTCTTGCCTTGGCAATGGAGTCTAATTCATCTAGAAAAACGACGGTTGGTGCAGCTGCTCTTGCCTTATCAAAAATATCACGGATGTTAGATTCCGATTCACCATACCACATACTCAATAATTCTGGACCTTTGACTGAGATAAAGTTGGCAGAAACCTCAGTAGCTACAGCTTTTGCTAACAAAGTTTTACCTGTACCTGGTGGACCGTAGAACAACACACCCTTTGATGGTGATAACCCAAACTTTGTGTATTGGTCTGGATGTAAGACTGGGTATTCTACAGTTTCCTTCAATTCCTCCTTGATTTCATCTAGGCCACCAACGTCATCCCAAGTAACATTGACACTTTCAACAACGGTTTCACGCAATGCAGATGGGTTTGAATTGCCCAATGCGAATCTGAAGTTGTCCATGGTGACTCCTAAAGAATCGAGCACCTCTGCATCAATTTCATCTTCATCTAAATCTATCAAGTCCATTTTTTCACGGATCTGTTGCATGGCAGCTTCAGAACACAAAGAGGCAATATCAGCACCCACGTAACCGTGTGTTTCAGCAGCCAATGCTTCCAAATCAACATCATCAGCCAACTTCATGTTCTTGGTGTGAATACGTAGAACTTCAAGTCTACCTGTAGCATCTGGGATACCAATGTCGACTTCACGATCGAATCTACCAAATCTTCTTAAAGCGGGATCAATCGAATTTGGTCTATTGGTAGCAGCAATGACAACAACATTAGATCTTGCCTTCATACCATCCATTAAAGTTAACAATTGAGAGACAACTCTTCTCTCAACTTCACCATTAGTCTTGTCTCTCTTTGGAGCTATAGAATCGATTTCATCGATAAAAATGATGGCTGGAGCGTTCTTTTCGGCTTCTTCAAAGGCCTTTCTTAAGTTAGACTCTGATTCACCAGCCATTTTTGACATGACTTCTGGACCATTAATTAAGAAAAAAAAGGCACCGGTCTCATTAGCAACAGCTCTTGCCATCAAGGTTTTACCAGTACCAGGGGGACCATACATCAAAACACCTCTTGGTGGCTTGATACCGATAGCCTTGAACAACTGAGGATGTCTCAATGGTAGTTCAACCATTTCCCTAATTTGAGCCATTTGCTTACGACAACCACCAATATCATCGTAACCCACCTCATTCATATTATTTTCTTCATCTTCCCTGTTGATTGGCTCACCTTCCCAGTGAATAATAGTATCCTGAGCAACGACGGCATATTCTTCAGGTTCGACATCCACAACCTTGAATTCGACTTGTCTCATACCGCCTCTGACAACAAAATGGTCGCCTTTCCTCACTGGTCTGTAGGCTTCCACAAAATAAGGCTTCAAAAAAACATCGAAAAGATTACCAGTTATACCTTCGATCGTATCAGCAATTGGTAACACAGAAATTCTAGTAGCGTATTTGATATCGGGGCAAGGATGAATTGTAACTAAATCACCCAGCCTAATACGTAAATTGTTACGAACTACACGGTTTATCCTGCATGCTCCGTCTTCTAATTCGTCATCGATCAACACAATTAAGACAGTATCTTTTCTCTTCTTGCCCTTAACGAGAACGGTGTCACCACGGAACAATTCCAATTTGTCCATGGTGTTAGAATTAATAGCAATGACAGAATTGTCATCATTGATAGCATCGTCCACCAAAAGCATGTTGTCCTTCTTCTTTCTTCTTAAAATGGCGGTGGCGGTTTTATCCTCCTCACGAGGGTCGACACCCGAGGCGTCCAAAAGTGGTTTATGTTCTTCACCCATGATTTGTATATCTGTCTTGTAGTTGAGCCAGTTATCGAGTCAATGGCGTTGAGTCAAATCTTAATAGAACTAGATTAATTGACTACATCAACTGCGGATCTCTTAAATACACGGCCCTGATATATGTCCTTTTTTGCCACCGAATTCACATTCGAGGGGTTGCCGGGTAGTGCGCAAAAGGCGGTAGGTTAAAAAGGAAGGAGTTAGAGCTGTTCATAAGGTATCGATAGCAACGATGGCTAGTAACATGATTGTTAGCATTATAGAGTGGATATGAATGGAAGCAAACACACCCATATGTATAAACTTAAATATGAAAAGAAAACGCTAAAAGAAATCATAGCATGCATTACTCTAATCGGAGCCTTCTAGTTTGGCAAGCAATTCCTTGTGTAGCTTGCCCAACTTATCGAAGTCCGTTTCTTGGGCTGGCCACCCTACAATCAAACCACTTTTCTCATCTCTCTTAGGAATCAAATGGAAGTGGACGTGGTCGACTTCTTGATGCGCAATTTTACCATTATTCTGCAACACATTATAAGTGTCCAACTTCATTGCCTTGGCCAGTCTCTTGGCAATCGGCATAGCATCGGTAAGGAATTCGTCCGGGATGTCATGCAACTTCGCACCATGGTACTTAGGAATGATTAAAGCATGACCTTCAGCAGTAGGTTGGATGTCCAAGAAAGCATACGAGTACTTTGTTTCAATCAATTTGAAGGATGGAATTTCGCCTGTTGCATAGCGGATCGATTGTTAGTATTCTGCTTTATGTATATGTACTACATAGAGACTATCGCCATCATTGGTGTGAGTGTAAGCTCTTTATTAGTAATGTGACATACTTTTAATAATCTTGCAAAAAATACAGGCAGCATCAAGCGTAGCAGGAGCAGACATTTTTGTTGTTGTTAGGTACGGTGCCGATATCAATGGCTCCATCAATGTTTCTTAAAAGTCTGGAAGGCGTGCTGATTGTCCTTTTACTTCATAATGTTCTCCGCTTTCCAGTCGAACACACATCACATTACACGATCGTACAGCAATGCTTCAGTAGGGCGGTAACTTCTTCAGAAGAGAACGGACCCGCCATTATTTCTGCAAGGAATATTCTGTAACGATTCGCACCATATCTTAAAGCTTCTCAAGCTTACTGTTTTATGTGACCTCCTTTTGTACTTTTCAAGTTCTGTAGACAAGTGTCAATTCAACCTTTGAGGCTACGTGGCCAACAAGGTCTTGCGCGATTTACCGGTGTTTCCTTTGCGCCCCCTGCTCATGCCATCAAAACGGCACGCTGTTTTGTAGAAGCCTCCATGCGTCTCCTATTTGGGTCCTTGCAAAATAGTCTAACGAAAGCGCGGAGAATTAACCGGAAAAAGGAAGTTGCCACACTCCCCTTACTAATCCACACCTAGGATCTCCTTTACTCGTATTTTGAATATCTACGAAAACACTCACATACGCTCATCCCATATATATATATATATATATACGGATATATTGATAGTCGGATACTACGTGGATATGGATACACATGTAAACGGTTGTGTTACCCTAAAGAAACGGAGGTCAGTTAACAACACTTTTACAGATGTCATTTCACCAACAGTTCTTTACCTTGAATAATGGAAATAAAATCCCCGCAATCGCCATCATTGGGACAGGTACTAGATGGTATAAAAACGAAGAAACGGATGCTACCTTTTCGAACAGTTTGGTCGAACAGATTGTTTATGCTCTGAAGTTACCTGGCATTATTCACATTGATGCTGCTGAGATCTACAGAACATATCCAGAAGTTGGGAAGGCACTTAGCCTCACCGAAAAACCAAGAAATGCAATATTCTTGACAGACAAGTACTCACCTCAAATCAAGATGTCAGATTCCCCAGCGGATGGACTAGATTTAGCTTTGAAGAAGATGGGCACTGACTATGTCGATCTATACCTTTTGCATAGCCCATTTGTTTCCAAAGAGGTCAACGGGTTAAGTTTGGAGGAAGCCTGGAAGGACATGGAGCAATTGTACAAATCAGGTAAAGCTAAAAATATCGGTGTTTCCAACTTTGCTGTGGAAGACTTGCAAAGAATTCTGAAAGTTGCGGAAGTCAAGCCCCAAGTTAATCAAATTGAGTTCAGTCCCTTCTTGCAGAATCAAACACCAGGGATCTACAAATTTTGCCAAGAACATGATATATTGGTAGAAGCATACTCGCCACTAGGTCCCTTACAAAAGAAAACAGCACAAGATGACTCTCAACCGTTTTTCGAATACGTGAAAGAGTTATCCGAGAAATATATCAAATCTGAAGCCCAAATTATCCTACGTTGGGTGACCAAACGTGGCGTGTTGCCTGTAACCACCTCTTCCAAACCTCAAAGAATTTCTGACGCGCAAAATTTATTCTCTTTCGACTTGACGGCTGAGGAAGTCGATAAGATAACGGAGTTGGGCTTGGAACATGAACCGCTAAGATTGTATTGGAATAAATTGTACGGTAAATACAACTACGCTGCTCAAAAAGTATAAATACCGGATAATTTATGTACGAGTCATATTTGTTTTGTATAACTTTATTAATCGACTTTTTTTGTCAGGTTTATCACCCCGTTACCCATCCCGCCACTTTTCAGCATCGAGGAAGAAAAAAGGGCTGTACATTATATAAAAGGCCATCAAAAAATACCGGAAGAGGGCATCTCCCCAATAAAGGTGCCACACTGAGCAGAGACAGATAGGGACGCGCATCATGTGTTGCTACTGTGTTTGTTGTACCGTTTCTGACTTTATACTGTATATTGTTGCGTTTTTTTTCCCCCCAGCTGCAGTCCTTCTTCGATCTGGGCCTTGTTCATCTGATTTCCTCCTGAATGTATTGCTAACGCTACTGGGATTTTTGCCCGGTATGTTACACGCATTCTACTACATCACAATTACAAGTCCTTTAAGGAACGCTGAATACGTCTATTATTACCAGCAAGGCTGGGTGGATAGCGAAAGAAACGTTCCTTCGAATCGTCCTCAAAACTCGCAGACCCCCCAAAACCGCCCACAACAAGGAAGCTCCGCTAGAAACGTATACCCGAGCGTTGAAACTCCTCTGTTACAAGGCGCAGCTCCCCATGACAACAAACAGTCTCTGGTTGAGTCTCCTCCTCCTTATGTGCCATGATGAAGCTACAGCAAGGAAAATGAAAATTCCAGCAAGCAAGCAAGCGAAGACCGTTCTTCTCTTTCCTATGATCTTCCTTAGCAAAGAGGTTTGCCAGTCAAAGTAAAAGAGCTGCCATTAAGAAATGTATTTCATTTTGACAGCTTCTTCGATCAATACCGCCAGCTCCCTCGAGCCTATAACTATTTTGCGGATCTGTAAGCCGTAATGTTTTTCCCATAAACGTCACTGAATGTCCATATATCATACTACCAGTAAGCGCCTGTTGGAAACCTTCCTACCTTCATACGTGTATTCTGCTATATCCCTTCTTTTCCTCTTTACGTACAGAATGACATCTATGTAGGCAAGTTTCTTTTTCCATCATTGGAAAACGAAAATACATTTTTCACTAGCACCACAAAATTTTCAAGATGGCCAGGCTAGTTAAATCTATTATACAATAATTATTGGTTATATATTTAAAAAACAGAAACATTTTTTGCTTTAAAAGCACGCCATAGTATTGCTTTTAATATTGTGATCTGCGTCCTTTTTTTTCTCAGGAAAAAAAAATTTTATACACATTCAAAGAATAGAAGCGATTGTCAAAATTCGCTTCTCCTTTCTTTTCCATTATAACGTCTGATCATTTTACGTCTTCAGTGCCCTCCCTTGTTCGAAACTAGATACTTTCGAACACTTCTCCCCTTTTAATCTACAAAATTTTGTATGGATTTGTTTATTGAAAGCAAGATAAACAGTTTATTACAATTTTTATTTGGTTCCCGACAGGATTTTTTGAGAAATTTTAAAACTTGGAGTAACAACAATAACAATCTATCGATTTATTTATTAATTTTTGGCATAGTAGTATTTTTTTATAAAAAACCAGACCATCTAAACTACATTGTTGAGAGCGTTAGTGAAATGACAACAAACTTCAGAAATAATAATAGCCTTAGCCGTTGGTTGCCCAGAAGTAAGTTTACCCACTTAGACGAAGAGATCTTGAAAAGAGGTGGTTTCATTGCTGGTTTAGTTAATGATGGTAACACTTGTTTTATGAACTCTGTTTTGCAATCATTGGCATCATCCAGAGAATTAATGGAGTTCTTGGACAATAATGTCATAAGGACCTATGAGGAGATAGAACAAAATGAACACAATGAAGAAGGAAACGGGCAAGAATCTGCTCAAGATGAAGCCACTCATAAGAAAAACACTCGTAAGGGTGGCAAAGTTTATGGTAAGCATAAGAAGAAATTGAATAGGAAGTCAAGTTCGAAAGAAGACGAAGAAAAGAGCCAGGAGCCAGATATCACTTTCAGTGTCGCCTTAAGGGATCTACTTTCTGCCTTAAATGCGAAGTATTATCGGGATAAACCCTATTTCAAAACCAATAGTTTATTGAAAGCAATGTCCAAATCTCCAAGAAAAAATATTCTTCTTGGCTACGACCAAGAGGACGCGCAAGAATTCTTCCAGAACATACTAGCCGAGTTGGAAAGTAACGTTAAATCATTGAATACTGAAAAACTAGATACCACTCCAGTTGCGAAATCAGAATTACCCGATGATGCTTTAGTAGGTCAACTTAACCTTGGTGAAGTTGGCACTGTTTACATTCCAACTGAACAGATTGATCCTAACTCTATACTACATGACAAGTCCATTCAAAATTTCACACCTTTCAAACTAATGACTCCTTTAGATGGTATCACGGCAGAAAGAATTGGTTGTTTACAGTGTGGTGAGAACGGTGGCATAAGATATTCCGTATTTTCGGGATTAAGCTTAAATTTACCGAACGAGAATATTGGTTCCACTTTAAAATTATCTCAGTTATTAAGCGACTGGAGTAAACCTGAAATCATCGAAGGCGTAGAATGTAACCGTTGTGCCCTCACAGCAGCGCACTCTCATTTATTTGGTCAGTTGAAAGAATTTGAAAAAAAACCTGAGGGTTCGATCCCAGAAAAGTTAATTAACGCTGTAAAAGATAGGGTCCATCAAATCGAAGAAGTTCTTGCCAAACCAGTTATTGACGATGAAGATTATAAGAAGTTGCATACAGCAAATATGGTACGTAAATGCTCTAAATCTAAGCAGATTTTAATATCAAGACCTCCACCATTATTATCCATTCATATCAACAGATCCGTATTTGATCCAAGAACGTACATGATTAGAAAAAATAACTCGAAAGTATTGTTTAAGTCAAGGTTGAATCTTGCCCCATGGTGTTGTGATATTAATGAAATCAATTTGGATGCTCGTTTGCCAATGTCAAAAAAGGAAAAAGCTGCGCAACAAGATTCAAGTGAAGATGAAAACATTGGCGGTGAATACTATACGAAATTACATGAACGCTTCGAGCAGGAATTTGAAGACAGCGAGGAAGAAAAAGAATACGATGACGCAGAGGGGAACTATGCGTCTCATTACAATCATACCAAGGATATCAGTAACTATGATCCCCTAAACGGTGAAGTCGATGGCGTGACATCCGATGATGAAGATGAGTACATTGAAGAAACCGATGCTTTAGGGAATACAATCAAAAAAAGGATCATAGAACATTCTGATGTTGAAAACGAGAATGTAAAAGATAATGAAGAACTGCAAGAAATCGACAATGTGAGCCTTGACGAACCAAAGATCAATGTTGAAGATCAACTAGAAACATCATCTGATGAGGAAGATGTTATACCAGCTCCACCTATCAATTATGCTAGGTCATTTTCCACAGTTCCAGCCACTCCATTGACATATTCATTGCGCTCTGTCATTGTTCACTACGGTACCCATAATTATGGTCATTACATTGCATTTAGAAAATACAGGGGTTGTTGGTGGAGAATATCTGATGAGACTGTGTACGTTGTGGACGAAGCTGAAGTCCTTTCAACACCCGGTGTATTTATGTTATTTTACGAATATGACTTTGATGAAGAAACTGGGAAGATGAAGGATGATTTGGAAGCTATTCAGAGTAATAATGAAGAAGATGATGAAAAAGAGCAGGAGCAAAAAGGAGTCCAGGAGCCAAAGGAAAGCCAAGAGCAAGGAGAAGGTGAAGAGCAAGAGGAAGGTCAAGAGCAGATGAAGTTCGAGAGAACAGAAGACCATAGAGATATTTCTGGTAAAGATGTAAACTAAGTTATAAATACGATATCCGTAATTGTGTAAATAACAATAACTATAATTAAATTGAATAATTAAAAGTCTACGTTATTCGTTAAATCAATTGTTTAGCTAGTTACGAATGTCTAAAGTTTTTGTAGGACAATTGCAAAAATCACTTCCATTATTATACAAATCCTTCGTAAGCTTCATTTTTCTTACCATTGTACTTCTTCAACTTTTTCTCTTCTTCTCTCCGTTCATCTAGTTCATCTTCGTTAATTAGGTCATCAATATCGAAATCGAAATCATTTGGATCTTTGTTGTACTGTCCAATTACACGTCTTTTAAGGCCTGTCTTTGAGTCTATTTCAAATTTTCTGGAAGCGGAAGAGGCACTTGCACTGTCATGGCCAAGGCTTTCCTCCGTGTCCTTCAGATCAAACTTTAATACATTGGTATGATCAAGTTTTTTTTTCAAATATTCCCTCTTACCAAGCTTACCAGTCGCTGACTGTGCTGTTGCAGACGATTTCGGTTTTGTTAGTTTGAATGTACCGATGCCAGAAAACAATGGCAACAATGCAATGAAAGCAATCACAATAATGAGAAGTAAAAAATAACCGTATAGATTCATGCTCCGGACTTATTGACTTAGGCACCGAGAACTTTAAGGGAATTCGTCCTTTTCTTTTACTAAACGTAGATCATGGGTGCTTGATTTAGAGATACAACTCATCGCACTTGACAAATTTCAAAAAACCGTATTCAGTGATCATATTTGAAAAGTCACGTTTCTTACAATGTCCACATAGCCCTATAGGATATGAGGGATTAGTAACCGTAAATGATCTCTTTGAATCGCATTTTTAATTGAAAGCAACCTCGCTTGAAGACACTTACAAATCGTTACGTACTACTGAATACCAGAAAGATAGTATTTCAAAAAAAACTAAGCGAGAAGATAGAGTGTAGCAATGATTAAGCGGTCTCTCGCAAGTTTAGTTCGAGTCAGCTCTGTAATGGGCAGAAGATATATGATAGCAGCGGCAGGAGGAGAACGTGCCAGATTTTGTCCAGCTGTAACAAATAAAAAGAATCATACTGTAAATACTTTTCAGAAGAGATTTGTAGAATCCTCGACAGATGGTCAAGTTGTGCCTCAAGAAGTGTTAAACTTACCGCTTGAAAAATACCATGAAGAGGCAGATGACTACCTAGACCATTTACTAGATAGCTTAGAAGAACTGAGTGAGGCTCATCCGGATTGTATACCTGATGTAGAGCTAAGCCATGGCGTAATGACATTGGAAATTCCAGCTTTTGGAACGTATGTAATAAACAAACAGCCTCCAAATAAGCAAATTTGGTTGGCATCACCATTGTCCGGGCCTAACAGATTTGACCTTCTCAATGGGGAGTGGGTTTCGTTAAGAAATGGCACAAAGCTAACAGATATACTTACTGAAGAAGTTGAGAAGGCCATTTCTAAAAGCCAATAAGTGCACTTATCCATCGACTCTCTTATATTTATTTAAACACTTGTAACGCATCCAATCTATTTCATAGTTAGAGTCTCTCTTCCTTGTTATTGATATGATTTTTCTTTTGTACCGTGTGTGTATGTATGTATGTATGAACGTACTACTAAGCTTCAACGTCACTCTATAAAGAAACTAAAAAGACACGTATTTATACCTTTTTTGAAGAATGCGAGATTGCAATGAAATATGTGTCTATTTTTTACATGAATCTTTTGACCAACTCCTCATATATACCCCACGCAATACCTGCACTGAAGGCCTTTCTTGCCAGCCTCATGCTTAACCCGCTAAATAACTTCAGCACATTTTCATTTTTAACTATAGATGTAAATGTATTGAAGGAGTTGGTAAATTTTGATGGTTCCAATTGCATTCTCGTTTTTATGGTGTCGAACGGTGCCGTTACTGTGGTGGCTAAACTGGCGGATAGTACGGCGCTTGTTGTATTTACTGTTGTAGAGGTATAAGTAGTAAATCCTCCCTCAGGATTGTAATGTATAAACCTAGAAGGTAATACCATGGGCAGTAATTGTTTCGATTTTTCATATAGCAGCACATACAAACCTGCATAGGGAGCGTCTCTTAAACAAGTAGCTCCAAACCCTCTGAAAAATCCAAAAAGTCCTTCCTTAGTATATATATGGGTAATTGCCTCCTTTAAACTGGAGTAATTGTACAGAGTAGACTCATAACGGACTTTAATGACGGTGATAGGCATGGTTATATAACCTACCAAACCTCTTGCAAATGCACCTGTTAGTAAATTTTCATACATCGTTAATCGTGGTAAGCTACTGCTCTTGTTATATACAATGTTTGAATCGTTTGTTAATGAAGGCACAGCATTCCTCCTCTTTGCCAAAGATGAGCGCATAAGGTTCAAACATGATAAATATAAGGCGCTGCCTATTGATGTTCGTAATGCTGAAGGTAATGTACCTCTCCATAGCTGTAGAGGGCTGTCTATCTCTTTCAAATTTTTCCATAATGTAGCTTTCTTGTCTTGCTGGATTCTCGTCTTCAAAAGGTCTAAAGGTTGCAACGCAACAGCAGATGTTAGCCCACCGAAAAAGCCCCCGATCAAATGCGATGAATTTCTTGGCTTAGTTGCTTGCTCAGTCATGTATGCTGCTTCACAAATTGTGTACCTTCTAGTTGTTCCCGCTGTGCTATTTGCTTTTCTTTTGGTATAAGCTTATCCTTTTACTTCAATCACCCCCTCGTGAGAATTTAATGTGGAAGCAATATACTACTACACCGTTGACTTGGAGATTTTCAAGCTCAATTTTGCGTTCACTCAAATCTAAGTCATTTGAAACAAACACAACTTCTAAATATAGCAAGAGAAATAGGTCAATAACGCAGACACATATTTAACATTTAAGATACTGATAGATATTCAAAAGGAAACAGTCACCACAAGCGTTGGAGATTCAGCAAAACCCAAAAAGCAAGAAATTACAAAATCATTGTCTCGCTGATGAAACACCATCCTTTAGTGTTTGTATCCATTCAGCGTACCCTCTTGTTCTTGAGACTGGTGAATTTCGTAACTAGTTGAATATTGCAGGGTTTTCTTTTTCTAAATATGTATTAATGGTGGTGCCTGTCAGGGCGCGATAGAAGTGAAAAATTCTCGAATGGCTGGTTTGGTGGCCATTGAGCTGATCTGAAAAGGATGGTGAGATCAAGCTTGATATCTTGCATGCTTGGACCAACTATTTAAAATAAGTATTGAAAAAGGAGAATTTAGTTTCATTTACTCTCTACAATTGGATATTATACAGTTAAAACAAGAGAAAAGGCCAAAATTAACGGGACTCTGTTTGCATAACATATCTATAATATCAGTTTGATCTACTGCTGTTAAACTAATTTTTCTTTCTTCTGATTTCACTTCGTCCTTAATATTTTAACACATTAACTGTTTGCTATAAGCATACATTGCTTTTACCACTTTTTTTAATAATATCTTTTTATCCGTATTAATTACCGCATATAATTTTAGTTCGAAACATTAAAGGTCAGTCCCGAAGTTATAATTATAACATTTAATTCCTGAATTTACCGTATTACATTTAAATTTGCATAATGGCCACTAACTTAACATCTTTGAAGCCACCATTTAAGGTGAAGGCCAGGTATGGTTGGTCGGGCCAAACTAAAGGCGACTTAGGCTTTCTGGAGGGAGATATTATGGAAGTCACAAGGATTGCCGGTTCTTGGTTCTACGGCAAGTTATTGAGAAACAAAAAATGTTCTGGGTATTTTCCTCATAACTTCGTCATACTATTAGAGGAGAGATTAAATTCGAGCACTGAAAATGGTAGGCAACCTTCAAAAATAGTAGAAAGTTTTGAAAAATCAAATAAAGTTGTTATTCCACCAGTACCATCAAGGTATTCTGACGAGAGGCCAAGGCCTAAAAAGAAGCTATCTTCATCAATGCCCAATTCACCCAAGAAGCCGGTAGATTCTTTGACAAAGGCTAGAAAGGCAAAATCAAAAGAAATGGTAAATGAAAAAAATATCTATAATACCCAATCCTCTCGACATCATAATAACTCAGCTCCAAATTTACCTTTGGCTAGCCATAGTAAGCCTCAAGTACGAAATTTCGAGGAGTCCATGAACAATCCGTTACCACCTCTACCGCCACTACCAGATTTGGACAATATGAGAAAGACAGATAAAAGGGCACCAAAGAAATCATATTCTGCAAACGATTTACATATGGCACGTTCTTCAAGAGAATATAACTATTACAAAGACAACCAGAAATTCTATGATGGGTTTATCCCAGAAAAGAGATATTCTTTAGAAGAGGACTCTATTTCATCAGGCCTGTTTTCAAACTCTCAGTACTTAAATGATTCTGCTTGTAGTAGTGAGAACAGTTTTGCCTTAATGAGTGATTTTAGTGCCACGAGCGCGGGAAGTTTCGCCAGACATAAATATGCACAATCGTTTTCCGATTCATTGCAAAGATCACAGAATGCAAATGGCTGCTCTACAAAGATAAATGATTCACAGGAGTTTGGTGATTCCAATGCTAGTTCGAGAAATGGAAAAATGGGTGATATCCTTAGGAAAATAATTATTCCAAAGAGGAATACAAATATTTACTCCAGTTCAGTATCCTCACCAAAGTCACCAAAAGCATATCCTAAACTACCAGATATTCAGAATTTAAACTTGTCTGCAACACCCGATGAAGCTCGCGATTGGATTGCGGTAAAATGTCACTTGAACAGAGCAAGGACTCTTACCAAATATGACAAACATCCGAGGTATATGAGAGCTCTCGAAGAAAATCGCGACTTGATCTTACATCCTCAAGATTCGATTTATAACGGGCTAAATACCAATGAAGTCAAAGGTAATACAAAGCCCGGTTTGGTCGATGTGGAACTGGCCGAATTAAACATAGAATACATTGATAAGATGACTTGGAAACGGTGTATTAGAGACGGAACTATGACATTAGACAGTTGGGCTCAAACAACTTTTTCAGCAAGATACTCAACTGTTCTGGAAAAGTTAAGAGGCATATACATTTTTTGCACAGAGATGTTTGCTCTGACTGATGATAATGGAACGTCAGATTTTTCTGCGGAACCCCAAAATTTAGAGAAAATACTATACAGAAAGCATTGTACGCCATATGAATTGACATGGCTTTTCAAGAAATTAGCAAACTCATTGGGAATCACTTGTGAAATTGTTATAGGTTTCCTGAAAACACCGAGTGCTATAAATTGGGAGTTTAAGTATAACCACTGCTGGTTGAGAATACTGGTTAACAAAGAATGGAGATTTATTGACGTTATTTTAGGAAATGTAACCAACCCAATTCATGAATTTGTAAATAACAGAAAGATCAAGAAAGCAGAAAATAGCTACTTTTTGATGGCACCATTAGAAATGATATACACACATATACCGCCTAGGGAATTTGAGCAGCATATTGTTCCTAGTATCGATCAATTATCTGCATTGTATCTGCCATTAGTTTTTCCATCTTTTTTCAAAAATGAGTTAAAGTTATACAAATTTAGTACTGCACTATCATTTTTGGAAGATTCTGAGATCTACGAATGCTCCTTAGAAATTCCCAATGACGTTGAAGTCTTTGCATCCGTGGTTATTCCAACGGATAATGAAGAAGCTTCATCTGCGTACAGGAATATGGAACTCGCACTGACCCAAATCAAAAAGCAGAAAGCCGAGTCTGGTAGAAGAATTGCTCTAATCAAAGCAGTCCTACCACCCAATGTGAACAAAGGTTCACTGTACATACATTCAGGTGTAAGAGGTACGCAAACGAGTATTGCCAATATCCATCCACTGTCCATGATGGTCCCATTAACACATAAGGGAAGTAACATGAAATACGAATTTGTGATCAAGATACCCTCAGAAAGCATTCAGAAGATTGAGCTATACATTGTCGAGCCACAGAGTAGATATCTATTTGTTGGTAATGAGTACTCATTCGAAGTTATTCAAAGTCCCTCCGATGGTATTGTATACAGCAGTGATGAAGGGCCGAACCAAAATAGGAAACAACCAATGGCAATAAAATCACCCTCAGGAAGAGTTCATGAGCTAGTCAAGAGCGATCCCCACTTTCCTTATGGTACCTGGAAAGGAAGCATTAAAATCAAAGAGCCCGGCGTCTGGAGCGCTTTAGTGATCGCTGACTCTGGTATTGGGTGGTCCGTTTTTGCTGAATGGTTGTGCGTATAAACGTTTTTCACAAATTTTTTTACAGCGCTATAATCTGTATCATTCAACATACATTCTACTCAGGAAGGTGAATTTCATAACTCATATATGGCTATATAGTACTTATTATTTAATGATTTATCCATTGCATTCATAAAAGCTATGCTGGTCCAACTTTTTCGTATTTAGTGATGTTTTCGGTGAAGAAAATATGAAAAATTAGACCAAATGCTCAAATACATACGACATTTGAATTGTTTAGGCAAGTCCGAAAACGAGGTATATCAGCTAATTCAACCTGAAAACCAATTGAGTGCTACTTCGAAGTAAAATACATAGCCATTTCAAATGGAATTATCCCCTACTTATCAAACAGAACGCTTCACAAAGTTCTCAGACACTTTAAAGGAATTCAAAATTGAACAAAATAATGAGCAAAACCCCATTGACCCGTTTAACATCATAAGAGAGTTTCGCTCAGCCGCGGGGCAGCTTGCGTTAGATTTGGCTAATTCTGGAGATGAAAGTAACGTCATATCTTCTAAGGATTGGGAACTGGAAGCTAGATTTTGGCATTTAGTAGAACTGTTACTGGTTTTCAGGAACGCTGATCTTGATCTAGATGAAATGGAACTTCATCCTTATAACTCGAGGGGTTTATTTGAAAAGAAATTAATGCAAGACAACAAACAACTTTATCAAATATGGATAGTGATGGTTTGGCTCAAAGAAAATACATATGTGATGGAAAGACCCAAAAATGTACCAACTTCAAAATGGTTAAATAGTATTACTTCTGGAGGATTGAAAAGCTGTGACTTGGATTTTCCTTTACGAGAAAACACTAATGTCCTCGATGTTAAAGATAAAGAAGAAGATCATATTTTCTTCAAATACATTTACGAACTAATTTTGGCCGGTGCGATTGATGAAGCATTAGAAGAAGCTAAACTTTCCGACAATATTTCAATTTGTATGATCCTGTGTGGGATACAAGAGTACTTAAACCCTGTCATTGATACGCAAATTGCAAACGAATTCAATACCCAGCAAGGTATCAAGAAGCACTCTTTGTGGAGAAGAACAGTTTACAGCCTTTCGCAGCAGGCCGGTTTGGACCCTTATGAAAGGGCGATATACAGCTATTTGAGTGGCGCTATTCCCAACCAAGAAGTTCTGCAATATTCGGATTGGGAGTCTGATCTGCACATACACTTAAATCAAATTTTACAAACTGAAATTGAAAATTATCTTTTGGAAAACAATCAAGTAGGTACTGATGAACTGATTTTACCATTACCTTCACACGCGCTAACTGTACAAGAGGTGCTTAATAGAGTGGCTTCAAGGCATCCCTCAGAAAGTGAACATCCAATCAGAGTTTTAATGGCATCTGTCATACTAGATTCTTTGCCATCAGTTATTCATTCATCCGTGGAAATGTTGCTTGATGTCGTCAAGGGAACCGAAGCTAGTAACGATATTATAGATAAGCCTTATCTTCTGAGGATAGTTACACATTTAGCCATTTGCCTTGATATAATTAATCCAGGTTCTGTTGAAGAGGTTGATAAGTCCAAGCTCATTACTACGTATATCAGTCTTCTGAAATTGCAAGGCCTTTATGAAAATATTCCAATATATGCTACTTTCCTGAATGAGTCAGACTGCTTAGAGGCATGCTCTTTCATATTGTCTTCTTTAGAGGACCCCCAAGTAAGGAAAAAGCAAATTGAGACAATAAACTTTCTAAGATTACCTGCCTCAAATATTTTGAGAAGAACCACACAGCGTGTTTTCGATGAAACCGAACAAGAATATTCACCATCTAACGAAATTTCCATATCTTTCGATGTAAACAACATTGATATGCACTTAATATATGGCGTGGAATGGCTTATTGAAGGGAAGCTTTATGTGGACGCTGTCCACTCTATCATTGCCTTATCGAGGAGATTTTTGTTAAATGGCCGCGTAAAGGCTCTCGAACAATTTATGGAGAGAAATAATATTGGAGAAATATGCAAGAATTATGAATTAGAGAAAATAGCCGATAACATATCAAAGGATGAAAATGAAGATCAGTTTTTGGAAGAAATAACTCAATATGAGCATTTGATAAAGGGCATAAGAGAATATGAAGAATGGCAAAAATCCGTTAGCTTGTTAAGCTCTGAATCGAACATTCCTACTTTAATAGAGAAATTGCAAGGTTTTTCAAAGGATACATTTGAATTGATCAAGACATTTTTAGTAGATTTAACTTCCTCTAATTTCGCGGATTCGGCAGATTATGAAATCCTGTATGAGATTAGAGCCCTATATACTCCATTTCTACTGATGGAATTGCATAAAAAGTTAGTGGAAGCCGCAAAGTTGTTAAAGATCCCAAAATTTATTTCGGAAGCCCTGGCATTTACCTCATTGGTCGCTAATGAGAACGACAAGATTTATTTATTATTCCAATCTAGTGGAAAGTTAAAAGAGTATCTGGATCTCGTTGCTCGCACAGCAACCCTTTCGAACTGATCAATTAATGTATTGCAGAATAAGTTTATATTTTAAGTAAACAGCAATAATTTTATGCATTTCTTCTATCTATTTCAGAAGTAATTGACGTGATTTTTTATAGTTTTGCTTTGAATCTTTGTGTTTCCACACCGGAGAAAAAAAAGTTCATGAAGTGAAAAAGCGGTTAAACATGAATTTTCTACTATCTAAAGATAAAATTACAGATGCAGTTACTTACATACATTGAACAGTTTCTGACGGCAAATTTAGCTTCTATTAATTTTTTTCTGTAGCTGATGAAAAATTCTGTCCCTATGATGCGCCAATGGGTCATCAACATCCGTCGGAAAAAATTCATTTCTAGGGTATTCAATATCATCTCCTTCATCAGAATCATCTTCGTTATCACTTATCTCTATTTCACCTTCTTGGCCATCCAAGTCAATGAAATTCGAGGAATTTATGGATTTCAAGACATCACTTTTTCCTCCAAGCCTGTTAAAAAGATCCCCGTACTCTTCCTCCACATCGTGGTACCCATTAGATCCCTGAATTTTATCGTCATTCCAAGAGGAAAACCTGCTCTTATTAACCCCTATAACAATCTCTTCACCCAATGCAGCTATATCCTCTCCTTCGCTACCAAATAGAATAGATCTATCATCATCTTCATCCTCCGGATAATCATTTTGGTAATAGTTTTCGTCATTAGAATCCTCATCGTCTGAACGGGCTTCATTGGGATCACTTTCTTCATCAAGAGCCAAATCTATATGCTCAATAATTTTCACAAACCCTATATTTTTCTCGTTGTTATATCTAGCAACCTCATCGTCATGAATTTTCTCCAAATGGTAGATGTCAAAAACGTAATCTAAACTGGGTAGTGATGCAATTTTTGCAGAATCCCCAGTAAAATATTTCCTACTTGGTTTTTTTCTTTCTGTCTTTTCTACACCTTTATTCAACTTTAAATAGTCATTCACCATTTGATTGATCTCTGGCGGTAACCCATCGTCATCTACAGTACTTCCTTCTGCTGCAAGCCGCTGTTGTGATTTTTCATCATCTGAGTCTCTACGACTTTTTTTTCTTTGTTCCAATACAAAATGTCGATGATCTTCATGAGCCAGTTTTAAGAGTGGCGTAGAAGACTCTTGCTCGGATTGATAGCTTTCAGAGCTCACAGTCTTTGATAATTTAAATATGAACTTCTGCTTCTTCACTCTTTTCCCCTCATCAATTACTGAATTGTCCCAGATGAACTTAGTTAGTCAAACGCATTTTTGTTATATCGGTAGAATAACAACACATACATAATGCCTGCACAGAATCCTCATCCCTTCTTCTCTTTACTCTGATAAACTCAGGTGCCGTTGTGGTACTAATAGTGCTCATTCCCGAAATCTTGTATGCCTACCTCAACAAAAGCTATACCTCAGAGAGCAGTTTTATATACCATCTCTTGTTCTCATCAATAACTTGTCTTGAGCATTACACAATTTAAATCCCCTGTGCCGACACAAACAAGAGATAACCCGGAATCAATATTATCTGATTGGGCTCCTAAATATCGCATCTGTGGACTTGAATCCACATGCTGCGAACTTATTTGAAGCAACAATTACTTCTGTTGGAAGCGTGGTAGTGCCAAATCAGACTTGCTCTTTAGTTTTCTTATGTTAACGCTTTACTGCCTTTTTCTTCTATATTTTTGAACGTCAATATGTAGCGGGCGTCAGCAGAGGAACAGAATTTGTGACACTTCTTGAATGAACATTTCTCATATCTGAAACCGCATCATCAAAAGGACACCTCAATAGAGATTCAGTGACATATTTAACATAGTTTTATGGGTAAGAAATATTATTAATTATGGTACGCAAGAATAAAATAAATAGAGCGAGTGGAACTACAAAACACCTCAAGGATTTTCCATCAGTCATCCTAAGTCTGCCCAGCTACAACCCTTCCATCCTTTCTAAAAATGCAACTGCACTAATAACCGGTGGTTCTAGTGGACTCGGATTTGAACTTGCAAAGGAACTTTCCAGAAGAATTAATAAAGTTATTGTGGCAGATATTCAATCATTTCCTACTTTTGCTCAGGTAGAATATAATAACATTTTCTACTATCAATGCGACATAACAAGTCTAGATGAAATTAAAAATTTGAAAAAAGCTATTGAAAGAGATCATGGCAACATTAATATAATTATAAATAATGCTGGTGTTGCTCACATCAAAAAGTTAGAACATATGACAAACAAGGAGGTAGAACAATTGATCGACATAAACTTAATAGGTGCTTACCGAATCATCAGTACATTTGCAGAAGATATGATAGACAATAGGGAAGGCTTTATAATTAACATTGCTTCAGTCCTCGGAGAACTGACTCCTGCAAGGCTGACATCGTATGGTGCATCAAAAGGAGCAATGATTGGTTTTCACAAGTGTATGAGCAGGCATTTCAGAAGTTTGTCCACGGAATGTAATAAAACTGGAATAAAAACACTACTGGTGTGCCCGGGAAAAATCAAAACTAATATGTTTATTGATGTCCCTACACCATCTAAGTTATTGGCTCCTGACATCATACCTTCCCAACTGGCACTAGCGATAATCTCTGCGATGGAGCATAATCATCTGCAAACACTAAATGCCCCATATTATGTGAACCTAGTTCCCTTTTTCAAAACTTTGAGTTGGCCATATAGGCATCTCTTAAAACATTTCAGTGGAATGGACCATGTAACGTCAACCAGCCCGCGAGCAATAAATCCGAAGAGAAGTGCATAATATTTTAGTCTATTTAATACATTTGACGTTATTTGATCTTCACGTTGTTTATATATATATATATCAAGTATGCTATAACGCTAAAAAAAAATGCTCATAATACTATGCAAAATCTTGATGTCTTTTGACTTCTTTCCAAATTTCTAAATTTTGACGGGCATAATTTCTCATATATCTGGAATAATGCTTTAAAATTTCTGATAAATCTACTTCCCTTTCTTTAGAAAATTTAGGTAGCTGGTCATTTTTGATGACTTTTGAAATGACCTCCAAATCATTCTCAGTAACTTCCAATGATTCAGACAGTTGTTCAATTTCTTTCTTCAAATTGATACTTGCGGTATGCGGATCTGTTTCTTGATACTTCACAGAATCTTTTACCATTGATGCCAATTTGTTAAATCCATTGAATAGTTTGCCACCATATGATTTCCCACCGCTACCTGTATTATTATTAGGGCGTTCCAGATTAATAGTATGACTTTTAGACATTTCGTTGTCAATTATTTTGTCAACATCCTTATATTCATTGTTTTGCGCTTCCAGCTTCTCCAACTGTGCTCTTTTGGAATTCAGAGACTTTTTAATCATTTCATTTTGCAGGTATTTCAATTTTCTGTATTTGATCAATTCTCTTGCAGAAGTTGCCATATGAACAGATTCATTTAAAGGCTCATTTATATTGTAGTATAGTCTTCCAACTAATTTTTCTAAAGAAATCGAGGACCCCGAAAAGGCATTGCTTAAGTAAGAAAGCTGTTCGGCCAATTCCCCAACTTGAGCCTGTTCATGGGCAAACTGTGCAAATACCTCACCGATTTCATTGTAATCCGATTTCAAATCGTGATAAGTCTTCGTGGTTCGTCTATTATACTTATAAATCCCGTTATCTAACAAGTTCTCATATTGCTTGTAATCCTGTTCAATATTAGTAAACGACTTACTTCTTTCCTTATCCATTTTTTTGTCGTTGGACTCCTTATTCAACAATAACTGTGACGAGGAGCCCGGTATTGGTAACATGGCATGAATTCTAGTGGTGTTAGTGGGATCTAGTGGATTACACTGGAGGATGCTCTTCGGTAAAGATGAAAAAGTGGACGAACTGTTAACAAATTCATGCCAATTATGGTTATTAGGATCCAAAAAATCGGTAATTATAGATGTTTTTGTGATTTCTTCGTTCGTCAAAAGTTTGTTCAAGAACTCAGTGAGCATTCTTATCCTATGCCGTATTAACTTTTCATCACTATTATTGACCGACGCATGTATCACAGACAATGATAGATCTACTGAACCAGAACCTTCTGAGGGCAGCAAATACTTTGAACTCGAACCAGTTATTGACTTACCATAATTCTTTATTGACTGCTTTTCTGGAATCGGCGGTATCAACGTCATAGGAAACAATCTTATCAAGATACTTCTCAAACTCTCGAAATCGCTGTAACGTCTCTGAACGGTAGAATTTTCAAACTGAATAACATAGGCGATGTAGGCTCTTCCTTGACCTTCGGAAACTCTTTTCGCTTCAAGTATGTGTATCCTAGCGGACTTCTTTCTATTACTTACAGAAGGTTCTTCTGACGCAGAGGTCTCTCCGTTCATGGAGTTAATACTTCCACTAAGACTTGTTCTACATGTTTCTGCATTCGATTCTTGGTTTAAAGGCAATAATCCCTCAGAGTCATCCTCGTAATCTTCATTCGGGTTCTTTAGGTTATGGCTTCTCATACCGGGTATTTCTAATAAAGCTGATTTTGTGAATCCTGTTGGCCCCTCCTCCATGAATGGGTTGTCTTTTTCTAACAGGGCTGTGTGTACTAACTCAGTTTCTACTTTGTTATTGTCCCCCTTTCCAACCTTACCCTTTTTTGGGCTCTTTTTTGGCGATCCAACTCCATTCTTAGAAATTTCTGCCTCTGCCACATACTCAGTTGTCCCATGAGGTGGTTCAGCCTTTCCTGTATTCCGAGTTTCCGAATTCAATTTAGCATTTTCTTGGACATCATTTAAGTCTGACATTGTGTGCTGTAGAAGACAACTTTTCTAGATGGTATGTTCAATTGCACCACCAGTATTCGAGCTAGTCATCTCTTCATTTTGGAGATGACTTGCTGTAAATCGATAAATATTGGCTTACTCAATAGCCATATCTTAAAGGGGGCACAATGGGTGAGTTGTCGGGTAAGGGAATGTAGATCACGTGAATGAAAATTCAAGTGTTTTTCGAAAAGTTTCACCATGGCGATGAGCAAGATTGAAACAGCACTATTGTAACTATATAATTGCTAGTAAGCAAATAAGCCAAGCCTTATTAAAATCCGGTGAAAAGAATTGTTTAACGAACGTTACAAACTCTATACCTTTTTTTTACCAGCAAAATGGTTGGAGGTGCTCTCATCTGCAAATATTTACCACGCGAAGAGCAACTAAAGCTTATATCAGACTTGATTCAGAATGACAGCTTAGAAGAGGTGCTGGAGTTGATTGAAACTTCGCCACTGGATATAACGACGGACAGCAACATTGAAACACCAATCTTTGAAAAAATTACTGAGCAGGTCATTGCGTATGCTAGTATAGACGGTGAAGCCAGGGAAATGTTTCGCTCTTCGAGGGCTGAAATGAACAAGGCGCTAAGAACTTCTGCACAATTACTATGTTGTTTACCCAGTGTATGGCATAAATTTCAGGTGTGGATGAGCTACCGGTTAAATGACATCATTAGCGAAAACTATAAACATCTCTTCAATGACAACTTTGGAAAAAAGATTGTACAACCATTTTTCGATTCTTTTGCTGAGGAACAAAACGCTAATATCAAGCATGAAAATCTGCACTTAGATATCCTTAGCCTGCTTCACTACTTAGAAGTTGTATATTTATTTGACGAATGTAAGAATGGTATATCGTCCAAATGCCTAGATTTTATCATTGTTCCATTGTTAGGCTGTAATTCGGAAGAGATTGCTGATTCCTGCTCCAAGTTAATGAGATGGCATATCAAATATTTATCGAAATGCTGCAATACCGATAGTAACTTTGATAAGCTCATTTGGACATTTATCAAACAATTGTACGCTGAAGGCTCCCAACAAGCTTGGAAGCAAAAGAACAGTTTATCTTTTCTCCTAAGATTCCTTTTAGCAGCAGAGTTGTCTCCTGAACTTATTACTTATATAAAGACCGATGCTTATTGGAGGCACATTCAAACAGAGCTGGATAATGATGTGCACGAACACAGAAAATTGGCACTCTCAATTCTTAAATTAACAATTCAAAAACTGTCATCTCATGGTATAACATTGCAAACAACATTTTATAAATGCAATGATCTAGCAAATATCGAGATGCTGGGTAGCTGGAAGAAATTCACCACCTTATATGAAATGATTGCTCTGGACACATCATTGAATCAAATACAAGCGGCCAAACAAGATATAATAAAAATTTTTGATAACGAGCATTTACACCATAGTTGGGGCCTTATCTTGCTTTCTACGGGATTGAAATCATCAATGGAGAGTGTCAGAAAATACATGATGACGTTAATGTTCTCGATTACAAATATGTCAGCATTCTCTTCAAACTTGCCATTATTGACAAAAACTCTTCTTCCAGCTGCAATGTCCGCTCATTATTTTGATGTAAAAGGTGTCAGTTGTCCCCATGGTGAAAAACTTTCATTATTTGTCAATAACTTACTTTCCCAAACAACAGAAGGCATATCAGATATATTATTTGAAATTTTGAAATTATTGGTGGAAAAAGGGACCTCTTTTGACCCTTCTAGGATATACTTGTCCTACGGTATCTTAGTTTTCTTCCAGAATAACAAACAGAAAACAATCAACTCTGACCATTTGAGTCTGATCAGGAAATTGTACGATTTTGCAGCCGAAGAAGAGGTTCTCGAAACTACAATCCAAACAATTTACTTGAAGTTCTTACTGTACATTGATCCATCTGTCTCCGCATCTGAATTATTGTTTACATTAGTTTCACACATTAAGTTAAAGGGAGGGACATACAAATATGTTGAGCCTCTTTTTGAAGATTATAGGGATCTTGCCGTTTCTCACTTTGACGATTTGCAAGCGAAAGAAAACTTGACGACAAACATCGGAAAGGATACTATTTTTGACCTCTTAGCATCTATCATCTTCGATTTCAAGGATATTGATATTACTCCCGATTTTTTAATTGAAGTTGCGAAGTCGAAGCAAGATATACCCGTTTACACTTCAAAGGCAGTTACTTTTCTAACTCAGCTACTTTCAGGCGAACCTTCGAACGGTTATACCTATGAAAATGCAACCGCTTTGTTGTCTTACCCAAATTTTACAATATCTACATGGAAATCCATCAATGTGAATAATTTATTTAAGTCGGTAATGGAAAAATTTTCGCTTGATAAATTCAAGTTCTTTGCTGAAATTTACCAGAAGACTTATGAATGTAGGTTCGATACAATCGAGCTAAATTTTAATGACCTTCTGAGCCTATATGAAATGGTTAAAAAGTCTGCCAATCAGTGTTCAAGAGAGAGCTTTAAAGTGAAGGACAGCGCTTATTCTTCTTACTTTGAACTTTTAAATACCTTCCTGAAAACATACGCCTTAAATCGTGACTCTTCTGAAGGAAATGATGATGAGCTTCACATACTACTACGCTTAGTTGACGAGAATATTAACAAAGATAATGGGAATTATCTGGGGAACCTGGCAGTCTGTAAATTATTGTACTTTATCATAGATTCCTACATCCATTGCTCCACATCTGTTTCTGATGATGATATTTTCATAGTGAAATTCATTTTTGAGAAATTTTCGTTTATATGGGAATGTATTAATAGTGAAAGATTAGTTTTGAAGGAAAGGGATCTGCATTTGATGCTAATTAAGGGATTATTTCATCCTGTGATCCTGTACTTTGGATCAAATCAGTATATCGATACTTTGACCTCGAAGTTGGAGGAACATGCACAAACGATTATATCATTGAGTTATTCCAGAAGAAGCCTACTCCCTCTTCTCGGATCACAACTCAGAGTATTTATGAAGTTTTATGGGAAATTGTTAAGAGAAGATGTCAACTATTGGTGGTTGATTAACATTATAGTAGGTGTTTTCAAACAGCCGCAAATGGATGTCAACCTTTACAAGCTCAAACCTGTTATTTCCAGCCTATTTGACCACAAACTGAACAATTATTACATAAAAGGCGATGAACTTTATGAAAAGGTGTACGGACCCGACGAAATATTGGCTAGAGTATCTATTATTGATTCTATTTTATATGCAAATGATCAGTTGAAAATTCGATTAATCGAAAAAGTTACTGAAAAAACAAACGCACTTTATGCTATAAAGAGAACCGACGGTGCCGAAGCGTTACAGAGGTTGTTGCAGTGGCAATTGTTATTATTATCACTACTAACCACCAATGAAAAAAAATTAAGCGAAACTAGCATGATCAGAATTCTAAAGAGTATCGAGGATGAAAGTTCACCACTAGTAAGAGTATATAAAGAATGGTTCATTTCCTCAAAGGTTGTTGATTATTATAAAACTGGCAATCCAAAATTTGCTGAGGATTATCTCTTCTCATTGCTGGAGGATCATAGCAAACCGGTGTTTGTAGTTAGCGCAGAAAAAATATGCTTTATGGTGTTGAAAGATTTAAGAAACGACGAAAAGAAATATGGATTTACACAGTTACTAGACAGATTCATTTGCACGTTAGTTCCTAACGCAGCTTCAAACAAACCTCTGGTAAGGCATTTTTCTAATTCTCTAATAATTTCATTATGGCCTACATTCAAAGCCTACCTATCGGATCACACACTGAGAAACATCATTGAGAACTTATATTCCAATGCCAAAAAGACTCAAATATTTGGTCAATATCGTGCCGGGGATGCCAACATATGGGATCTGAAGGGTGATAGGAAATTAACGAACATGTTTGGTGGTGTGCTCAAAAAAGTTACCGACCATGATTGCCCGTACATTTCTGAGTCTGTTTTCGAAAAATATTTGCAGGAGAAAGATATTGTTCCTATAGGTACCGATGAAAGGTCCTTATGGCTTGATAAAAGAGACACCAATACGGAATCTGTTAACAACGCGAACATCTCCTGTGACACTTCTCCACTGCAAACAAAAAGTGGAGCTTGGGAAACCGTTCTGGATCTGGACAATAAAAAATCGAATGATGTCGTTACACGTTCTGAATTGATTGTGGTATCTTCATTAGTTGATAAGCCGCCAAACCTGGGAGGTATTTGTAGGTTATGTGATGTTTTAGGTGTGGGACTGCTTACTGTACAAGACATCAAAGTCAAAAACCATCCTCAATTTAAAAATGTTGCTGTGACTGCTGATAGATGGATGCCCATGGAGGAAGTTGCCCTAGATGAGATTGCAAGTTTCATGAAAGAGAAAAAGAAGGAAGGGTACACATTAATTGGGCTAGAGCAAACGGATAAATCAGTGAAGCTAGACAACAATTTCCAATTCCCTAAAAAATCATTGATCTTGCTAGGAACCGAAGCATTCGGTATTCCGGGGACTTTGTTAAGCGAATTGGATTTATGTTTAGAGATTCAACAATTTGGTGTGATCAGATCAATGAATATTCAAACGGCAACCGCAGTTATCGTTCATTCCTATACAGTTCAACACATGTAAGAATCAGGTTTCATTCCCACTTTTGTTAACCATGAAGTTTTTAGTATGTAAACTAATTTGTCTTTTTATCTAATTGTGACTATATTTTTATAAATTCTCCAGTGATCGTACTACGTCGGGGGCGTATTTCTCCACCATTGCAAGACCTTGCTTCAACAAATGAGGTTTAAAGCTTTTAACGTTTGAATCATTCAATGCTACTGATCTGATAGGTGATGTAATCTTACCATTAGACCAGGAAATGATTAGGCCATTATTGGCCACTTCGCTTTCGTTGGCTGCAGGGTCCAATAGCATATTGTTGCCTACAACGGCCAATATAAACACTAAAGGCGGATTAATGTCAAGCTTAACCATGTCGTAATCATGAAACGTAGGAAGTTCTTCCACCTCTAAGTCGTCAAAAGCTGAAATAAGTTTCGGTAGGTATGTGGAGTTCAACGCTGAATAAATAGCAAAGGATATTAAAGAAACTGGGTGTGAATGTGATGAAATGACCAGAACATCGACAAATATTTTGAAGCTGTACTTTTTTGTCAATTGCAACTTTGAGGAATCTACTCCGCTACCAGACTTCAAAACCTTGTTCAGTAAAGAAGTGATTGTCTCTACTACCAGCGCGTCATCTCTTTGGCCTGCGATATCTACATCGACCTGAAGTAGTTCATTCTCCACATGATGATCCACAACTTTGGACTTAATGCTCACGATACATTCACTTCCATCACTAGCTATAATTCTGGACGATCCATTGGAACTTGGTAGGAAGTCAGTAAATATTTCTATAGGTCTGAATTGATGAGGTAGTCTTCCATCGGGCCTAATTGAAGGCGTGCTTGCTAGTGAATCGTATAGGTACGACTTTTCGGCGACCGAAAGAGACATAAATGATTATTTCAACAGAATCTCAAACTGTCGTTGTGCTAGTCAAAAAGAATGCCTTTTGCCGTCTACAGACTATTAGTATCATTGTACTCCTTCACCATATAAGCTCTACGTTTCTTTTTTCTGAATATTAGAAAAAAATTTCGCCAACTAGGGTTCAAAATAATAGACTAGGGCACGGAAGAAAAGCACACCCTAGGGCTTTCGGAGATAAATTATTAATAGCGAGTTTTTTTTGTATTTACTTATTTTATTATTTCTTTAAGATATCTAGTAGTAAGGATAGAACGGGTAGATAGAATAGACAAATGGAGTTATTGAAATATTTATACGAAGAGATAGAACAGAGAGACAAAGAGTATGACGTGAAAATGATGCGCAGTAAAACTAAATCCCGTCTCTTAAATGAATATGCTGTTTGGTGTCACGACGTCCACATTTGAATTGTCCATGTCAACGTCAGGGCCCTTGTTGGTGTTGTCCTTTGCCTCTACCTCGTGCTTACTCTTGCCATGGCCCGTCTTTCTATATACCGTTTCTTGCTCCAATGCGTCCACTCTCTCATTGTAATTGTTTAGCACAATTTCGTTCTCCCTGACAGAGTCCTTGTACAGCGCCAGGTCTCCCGAATCAATGTTCTCCAAGTCGTCGCTGTCGTCAGCTTCAAGACGGTCGTCAGCACCCTCCAACTTAGCTATGTATTTACCCAAGCGGGCGTTAGACCTCTGCAAATGATTGATACTGTTCTCAATTTCTGTTTTAATCTGTGCCAACTCCATGTCGGACATGCCGCTTATCGCCGTCTTAAATTCTTCGATCTGGATTGGTCTTCTGATACCGCCTGCTGAGCACATTATGTTACTTGTAGTAGTTATTATGTTTTGATTTGCTTTATGTTTTATAAAGATCTTACCCCTCTTTTTGTCAAGAGAAATAAGCTTCTGAAGTATTGTTTTCCTGGTGAAAAGTGTCTTATTTATATGGAGAAGGGATATTCGGCCTCGGTTTTAGGGGAGGAGCTGAAGAGTTGTCCCGCTCGAAAAAGACCCGTAAGCGCATTTATCGAACTACGAAGTAAAATGGACTTTCGTAGGTGTGGACAATAGTAAATTGCAAGTCAATCCCGGGATGACGTCAAGATAGACAGTCAATCTGTCACAGAGGAATGCTTGCTAATCCAGGAGCTGGCGAGCTGGCTAGCTGTGGAGACTATTCCACCATGGTACACACTAGGATCCTCGATCTTGGTGAGCCATGAGTAGAACTTGTTTGGTTCCACCCCTCCGGTTGCCATGTTTATATCTTCCTCAGCAAACTGTTTATCTTGCATTGGTGAGGCGATTGGGTCATCTCTTTGGAAATGGGCGGTAACAAGGTGGTCAACCACCGGCCAGCCGTAAGCGTTGGAAAACCTTCTTCTTACGATGATGTTATTGTGGGCATCTGGTTTCAGCAATACCACGACTTTCCTCCAATGCATCCCCTTGTGCCAGCGGCGTGCTATGATTTCCTCCATCTCTTTTCTCGTCTTCCTCGTTTCGCCTTCCTTGGCTGCTGTTCCTTCATAAAGTGTTGGTGATGGAGGCGGTAAATTCTTTTCTGTGTAGATCTTATCATGTATGATTGTTGCGACCCTTGCATCGGGATCTGAGAAGAACTTTGCGTCGGGGCATGGTGATAGAAGCACAGACTTCATAGATTTGATGACGGAAGCATTCATCAAGCGTTTAGATTTCTTGTCGCAGTTATTTTCCTTGCTCTTCCAAAACGTGTTCCATGACGATGCATTGATTCCATCATCATCATTAGCAACATCGCTATGATTTGGAAGTTCCCCAATAGGACTTACTTCAGGCTGGAAGAGAGGATCACAAGGTGCCGTAGTTTGACCTCCCAGTTTCTGAAGTAATTGAGAGTAGTCCAAAAAAAGTAAAGAAGAGGAGTACAAGGGAACTATTCCGTCGTTGACGGCATTAGCATAAAGTGTTCTTCTTTTGAATCGAGCAAGCACACTGATTAAGGATTCCTCGGATAGCAGGTAAAGTAGGGGCTTATCACCATAATTTCCATCCTTAAGACCCAGTTCTTGCCCCGTAGTACCAATGATACCCATCGACAATGACATTTTTACGTAATTGGGCGTGCTGGTAGCAATGCCTAGCAATGGTGACGCCAGTGAGATAAAATTGATTGGCTCCACTTTCTTAAAGAAATATGGATATTTGGTCTTTATGTAACAAATAGCAAAAGTTTGTGTTAATCCACCCAGGGAATGACCAATAAATGAAATTTTCCCAACAGAGTCATCATATAACTCGTCGATGATGTAGTTTGCCAATCCAACACCCAAAAACTTAATACCCTTCTCAGTCTCACAAGCATTCTTCATATATCCCTTAATAACTAGTCGCTCATTTGGATTGTTCATTTGAGCCTTGTATATTTCTTCCATTAAGTATTCCATATCTGCCGAAACGTTTGATTGAAAACCATGCGTGAGAATGACTAAATGGGATTTTTGCGACATGTCTATGGGTCGTGGTACTTTCCATATATCTGCGGTGGTAAGTCTATGCACCGATAATCCTGTGTGTAAAATATTGCAGGCTTTATCAGGCAATGAATCATTACATCGTATTTTTCTTTTCAAAGAGGCCTTTGAATTGCCGACTACTATCTCAAAAGTTACCTTAGTTTCTTTATTAAATAGTATTTGACTGACAATATCCACTATCCATACATAGCGTGGCTTAATGTGGTGCAAGGACAACTCTGCAATAAACTTTTGTTGTGCCTGTAGGTTTGATTGAAATACTGGTTTATCCGCCGAACATATGATCTTATACGAGCTTTCGTAATCTTTTGCTCGCACGTCACAATATAAGATAAATGGGCCCAATAGATAGGCTGGTTTATAGGATAGCTTTGTGGTATTTTTGATCTTTACCCATAGGGAATCCAGTGTGATATCAGCGGGAATACTATCACCCTGGTATAGCTCATATGTAATAACGTATCTTTCTAACTCACCTAACTTTACTGACGACTGATTGTGGTATAGCACTTCATCAGCACTCCTGCCAGCTTCCATATTACTACCGTTTCCCCGATGTTTTTGGGTGAATAAGGTCAGGTGAGCATTTTTTGTACTGATATTTTTTCTCTTTGTTTGCAGACACAACGCTTGCTGTTAATACGCTAAAAACATACCACACTACCTTGAACAAATCCTCCAAGAGAAATTTGTAAGAATTCAGAAGCGGTTTCAGGGGAAGTCGGCTTAGTTGTCAATTGTAATTGAAAATCACCCTCTAATTTGAAAGATTTTCAGTTTCAATAAGACATCAATCTTGCCAGTTTGTAATTTTTTGGTATATAGAAATGGTCTTCAAGCATAAGCCTTAAGAAAGATTCGTCCATTGGATGAACCTACAATTTTTTTTGTGTTATGATGTGAAGCTTCATTTGAAGCATTGTGCAGAGAATATTACAAGTAGATTCAAAAAACACATTGAAAAAAAATACAAGTGAAATCACAGTTACTTAAAAGTCATCAAAAAAAATATTCCCGGCCTCAGAGCGAACATATGAAAGTGAATATGGAGTACACAAAGGGTATGTGGGGGTTATATATTGTCGTCTTTCTTTTAACATTCAATAATGATACTAACGTTGATTAATGATGATTCATCGCAGAAAAGAAAGTTGGTGAGGGTACTTATGCGGTTGTTTACTTGGGTTGTCAACACTCTACTGGAAGAAAGATTGCTATTAAGGAGATCAAAACATCCGAATTTAAAGATGGTTTAGATATGTCAGCTATCCGTGAAGTTAAGTACCTCCAAGAAATGCAGCATCCGAACGTCATAGAACTAATAGACATATTTATGGCTTATGATAATTTAAATCTCGTTCTGGAGTTCCTACCAACTGATCTAGAGGTGGTAATAAAAGACAAATCAATACTGTTTACACCAGCAGATATTAAGGCATGGATGCTTATGACTTTGAGGGGCGTGTATCATTGCCACAGAAATTTCATTTTGCACAGGGATCTGAAACCAAACAATTTATTATTTTCACCTGATGGCCAGATAAAAGTAGCAGATTTCGGTCTAGCAAGGGCGATACCGGCCCCACATGAGATACTGACAAGTAACGTCGTAACAAGATGGTATAGAGCGCCAGAATTGTTGTTTGGAGCTAAACATTACACATCGGCTATTGATATCTGGTCAGTAGGCGTTATATTCGCGGAATTAATGCTAAGGATACCTTATTTACCAGGACAGAATGATGTCGATCAAATGGAAGTAACGTTCAGGGCCTTAGGGACACCTACAGATAGAGATTGGCCCGAAGTTTCTTCCTTTATGACGTATAACAAGTTACAAATATATCCGCCCCCTTCAAGAGATGAATTGAGGAAAAGGTTCATTGCTGCTAGCGAATACGCCTTAGATTTTATGTGTGGAATGCTAACGATGAACCCACAAAAGAGGTGGACCGCTGTTCAGTGTTTAGAAAGTGATTATTTCAAAGAATTACCACCACCAAGTGACCCGTCTTCAATAAAAATACGTAACTGATATGATTTTATAAAATTTGTAGAATCTGTGTTATTGACATTAGATGTATCCTCAACATATACAAATAAACTTCTTGATGCGTCTTGTTTTTTGGTGTTGAATTTTAACTCTTTTCCATCATTATGGAATTCGTTTTTAGATTTTAACAACAACAATATGAGGGGAGACAAACAGTAGCAGACGAAAACGAAAACAAAAGCAAGAAATATCTGATCTAAAATATGCAGAGGTTTGTCAGTAAGTTTGTTTCCACACCACCAGTACCCAAAAAGTTTCAAGAGATTTTCCCGAAGAAACGTACGGTTAACAAAATTTTATTCCAGTTAGATACAAGGCTTACATACCATGAAATGTACCCGATATTTCTGCAGGTATCACAAAATACTAATGAAGAGAATATCCCATGGAGGAAGAAATACCCCTATATAAGGAGTTCAGACATTATGCAGATGCGAAACGTCTTGATAACTCTAAGGACGCAGAACAAATTCGTCCACAAAGACTTATTAGCTATGGAGGATAAATTATTGAATATTGCTGCCGAACTTGGCAACAACGATGCTATATCCATCCTAAGCTTCAACGTGATACATGAATATAAAAAGGAAAACGTCAAATCCAGTTATGAAAAAGACATTGAAACGGCTAATGAATTCATAAAGAAGCTGTATGCGCGTAACCATCATTTAACGGTTAAATTAATAGGGGACCTGTTTTTCGAAAACAAAACTTACGATAAGGCTGAGAAATATTACCAAGAGTTCTTGAAATTGGAAAATAGTACCAAATTGGCAGGCGAAGTTCACGGAAAACTTGGGGAAATCCAAATAAAGCAAGTCAATGGTTTTTTGAAGGCAGAAAAGTCATGGCTGAGTTGTATAGAACTGCTGGAAATTGAAAGAAGTTCACGTTGGTACTTTCTGTTAGCGAGGTTATATATGAGTTCAGAGCCCATGAAAGCCAAAGCCTTGCTAGAAAATTGTGCATCAATTGGATTTAAAGAATGCTTTAAAACATTAGGATTTCTTGAATTAAACTATTTCAATAATTATGAAAGGGCGAAAGAATGGTTCAAAACGGGTATGGAAATAATGGACTTGGAATGTTTCTTTGGATTTTTCGATTGCTGTGTGAAAGAAGAGAATTTTAAAGGTGCACGAGATTGCCTAGAAAGCGTAAAAAAGCTAGGGAATGATAAAGACAAGAAAACAATGATAAATGTCTTTCTTGAAAGTAGAAAAGATTCCATAAAGTTGCTGGACAAAGCACGGCTTTAAATGTCTGATCGATTCTTTTTGCGATTTATATAAGGACACATGTCTCCACCTATAACGCGAGCTTGTAAATATCTATATACCCATCTGATAATGTTCAAAAAAGTCAGCTAAGTAAGTAAAATAATAAGGACAATAAAATTAAAATGTCATACAATGTTACCTATGAAATAATTAGGAAATACTGTTAGAGTAATATTTAGAGTTGAAAATGCAATCGCAAAAAAAAAAAAACAGAATTATTTTCATCATATCCATCTATGCTCGTCAGTTAGTTCGTTAGTGTTCTTCAAAAAATCTGGAGTATTTGGGAGTTCACTATCAGTCGGTAAAGACAACAAATGATCATTTGGATTTGCAACAATATCAGCATCGTTGGATAAATGTTCTTGCGCTAGATGATTCTCCTCATTATTAGCATTATGATTGTTATTGCTGTTGACGGTAGTATCCAGTAAATTGAGCGTATCATCCTTGCTAGCTTGACGTCCATTATTAGAGCCTTGTCCGTTGTTGGTGTTGGTTATCGAACTCGATAACAGATCATGATCGAAGAAGAGAGAATCTTCTAAATTTGTATTTGGATTTGAGTCTGTTGCACTTGAATTTGTATTCAGAAAGGGAGGGGCAATATTCTGTTGTGGAACTGCAGCAGTGGGGATCGCTGTATTGATCGTAGGTAATATTTCATTCGATGATTTATAGTCTAGAATTAGAGAATTCATGAATCTTAATGATTTCTGTAAACCTTTCAAAGTGTGAGGAATATTCGAACCACCAACAAATGCGTCATTTACCTGTCTACCTTCTGAGAAATCATCACATATGGACCACTGATTGTTCAAATTTGGATCTTCATCAGGAGCATTATTTAAAAAGTAAACAGCAAAAGTGGGTGATCTGGTGACTGTTAGCTTCAATTCTCCAAAGTTATCCTTAGCATTCCTCTTATCCTCACTACTATTATCATTGTCTTCATTACTGTTATCGTCGTTATCATCATCATTATTAGTATTACTATTGTTTTTATCGCTTGTGTTGTTACTATTTATTATATCGTCGTCAGTTTCTAAAGTTAGAGAGCAATTCGTGACTGAACTTAATGGGAAAAAGATCCTGAAGAGAATTTTAGTATTATTTGCCATGGCACTAAAAAAATAGTTTATTTCTGAGTTTTTCTTGGATATCAAAACCATTAAATCTGTGGCATTCGACATTATGTTATTAATCTTTATTGGCGATAGGTTTCTCAACTCCTTTATAGACTGAAAGTTCCTTCTTTGCAGTGCGCCGCTTTTCATTCTATTCCAACTTCCCACAGTAATTGAGCAAATGTCAAAAAAATAATAGTTGTTGTTGCTGTTCAGCGGAATACGGTCGAAAAAAGTCAGGTCTTCATCGTGAAATATGGATGAAGTACTTGTTGTAGTGACCAAATTGTTGTCTGTACTCCCACGATCGTAATCGTTGGCAATATCACGGGATTGTGACGAGGGGATTGTGTCCTTATTACTTCCATGCTGCTTTTTCCTCAATTTAGCTCTTCTGTTCTGAAACCAAATTCTGACGTTTTTTTCAGGCATTCCTATCAGATCTGATATTTTCTTTCTTTCTACCAAAGAGGGTGTTGGATTTATTTCAAATTTACGCTTTAGCACATCTAGTGCTTCACCCTTTGCGCGAGTCCTCTTGGGCCTTTGAGGTCCACTATCTGATGCATTCGATGAAGCACTCATATCATTAGTATGTTGGTCGTGGTCGTGCTCCAGGTTTTGAGTTTGAATTGGTTGTGGTTGTGGTTGTTGCTGTTGATTATGTTGTTGATCATGTTGTTGCTGTTGTTGTTGTTGTTGGTCATGTTGCAAATAATCCAAATCTGTAGCAAAATGTGTGTTAAAATCGTGATCGTACGAGAATTCTTCCATCATAGCGTATTGTATACGTTATTTAGCAGTAAGCCGTGACTTGTCTAGCCCTGTTGAATGTCTCCTTAGTTGTCTTTGCGTCTTTTAATAGAGGTTTCAACAGTTCCCTGGAGCTTGTGATTTACTAAATCTGCAATTCTGGATATGCCGCATCGTCCGAAGTGATGTATTAAAATACTGCTCATAATGTGCAACATTTACTATCATCTTGTGCCAAAAAGTGACCTTATGTCCGCATGTTAAAAGACTATTGTTGCTAAGCTATTTTACACTATCCTTGATCGTTCACAGATTACTCACACATGGTTTTACTTAGACGACAAACAATCCCACACTTTTAACTCCATATACTGTTAAGTACCAGAGATAAAGGAAACGCGCAACGCGTTAACAGAAAAGGTGAAATAATATCAAGAAGATGAGATAAATACTAGTAGCAGACAATCAAGAAATCAGAGTTTTGCAAAAAAAAGAGAGTACAGACAGAGACATGTCTAGTACAGTAATATCTAGAAAGAGGAGAAACAGCACTGTTACTGAGCCTGACAGTAGCGGAGAAACAAGAAAACAAAAGAAGTCGAGAAGTGATGAAAAGAGCTCATCTTCTAAGGATGGTGACCCCCAGCTAGAATTTAAAGTTTTACAGGGATATAGGGACCTGGAAAGTGAAATGCACAAAGGCAGAGCTCAGGTGACCAGAACAGGAGATATAGGTGTTGCTATGGACAATCTGAACGCTGTGGATTCCCTATTCAATAAGGTTATTGGTATAAAGAATAATGGATTGTTTGCTCATGATGCTAGAGCAATGGTTAGTATAAGTGAATTGGCTCAAATTTCTGTGAGAAATTTGAAGTTTGATGATTCGAGGAGTATGGTCAATTTAGAAAACATAGTAAATTCCTTGAAAAGATACATGCTAAAAGAGCATTTCAAGCTTAATAATATCGCCGAAAATAGGAATGATTTGACGCTTGCCGCTGATGAACAATCCGCAGCAGACCAGCAAGAGGAAAGTGATGGAGATATCGATAGGACGCCTGATGATAATCATACAGATAAAGCTACTTCCTCTTTCAAAGCGACATCTATGAGGCATAGTTATCTACAGCAGTTTTCTCACTATAATGAGTTTTCTCAATTTAATTGGTTTAGAATAGGTGCTCTCTACAATACTATAAGTAAAAATGCCCCAATTACCGACCATTTAATGGGACCTTTATCCATAGAAAAGAAGCCACGAGTGTTAACTCAACGAAGAAGGAATAATGACCAAGTTGGTGAAAAGATCACCGCTGAGAAAATCACTCAGCATTCTTTAAACTCCACACAGCAAGAAACTACCCCTGAACAGGTCAAGAAATGTTTCAAAAAGCTTTCAAAAAAATTAGGCCCAGAAGGTTCCATTAATCTTTTTAAATTTATTATAGACCCAAATTCATTCTCGCGATCCATCGAAAATCTTTTCTATACCAGTTTTTTGATCAAAGAGGGAAAACTATTGATGGAACACGATGAAGAAGGTTTACCCACAATTAAGATAAAACAAAGCATAAGTCACACAGATTCAAGAAGTAAAGAAATTGAGAGACAAAGGCGTCGTGCCGCTCATCAGAATCACATTATTTTTCAAATGGACATGCCTACTTGGCGAAAACTAATAAAGAAATACAACATCACTTCACCATTCTTAGACTAACAGCGATAGAGCGCTGCATATAATATGTACAGTTTTTTTTTTTTTTTTTTTTTTTTCATAGCTGGTCCGTTCTCCAACCATCAACACTTAATAGGTCATTCAATGGCCATTGCCTAATTGGACATATATCTAAATCACTAACTAATCGTAAGCTTTCCCATATCTCGATACCTGCCCAGCCGATCATAATAGAGTTGTCACTACAAAGGTCCATAGGAGGATAATAAAAATTAAAAAAGCTTGTGGAGTTCAACGTCCCCAATTCCGTTTCTAATTTTGTTCTCAACCTTTGATTACTACTCACTCCACCAGAACATACAAATTCACGCACGTTTTTAAACTTTTCCGGTTGTGACTTGAGCACGTGCTTCAGTTTATTTATTATATGGTCGAAAACAGATTCCTGTACTTGATATGCAATTGACCGTATTTCGCGTTCTGGCAGTTCCTGGATTTCTGTTTTACCTAGTTTTGTCAAATTAGTTCTTAATGCTGTGATAAATGCTGAAAACGAAAACGAAAGCATGTTTCTTTTACTAGCGCTGTTTTTTAACGGACTGGGCATTTCTAGTTTTAAAGCAAAATCTTGGTCGTTAATATCTTGATTAATAAATTTCTCCATTTCTCTAGCGATCATTGTTCCCTTGAATCCAAGCTCTCTGCCACATTTATCTAATGAGTCACCCACTGCAATATCGATAGTATCACATAATATTTCGTGATCGTCAATTGCTCGTGACAAAACAAACGTAGTATGACCACCACTAACCAGCAGGCTAACAAAGGGAAATTGAGGCACTTTTCCATTTGTACCCATTCTTGGTATCAGCAAGTGTCCCAGCATGTGATGCACACCAATCAGTGGTTTGTTCCAGGCAACAGCTAAACCTTTTGCAAAATCTAATCCTCCTGATAATGAACCAGGCATACCAGGGCCTCTTGTAACACATATGAGATCAATTCCTTCTCTCGCATTGCTTTCTATCAGGGCTCTTTCGGTTAAGGGTCCTATCCGAGCTTGGTGATGGATATGAGCCTTTGTTGGTATAATACCTCCTTCGTCAATACTATCTAAAGTATCTTTCAAATTGGCTAGCACATTAGGAGCTGCACTTTTTGAGAACCTGTCCAAAACTGAAACGCATGTATCATCGCAAGAAGTCTCAATGGCTAAAACTTTATAGCCTTTTCTTAACTGTATTGGTCTGTTGAATGCACGCCTCTGCCAAATTCTATAGTTATCGAGGAGAAATCTTCCGGTTCCTTTTATTGATATCATAATGAAAAAAAAAGTTTCTATCCTTTCTTCTACTCTACTTATTTCAGAGCTTGAGAATCGCTGTTTGCTTTAATTTCATTGTCAATTAATCATCGCGCAATGAAGATGCCACTCTTTCCATTGGCAGAGCGGATCCGCCAAATAGAAATTACATAAAACAAGTAATTTAGCTATTTTTCAGAGTACGAAATATTTTATTATATATATTGAATCACAATTACGAGTACTTTTCAATTACATGTTAAAAGTGCTTCATAAGTAGCTCAAACAGTTATTTTTCTAATACTATACCACTTCTGTCAAAGACTTTACCTTTGAACTGGGATAGATTTTCACCTGCATAACTCAATTTGCTGGAAACTTCGACTAGTACCCCATCTTTTACAATAGCGCCTGCATCTTCCAACCACGAGGTTCCTAGTTTCAAATATGCTAGTCTGCTGGTCTCAGGATTATCGTTCTTAGAACCAGGACCGTTTTTTAAAGGTGAAAATTCTTTGCATCTATCTACTTCTAAGCACCCAAACTTGTTCAGTGGTACAGTGTCAAAGACATCAAATATGAATTGCTCTAATTTTATACCGTTTGGTTCGGTAGGCTTAGTGTACTTGCCGGTAACACTATCATAAGCTGGAATTTTCTTCTTCGCAATGTGATATGGCATATTCTCACACCACTGATCCAAATCACGTTTTAGTAAATCCACTAGGTAATAATGATTTACAATGTTGCCTGCGCGTAGTTTTAATAAGCCATCTTTATCCTTTGCTTCAGCCAATTCATTGGAAATTTCAGAATATTCTATGACACATGGTTTCTCGTTTTTAGTAGCAATTAACCCAACTGATTCATGCGCATCTCTCTTTCTAACGGCTTTGGTGGCCAGTTCGAAGCCATGCTTGATGGCAAAACCAATAAATACAGGGTCTGCGATTTTAGATAGGACATTATCGACACAGTACATGTAAACATGCTTGATTCCTCTCCTATCAAAGTCTTCGTTCAACTTGTTTTCCTTGATGGCACGGTAGAGTCCACCATTTCCATCTGGTGATTGAGATAGGTTTACTGGGTCTTTCATTAGGAAATGCTTCCCGGTTAAATCAAAGGCAGGCAGGGTTCCCTGGTTGAAGAACGTAATTTGTTCTTTATTCAAGCCAAAATAATTGTGTTCTTGAAAGTATGCCTCAGTAGCCGCTCTAGTGGGGCCTGATGTCATAATATACCAAGGAATTTCTACCTTTTTGTCCTTTACCATATCTTGCAACCTGATCAACTTTTCAGCTTGAATTTGAAAAAGAGATTTCTTAGAAGGCAATCCAATGTCGTAACAGCCCTTTGGTTGAGAGGATCCTAACCGCGTACCTTGTCCGCCAGCCATTAAAATCACTGCGACTTCACCCTTGCCAATAGCTTCAAGGCCTAAACGCCAGTATTCATTTTCTTTCTTACTGTTGCCAATAAGCGACTCGTACGAAGTAGGGGGCAATGGTGAAATTTCGACGCCAGTATCCTTAGAAGAGTTAGCTAGTGAGAATTTAATAGCATTTTGACAGTCTTCCAGTAGTTTTGCAGGGGACCTCTTGGAAGATATTTGCTCCAGGTTTGAAAGCAATTCTTCTTGGTCTTTGCGAGACAAGCTTTCCCAATTGTGGAAAAGTTGACTTTGTCCGGCTTCAATGAATAGCTGTTTTGTGTCAGTCATAGTTGCAGTTCGATCTGGTGTTCTCCTTTATATCTGCGTTTCTTTGCAGCGTTCTTGCTTGACGGTTGATCTTGGTTTTGTGTGGTAAAAGTATGCCTTAACGTAATAGGCAATTTTTCGTATTACGCGTAACTTTTTATTCTATAAAATGTTCAATGAGGACATCTGCTATTCGCTTATGAAGAACAAACACTCAGTACTACTGATCTAAGGCAATTTTCAAGGATAAAGGAAAATAGATATTGAGCACTTGCTATTAAGCATTAATCTTTATACATATACGCACAGCAATGAGTGAAAAAAGATCCCTTCCCATGGTTGATGTGAAGATCGATGACGAGGATACTCCCCAGTTGGAAAAGAAAATCAAACGGCAATCAATAGATCATGGTGTTGGAAGTGAACCTGTTTCAACAATAGAGATTATTCCGAGTGATTCTTTTCGAAAATATAATAGTCAAGGCTTCAAAGCAAAGGATACAGATTTAATGGGTACGCAATTAGAGTCTACTTTTGAACAAGAGCTATCGCAAATGGAACATGATATGGCCGACCAAGAAGAGCATGACCTGTCATCATTCGAGCGTAAGAAACTTCCAACCGATTTTGACCCAAGTTTGTATGATATTTCTTTCCAACAAATTGATGCGGAACAGAGCGTACTGAATGGTATCAAAGATGAAAATACATCTACCGTGGTAAGGTTTTTTGGTGTCACTAGTGAAGGACACTCTGTACTTTGTAATGTTACAGGGTTCAAGAACTATCTTTACGTCCCAGCGCCCAATTCTTCCGACGCTAACGATCAGGAGCAAATCAACAAGTTTGTGCACTATTTAAACGAAACATTTGACCACGCTATTGATTCGATTGAAGTTGTATCTAAACAGTCTATCTGGGGTTATTCCGGAGATACCAAATTACCATTCTGGAAAATATACGTCACCTATCCGCATATGGTCAACAAACTGCGTACTGCGTTTGAAAGAGGTCATCTTTCATTCAACTCGTGGTTTTCTAACGGCACGACTACTTATGATAACATTGCCTACACTTTAAGGTTAATGGTAGATTGTGGAATTGTCGGTATGTCCTGGATAACATTACCAAAAGGAAAGTATTCGATGATTGAGCCTAATAACAGAGTTTCCTCTTGTCAGTTGGAAGTTTCAATTAATTATCGTAACCTAATAGCACATCCTGCTGAGGGTGATTGGTCTCATACAGCTCCATTGCGTATCATGTCCTTTGATATCGAGTGTGCTGGTAGGATTGGCGTCTTTCCGGAACCTGAATACGATCCCGTCATCCAAATTGCCAACGTTGTGAGTATTGCTGGCGCTAAGAAACCATTCATTCGTAATGTGTTTACTCTGAATACATGCTCACCCATAACAGGTTCAATGATTTTTTCCCACGCCACTGAAGAGGAAATGTTGAGCAATTGGCGTAACTTTATCATCAAAGTTGATCCTGATGTTATCATTGGTTATAATACTACAAATTTTGATATCCCTTATCTTTTAAACCGTGCAAAGGCGCTAAAGGTGAATGATTTCCCATATTTTGGAAGGTTAAAAACCGTTAAGCAAGAAATTAAAGAGTCTGTGTTCTCTTCGAAGGCTTATGGTACAAGAGAAACCAAAAATGTCAATATTGACGGCCGATTACAGTTGGATCTTTTGCAATTTATTCAGCGTGAGTATAAACTAAGATCCTACACGTTGAATGCAGTCTCTGCGCACTTTTTAGGTGAACAGAAGGAGGATGTACATTATAGCATCATTTCTGATCTACAAAATGGCGATAGTGAAACAAGAAGAAGGTTGGCCGTTTACTGTTTGAAAGACGCCTACCTGCCTTTAAGGCTTATGGAAAAACTAATGGCGTTAGTTAACTATACAGAAATGGCTCGTGTTACAGGTGTGCCATTTTCATATTTACTAGCTCGTGGTCAACAAATTAAAGTTGTTTCTCAACTATTTCGAAAGTGCCTGGAGATTGATACTGTGATACCTAACATGCAATCTCAGGCCTCTGATGACCAATATGAGGGTGCCACTGTTATTGAGCCTATTCGTGGTTATTACGATGTACCGATTGCAACTTTGGATTTCAATTCTTTATATCCAAGTATTATGATGGCGCACAACCTATGTTATACAACACTTTGTAACAAAGCTACTGTAGAGAGATTGAATCTTAAAATTGACGAAGACTACGTCATAACACCTAATGGAGATTATTTTGTTACCACAAAAAGAAGGCGTGGTATATTACCAATTATTCTGGATGAATTAATAAGTGCTAGAAAACGCGCTAAAAAAGATCTGAGAGATGAGAAGGATCCATTCAAAAGAGATGTTTTAAATGGTAGACAATTGGCTTTGAAGATTTCAGCTAACTCTGTCTATGGTTTTACAGGAGCGACGGTGGGTAAATTGCCATGTTTAGCCATTTCTTCATCTGTTACTGCTTATGGTCGTACCATGATTTTAAAAACTAAAACCGCAGTCCAAGAAAAATATTGTATAAAGAATGGTTATAAGCACGATGCCGTTGTGGTTTACGGTGACACTGATTCCGTTATGGTAAAGTTTGGTACAACAGATTTAAAGGAAGCTATGGATCTTGGTACCGAAGCTGCCAAATATGTCTCCACTCTATTCAAACATCCGATTAACTTAGAATTTGAAAAAGCATACTTCCCTTACCTTTTGATAAATAAAAAGCGTTATGCAGGTTTATTCTGGACTAATCCTGACAAGTTTGACAAGTTGGACCAAAAAGGCCTTGCTTCTGTCCGTCGTGATTCCTGTTCCTTGGTTTCTATTGTTATGAATAAAGTTTTAAAGAAAATTTTAATTGAAAGAAATGTAGATGGTGCTTTAGCTTTTGTCAGAGAAACTATCAATGATATTCTGCATAATAGAGTAGATATTTCAAAGTTGATTATATCAAAGACGTTAGCCCCAAATTACACAAATCCACAGCCGCACGCCGTTTTGGCTGAACGTATGAAGAGGAGAGAGGGCGTTGGTCCAAATGTTGGTGATCGTGTGGACTATGTCATTATCGGTGGTAATGATAAACTTTACAATAGAGCAGAAGATCCATTATTTGTACTAGAAAACAATATTCAAGTGGATTCGCGCTATTATTTAACTAATCAATTACAAAATCCAATCATTAGTATTGTTGCACCTATTATTGGCGACAAACAGGCGAACGGTATGTTCGTTGTGAAATCCATTAAAATTAACACAGGCTCTCAAAAAGGAGGCTTGATGAGCTTTATTAAAAAAGTTGAGGCTTGTAAAAGTTGTAAAGGTCCGTTGAGGAAAGGTGAAGGCCCTCTTTGTTCAAACTGTCTAGCAAGGTCTGGAGAATTATACATAAAGGCATTATACGATGTCAGAGATTTAGAGGAAAAATACTCAAGATTATGGACACAATGCCAAAGGTGCGCTGGTAACTTACATAGTGAAGTTTTGTGTTCAAATAAGAACTGTGACATTTTTTATATGCGGGTTAAGGTTAAAAAAGAGCTGCAGGAGAAAGTAGAACAATTAAGCAAATGGTAAAAAACGATAGGGTGGCACATCATATTAGGATTAAGAAAGGCTAACAACTTTTTGCATGTTGGTGGATATATATGTATATATAAATAGATACTTGGAAAAATCCAGATTCAAACAATGTTTTTGAAATAATGCTTCTCATGTTTAGAGGCAAGATAATTCTGAGTATGTTTTGGGTATTTTATTGTCAGTAATTTGTAAACGCTGCAATTCTAATGAGACCGAGCTTTGTTGCTGTATGTCATTGAACCAAGGGTGGTTCAAAGCTTCATCTATATTGTACCTTTCATCAGGATTTAGGACCAAAAGATTGGATATTAAATGTAGTACTGAGTCATCGATTTTATCCCAGTACGGAGAGTAAAACGCATACTTAGCTTGTAAGATCTGTTCCTTCAATGAAGGTGGCCCCAATTGATCACTGAATGGAGGAAAACCACATAAACAGACATATAATATGACACCAGCACTCCAAAGATCTACTTTTGATGTGTATCCTTTCTTTGTGAGGACTTCGGGCGCTACATAAGAAGGCGTACCACAAAGTGTGTTTGTGAATTGCATTTCTCCTGTAAATTTTGCTAGGCCAAAATCCGCTATTTTAACTTGAATATCAATTTCATCTTCATCCCATGGGCCAAGTTGGACTTGACTTGGATTTTCGCGCCTTGTTATATTTAATAAGATATTTTCTGGCTTGATGTCTCTGTGAATGATGTTTTGCTCATGCAGATACTTCAATCCGGTAAGTAACTGTTTGAATAGAGCTTTGGATTCATCCTGTCTCAAACATGTTTTTCTGACGATTCTTTCAAATAGTTCGCCATCGTCGATCTTTTCCAGTACCAAATATTTTTGAATCTGAGATTTGCTGATTGGCTCTACAAAACTATCTAGTAAGTTGACAATGTTTGGATGTTGCACTCTCATTAGGATGTTAGTTTCCTCCCTAAATTGTTTATTCTTTTTTTGGTCGTCATTTTGCTGAGCGTGGAATATTTTCACAGCTACTTGCTGACCAGTTTTTTTGTTTTTGGCTTCTTTCACCAGGGCGTAGTGCCCTGCACCTAATTCTTTACCTAATAAATATTTATCAAAGAACGACACAGGCCTTGTCTTATTCAGTTTTCTAATTGCGGCACTCGTTGTAGCATTTTGGCTACTTGTAGCACTTATTTGCGGTTTCTTGAAAACTTCGTCGTCGTTCTTATATGAACGACTTTCTGAACTTACCTTTTCATCGTCATTTTCGATGTCAGTAGAAGATGAAGATGCGTACTTGAACAAAAAGGAGCAACTTTTGCCAAAGACAATTCTGTCACCATTCTTAAGGATGTAGTCTTTCTTCACCAAACGATTACCATTAATAAAAGTTCCGTTTCTGCTCTTATCGATAACATTAATCAAATTTCTTTGGAAATTATCCACATCCATTTGCAGTAGATGAAACTCAGCATGGAAAGTCGAGATGTCAGGCTCACTCAATATAACGTCGCACGACCTACTTCTACCGATTGTAGTAACGTTTCTATTTGTTATTTCCACTTTTTGCTCCTTTCCGGGTATTAAGTTCACCAGATGGCCCAGACAAGTGTATTCTGAGCTGGGCTTATTACTTCGTTGCTGTCTTTTGAATGAAGAGTCAGTTACATCACCAGAGTGCTCTCTTTTCGTGGACAAACTCATCTTCACTATAATTGCCTTTTTTACTGTATGTTAAGCCCCTTTACTTGTTACTCTCGACTATAAAGGGTTCTCATTTCCTCCTTTTTCAACAATATCTAATAATTTTCCAAAATCATTTGAAAAATACCATGGAAATAAAATGGAAAAAAGTAAACAAACGCGTCGCGTCACGTAATTTTTTTCTTTTCACACACATACCATCGTATTACTATTTTTTCTATGGTTATATGTCGTATGTATCTATTTATGGTATTCAGGGGCTTCTATTCCTTATCTTCTAACTCATAAATGACTTTGCCATCAGTAATAGGGTTATATTCTTTGTTTAGGAACTGTGAGAACTTTGTTAAGTTATTTAAGCCTCTGATTTCTCCAGCACATAATGGCATTTTAACGACATGGAAATCTTCGTACAATTCGTCGATTTGGTCCAAGTACTTCTTTTGCATCTTCCATCTTGCCTGACATCTCTTACAGTTGTGCTCTTGATCGTTTTCAGCAAATAATAATTGGTTGACAATGATGGAATTAACGTCCATATCGTAGGAAATCAATTCCTGAATTAGTCTTTCAGTTTCATATAAGGATAAGAATTCACTGATACAAACGCAAACAAAAGTCGTTAGGTCAGGATCCGTGAATTGTTGTCTGATGGTCTCGACATTAGCCTTTAACTCGTTCAATTTTCCAGAGATATCGACATTACCTGCGCCCATAAAAGAGTTTAGCATTGGGCCCAATTTGTTGGTAATTTCACCGAACTTTTCCAAAAGCTTGGATAAAGTATTTGGTAGTTGTAGAAATCTTAATGTGTGGCCAGTTGGAGCAGTGTCAAAAATAACAGTATCGAAGGTTTCACCTTCGCCCTGTTCTTGCCTTTTAATGTGCTTCATGACTTCCATGAAGGATAAAGCTTCGTCGATACCAGGGATGGAACCGGTCAAATCAGCAAGAGCACCACCTTGAAGCAAGCTTCCTAGATCGTCACCTTGACCGTCACTTCCGTTATTGTTAGCGCGTGAAACTGCCATGTCGTTCATATCCTTCAAAGCAGCGGATGGATCGATTTCCATACATGATAGATTATTCATGCCTGTCACCTTTCTGGCGTCTTTACCAAATTTCTCACCGAATGCATCACTTAAGTTATGGGCAGGATCAGTAGAGATCAGTAGGAACTGTTTGTTTGGTTGACTCAAAGCCATTTGGATAGCAATGGAACATGATGAAGTAGTCTTACCAACACCACCTTTACCACCAACGAAAATCCACTTATGAGTGGTAGAGGTAATTAAAGAGTGCAAATTAGGTTCCACGGTTAAATCCATAATTACAATGTGATGATCTTCTTGTTCTTGTCGTACGTTTTCCTAAACGCTGCGTTGGCTTCCCTCAACTTGTTTGAAGTTGCCACCGTTTTATCCATTTTCGCTTTTGAAAAAAAAAAAATGGTTGAGAATCCCCAGCACTATTAATTAGTACTATTGTTACGAAGATCTTGTGATAAAAAAGGGATGTAATAATTTGCATTGAACCAACCTGAATTGAGCAAGTTTATCATATAGTTACAATGTCTGAACAGGAGTCTGATGAAGTTAAGCGTATGAAACAATTGGAAGAGGCTAGAAAGAGAGTAGAAGAATTGAAGAAAAAGAAAAATAAAAAGAATAAAGGTAAGAAGAATAAAAATAGCAGTGCCACAGGCTCTATAGGATCTGAAACTCCTGATTTAGAGGGCACACCAGGCGAAGAGTCCACACAGGAGGAGACTGTGAAAGCAAATTCCACCAAAAGTGAAAACAACGATCAAAATGACGTGGATGAGGAGAGTGAAGAAAAAGAAATAGAACAGGTTAAATCAGATCCTTCGGGCACAACAGAAAAAGATATTGAGGAAATAAATAGTACTTCATCAAATGTGGGAAAGGATGATGCAGAAAACACAAAAAAAGAGGAAGTTCAAGAAGTTATAAAAAATAACAACGATGAGCAAACAGCAGATGCCGGAAAGACCATAGAACCACAAGAGGAAAAGAAAATTGTACAAACTCAAGAAGGAAACGAACCTTCAAATACATCAGAAGCAGCAGACGATTTATTTGCCAATGACGGCAATGAAGAATCTGACTTTCTCACCACGATTAAAAAGCAAAAAGAAGAAGATGAGTTGACCAAACTAAGGGCGGAAAATGAGAAACTCACACAGGAAAATAAACAACTGAAATTTTTGAATATGGAAAATGAAACTACTGTCGATGACCTACAGGATCAATTGCAGGAAAAAGAAGACATCATTAATGGTTTACAAAACGATTTGCAAACCGCAAGGGATGAATTAATTGCCGCAGTAGAAAAATTAAAATTAGCAGAAGCTAAGGCAGCAAGAAATACCACAGCAACTCCTATTCAATTTGCGGATTTCAACACTTCAAGCAATAATCTAACTCCCTCACAATCTGTAACCAATTCTGGTACGCAGGTGGCCCACGGGAATAATATGGAAGTGGATCGCGTTATGCTGAACAAATGGCGCCAGTGGAACGTAGACATGACCACTTGGAGAAGTATTGGTTCTGGCCCAATAATGGAATTTTGAGAATGAATATTTTCGCGTATATATTTTAATTAAGGGTTTATATACATAAAAGATATATCTAATGATCTGATCTGAGTCCCGACTTTTTATATGTGCTCTATGCTTGTATTATGCTCATTTATCTTTACTTGGTTTCTCATTTTTTAGAGGTGGCAAAATTGGAAAATCCCATCATTTGACTGACTTTTGATTCACTCTCAATAGAAGGCTTAGTAGCCACTTTCTTTGCTTTCTCCACATCTGTGTCCAAAAGCCTTTTCCTCTTGGACTGAGTCTCCATAGAACGCACCTCTACAAAATCCTTTATCAAGTTATGATAGCACAACTCAAACTCCTCTTGCGGTACGTCATCATTATCTCTTATATCTATAATTAACGGTTCATCAAACAAATTTTCAAATTTTATTGCATGGACCTTGTGGTTGAGATGATCAATGTATTGTAAAGTGTCTTTGAAGGTTAGGTTACAAATATCGCAGTAAAATCCGAACTTCTTTCCCCTCTTGAAAGACGATAAGCTCTCTGTATTTGCTGTTAGTTTCCTTTTATTTAGGTCTTTTAGCGAGCCCTTGATTAAATGATCGTAATTTGTATATTTGGATTTTAAAGCTTGTAATTCAATCGGTGTTAGCGTAGCCTTTAAGGATCGATCGTCATAGCCGCTTCTAGCCTGCTCAGCATACTCCTCTCTATCCCAAGTTCTTCTGCCAAAATTCGACATTAGCTTTCTCGAATTTTTGTCAGCTAAGGCTTGTAGGAACTTCTGGTTTTGATGAACTTTCGCATCAACTGTTTTCTATTTAGCGGCGCATTCGATTAAACTTCTTCCTTTCTTAGGAGAAAAAAAAGAAAAATCATACTTATGTATTTTCTGCATTTTATAAGTTTATTTAGGAATTCTTACTCTGGTACTTGTGAGTATACATACATATATATACATGTAAACCTAATACAAGACACTTGCCTTTTCAAATAGTTGATCGACGACTTTATTTAGTTGCCCGACTAATTCCAATGCAGAGTCGTACGTGGCATCCTGATTCGGAGTTTCGTAAACGTAAAGCCAACCATTACCTTGATCCAGAACACCGTAGAATATCTTATCTAGTATCATTTGGGAGAGCTTTCCTTCAACTTGTTGAGTATCCAGACCGATTATTTTGGAAATGTGGGATATTTCCACACATTCAAATGGCTCAATAATCTTACACAAATTGGACTCTAATAACGTGTCGTATAATGCATTGAAATGGGATCTTGTTAGTTCATCGCCCATTAGTTCCTTCTCGTATTGCTTTAGCGCCGTGTTGAAGTCTAAAAGCGATCTGTTGTTATAAGCCTCAGCGACAGCTTTCATGGCATCAATGCCTCGGGACTGGTACGTTTCCTTTGTGTATTTTGCGTTTAGGATGTTTTTTACGTCATCAATAAGGTTCAGCATGATCTTAGACAATAGCATGTATTTCAACACTTGACATGCCTTTTCGTAGGAATTATGCGTAGTCAAATTGTGGTAGCTTTCAAAACTTTCGAAGAAATACGAAAATGCAGTTTTGTAGTCTTTATCTTCACAGTGCAGGATACCACTCATCAAGTCCAGCTCCGCAACTGTTTGTGTAGGACAGTATATGGAGTTAGCGGCCGTCCTTGCTGCAGTCAACGAGGCCTTGGACTTGGCTAGATTCCTCAGTTTATGGTAAACTTTACTTTCCAATAGATGTACATCAACCAAAGAGGGCTTGTCGTCCAGCTTTTTGAACTCCCTCAAAAGATCGTTAATCAATGCTAATGAGTCCTTGTACTGTTTCTTTTGATAATGTAAGGTGGCCAATTTGATCGAGAGTGAATGCTTCAAAAACACCCTTTTTTCTCTCTTGGCAAATTCGATGCTTTTCTCGCACACAAAGATCTGATCGTCCAAGGAGTCCGGCACTTGCTCGAATTTTTCAATCAACGTTTTCAATACCTTTACCGTTTTGGATTTGGCAAATTGCATCATATACTCCGTAGAATGAGGAATAAACTCGCGCAATTTGTCCTTTGCACCCATAGTCACGTATAACTGTCCTAATTCCAATATGCTTGTCTCCTGTTCATTTCTACGCTTGTCATCCACACTGGCACCGGCAGCGGCGCTGCTCTGTGAGCTGTCTTTATCCAGCAGGCTCAAATAGACTTGTTCTGCCTCATTATACTGTTTTTCATTAACCAGTCTCCTGGCCTCTTCTAATTTCGAACCTGGCAGAGACATGAAGTTCCTCGTTTATAGATTAATCACCAATTGTCCTCTTTCAGCGCTTCTGTTAGTTGGCCTTATTTAACGGATCTTTGCTTCAATTACGCTTTCTACCAACATTTGCCACCCTTGGAACCAGAAGAGAATATACATCATTCGGGGTTGCCCTGCCCATTTATATCGTATATTGTGATGATATACCTTTTTTTTTTTTTTCGCTGCGTTTTTTTTCTCGACACGTGTCGAAGAAGAGTTTGGCGTTTCTAAGCAGATCTTGATTATTTTCGAGCAGCAAAACAAGACAAACAGGTGCATTGTTAAAGCGAGGTAGTATCAGAAGAGCCTATCAAGAAACAGCTAACAGCTACAAGCACGGTCATGTCGGAAGAGAAAACGTACAAACGTGTAGAGCAGGATGATCCCGTGCCCGAACTGGATATCAAGCAGGGCCCCGTAAGACCCTTTATTGTTACCGATCCGAGTGCCGAATTGGCCTCGTTACGAACCATGGTCACTCTTAAAGAGAAGCTGTTAGTGGCCTGTCTTGCTGTCTTTACAGCGGTCATTAGATTGCATGGCTTGGCATGGCCTGACAGCGTGGTGTTTGATGAAGTACATTTCGGTGGGTTTGCCTCGCAATACATTAGGGGGACTTACTTCATGGATGTGCATCCTCCTCTTGCAAAGATGTTGTATGCTGGTGTGGCATCGCTTGGTGGGTTCCAGGGTGATTTTGACTTCGAAAATATTGGTGACAGCTTTCCATCTACGACGCCATACGTGTTGATGAGATTTTTCTCTGCTTCTTTGGGGGCTCTTACTGTTATTTTGATGTACATGACTTTACGTTATTCTGGTGTTCGTATGTGGGTTGCTTTGATGAGCGCTATCTGCTTTGCCGTTGAAAACTCGTACGTCACTATTTCTCGTTACATTCTGTTGGACGCCCCATTGATGTTTTTCATTGCAGCTGCAGTCTACTCTTTCAAGAAATACGAAATGTACCCTGCCAACTCGCTCAATGCTTACAAGTCCTTGCTTGCTACTGGTATTGCTCTTGGTATGGCATCTTCATCCAAATGGGTTGGTCTTTTCACGGTTACATGGGTGGGTCTTTTATGTATCTGGAGACTATGGTTCATGATTGGGGATTTGACTAAGTCTTCCAAGTCCATCTTCAAAGTAGCATTTGCCAAATTGGCCTTCTTGTTGGGTGTGCCTTTTGCCCTTTATCTGGTCTTCTTTTATATCCACTTCCAATCATTAACTTTGGACGGGGATGGCGCAAGCTTCTTTTCGCCTGAATTTAGATCTACACTAAAGAACAATAAGATCCCCCAAAATGTCGTTGCTGATGTCGGCATTGGCTCCATTATCAGCTTGCGTCATCTCTCTACCATGGGCGGTTATTTGCATTCTCATTCACACAATTATCCAGCTGGTTCGGAACAACAACAAAGCACTTTATATCCTCACATGGATGCCAATAACGATTGGTTGTTGGAACTTTACAACGCACCCGGCGAATCTTTAACAACATTCCAAAACCTAACCGATGGTACCAAGGTCAGACTATTCCACACTGTTACAAGATGTAGATTACACTCTCATGACCATAAGCCACCCGTTTCAGAAAGCAGCGACTGGCAGAAGGAGGTTTCTTGTTATGGTTACAGCGGATTCGACGGTGATGCTAATGATGACTGGGTTGTTGAGATTGATAAAAAGAATTCTGCTCCTGGAGTTGCCCAAGAACGGGTCATAGCTTTGGACACAAAGTTTAGATTGAGACATGCTATGACAGGCTGTTATTTGTTTTCCCACGAAGTCAAGTTGCCAGCTTGGGGGTTCGAACAACAAGAAGTTACCTGTGCCTCCTCCGGTAGACATGATTTAACATTGTGGTACGTTGAGAACAACAGTAACCCATTGTTACCAGAAGATACCAAGCGTATTTCCTATAAACCTGCAAGCTTCATTTCTAAATTTATTGAATCCCATAAAAAGATGTGGCATATCAATAAAAATTTGGTCGAACCTCATGTTTATGAATCACAACCAACTTCATGGCCATTCTTGCTACGTGGTATAAGTTACTGGGGTGAAAATAACAGAAACGTCTATCTATTAGGTAATGCGATCGTATGGTGGGCTGTCACCGCTTTCATCGGTATTTTCGGATTGATTGTTATCACTGAGCTGTTCTCGTGGCAGTTAGGTAAACCAATTTTGAAGGACTCCAAGGTTGTTAACTTCCACGTTCAGGTTATTCACTACTTATTGGGTTTTGCCGTCCATTATGCTCCATCTTTCTTAATGCAACGTCAAATGTTTTTGCATCACTACTTACCTGCTTATTATTTCGGTATTCTTGCCCTTGGCCACGCCTTGGACATAATAGTTTCTTATGTTTTCCGCAGCAAGAGACAAATGGGCTACGCGGTAGTGATCACTTTCCTTGCTGCTTCTGTGTATTTCTTCAAGAGCTTCAGTCCAATTATTTACGGTACACCATGGACTCAAGAATTGTGTCAAAAATCGCAGTGGTTGTCTGGTTGGGACTACAATTGTAACACATACTTTTCTTCATTAGAAGAGTACAAAAACCAAACCTTGACTAAACGTGAATCTCAACCTGCCGCCACTAGTACAGTTGAAGAAATCACTATAGAAGGGGACGGTCCGTCGTATGAAGATCTCATGAACGAGGATGGCAAGAAAATCTTTAAAGACACAGAAGGTAATGAACTAGATCCAGAAGTTGTCAAAAAAATGTTGGAAGAGGAGGGAGCTAACATTTTAAAAGTAGAAAAAAGGGCTGTTTTGGAATAAATTTCCCAGTACTCTCCACATTTTTATGTAAAGTCTTCTATAAGCTCTCGAGCGTATAATTAAAAACGAAAATAGACAAAAAAAACATCATGAATAAAAAAAATGTCTTGAAGCTGACTATATTGTCCATCTGCGTTTAGAGACACGTATTCTATTTCGCTCAAATAAGTATGATCTGCAAGTAGTTTCAGTGGTATTATCATTTCGCACCGTTTTTTTTCCAAGAACTCGTTTACGTGCCGCGAAAAGTCTATCGAATAGGCATTCGAGAACAATAGAAAAGGAACAGAAGCGTAGTACATATTATGCATAGACCCGTTTCTTTTCTTCTTTTTCGAAAATATTCTTATTGATTTAACAATTAAGCAGGTGTGTAAGATCATAACTGCTTTAAAGATGAATAAAGAGCATTTGCTGAAGGTGGATCCCATCCCCGATGTGACTATTAAACGCGGCCCTTTGAGGTCTTTTCTCATAACAAAACCCTGTGATAATTTGAGTTCATTACGAACAGTTACTTCATCTAAGGAAAAGCTTCTAGTTGGCTGTTTGCTGATATTTACTGCCATCGTAAGGCTACACAATATCTCCCTGCCAAATAGTGTTGTTTTTGGTGAAAATGAAGTTGGTACATTTGTTTCTCAATACGTGAACAACATATTCTTCACCGATGTTCATCCTCCTTTAGTGGCAATGCTATATGCAACCGTGTCCTCTGTTTTTGGTTATAAAGGGCTTTTCAATTATGGGAACATTGGTACTGAATACACGGCAAACGTTCCATACGTCGCGATGAGGTTCTTTTCTGCTACTTTGGGCATCGTGTCCGTTTTGGTATTATACTTAACGTTACGAGTTTCTGGCGTGAAAATTGCGGTAGCTGCCATTTGTGCAGTATGTTTTGCAATTGAAAACTCCTTTGTAACGTTGTCTCGTTTCACCTTGATAGAGGGACCCTTTGTTTTTTTCATGGCATGTGCAGTTTATTTCTTTAGAAGATCGGAACTTTATTTGCCAAATTCATGTAAAGCAAACAAGTCATTACTTGCTGCGAGCATTGCATTGGGATTTGCAGTTTCTTCAAAATGGGCTGGCCTCTTCACCATCGCATGGGCTGGTATTATTGTCCTTTGGAGAGTATGGTTCATGATTGGTGATTTGTCAAGACCCATTGGTTCTTCTATCAAATATATGGCGTTCCAGTTTACCTGTCTATTAGCTATTCCTGCCTTCATCTATTTTCTCATTTTCAGCGTGCATATTAAGACATTAAACGTGAATGGTATTAGTAGTAGCTTTTTTCCCGCTGAGTTTAGAAAAACTTTAAAATACAACAACGTTATTAAAGAGACTGTGGCAGAAGTTGCAGTGGGTTCCGCTGTTTCACTGAATCATGTTGGAACGGCAGGTGGTTACTTGCATTCTCATCTTCACAATTATCCGGCTGGTTCCATGCAACAACAAGTTACTTTGTATCCTCACATCGACCAAAATAACAAATGGATTATTGAGCTGGCTGAACATCCAAATGAAAATGTCACAAGTTTCCAAAATTTAACCGACGGTACCATAATTAAATTAAGACAGCTTAAGAACGGCTGCAGGTTACACTCACATGACCACAAACCTCCAGTTTCTCAAAATGCGGATTGGCAAAAAGAGGTGTCATGTTATGGATACGAGGGCTTCGAAGGTGATATAAATGATGATTGGATAATTGAAATCGATAAAAAGAGATCAGAGCCGGGACCTGCCCAGGAACATATTAGGGCTATTGAAACCAAATTTAGGCTGAAGCATTATCTAACTGGTTGTTACTTATTTTCACATCCTGAAAAGCTACCTGAGTGGGGATTCGGGCAGCAGGAAGTTACGTGTGCATACTTTGCAAGGGAAGACTTAACTTCATGGTATATTGAAGAAAACGAAAACGAAATTTCTTTGCCAAATCCAGAGAAGGTTTCTTATAAGAAAATGAGCTTTTGGCAGAAGTTTGTTGCTATCCACAAGTTCATGTTCTACCTTAACAATTATATGGATACTAGTCATGCCTACTCATCTGAACCAAAGACTTGGCCTCTTATGTTGCGTGGTATTGATTTTTGGAATGAAAATGGCAGAGAGGTGTACTTTTTAGGTAACGCTGTTTTGTGGTGGTCTGTCACAGCATTTATTTGCACGTTCATCATTGGAGTGGCTGTTGAGCTTCTTGCTTGGAAATTAGGTGTGAATATTCTACGGGATAAGCACATCATAAATTTCCACTATCAGGTCTTTCAGTACTTATTAGGCTTTGCCGCCCACTATTTCCCTTACTTCTTTGTGGGGCAAAAGTTATTTTTGTACGATTATTTGCCGGCCTATTATTTTGGTATCCTAGCATTTGGTCATGCTTTAGACCTGATTTCAACCTATATTTCTAACAAAAGAAACAATACTGGATATATAGTGGTGGCTATTTTCATGGTTGTATGTTTCTATTTCTTCAGCGAGCATTCTCCACTTATTTATGCTACTGGATGGTCGAGTAACCTGTGTAAGAGGTCCAAGTGGTTAGGAAGCTGGGACTTTTATTGCAATTCACTATTACTATCCGATAGCCACTATGAATTAAACGCTGAATCATGATCCATCCACCCGTATTCAGATTGGACATTCGTTTAGCAAAAGATTTAAAAACTACATTTGAGCTAAACTGCGGGAAAGATCTACGTACATATGGAAAAGAACCAGATGTATATGAAAAAAGAGTTCATAACCGGTCACAATGCAACACTTTCCTATCTTGTTCTTTCGTTGAATTTCACTAAACAACTAACGAATACCAAAAAAATGATCCGTATTAAGTAATGTATATACATATATATTGTCAAATACAACAAGATATTTAATAAACAAAGAATAGATGAATTAGGATTGAACCGGTAAAAGGAAAGCTGTGAACATGGTATTTCTCTTATCGGGCTTTTCAAGATCACCACTGAGTGGCATTTTAAGCACATGAGGAGATGAACGTAGGCAGATCAAAACATTCAGCCGATGATAAAGACTACAACAGCTATTTGATTGTCTTTGCATAATCGCCCTAAATTGGAGGCTTCTACAAAACAACTAATTACATATTCTTACTTCCTCGCCCGTGCAAAAGGATAATATATCTCTCATTTGAAAAAATAGCCATACTTAACGTTAATGTTTAACTTACGGGTTGGCATACCTCTTCTTTAATACAAATCAAAAAACGTAGCTTTCTTACCACCCTAAAACAATGGCAAATACTGGCTGTTTATCACCAGGTGCATTTTTATCAAAGGTTCCAGAATTTTTCCAGACTGCGAATGAAAAACATATAACTGTGCGTCTAACGGCCAAAAGACTCATAGAACACGATCCTGTGGAAGGGAATCTTGAATTTGATTCTACCAACCATCCTGACTATGATGTATCTAAAAAGGCTTCTGAAATTTCAGTTAGCTCAAGATCTGACAGAGAATACCCACTATTAATCAGAATGTCTTATGGCTCGCATGACAAGAAAACAAAATGCTCAACAGTGGTAAAAGCAAGTGAGTTAGATCAATTTTGGCAAGAGTATTCATCTGTATTTAAGGGGGGCATGCAGAATTTGATCAAGAAGAAGAAAAAGAAGAGTAAGAACGGTACCATCAGTAAGACAGGAAAGAAAAACAAGGTAGCGAAGAAAAACTGATGCACGTGACACTTGAGTCAAAAGGCATGTGCGCCTCTTGTTATCTTTGGATGTGTAGATTAAAGGATGGCAACGTAGATATAAAAGATTAATTGCATAAAGTTGTGTAGATATAAATTTAACTAAACTTTAGAATAAACGTTTTGAGATGACTATTTTTGAAATTCCTTTCATTCGTCCAGGCGTTCCATTACAATATTTCCTGATGGATATATGCCGCTAACGTCAGATATTTTGGTAGATAAATCAAGCTCTCTTCTTGGTACCGGCGTGATCAATTTGAAGCTATACTGGTGCTGATAATTAGCAGGTTGGTATACGGGTAAAGTATCGTTTTCTGAGTTCAACATGTCATGCAACTGTAATTCTACGAAGGCATATATCTCCTCCGTTGGTAGAGATGCGTCAAACTTTCTCACTAATCTCTGCCCATTTTCTAGTCTGATCGCAACTTTGCTTGCATCTTTATCAGAAGAGGGTTCGGGTTTTAGTTGGCTTTTTCTCCACAATAGCCATTGGTTTTCTATTCTTTGGTGCTCTCTTTCCATTTGTTCTCTTTGGGTCTGTTCCAATCTTTCTGATTCTCTTTGTTGATCACGTCTTAAGGAATCCTGGTATCTTGAATCCTGTTGTTGTCTTATTAATCTCTGCATTTCAATATTTTGTCTTTGCTGACGCAATTGAATTAATCGAGAATAATTCTTGGAGAATATGGCCTCCAAATCTTGGGCTTTGTAGTTAGAAATAGAACCTTCAACTCTTGCTATTAACTCTATTTTTTTCTCAGCCTTTAAAGAAATTATTCCAAGTAGGGGATATTGCCTAATTTTTAATGCATTGGAAACTTGCAACCCCTCGGATGTAGTAACGTCACCATACCATAGTAATACCTGGTACTTCCTTATCATGTTAACAAAGGCTTCTGAGCACAATATTTTATTAACGTAATCCATATGATTATCCAACAATGGGTCATGTAAATAAATGACTCCAAATTTCACTTGTTCGCTACAAGCATCCAATAATTCAGTGTAACTATTTTGCATAATGCTTTTGGAAAATGTTCCATTTTCAGGGTTGTATAAAGAACCAAAACTAAACTGGACCCCACTGCTCTCATTGTTGCTCGTACTGTCAGTATTGCTGCCATCATCATTATTCCCGTTACCTTCAGAACACGTTACAGCTTGAGCTTCGTTTTCTAGATTTTCTAAAAGACGGTGTAATTGGGAACTGTGGTCTAGTAAACGGTTGTGCTTCCTCTGGTAGAATCCGTGAAGTCTTAATAGAGGTTTTAAAAGACGTGAACTTCGGACAATGAAATTCAATAAATAATAAAGAACTATTAGGGGAGCTTGAAATAAAAAATGGAGTATTGATTTTAAGCGTCCATCCCGGCTCTGTGTGGGTTCATTTGTATTGCTGTTTTGATCTTCTGTCCTTCCATTCAAATCAGCAGGTGGTTCTTCTCTAAAAGCACCTGGGATTCGAATAAAGGAATCATCATTATTTCCAAAAGTATGCCTAAATATATCCATGTTTAAAGGGTATGTTTAAATCGCAGTCAAGCCGATTGATGAGGTACAACAAAATTTGGGAGTACGATTGCCCGCTGTTTTTGAACTTACTCTCACTTTTTGCTTCGTATGTAATTAAGCAAGGATGTGTTACAATAAGATTTCGCTTTGTTATTATCGTTTTAAAAGCGGTCGCCGAAGTGTCGAATAAAGGACAATGATAACGTAAAGAGAAAGAAATTGGAAAGAGACTGACCGCTAAGGAGATTGAATACATATATATAATAGTATGTGGTTAACTTGGAGAAGATAAATTGGATTTAAAGTAGTGGATAATTTTTCTTACATTTTCTATTGGTAAACCATAGACAGGGTTGACATCAGTAAGTTTCGATGATCCAATTAGGCGGTCTGGAGTACACTTAATATTATGTGGAGAATCATTAGGAGTGCAACTGTATGAACTTTCCGCAACAGCCAGTCCTAATAGGCAATAATTTGTATGGTAAAAGTCTGAGTGGGCCCCTGGTTTATCTCTCAAACCAGGTTGCTCTTTTTCTTGGCAACAGTACAATATGTAGTCCCGAAGAGCATGTTTGTTGAAGCATTGGCCATATCCAAAAGCTTCAAGAATGGCAGCCGAACCTCCAACCCAAAAACTATAGCAACCGTCAACAAGTTTGTTGCTCCTTCCGCAAAATCCTCGTTCTTCTTGCAATTGACGAGCACTAGACCATTCTAAAAGCTTTTCAACATTTATTTGGTCCATGGACCTTAAAATTGCTAGACTAGCTGTAGCACAGAAAGTATAGCCTCCGTGTGCCTCATCTACGTGAGGACAACTGCCGAATCCACCTTCATAATTTTGACAATTTTTCAAATAGTTTAACACACCTTCTGTAAGCTCTTCTGTAAGAATATTTAATAAGGTTGCTATGCTCAAGGCACAGTATATACCTCTTGTATCCACTTCTCCGACTTCTAAACAGGTCTTGAATCCTCCATTAGGCTCTTTCAACGATATCAGCCATTGGTAAATTCCTTTTCGATCAATTCTGTCCCAGCATCCATCTATGTTATCGCAAAGGGAGAGAGCATTAATTGCAGCATAAGTGCTGGCCAAATGAGATAATTGGCCAGGACCTCCACCAAAGGGTCCTCCTGAAGGACTAATAGTAAAGAGCTTATCTACAATTTTTCTTTTGGTGTCATCTGAAAGCCAGTCTCTGTCCATTACCTTCAATGAGTTAGCAATCCAATATAGCATCCACGGTTGTGAAGCATCTAGTGCTGTCATTTGTGGAGGTAACGATATCTCAAAAGCGACATCCAAGTACATTTTGTGAAACTCTTTCGTGAGAGCAGGTTCTATATTCTTTTCATCATCGTATATCTCTAATACACTTTGTAGTACTTTGTATCGTGCTTCTGTAGTGTCGGTTTCTAGTTCCTTCATCAATGGTTGGATTGCTTTACTTGAATCTACATGCGCTATATCGACGACTCTTTCCATAACTGGTCTCTTTCTTCCTAATAAGGCAGTATTTATAAATTTAGCCCTAGCTATGGACCTTCCTACTCTCTGTCGCATACGCTTTGATTGCCTATAGCTTTACAAGCACTGCAGTTGTTTCTGCATAAGAACGGCGATGATATGGACCCTTGCTTGGTTTATCCTAGCCACTTTCGCGTGTTTCAGTTTCAAGCTTTCCTAATCAGGCAACAGCTTATACGAAAAGATTAATAAGTTACAATGTTAAACAGTTTCGCTTCAAGACCTCTAACGTTAGCCAGAAATAATAAGAATAGGTGGATTAAGTTACAAGTGTTTTTGTCCTCCTACTTAATCAGAACAGAGCACGGGAATAGTGATCTCTTTCAATAGCGAAAGGAGGGAAAAATAGCCCTGCAATATATAAAGGAAGAAGTTAACACCGTATTAAAAGGGGTGAGGCCGTTGGGACAAGTGGTAGTTTCCTTAAAGTCTGGTTTGATTGACAATATTTAGAAGTTAGTGAAACGAACAACCTAAAAAACTTTGTTGTGCAGTAGAGAGCTTTACATTTACCTTCGGCAGTAAAATGGGTTCAAATGATTTGATAAATGAAGCATATGACGACTCGGAAGTAGTTGGTGAGGAAAGAGAATCAAAATCTGCATGGATGAAGAGGTGGTATCAGCTACTTACTTCTCCTTTAGACTTGCAGTTGGTAATAAATGAAAAGTTAGAAATGATCAACTGGGATGCTTATGCTAAAAGTCTAGCTAAGCCATTAGGGAATTTTTTAACAATACTTTTTTTTATCATAAGACTCTTGCAGGACAATTTGATCAAGCCCAACTATTACAAACTAAACGTCAAGTCTGGCGCTTTCGATCTTTCTAAATCCAATAAATTAAAAGAGTTTGATTATCTATGGGAGATATCATCCAGCTTTCAAAACAATAATCAATTTTATGCATTTCAATCTTGGTATTTTGTTACCTTAAGGTTTTTGAATAATCTTTTCAGGTTTACTATTTTCATACTGCTGTCCCTGAACCTGTACGTAAGCTGTAAATTCATGTTTGGATACTTTAAGACTTACAATCTCTTCCATTTGAAAAAAGAGTTCAACTCCCCAAACCTCACTAAACACAACTTGAAGGATCTAAGCAAAGAATACTATGAAGATATTTATAAGCAGTCCTTGTGGTCTATGTTGAAGCATTTTTTCAGAGGATCTCGTGATGACGGTCCTCATGTTAATCAAAATGAAGATGAGATATTTTTTCAGTTAAGAAAATGGATCCCCACTAACTTCATGATTAATCTTTTTGTGTCTTTTTCACCAACGGCAATTGTTTTTTTAAGCTTTTCTGATGTTTCGTTTACTTCAGCAATTGCTATAGTATTCCATCAATATATTCTGGATTATATCATAACTAAGAGATTTCAAAGAAGCGTGGACGACGACTTGATTTTATCAAGTGCAGCTTTGCAAGAATATGAGGACAAGCATATAATGGCACGAATTAACCAATGCAGCAATATAGATACTCTATCATCTGCAATGGGTACTAGATCTAAAACACCGAGAATATTCACCACTCACTCCCTATGTGGCGAAGAAATCAGAGAGGTTTATAATTATGAAAAAAGGGAATTTGAGGCATTACCGAAAATGACAGAAAGTGTGCCAGGATCCCGTGAAACCAGAATAAAGGATTATGGAGGCATTTCTCAAGTATCTGACCATCAAAGTCATCCCATTGGTTTTCATTATTCTCCTAGAATGTCCCCATATTATAGGGATAAAGTTTTGGATAACAATTTGGCTCAATCATCGTCAAATGAAAATTTAGAGAAGGGCGGAGCTTACCTGCCGAATCAAGACCAAAATAGACCATCGAAATCCCTGAGCCCATTGAGAAAAACGCCTTTAAGCGCACGACAGAAAAGGTTTGAAGGCTCAGAGTTCAATGTATTGAATAAGAATGATATTAATTCCATTCTTCGCTCTCCAAAGAAAAAGAAGAACTATCACAAAAGATAACGTTTCTTAATTATGTCTAAGTATATACAGTTACGTAAAAATCAATAAACAAAAGTAAAACAATGCTGTTTGAAAAGTTATCAAAATAATAAATGTATGAAGTATTGTAAATGTTCATGAATAATTAGCTGGACGATTTCTGTTATAGGTCATTCCAACCAAATAACCAATTACTCAGTTTGTGCGTAAAACCAGCAGGTTCATTATTTCTGTATTTCGCTTCTTGCTGACGCATTTTCGATTCTAGGTTTCGCAACAGATTAGGAATATTCGAATTCGGTCCTGCATTTTGCATGAATGGCAATTTGCCATCTATTACATCCAGCCGCTTATTCGGAGAATTTGCTACTATTGGACTTGAAATATTTGTTGGATTACCAGCATGACCGGCAGGAGTATTATCGTCTTCCCTCAGAAGAGTGCCATCAGTTATTATTACGTTTGGTGGGGATGGTGTATTAGATGTCGACGATGTGGAGGAATTTTGATACATAGAAACGTTGAATTCTCCAATGTCGTCGACATTATCAATTTTGCAGCCAGCTAATTGCTCCACCGCATTTTTTGAATATGGGATGCAACCAATCAAAGAACCGCGAAATATGGTTCCATTTTCCTGCAGTGCTCTCAAAGCAGAAGATGGAGAATTATAAGTGAGTTTGACCCAACTTTCACCAGTAAATATTGGATATTTTTTGTTATTCGACTCATTATTTCTGCCTTTTAAAGTAATAGATTTATTAACAGTAGAATCGTTTTCATCACAGCCTGTATCATGATTATGGAATATTCTGAAGGTGTTGGGGTTAATCCCGCGACCCAATCGCAATACTTGAAAGTCTTCCATAATATGACCGAAATGGGAGAAGTGTTCAATCAATTCATTGGAAATTGATTCAGGATAGCCAAATACGATAATTGCGCTCAAACTAGAAGACTTGGAAGATGTTTCATGGACTTTATTGTTTGTTTCGGCGGTGTTGTAATTATTATCTAAATGGTTCTGTTCAATGTTTGCTATTCTAACATAAGAGTCTTTATCAAAAACATTTGGAGTATTTTTGGAATCATAAGCTGACCTATTTGTTTTCTTCGCCGTGTATTTGTCGGTAACAAACTGAGTTGTTAATGATGGAATAGAACCGAATTCATCCTCGCGTTGCCAATCCTGTAAAGTAACGGAGGGTGGAATATCGTTAAAATTTGACAACAGAGAATTGATGTCATTATTTGCCGCAGACTTATTTCTTTCATTATGCTTGGAATCTTGATTTTGCTTACTGAAATTTCTCATAGTAGCGTTCATAGAAGATGAATCATCATTCTGGTTGATGTCAGAAGAAGAATTTTGCTTTGTTGTCTTCCTTCTTATCACCGTATGAGGAGTGAATCTCTTTTTAGGATTATTCACCCAGCTAGGATTATTCCCTTGGCCATGTTGGCTTATGTTATTTGTGCCGTTTTTAATGTTGTTGTTGTTGATGCTATTGTTACCGATATTACTACTATAGTTATTGGCGTTTACAGTATTGGAAAGTGAGTTTCCAAATCGTAAAGAACTTGCATCGGATGATCCATTGAATTGCAAGTGTTGCTGCTGTTGTTGTGGTTGCGGTTGCGGTTGTGGCTGCAACTGTGATTGCGATTGAAACATCTGGGTTGTCTGTGGTGCTTGCGACGTGAGGTTAGTAAATCCACCGTTATTATTGCCTGAACGTATTCCAAACATTTTAATTTGCCGTTCCTTGTTTTCAGGTTACAGAGAAAAAAAAAAAAAGAGAGCGAATAAAAAACTTAAATAGATAGGGAAACGATATGTCTACCTTATCGGGAAATAAACTATGCAGAGGTATGTGTGTGATATTCACAAACCTTTCTTCTTTCATAAGTACTCTCCTTCGAACAAAATTTTTCTAGCATCATTTTTTTATGTATGGCCCTACACAAAGCGTCTTCCGGGTAGTGTAGTAGCTGTCTTGCTGGCGTTAGTTGTCCGGTTATTCTTCATTAGCCGATCATAATCCTCTCTCATCTTGACATATCCCAGATGAATCTTCCCCAAGAAGTGGTCAGCAAGCCTTCTGTCTGTATCTAAACGCGATAGGTATGCCCCACACACCTCGCAAACCTGTAACTTTTGCTGGGCGCTCTGGCCCACGTTTTCTGTAATGTTTCGTACACGTTTTGCAACTTCTTTCCTTTTACTAATCAGTTCTTGTAATTTGACTGACTGTAGCATACCCATACTGACTTCATCTGCACGAATTAAAGAATCAATCTCTTGTCCCATTAGGCCTATCCGCACGTCCAAGACATCTAGTTCTTCGGTAACCTGCTGAATCTTCATTCGTTCCTCAGCGGTGTGTTTTAGATTTTGTAGTGCTACGGATATCTGGCCATTACACTCATTAACAAACCGAGATAGAATGGCCAGATATTCTCTTTCGAATTCGGGAAACGTTTTGCCCTGCTTGACCTCTCTCTCGTACTGAATTTTATGCTTGGTAAGATGCATCTGCGGGCATTTTCCCAGGCTCTGCTTGGTGCCCTGAAACAGGTCGTAGGGGCACTCGCCAACAAGGTATGACTTGCAGATCTTGGGATCGTGTAGTCCGAGGTCTCTTTTTTGATGCGAATACCTGTTGTGGCGGAAACTGAAGTCCCTGCCCATCAGCTGTTCGACGAGTTTGCGTTGTTCTGCGGCAGGCGTTGACATAGTTGACATTCTGACGGTAGTTGGCAGCTTTCTGCTGGGAGTGTAGAGCCTTTTGTAGTATAACTTTTTGTTCTTTTCTTTCTTCTCTAATGCCTGAGGCTTCGGCGGTTATTCGGGTAATACATTAAGGAAGTTGCCATGATGTGGAAGAATACGACTAGTCAGTTAGCGATGGCCAGCTCCTTTACCTAAATCATGTGGCCTATCTTCAGATAGCATACTACCACCAACCATCAATACCTCAATGGCTTTCAACAAGTACCCTTCGTCGGGTTTTCAGCTTTTTTCCTACTTTGCTGGATGCTTTGTGAAGATCAGGAAGAAATTTTATCGGAAAAACCTCACTAGGAGAAACTATATAAAAGAAGGGTCAGACTGAAAATGACGCCGTAATAAACTCGTGGTAGTAGATAAAGCAAACAATGTTGATTACTGAGACCTTTCATGATGTGCAGACATCATACGGCACCACTCTGCGTATATACGTATATTCTCCTAAGATTGCAGGCTATCCACAAGCTAAGTTTCCTGGGGTGATTCTGTACAGTGAAATTTACCAAGTGACGGGTCCGGTTCGTCGTTTTGGTCAAAGAATTGCGTCTGAAGGTTACGTTGTGGTGGCACCTGCCATATACCACAACTTTATGGGCCCTGAAGCGTTGCCCTATGACGTGCAGGGTACCGATATTGGTAACGAGTACAAGATCAAGAAGCCGTTAGAATCATACGATGAGGACAACAAACTGTGTTGCGATCTACTTTTCCAGTTACCCCAATTCGATGGTAAGAGAATTGGTTCCACAGGAATGTGTTTAGGTGGCCATTTGGCTTTTAGAGCGCTCCTGGACAAAAGGGTTACCTGCGCAACCTGCTTCTTCCCTACCGACATCCATTCCAGAACCTTAGGTCTTGGCCAGAACGATAACTCTTTGGAACGTGTTTCGAAGGAGTTGGGTAATAACCAAGAAATGGTTTTGATCTTCGGAACTGCGGACACCCATGTCGACCCGCAAGGCCGCGATCTAATCAGAAAGACCCTCAGAGACCACGGAGTAAAGTTTACGTTCTTGGAAATCCTGGCTGCCCAGCATGCGTTCATCCGTGACGAGTTCAGCAAGGGCAGGTTCGACTCCGCTATCACTCAAAGTTGTCTCGGCTTCTTGTTCGAGCAGTTCAACAGAAAATTGAGAATCGATTTGGGTGAATTTGTCGATGACAATACACCTTTGGAGCACGTTTGTTAAGATCTTCACTCTGTACACGCTATATACTAAATAACAATAAGAAAAAGAAAAAGAAGCACAATATAGGAAAGCGTTCTAATTAACTAAAGAAAAAAAAAAAATAAAAAAAAAATAAAAAAAAGGTAACTAAAAAGGACAAAAAACATAACAGCTGTTTATAAAGTACTTTATACGTAAGAAACTACTGGCACTATTCATTCCAATAAAAGGACAGGTATAAAGTGTCTGCTTATCTTCTCGTCTTTTCGGCTTTTAACTTCTCAAGCTTTTCAGCCTCTCTTCTAGCATCTGCGGCGGCCTGCTTTTGTCTCAAGATTTCGGCGTCTGACTCCATTCTTTTCTTAGGATCACCACTCTTTTTCTGGTTCTTAGCCATGTCCTTTTGTTTTTTCAAGTTTTTTTGTCTTGCCAAGTCTCTTTGATTACCTCTAGCCATTGTTAAAGATGTATCGTCTTGCGACGTAATTTGTTGCTCTGTGTAGTATTGATCTTGTTGGTATTGCTAGAAATGCTTCAGCAATACTGTATAAAATATGGAAACGTTGCCATGGCAAGACAAAAGAAGTGATCTTGAGTGAAATAATAGAGCCCGGATGGCCGGGTAAATTCAACCGCTCGTACCGTTTATAATACGCATAAACGCCGAAAATGTCTCTATTTTAGTCATTCCCCAGAGTGCGGTATTGCGTACACCTGTCATGCGTTCCTTAGTGCCGATAGATATACTAATATCGATGCGTCACAGTAGCAGATCATCTCTGACACTTGTTTCCCCATTTTTTTTTTTCATTTTTTAAAGGGTTTCTCTACAGCCTACAGGCCTCCCCTAATAAGTCAGCCCCTCCCTTTGGAGTGCGCTGTTGACCTGCGTATATAAGAGGTATATCAGTGCCAGTAGGTAAACCCATCTTGCGGGGATTGTACCAGGAACATAGTAGAAAGACAAAAACAACCACCGTACTTGCCATTCGTATAGATGCTGCCCAGACTTGGTTTTGCGAGGACTGCTAGGTCCATACACCGTTTCAAGATGACCCAGATCTCTAAACCTTTTTTCCATTCCACTGAAGTTGGTAAGCCCGGACCACAGCAGAAGCTATCGAAATCTTACACTGCGGTATTCAAGAAATGGTTTGTCAGAGGTTTAAAGTTAACCTTTTACACGACGTTGGCCGGCACATTGTATGTGTCATACGAGCTGTACAAAGAATCGAACCCACCCAAACAGGTTCCCCAATCGACCGCTTTTGCTAATGGTTTGAAAAAGAAGGAGCTGGTTATTTTGGGTACAGGCTGGGGCGCCATATCTCTTTTGAAGAAATTAGACACGTCTTTGTATAACGTGACCGTGGTGTCGCCAAGAAGCTTCTTTTTGTTCACACCGTTATTACCCTCAACGCCTGTGGGTACGATAGAGATGAAGTCTATTGTCGAACCGGTTAGATCGATCGCTAGAAGAACGCCTGGAGAAGTTCACTACATTGAGGCGGAAGCGTTGGACGTTGATCCAAAGGCCAAAAAAGTAATGGTGCAATCGGTGTCAGAGGACGAATATTTCGTTTCGAGCTTAAGTTACGATTATCTTGTTGTTAGTGTAGGCGCTAAAACCACTACTTTTAACATTCCCGGGGTCTATGGCAATGCTAACTTCTTGAAAGAGATTGAAGATGCTCAAAATATTCGTATGAAGTTAATGAAAACCATAGAACAGGCAAGTTCATTTCCTGTGAACGATCCGGAAAGGAAGCGATTATTAACGTTCGTGGTTGTTGGAGGGGGCCCTACGGGGGTTGAATTTGCCGCCGAACTGCAAGATTACATCAATCAAGATTTGAGGAAGTGGATGCCCGACTTAAGTAAAGAAATGAAGGTTATCTTAATTGAAGCCCTGCCTAATATCCTAAACATGTTCGATAAGACGTTGATCAAGTATGCCGAGGACCTTTTTGCCAGAGATGAAATTGACTTGCAAGTGAATACTGCCGTGAAAGTCGTAGAGCCAACCTATATACGCACTCTGCAAAACGGCCAAACAAACACGGATATCGAATACGGGATGCTGGTTTGGGCCACGGGAAATGAACCAATCGATTTTTCAAAGACACTGATGAGTAGAATACCGGAGCAAACTAATAGGCGTGGTCTGTTAATTAATGACAAGTTGGAGCTTCTCGGTTCTGAGAATTCGATTTATGCAATTGGTGATTGTACCGCACACACGGGTTTCTTTCCCACGGCACAAGTTGCACATCAGGAAGGCGAATACTTGGCCAAGATCTTGGATAAAAAATTACAGATAGAACAATTGGAATGGGACATGCTCAACAGTACCGATGAAACTGAGGTATCACGTCTACAAAAAGAGGTTAATTTGAGGAAATCTAAGTTGGATAAGTTCAACTACAAGCATATGGGTGCCCTTGCGTACATCGGCTCTGAAACCGCAATTGCAGATTTGCATATGGGCGACTCATCATACCAGTTGAAAGGTATGTTTGCCTTCTTGTTTTGGAAATCCGCTTATTTGGCCATGTGTCTCTCTATCAGGAATAGGATTTTAATTGCCATGGACTGGACCAAAGTTTACTTTCTTGGAAGGGATTCCTCCGTGTAGTCCTTGTTTTATATATTCATTGTTCCAATTCAAATTGTTTACTATCATTTACGTATTATAACCAGTATTTCCCTTTATTGGTCATGGAAGATTCGCGTTACCCTTACTCGTTAACAGTGATATTATTTGTATATGTGATGAAAATTTAAGAAAAAAATAGTCGACAACACGCCGAATAAACAAAGGGTTTCTTCAATACCTGATATAGTAGCTAGAGGGCAGAAGTTTGAGGTGATATCTTTCTGAGTGTTGTTATTTTTGTAAGTCGTAACACGGAACTGTTTGCCTGTTGGAATTTTACGTTACTATTCTCATCGGTATAACTAGCTTATATTCACTTTGGCAATAGGTTAAAAAAAGCTCGTTCATTTTTTTAAAAACAGCAACGATGTCACACGAAGGTGAAGAAGATTTATTGGAGTACTCCGATAACGAACAAGAAATTCAAATTGATGCCTCTAAGGCCGCTGAAGCTGGAGAAACTGGCGCCGCCACTTCTGCAACTGAAGGTGATAATAATAACAACACTGCAGCTGGCGACAAGAAAGGTTCCTATGTTGGTATCCATTCCACCGGTTTCAAAGATTTCTTGCTAAAGCCAGAACTATCAAGAGCCATCATTGACTGTGGTTTTGAACATCCTTCTGAGGTCCAGCAACATACCATTCCTCAGTCAATTCATGGTACCGATGTCTTGTGTCAAGCAAAGTCTGGTTTAGGTAAGACAGCTGTCTTTGTCTTATCCACTCTGCAACAATTGGACCCTGTTCCAGGTGAAGTTGCCGTTGTTGTCATTTGTAATGCTAGAGAACTGGCCTATCAAATTCGTAACGAGTATTTGAGATTTTCCAAATATATGCCAGACGTTAAGACAGCAGTCTTTTACGGTGGTACTCCAATTTCTAAGGATGCTGAACTTTTAAAGAATAAAGATACTGCTCCTCACATTGTTGTTGCAACTCCAGGTCGTTTAAAAGCGTTAGTGAGAGAAAAATACATTGATTTGTCACACGTCAAGAACTTTGTCATAGATGAATGTGATAAGGTTTTAGAAGAATTAGACATGAGAAGAGATGTGCAAGAAATTTTCAGAGCTACTCCAAGAGACAAACAAGTCATGATGTTTTCAGCCACACTTTCTCAAGAAATTAGACCAATTTGTAGACGCTTCTTACAGAATCCATTGGAAATTTTCGTCGATGATGAAGCTAAGCTAACCTTGCACGGGTTGCAACAATATTATATCAAATTAGAAGAACGTGAAAAGAACCGTAAATTGGCTCAATTATTAGATGATTTGGAGTTCAATCAAGTCATTATTTTCGTTAAATCTACCACAAGAGCTAATGAGTTGACCAAACTATTAAACGCCTCTAACTTTCCGGCTATCACCGTTCATGGTCATATGAAACAAGAAGAACGTATTGCTCGTTACAAGGCTTTCAAAGATTTTGAAAAACGTATTTGCGTGTCCACAGATGTTTTTGGTAGAGGTATCGATATTGAACGTATTAATTTAGCCATCAATTACGATTTGACTAATGAAGCTGACCAATATTTACATCGTGTCGGTAGAGCTGGTAGATTTGGTACTAAGGGTTTGGCTATTTCATTCGTTTCTTCAAAGGAAGATGAGGAAGTCTTGGCTAAGATCCAAGAGCGTTTCGATGTCAAAATCGCTGAATTCCCAGAAGAAGGCATTGATCCGTCCACTTATTTGAATAATTAATAAAGGAAAAAAGATACGTTTTTATATAGATTATATAAAGATTTTGTATTATTCAAACGAACAAAACAAACAAAAAAGGGGAAGTGGAAAAAAATTAGCAGTTATAGCGAAAGATTGAGTTTTTGTTGGAAAATGAACGTAGTGTAGTCATTTCGTGAACGCACAAGACAATTCTATTGGGCATCACATGGCAAAGCATGATAAGGAAATGAAGTTTTGGGAATGATTCTAAATTAACGTTTTACCCGTTATAGGAAGATATACAGTATATGTAAGTAAAAAGTTTTTTAATACAATAGATGTGCAAAGAAAAGTGAAGAGATTTCTGGAAAAAATCTTGAAATTTTCTTAACGGTAAGATTTTTGGAATCTAGAACGAGCACCCTTACCACCGAATTTCTTTGGTTCTGGTCTTCTAGAATCAGCGATCAACAAAGTTCTGTCGTAAGAGGTGAAGGCCTTCTTCAATTCGTTCTTGGATTGTTCGTCAACGTACTTTTGGTGGTAAGCGACTAAACCCTTAGCAATAGCTTGTCTGATGGCGTAGACTTGAGAAACATGACCACCACCAGTGACTCTAACTCTGATATCGATGTTGGAGAACTTGTCCAAACCAACCAACAATAATGGTTCGTAGACCTTGAATCTTAGGATTTCTGGTTCAACCAAAGTGATTGGAGAACCGTTGACCTTAATCAAACCCTTACCGGCCTTGACGTGGGCAACAGCGGTAGCTGATTTCTTCTTACCAAAAGTCTGTTATAAAACCAAAAATGAAAAACATTTCGTGTCACATGTTAGTAAAACAGAAATTCAAAATCCTCAAAAATATTATGAACTGTGTAAAAGGGTGAAACAAGTGAGGTACCCTGGCACTTCCTCTTTGGAGCATTCTGTTCAAAATTCATTGCAAGGGGAGCGAATGAATAAATAAGACCGCAAAAGACGCTCATTACTTTACTCCACAGAGAAATTAAGTATAATATTTTCCCACACAATTTATTGGTTATTTCTACTCGGTCTTTAACGTGTGAAATGGTGATCCGTTGTTCTAAAACTATGATTCGCATCTAGTGCTTGCCCCACCCGTCTTATTCAGGTGATATGGTTCTTAAATTGAAATTATCTCACTGCATGGTTTCAATATCCCTCACAAATTCGTGACATCGTTTAAATTATTTAACATACTTGGACACTTGGGACGGCAGACATCTTGTTGCTTATTCTCTTGCTGTATTTTTCGAAACACTGCTAAATAAAAAGGTATATATTAAATAGTCTACTGCGTAACCTATACATTTTACATGGCATTTACTTTTGACTTTGCCAGTGTTACTCTCTGCGCTAGGATAATATTCGGTGGTATAGGCTCACGCGGCCTGGCCGGAACGAACTGCTACCAGTTCTGTTTCCCTCAGCTAGAGGGAAACAGAGAGAATTTCCGCCCAGGTCAAAGGCCACAGCATCCTTCTAGAGGAGGAGCGACAACCTAAGGAAAATTCAGTTTTTCCTAGATCGCATACATTTTTCAACCACTTTTTTTCACAATGCATTATTTTTCAACATGTATGGGTGTTTTTTCTGAATATCAGACTCTTTTATGGAGTAAAACAAGCTATTAATATGTGACCCATACATTTCCTGTTACATCCTTACATATATGCAGGCAATTTTTTGTAGTTAGAAAATTTAATTTTTTTCTAGTCGGAATAATCACAGTAGAGGTGTGGAAATCTTGGAAAATTTGAAATGATCGGATATTAGCTACTAATCCATTTAAGCTTGCAGCATTCTGTTCGAAGGGGTTTGAGAAAAGCATAGTACAGCACAGCAGGAATCGTACACAATGGGTATGTCTACTATAAAATAATTCAAATCACTTTTGTCATTTCATAGACCAAAGAAGCTCGCTTGTTACCTTAGAGGATTATACTAGTGCACAAAGGCATGCATAATACAACACACGTTATTGATGAACCTAGAGAGGCTAAAGTTATTTTCTAATAAATCATGAGATTTTTCTCCTTTTTACAATAACTGAGCAGTCATAGTAATGGCCAAGCAAATTCGAGACAGGACCTTTGTACCACTATTTGCTGAACTCATTGTTAGAGTCTTCTTAGATAATATGATAAATTTGGTGTCTAATTGAAACGTCCACTTTTCTGTATACTAACAATTTTTAAAATGGGATCTACCAATTGAATTATATCAGCCATTTCCAAGAATTTACCAATCTTAAAGAATCATTTCAGAAAGCACTGGCAAGAACGTGTTAAAGTGCACTTCGACCAAGCTGGTAAGAAGGTTTCTAGACGTAATGCTAGAGCTACCAGAGCCGCTAAGATTGCTCCAAGACCTCTAGATCTCTTGAGACCTGTTGTTAGAGCCCCAACTGTTAAGTATAACAGAAAGGTCAGAGCTGGCAGAGGTTTCACCTTGGCTGAAGTTAAGGCCGCTGGTTTGACTGCTGCTTATGCCAGAACTATCGGTATCGCCGTTGACCACAGACGTCAAAACAGAAACCAAGAAATCTTTGATGCTAACGTTCAAAGATTAAAGGAATACCAATCTAAGATTATTGTTTTCCCAAGAAATGGTAAGGCCCCAGAAGCTGAACAAGTTTTGTCTGCTGCTGCTACTTTCCCAATTGCTCAACCAGCTACCGATGTTGAAGCTAGAGCTGTCCAAGACAATGGTGAATCTGCTTTCAGAACCTTGAGATTAGCCAGATCTGAGAAGAAATTCAGAGGTATCAGAGAAAAGAGAGCTAGAGAAAAGGCTGAAGCTGAAGCTGAAAAGAAGAAATAGATCTAAAAACTTCATCAAAGAATTTTTCATCCACAATTTTTGTATTTTCCTTCTTTTTTATCTGTTCAATTTCATAAATAATATATATGTACAATGTATAAACGGGAAGCCATCACTTATAATTTATCATTTCCTTAACTTTATAGTCTGGGTGAGAATATGGTTGACAGTATTTTTACAAGTTAGCGCAGTTTTCTTGATATGATGGAACATTATTGTATTAGTAGTAGTCAGGTTTGCAGGCTTTTCCTTCGAGCACAACGTGGCATTATATATAGCATAGAAGAGATGCGAAAGATGGTATTGAACAAAAAGAAAGTACTGTCTTATTGTATTAAAAGCGACTATATAGAAAAATTATAAAAAATTTTAAATGTTAGAATATGCAATTTCTTCTAAACAGTGCGGCACTTCTAATCAAATAAACCGAAACCCATGTCGTCATCGGATTCTTCTTTAGCTTCTTCTTCTTCCTTTTCAGCTTCGGCTTCACCGGCTTCACCACCAGCGACACCACCAGCGACACCAGCTGGGGCAGCAGCACCAGCGCTGAAGTTGACCAATAAGTCCTTCAAGTTTTGGCCGTCCAAAGCCTTAGCAAAAATATCAGCCCAGATATTTTCAACTGGGACATTGGCAGCGTTAGTCAAAGTCAACAACTTTTCAGAAGAGATTTCGATTTCAGAGTCAGCCAAAATCAAGGCGGCGTAAGACAAAGCGGATTCAGTAGACATTTCTTCTTGTTATTTTAGAGATAATCGGTTTAAGCTGTTGTATTGGACAAAGCGGACTATTTCTTTATTCTTTTGATTTCTTTTACTAAAAATTATTCAGAACAGAAGAGATCGCAAACTTTATAAAGATATTTTTTTCAAATACCATGTAAAGGCATTCTTTAAAAAATGAAAAAAAAAAAATCATTACAAAGTTGCGTGGTATCATCTTACGATATTCGTACCTCACGATATGTAGCAGACATAGATGAGGCTACAGGGTTAAGGCTTCTTTTAAATGAAGTATTAGACAAGATACTAGAGTTTAATAAGATCACGTATGGTAATGTTATTTCTTGCTGTGACAATTTTAGAAACAGAAGGCATGTGAGTTTTCATATTACATTAATTAAATGAAATTTTTATAAGCTAGGCTACTGTTCAGCGAATAAATATTTTCAAGCCAGTTTTATGAGGCAGGAAACGTCGCATTCGAGCGGTAATCATGAGGGTCCCTGGTAGTAGGGCGGAGAGATCAGATCAGTATCCAACTTGATTTTTTTTTAGAAGTGGTTGGAATTCTGGAGTTGGCGTATTTACTGCGCTAGAATTTTCGTTCTCCTCTTGCACTTGTTTGCTCTGTTCTTTTTCTACCACCCACCTGTCAAGCAGAGCCTGTGGAACATCCCTTGGTGGTAGCATAATCTCTATCATCCGAATTTTGTCATTGGTCGCAAAGTTTGGGTCACTGATCATGGATCTGAATTCTCCAACAGTAATAATTTTTTTCGTTTCGTAGTTCGTGCAACCAAATACTCGCAATAATCCCAAGTAGTTCCAAGGTTGGATATCGTAATAACTAGCATCTGACCTGTGATGCAAAAACCTGTCCACAGAGTAACCTTGGTTATTCATCACAAAAATATAAGGTGTCAATCCCCACTTAACAATTGTGGATAATTCTTGAACTGTCAATTGGAAAGCACCGTCACCCATAAACAGAATAACTCTATGTTTAGTTGCGGGGAATTTATCCTTGTTTATCTCTTGAACAGCAAATTCTGCCCCAAGACACGCCCCCATTGTATATCCGACAGATCCCCAAAGAGCTTGCGAAATACCTAGTGTATTTACCGGAAATCTGGTCTGGTTAACTCCAAATGCAGAAGCACCAGTTTCTGTTATGATTATGTCACCTGGTTGGAACCAATGGGATATTTCATTCCAGACCCATTCTTGTCTCAAGAGGACATTTCCTGCTGGGTAAGGTCTTGGAACCATCATACTGGGTTGTTCGCTTGGTTGGTAAGACAGTTTAGATTCATCAAGATTTGCTAATATTTTCTGTAGTAGTAATTTAATGCTCAAGTCAGGATATGTGGCATTTTTCAATTTCACAGATGTAGAATATAGTAGCGCACAATTCTTAGTTTTATATTGGAAGTGGAAAGTTGACGTGCTGAATTCGGAGAGCATGCAACCAATGACGATGATAAAATCGGCAAAATCAACTACTTCTCTTACTTCTGGGGCTGATATCGAGCCCGTGAATACGCCCCCAAATTGCGGGTCTGTTTCGTTTACTGTACCCTTACCCATAGGTGTAACAAAAACTGGAAATTTAAGCCTATTACAAAGCTCTTTAGTCTCCTCGATTAAATTCTGTCGACTAGTACATGCATCTACGATGATTGCCGGATTCTGGCTTTTGTATATAAAACTCAATATTCGAGAAATAACTTCTTTCTCTACGTCTGGGTCGTTTTTATGCAATTGTAAATCCAGAGGTGTATTAAGCCTTGCTGATTCAATCGGGAGATTTACCTGGTTGACAGGCATGCCCATGTATACTGGCCTCTGTTCTATCCAAGCCTTTTTGATGCACTTATCGACTTCGTCGGCACATAATTCAGAGTCAATAATCAATGTTGTATAGCATGCTACATCACTGGCTATTCTATGAAATACCGTGAAATCACCATTGCCCAGAGTATGATGCAGTAGTAGTTGTTTCGTTTGTGCACTTGTTGGCGGCATACCCACTATGTGAAGTATTCCTACATGTTCAGCGTAAGATCCGGCCACGCCATTGATTGCCGATAATTCGCCTACACCAAAGGTTGTTATGAGACATCCCAAGCCTTTTAGTCGTGAGTATCCATCTGCTGCGTAGGCAGCATTTAACTCATTAGAATTACCGGCCCATCGTAAGTTCGGAATGTTGTATAGTTTATCCAGCAACGGCATGCTAAATTCTCCGGAGAGTCCAAATATGGTATGTATGTTCAGCTGGTTGAGCCGATGGAAAAGATAATCTGATATTGCTATACACTTCGGCAGTGCATATCTCTGTGTATAGCTAGAATTCATCTTCAGAATGACGACGGTGCGTTTTAGTAGTTATGTTCTTTCAAACCTTTTTTTTTTCGTTTTATTATATTTTACTCTTTTCTACACAATATCGATAATGAATTACGAATTTGGTGCTTACCAAAAGGTTCAAAGATTACTATGCCGTAAAGTATGAAGAAAGGGAAATTTGTTCAATGCATCGCAAGTTTCATCAATTTTTCTTCTATGTGAGTGCTTTTAGCAACTGTTTGCAATAAAGAAACATAGGAGTTCTTACAGTTGCCAAGGTTCTGCATATGCAGTCATACGCTTGTGGCCGGTGAAAATTTGGGCGACCGCTGCCTAGAAAAGCAGCAAGTGAAATTAAATGAAGGAAAGAGGACGGTCGTTATACGTTAGGTTAACTGCATACGCTGTGTATCTGTGTGCAGAAGACAAATGCATATTATGTAATAGTAATGATACAATAGACTAAGAAATTTGAAGGATGAGATATATCACAAAGACGATGAAGGTGCAGAAACAAAATGTTTCAACCGTTCTTCAATGGCGGGCCGTTCCACAAGTGGAACATGGCCCAACTCAGTTTCCACGTCGAAGTCAAATATACGCAGGTTTTGTGCTTTTACGTAAGTGTCGGTATCACAACGTTTGGTTTCGTCAAAATAGCTTGATAATAGACATTGTAGAGGTACCAATCTTTCGCAAGGGTGATACTTCAGAGTTTTTGTTAACAAGTCAAGAGTATCGGGATCTTCGGCTTTGAATATTTCAGCCAAAGTAATGGGCTTGATATTGGGGAAAACATGGTCTTCATAATTTGGGTTCATTCCTGAAATTTCATCCTTTGTGGGTATGCCCATTATCTTAATAATTTCCACCAACTGATCTATACCGCTTTCACCAGAGAACAAGGGCTTGCCCAAAAGCAACTCAGCAATGACACAAGCGCTTGACCACACGTCGACCTGGTTTGAGTAATTAGTGGCACCAAACATGAGTTCGGGAGCCCTATAGTACCTTGAACAGATGTAAGACACATTAGGCTGATCCGGTTTCAAGCATTTGGCACTGCCAAAATCGCAAATCTTGAAAGAAAAAGTTGTCGGATCCACCAGTAGGTTTTGCGGTTTTATATCTCTGTGACAGATTCGAGGAACGTTATGCAAATAGTTTAAAGCTTTGAATAGTTGGTATGCATAGAATTTAATTTCAACACGCGGCATCTGCATTTTCAAATTAACAAAATGACGAAGCCTTTGGTATAACGACTGAGGCATGTAGTCCAAAACCAGATTGAGGTATACTTCATCTTCTTCGTCCTTTTCGTAAAAGTAGTACTGTAGACCCACAGTATTTGGATGGCACAACATCTTCATAGTTTCGAGCTCCCTATTTTTATATCTTCTATCTTGTAGTACTTTCTTTATGGCAACTTTTTGATTGGTCTCAATTATTACAGTCGTGACTACAACACCAAATGAACCATGGCCAACCACTTCTGTCGTAGGATAACTGATGTCGATAGTTCCTCCATGATTTTTTCGGTCGACATCAGTTTTGCGGTCATGTTTATAAACCCGTTTATGAACTAAACCTATGTTAGTATATAATGTGATTCCCATAAAAAATGGTAGTTGATGTAATATGGAAAAATGTTCCGCTATGCTTCCTGATATTTCGTAAGCAAGTTTCTAAGATTAGGGATGCAATTTCATAAATCTTTATTTTACACTCTCTTTTTTTTTCTTTTAATTATTTTTTTTTGTGTCGCGATACTATGAACTGACAGTAGTTCCACTATTCACTCCGGTTGTGACGAAAGAAACATTCCTCCACTGGCAAGAACATAAAAAAAAAAAATAAAAAATAATTATACATACTAGTCCTTTCCTTGGTTTTAATATACCTATAATCAAAATTAATCATTTTCTCAACCTTCTCTTTACTAAGCTTGCTACTAATATTTTCGTGCTTATTGGCAACTTTTCCATCTGTTTTACTGTCCGAGATATTGGCGTGTTCAATGTGATCAACTGCAATACCCTCCTTTCCCCCGTCTATCAGTTTAGATATTATAAGATTCTCTATGTCGTTGATGTACTCTGAACTGTTATTGAAATTAGGTACAGTATGGTGAACTTGAACGTCGCTTACCTTTTTGATTGTATCAGGCTTTCTCTTCTTCTTTTCTAGGGCAGTATTACTCTGTATAGATGTCTTGTGTTTTAGCTGAAGGTTATCTGAGTTATTGAAGGAAATCTTTCGCACTAGGCTTCTCAACACATCGGTCATAGTAGACTATTTTACAATTTTCACCTCTTCAATCTTGAGATTATTTTCAAGTCCCTTCCCCGCAGTATGGTAGAAACGGAAATACTTGTATGCAGCAGGGTTCTTATAGCACCAGTATTTTTTAGAGAATGCTTATTTAAGTTGCAAGATATAGCGACAAAAGGAGAACCAATCTTTCTCAGATCCGCCGCTGGAACAGCTCTCCGGTAGATCCTAACGGATAATGCTGCCCCTGGTTAGTTCCTCATCGGACGACTTTGCTCCCAGGGGCGGCCTTTGTCTTTCTCTTTTGCAGAATCAACTCTATTTTCCCCACCCCCCCGCTTTTTTTTTTTCATGTTCCTTTACCAATCTTTGAAAAATCACGAGATGGTGCATATTTGACAAGGAACGCTTAAAACATCGTGGAGTGAGTGTGGTAAAGGTAAACTGGTCATAGCGGAATTGGTCATAGCGGCGTAGTGCAGCGCAGCCACTAGGAGGATATGGTTTCCTTTCCTTCAATTTACTTGAGTATAAAATATCATAGTAAGCGAAACATTATACAACGATATGAGTCAAGATACAAAGGAGTATAGAGTTAAGAAAAATATAAAAATTGAAGTAGCTCATAGCTTGGAAGAGTCTAGGATGAAACTCTTGCCTTTTTCAATATTCTTGCGTAGCTCTTTGACCGCAGTATTAACGAGTTGTTCCTCTCTCGGAGACAGTTTTTCCAGAACACTGGTATCGATGGATACTACGCTACCATTTCTCAAAACAATTGGCAAGGAAAAATACTCAATAGAGTTGTCGCCAACTAATTGCTGCGCTTTCTTACCGTTTTTTAAGCCTGGTAAATAAACGAATGCGGAAAGTGACTCCGTTTCTGGTTTCTCATTATGGAAGCTCCTCAAAACTTCTTCAGCAAACTTGGCCCCCGCGAACGCCATGGACAACGTGGCGGAACCGGCGCCCTGTTTAGCTTTGACAATTTCATCACCTCCGAACTGGACCCTATGAATGAAGTGCTCGTACTGCTTATCAAGTTGAAATACCAGCGATTTGTCGGTGATTATTGGGATAATGGTTTCCCCTGAATGACCCCCAATAACAGTGACCTTTCTGTGCATTGTAGTTTTGTCTTGTTCTTGTCCAATTTTGGGGTTTTTTAGCATCAAATAATCTACCAAAAAGGTTTCTGCACGTACCAGGTCAAGGTTCGTCACACCCATAACGTTTCCAGGTTTGAACTTACCCATTTTCTTCAAAGTTTCCACAGCAATAGGGACCAAACTGTTTACAGGGTTTGAAATGACTAAAATCCTCGCATTTGGTGCGAACTTTCCAACAGCGGTTACCAGGCTTTTGACAATACCGGCGTTCATCTTGAACAAATCATCTCTAGTTAAACCGGGCTTTCTGGGAACACCAGCCGGTATTAGCACCACCTGAGCATTTGACAAGGTGTTCTCAATACTATCCTTATCATAACCGACACAACTTGAGTTGGTGTTGATGTGAGATAAATCCTTACCAATGCCTTCCGCAGCTCGGATATCGTACAACGCCAGCTCGGAAACGTAAGGGCTTAATTTTAGCAGTAATGATAGCGGTTGTCCCACGCCACCAGAAGCGCCAAGAATTGCGACTTTGACCATGTTTATGATTGTTTGTCTCTTTTTATTTTCTTTTGCACTGACAAGTGTTTTCCCTTGATTTACGAAGGCCTTGATTGTTTTATGCTTGAATTCAAACCCAGCAATTCTTCCTTTTTCCCTTAGTCTTTTATAGGCCGGCGAAATTTATGATGGGCAGTAAAACTCCAATAGTAACGAACCGAAGGGGTTCAAAAGTTGTCAACTCGTGGAAATTCACACGTAAGAAGGATACAGAAAATCTTGAGTAATAGACCATGCCAAGCATGTCCACTAGTCATAACGGCATTGCTCGTCATACGATAGGGTATTGAACACCTTTCGGCCGGACCGGCGTTAACTCCGGCCATATAAATGTGGTAAAAAAGGGTACTGCGCTAATGGCCTACAAGTGTTCAAAACCTCTTCTATATAATAAGTTATAGTGTTCTTGTACATATGTCGCAGGCGCGAATACGTGATGTGATTTTAGCTGTTTAATTTTAAATTTTGTTCTTTTCCTAAACAATTCACGGAAAATCAACTGAGAGATTTTTAATATATATAAGAAATACTAACAACAATAACAGCAGCTGTTAAGGGATCTTACTTATTATTTAGCTCATTTATAACTTCTCCCAAAGTCTTCTGTTTAATTCTCGAGGACTTTTCATTTTTAGCGTTAAACCGCTCCTGTAGTACTTTCCCACAGTTATAATGGGTGATGATATTTCTGCCTTCCCTGGTGAACCAGGAAATCGAATCTGTTCCAAAATTTGAAATTACTTTCTTGCAAATAGGACATTTATGGCTATCTGATAAGACTCCATACGATGACATGCGTTCATTGAGTTTGTATGTGGTGGCCACAAGCTCAACCTGGAGGAGTGCCTTTTCTAATCTGGTCTCATCCATCTTTGATGTGTGCTTCTTTAATAATTGCGACACCACCCTACCAATATCGTACAAGGAAATATCTTGAGGTAAATTTTTGTATATTTCCGCTGAATTCAATTTTGAACCATGGTCTTGCAAAAAATTCAGAATCAGCTTGGAGTTCCTATTGGAATCGTATATGGAGACTAACTTGCTGTACAAGTACAATAGAAGCTCTTCTCCCTTTGTCGAATCACTTTGGTACACGTCGTTACAGTAACTTGTCGCCGCTTTGTAATCATCTATCTCATCAAGTAATATATGCACAGCTTCCTTATGGTTTTCTAATTTTGATAAGGGGAAAATCTTTAGGTACTTTACGAAATTTAGTTGATTGGTTGGCAACTGGTCAGAGCCACTCTCAATAGCATCGTTCAATAACTTTAAAATTGTTCTAGGCTCATAGACAGATGTTGTTTCTAATAAAGACTTTAATTTGATTCTTGTGGAGGGAATATCTAAGTTTTCAAGATATAACTTGATCAGGACAGTATGCAATTTATTTCCCTCTAATCTAAAAGTACTAATTGCAAATTCTAAGTATTGTATGGCAAGTAACTTGTCGAACTTTTTGATGTACCCATACACTTTCAAATGGTCCCTACTGCTACAGGCTTGAGAATCATAAAAAAAAATCGAGGAAAGGATTTCTTTAATTGAGTCGTTGTGTCGATTTAGTAGCCAATCAGTATAAGTGAATATAACGTCTAACTGCGGGTTTGATAATTTTTTCAAATAATAAATAACTAATATTTTGACACCGTGATCGATTTTTTGGCGTTGTTTCTGGTCAGTATTATCATTTTCCAACTCATCGACCAAATCCGTGAGAAATTTCAAAGCTTCTTCATGATTACCACGTTTATAGTAAAAATCAATTAAATCTTTGAACATATGGCGTATTTTTAATTCGGTCACTATAACATGGGAATCGCAGTGGTTTTCTACACGAATGAATGGACCCACCATGGGGGGGTTATAGTAAAGATAACATTTGAATAAAACTGTATCTATCAGAGTTAACATTGTGTTAAGGTCAACATCATCGTGGTTGCTGATCAGAAAGAAATCAAAACTTTGCTTGATTTCACGGTCGCGATAGCACCAAGTTATGCGGCTTTCGTCATCGTTTTCCTTGCTTAATAAGTTTTGCAAATGTCGCCTTGTGTCAGTCAAATAAGGTAAACACCATCTGTTCAATAAGTGTGGCGGGATGTCATAAGTTTCCTTAACCTCCTCGGCTTCCTTCAACAAGCAGTGATGCTCTTGGCCCGTAATTTCCAATACCAAGCTTGAAATGGCTGAGGGAAAAACTTTCAAAATAACTAATTGAGGTGGAGCCCAAAATTTTATAAATAGGTCAAAAATACTCTTGATGATCATTTCTTCACATTTAGAACGAATCATTCTCGAGTTTCTACTCCTTTCTAGTTGTACCATATAATTTTGAAACTTATCGAAGATTCTTAGACACCACATCACTGTTAAATCCCTTAGTTTCATAGCACATATATCCAAGGATTCTTCTGGATTGTCCGAAACACATAACTCCTTAGAATGAGGAGAATCAATGAAGAACTTATAGAAAAGCACTTTTCTCCATAGTTGATAAAAATCAGGATCATTAATGTCACCACAAATAGACTCTTGATCATCATCTTCAGAGCCATCATCTACATGATAAGAGAATAACTGTACTTCGTCGTTTGAAGTCCATACTAAAAAGTAGGTTCCCGAGAGATTTTTGACCCATTTTATACCTTCTGGTATTTTTTGTTGCAAAAAAGTAAATCCATTTTCATAATCAACAAACTTGATGGTACTTGAATTATATAACATCAGGAGGTTGGACGACAAATATTGCATGTGATCGAATTCGGAATTTGATTCGGAAAATGTAGCATGGTCAGTGGCGATCAAAAATGGTTCCTCATTGTTATGCATTAACTCTACCTTGAAAATTTTTTTTGTAGCACCATCAATTATCATTGGGGTAGCGTCATTGCCGTCCAATTCAAAAGTATATCGTATTTTGTTGCCACGCTCGTTTCTTATGGTCCTATACCATAAGCTTGACATGCTCGACTTCCTGGACATTCTATCCATAGAAGAAAAGGATTGAGCATCAAAATGGCTATTCTTTTTGGGCTTCTTTTCAATGACTTTCTCCGCCTGCTCTTTGAGTTCGGTTAATGCTGATATCATATCTTTTGGGAATTTGTTTTTCACTGTTTTTTCTATTCTGATTAGAGAGGGTTTATTATATGGCCAATGATAGATACCTAAATCTGTCGCTAAGGTGATTCCTGTTTCACCAGGATATATGGACCGAATGGTTTCCTTTCTATACGATAACGATGCTTCCATCATATTTTTGTAAGTCCTACCCTCCCATATTAATACTCTCATCTTGGCAGTATTGATGGTTGAATATATTAGGTAAGTATTCTTTTCTTCTTTATTTTTGTGTGACCTTTCAAAGAGCCAGCAATGGTTTATACCTCTTCTGTCAATTATTCGATCATATTCGTGTAAATTTGTAGTGCTCAATAAAATTAAGGTTTCTTTACATTGTGCAAAGATAGTTGAAAGCTCGTTGGCAAAATAAAAGTTTTCAATCACTGGAGGCAAAGGATCATTTTTGGCGTTTTGTAAGAGATCAGGATATACTTGAAATAATTTGAGTGTATTGCCATCTCGAGAGTAAACTTCAACGTCACCATTTTTCTTTGCTAAAACTAATTTTTGTGACTGTTCAGTGGGCAAAATCGCAGTGATATCCGATGATTTCAGCGAGTGTAGCTTTTGAGCTCTTAACATTTAATTTTTGGTATAAATTGATATTTTGAAGGGTTTTTGCTGATCAATATAAGACCCGTCCGGTTGAAAAGATAATTGAACAGCCGTAAACCTAATTACAGGAATCGCTCTCAATTGGTAAGATTTACACGATTAGAGCTTGACTTTTGGCAGAGTTTGTCACAGTCCACGTTTTGTTTGGCGCCCTGGGGTCCTTTTCATAAAATATCGTTTACTACCGATTCGGAATTAATATAATCTGAGGGCCCCGAAAATGGCTTAGTTACACATATTATAACCAGTCTAATTAAAAAAGCAAGCACCTAGGACGGCATGTTAATGTATGGAAGAAGAGTATGAATTTGCAGGAGAGTGAGACAACCAAACTATCCAGTTATAGAAACTTATAAAGTGAAGCTTTTGTTATATAGTACAACGCATCGTATATTCCTCAAAGCAATAATACAGAAGTAGCGCAGCAGAATGATATTTTGAATTAAATTAAATACACACATGGCGCCAACTAAGGTTGGAAGGGAAAGAAGGACGACCAATATTATGTCTTTCCTTAGGTCCATTTTAAATTTTTAATATACCCGTTTGGTTCATGAGGTTTATCTCTATCTAGTCTTTGCTTAATGACAATACTATAGATACCGTAACTCAGTCCATCGTGTATAACGGTGGCTTCCGATCCCCATTCCCGCGATGTTATATCAAATCTTTTTACGCTAGGATACTTTTGTAGAGTAGGCAAAAACAACAACTCCACCTCTAGATCAAAAGGTGTGCCTTCCAGTAGGGGAAGGTTACCTGTAACATTATCTTGATTAGTTACATTTACAGGGGTTCTTCTCAATTTGTGAAATGAGCCACCAGAAGGCGCTCCAATTTTGAACCCGCAATGTCTTAAAACTAGTATTGGGTCTGAGTCATCAGAATAGATATCACATCCCCATATCTCATTATTTCTCTTTCTAGGAGATTCTATATTATTGAAACTTGCCTGAATATCTTCATATGTTATTTTTAGCGTTGCAATATTATTGATATTTTGAATACCGATAGCTGGAAGGAACGGTGGTGGAAGAGTGTTGTCATAAAGGTTGTATGGAAAACTGTGCCTGTCTGAGTAACTTGTGGAGTCTTCATCAAAAGACCCTTCTTTGAAACGATTGTAATAAAGTGTACCCAAGTTTTTTAACTTGTTTGGATAGTGTTTCTCAGTGAAAGCAAGAACCGACTGTGAACTTACATTAGGCAGGTCGTAGGCCGAATTTCTGCCGTTTTGGTAATGCATATACTGCTCTGGAAAAGAATGGGTGTTGCTTTCTTGTCCCTCCTCTTGCTTATTTTTTGTTCTCGCCGAATTTAGTAGTGTTTCCTGTAGTTTATATATCTGGGATTGAGTCTCTCTGTACGCCCTATTAGGATCTTGTTCGCTTACCGACATTTTTATCTTATATTGTATTGTTACTTCTCTCAAAAAAAAAACTGCGAGTAAATTTTCCCTTACCTTCGTACTAAAATACCGTTATTTGTCAAAACGCTGTCATGGAATTCTATAGCACTTGATGCCGGAATGGAGATGCTTATTCTTGTGTTCTACATTCATGAAGTGCTGATACTATATTTTGTTTTCCCGAACCTCTCCCCTTCTGGGCCCTTTTTCCATTATTCACAATATTTTCATACCTTTACCTCCGTACACCAATCTTTATTTTTACCCCCATACCTTTGTATTCTGAAATTGAGAAATGATTTGTGGTGCTTTTTTTTTTGGACAATCTGCCTTCGTGGACAGTTTTGAAACGCTAGGCGACAGTTTTGCAACGGAAGGAAGTGGGAGAGCCCAGAAAGGCTTTCTCTCGATGGTGGATCATTCTTGCGCAGGCGGAGGATGGGAAAGCTCCGTTCAGGTTTGCGGCTTTTCTTTCTGGCATTTTCGTTCTCCCAACTGCGCAGGCAGACATAGCTTGACTTTACTCATGCTCGCATTAGGCGGGTTGAATCTCATAGCTTGAAAGATAGTATTGAATTATATTGAAGATTTTATAACTAGTGATAATTTCATTCAAGTTTTAAAGAAAGAATTAATAAGCAAACAGAACTCAATCAAAGGAAAAATGGCCGGTTTGAAAGACGTTGTCACTCGTGAATACACCATTAACTTGCACAAAAGAGTATGTGAAAGAATAAAAATATAATGCCCAAGGGCTTGTCATCTGAATGGTTAATTAAGAAGATATTTCTATAGTCAAGGAATACAATATCAAGAATTTGTACCACAGAAACCTATCAACAAAGATCATTGATCAAGATATATTTTATAATACGGAATTTGAAGACCATAATCAATATTATAACATCCAAGAGGGGAAAGATACACTTCGGCTGGACTTAAAGAGCGATGAAGACAGAAATAGTTATCTTAAATAGTGGAATCCTAGATTTTAAGTCGACAATTATCCATATCCCAAGTTTGACTAAATATGAATCAGAACAAATTGGGTCTCCAATATACAAAACCATTCATCAAGATTACACTAATATTAAAATGAACAATCGTTACTAACAAAAAATTTACCATTTTATTTTTAATAGTTGCACGGTGTCTCCTTCAAGAAGAGAGCTCCAAGAGCTGTCAAGGAAATTAAGAAGTTCGCCAAGTTACACATGGGTACTGATGATGTCCGTCTAGCTCCAGAATTGAACCAAGCTATCTGGAAGAGAGGTGTCAAGGGTGTTGAATACAGATTAAGATTGAGAATTTCCAGAAAGAGAAACGAAGAAGAAGACGCCAAGAACCCATTGTTCTCCTACGTTGAACCTGTCTTAGTTGCTTCTGCCAAGGGTCTACAAACTGTTGTTGTCGAAGAAGATGCTTAAATCAATTAAATAAAAATAATACTCATTTTATATTAATAAATATAAAGTAAACATTTTCGATTTGTATAAATCTCTTGTACTCAAGCCAAGACTTCTGTATTCATTGAAGCGGGGCACTCAGATCAATTTTTATCAATGATATCATCTGCTACGCTTGTACAAAGGGTTACCTTCGAATTATTTAAAAGATGCAAGTCTACGTATAAGTGAAGGCGATAAAAATGGATAAATCAGTGTAACTATGACTATAAGGTTATGTTGGCCACTCATCACATTAAAAGACTCCCAATATTCTCCAACAGAAACGAAGTATACCGTGCGTCTGATTATGGTCCACCAGAACGATGAGATCATAAAGACACAAAGTAAATGAGAAGTTTTACAATATTGAAAAAATACTGTAAAAGGATGGTCTTAAAAAGTAGTTTTGAAGTACTTCTGTTCTTAATAGACCAACGGAAAATTAAAATCTTCATCATTAAAAGTCCATAATTCATTCGCTTTCAGCAAAACATAGAGCAGCAAGAAGCTAAAGAAATGACAAGAACTATCGGCAGAGTGAACTCACTATACCATTAATCTTATCACCCGTTTATAAATCTATTCTTGTCCTTTCCAGTTGATATGATTCTGCTATTATCCTTGTTCCCCCCAAGGACTGCAGTAGAAGAGTTATGTTACAAATGTTGATATATATATATATATATATATATATATATGTATGGACATTTGTGATGAAAATATATCTTGAACAAGCGCGATTAAGGTCATAATAAAAAATCACAGAAAATTTTTCAGGTCGCGGGCGTTCTCTCACCCGGCCGCCCAAAGTATTATATGAATCTTTAGGGCTTGTAGGAATTATCAGCATGATATGTACAATTAGAGTTTTTCTTTGGAAACATGCGACAGTAGACGTCACTCTTTGATTCAGAAGTTAGGCTAGGATGTACGCAAATAAAATAAAAGCAATGACAAAACTAGATTTACATATATTATATGTATATGTATGTGGAGGATATAACACAAACAGTGGAAAAGTGGTAGAATAATTAGTATTACAAGTGCACTGTCAATAAATCATTGGAACTGAATGCTTTGTTGCATGTAGGGCATTTTCTCATTCTCGCTGCCAATCGTTCCTTACAGCAATTCTCACAAAAGACATGGCCACAGGTTTTAATAGCCATGTTTTTCCAATTTTTAGAACACAGGGAACAATAAACAAGTGTACGGAAATTTGCTAGTTCTTCTACGAGTGCTTCATCGCTCGAGCCCTTATTTTTGTTGTTACCACGGAACAATGTATCATGTAGTTTTTCACACTTGGATTCTAGATGAGATGCCTTCTGCTTGAAGTGCTTCAATTCTATTTCTGTATCATTTAATTTAGTTTCTAGATGCGTCATATCTGCAATGCTTTTGTTACTTTCTTCTTGTAGCTTTTCTAATGACCTTTTCAGTTTAGTGGATGTATTATTTAAATCAATTATTTTTAGTGTCTCTGTTTTACTGGAATCAATTAACCTGCGTTCATTATTTTGAGAAAGATCCAGTTGTTTATGTAAATTTCCTATTTTTTGCTGTAGCAATCTATCAGAGTCCTTTAACTGTAGAATAAGCTCATTTGATTTACTGAGGCTTTTAGAAAGAGTTTTGATTTCAATTAAAATTGAATCTTTGGACCTCATCGCGGCAAAATATTTCTGATCAGCCTTAGTTTTTTCTACGGTAAGCTTGGATATAACAGATTCGTGATTAATAATCTCAGAGTACTTTTTATGAGTTAAGTCGGATAACTCTCTAAAACCCTTCTCTAAGTCTTGAATTTCCTTTATTAATGCATCTTGAGTCGACGAGGATTTTGTATCGTTTGATCTTTGATCAATTTTTGTCCATTGCTCCTTCAAAATATCAATTGCATGTTGTAAATCGCTCAACACTTCAGTCTTGGATTTTTCAGCTTCCAAAATGGCGATTTTGCTTAGTAAATCATCACGAGCCGTTCTTATTCTTACAACGTCCTTTTCCAATGAACTGTTCATTTCTACTAGGGAGTCGAGACTTTTCTGGAATTCTTCTCGGACCTTCTTCGTATATATTTCTTTCTCTTTGGCTAAAACTTGAAATTTTGATAAAAAGGAACTATTGATCTCAGATAATTCTGCGTTTTGTTCAGTCAAATGTTGAATTTTTGCTAACAGGGACTCATGGTCATATGACTTGAAATCTGGGTCTTGGTCTGCTGCTGCTATCTGTTGCTTTTTTAAATTGGATACCTCAGAACGTGTTTTGATGAGCTCTTCCTCGTTTTCCCTTCTGATATTTTCAAGGTCTTTTATAGTGGAACTCAAGGAGTTTATCTCTGCCCGTAAATCAGAAAATTTCAGATCCAATTCTAATTTTTCATTCTCAGCATCTTCTTTTCGTTCATCCTCCGCCTGCACAAGTTCATCACCTTTCTCGGATTTTTTGGATGTATTATCACCATTAATTGCAGAGGAGTCTTTATTTCCAGATTTTATATTGTTTTCATTAGATTCTTTTTCATCTTCCCGTAATTCCTTTACAGCATCAGTCTTATCTTCCTTAAAAACACGTTTTATAGTAAAGGATTCATCTCTATCATACTTGCGAATTATATTTGTATAATATTCCTTCAAAGCAGAAATCTCCTCTGTCAATTGCGAATTTTCATAAAAGAGCTCCTCTTTACTTTTCCGCAAGTTTTTTAACTCCGTTGTTAATTCTTGAATATGATCCGAAGCATTACTATTAGTATTACTATCTGTCGTGTTTGGCTTCCCATATTTAGTCAGTAGCTTCATGAAAGAATCACTGCGCTGAACTATCAACGTCTCATCGCCTTGGGCTATTTCCCTACATAGTTGCTTCTCGTTGGCGTCTGTGCAGAATGTTTCGATAAACCTAGCTAAAGTTACTATCAGCGCCATAATATTTGCCAACTTGCGGGAAACATCTATGCACTCCCTTCTTGAAAGTTCATATTGCTTTCGCAAGGCTTCAAAGTCGACTCTTCGACGATTTATACATCTAAACAAAGCTTCTTTTTGAAACGCTATCACATCAGATTGAGTAAGCGGTTCACTAGGATCGCTTAATTCTAGCTTGATCTTCTTAGTAGCAGGCTCGGCCGTCATATCTGATTATTATCAGCTAGCACGATTAGCATAAAAACGGTGAAAGCCCTTTCTATCTCTGTTAAAAACCTTGGGGCGCTCTCTGTTAGTTTACCGTTCAAACAACATCCATCCAACTTTTTTTAATCTTCTTCTTTTTTGTTTTTTCGCCTTCTTTAAGAAAGTTTCGTTGGATGTGATTATAATCACGTGATCAAATGCTTTTGTCACTTTTATATAATAACGATGGTTTGATCAAAGTACGATCAGTTGGTGCTTCATTTCAAAGTTAGAAGACATCCTTAGTGCCTATTGTCGATCTGCTCTTTCTTTTTGAATCCACTGAAATTAACGATCTCAGAATTTCACCAGTGATTTTCCCAATATTATCTTTCGTGGGTAGAGAAACAATTCTGAACTCGATTGTGCTTCGTATGCTATATACGCATTGTTGTAGCACTAAAGATCATATTGCTCATTAAGCATGGGTCCTGCCATACATAATCAACTATATGAATGTGGATTAAAGACTACGTCTCAAGATGGCTTCTTGATGGACAATTATGAAACTCAATTATTTCAATCGTTGAACAGGTTTATCAATTTCATAAACAATGCTAATCAGTCAGCTAGTAATAAAGAACAAAATACAAAATTTTGCAAATCCTCCTCAAATTTTTTACGCTTGAAACTACTAACGGTTCTAAGACAATGGTGTGATTCTTCACGAAGCAACTGTACACTGGAGGTTAGAGATGTTTTGACCCAATGGTGGGTCACACTTTTAAACTTTCTAAATTCTGACACCTCGCTTCAAATAGATACTGCCCTTGAATTGAGCTTGAGCATAGAACTAACTTCCGTGTGTCTCGAGTGCCTCAGCAAAATTATGACCATACTAATAATATTGCCTTTCCATTCATCCAGAGACATGGAAATATACTCACATCATCTTTTGCTGACCATTCATTGCATAACAAACAAGTTGATTTTGATTTCTAAAAACTCCAAAAAACTTAAACGTACAAATAGTGATGACAAGTGCTCTATAAACGACAAGAAGCTGCAATACCTTAACAAATATTCTTCCTTGCTGCGAGCATTCATCGGGAAGTTAAATGCTTACGCATTTTTTTATCTACCAGAAGACTTTCATTTCGATACAATTTTGTTATTGACAGTTTCTCCTCAAATCTCTTCAAGTATTCAAACATCTTTGTTTTCATGGAAGAAGAGACAATATAAATTCACCGACGATCAGGGACAAATGATCCGCACTGAAGCTTTTGAAAATAAAGATACTAAATTTTTTAAGATCATTGTTTCTTATATTAAAAATGATTTTGTACTTATGTCATTTTATTGGCACTATTGGTATATCATACTTCAATTTATGAAATTCTCTGATTCAGATGTAGGAATTAAAAAATCGACATTGTCATGCATACCTGGCTCAGAAATTTTATTGACGCATGTAACCACTAGATTCTTGAATTCAGATTTGAATAAATTCACGCGGATTATTAAACAAACGCCGAATCCAAGGATAGCAAATGAGAATGTGACAGAGTCACATCCAAATTTCAAGAGTTTGAATAGTAGCAATGCTTTAATTACATCTGAAAGGATTAATGATTACGTATTTTCTAATTTTAAGACAATCAAATTATGGGAATGTCTTAGAAGCCTTTCAGGATGCATTCTTAAAGAAAATCATCCGGAATACCTGGAAAATATGCTTTCCTTACATGAGTCTCTATTGATAGACTATGTCTCCACTATTTCAGCGTACGATTATATTGCAGCGAACGTCATTTACAATAAGGTTCTCCAGTTTATTATTTTCCAGTTTGAAAGTTTACCTTCTCTGAAATTCATTCAATGGAGGTCGTGGTACAATGGGCTTTTGAGTATGTTAAGGACCAAAAATGTTAACTGCCAGACTGTTTCTTTATTATGCCTTTTCAATATTTGGAAGCACGTAACCATTGAGGACCGCGATGAAATAGTAAAAGTGCTGTTAAGTGATTTTTGGGAGTCATTGATTTTTGAAAACGAATTTCCTTTGATTAGAATTTTATTTATGAAGGTATTAGTTTTTAAAATCATTCCAAGTGTTCAAAATTCTTCTTCATTACGATTCTTGCCACATGATAGAATTAAACAACTATATGAAGAGCTACTGGTAAACAAGGAGGAGTTATTTGAGATGCAAAAACACGATTCAAATGATATAGTGGCGCATAGAAAGAATGCTCTCGTTTTTAATGGTAACTCACGTTTGATGATGATTCCAAAAAAACCAAATACAGAGGACCACTTAGTTTATAAGATTAATCATGATAAAAATTTAACTACAGAAAGATTTCCCTCTGTCAGCTCAGTGGCAAATACAAGACCTAACGTTATCTTGAAAAATGGTAAATACGCTTATGATATTTTGGACGAAATGACAAGTAAAGCTGCCTTTCTTCTTGCAGAAAAGAAGACCCGACTAAATCCCAAAAAAAATCACAAAATTATGGATGGCTACGAAGGAGGTCAGGAAAACGAAGATAATGATGAAGACTCAGAAGATAGTGGCTCGCATAAAAATAAGAGAAAGGAAGGTAATAGTTCTTTATCGGCAACACTGAACACTTGGCTTTCAAAATTTTCAAGTACTTCTGAAGATTCACAGAAGAAGAAGGAACAGGCAAATGAATTAGGCAACGATTTTGAATATGATGAAGATGTGGCTGATTTTGCAGAAATTTTGCCGAAGCAGTCATCTAGTAATATTGAAAAAATTTTTAAGCATGGTAACAATTCAGGATCAATGGTATCATATAATTCAAGTATCAAGCTCAATAGGAGGGAGAATATATTGATAGGTCCACCAGAGTTGAGATTTTCTAATGAAATCAAGGAACACAATAGTATTGCTACAATATTCAAACTGGTATTTATTCAAACCAATAGAAGAGTCGTCGAAAAAATAGATTTGGCGAACATGAAATGGGGGACAATCCACGGAGGCAGTAAGTACATGAAGCCTTTACCCGTCCCGAAAGATTTGGTTGCGAGTGTTGCTAAGAACGAAAGTGAGACGAGAAACTTAGCTACCTTATGCGGTAATGGTCTAGATTTTGAGATACCGGTGCCTGATTTTAATATTTTTGGCAAATGTATGGAAGATGAGCAAGATGTAGCCAAAATTGGTAATCAGAATGTGGAAGATTTGAAAGTTACTGGGGGGCGGGAGGTGACAATTTGGAAGCAGATCCAAGATATGAAGTTGAGAACAAGGATACAAAAAATCTGTGTTTTAATTGAGACGTTCAATGCTACAGTAAGAGAATATTTTGAGTTTTCCAATCGATTAGAGCATGACGGTATATTTATAGATTTTGAAGTGAGGAAACCTAGTAGTAATAATTCTATTAATATCAAAGTCTGAATAATAGAATGAGTTACATACGTAAACGTGTAGTATTATTATTATTATTCTATTTCCTTTCCGTTTTTATTATTTATATATATATATATATATATATATATTTGGGTGTTTATATTTAGGTAGGGCATAAGGATTTACTGTCGGCATGAACCTACTTGAACAAAAAAATAAAAATCAAAAGAAAAATAATGTAGGCTTTTGCACATCGACTATATATAAATATATATATACACACTTCTGTGCAGAAGAAAAGGAATAAAACGTCAAACTAATTTATTTCTTCTTGCAACGATTCCGACTTCTCCTTTAAACGTGCAATTTCGTCATCGATGTCCTGAATTTTCTTCAATAGTTCAAAATTTTTCTCATCGCCGTGGTCATCCTTGGAAGCGCCGGATTGAGCAGCAGCTTCGGCAGTAACAGAGTCGTTCTTCTTGACATCGCTGGAGGCTACTGGAGGCGATGCTCTGTATATGTCTTTCATGGTTAAAAGTTCTATGACTAGCCCAAAAGTCCTAACGACGACAAAGGTCAAAAACAAAGTTATACCTGTCAAATACATATTCCTTTGGGCAAAGAATTTCCTAGAAAGAACCTCAATTCTATCTTGAGCGATTATAGCGCCATTATTTTGAGAGGCGCTACTTAACTGCAGCTCTTTGTCGATGCTGTACACTCTGTTGATACAATCGATGAAAAGCAAAAGAATGAACCCAAGTACACACTTGATCGCAACTTGCACTGTGGAGGATTTGAACGGCTTTAATAACAGTAAGGTGAGAGGCCTACGGTATCTAGAAGGGATTGGTAGGGCTAGAATGGAGAACATGAAAATCTCCACCACTAGAATGGCAAAAACCAAGGTGTAATATAATGACATGATTCAATTCTGTGAATTCTATGGTTATGAGTATAATGTGACGTGGTTACCTTGGAAGAGCTCACTATTCTATCTTCCTACTAAATCGGGATTTGCTATATACCATTGTTATATACGGCACTTTTCCACTCTTCTTCCCCTTAATGGAGTGAAGCAGGCAGGGTGACCCTCTAGCTAAAAAAAGAAAGAGGCGAAAAAAGAGTGCAACGTCAACAACGCTAAAAGAGAAAGGGAGAAACGCGCAAGTGTTTACGCATAGAGGGTGAACAGGAGCAAGAGCATTTTGATAGCACACAGACTTTTAATAATAAAGCGGCAGAGAATGACTCAAATAAATGCGCGATGATATTGGGAAGAGGCTCAAGCAATTCGTGAGGCGCAACCAACGCCAGTTTTTCGTTGCTCGTGCACAGTGACACGGTGGCAAAATGGTCGACGTTGGCGCTTGTTTCGGCCACTTTGTTATTCGGAAGAGATTTTATATATAAGGCGGGCGCGGTAGCCAGAAAAGAGCGAAAAAGAGAGAACGCGGAAAAACTGAAACAAACAGATTGAGCGAAATAAACCTCGGCGGCTATGTCTCGTACTAACATGGATACAAGACACGCACATTCTGCTTTACTGGCAGCACCACAGAGTGCTACTGCAAATAGCAGGAGCAGCAACAGCAGCAGCGAGAGTAGTAGTAACAAAAACAATATCAATGTCGGCGTCGGTGACGATAGCGGTAATGTCAGCGCGGTAAGTATCGACGATGGACCCCACTTCAGGGATATCTTCCACTATGGACACGAGGAAAATTACAAACTTGCGAGCAGCGGTATCACTAACCTGAATTCTTCATCCCACGCCCACCAAACTTTGTCTCCCATTTCCATTAGTAATGCATCCACTCCGGAAAGTTTTCCCGAGCACCCTTTGGGCCTAGAACGGGAAACAGAGCCGGCGTTGGAAGCTGAAATGGAAGCGGAGGAACTACCACCACACCAAAGTAAATACCTTTTAAGCTCCATTAAGGCGACCAAACGATTAAAAGATGCTAGACCGTTTCTGAAGCCGGTTGATCCTATTGCTTTGAACATCCCGCATTATTTCAACTACGTTCAAACCCCAATGGATTTGTCTTTAATTGAAACAAAATTGCAGGGCAACGTGTATCATTCAGTAGAGCAAGTCACATCGGACTTCAAAACAATGGTGGATAATTGTTTAAACTTTAATGGTCCAGAATCTTCAATCTCTTCGATGGCTAAAAGGATTCAAAAGTATTTTGAAAAAAAGTTATCTGCAATGCCACCAAGAGTTTTACCCGCTTCTGCCTTGAAGAAAACAAGCAGAAACCGGAAAAAAAATGAGGATATGGATTCCCCACTTGTCATTAGACGTTCAGTTAGTACCACCAATGACAATATTGGGGAAAGCGGAAATAGAGAAGGCGTCAGTGGTGGTAGACCCAAAAGAACAATTCATCCACCCAAATCAAAAGATTTGTTTGATATATATGAAAACTCCAAACCAAAATCAAAGACTTTACAAAAAAAATTCAGGACTTGTCTGAAAATACTAAAGGTTTTGATGAGTAAAAAAAATTCGGATATAAATTTTCCCTTTTTACAACCTGTTGATCCGATTGCTTTGAATCTACCAAATTACTTTGATGTCGTGAAGAATCCTATGGATTTGGGTACAATATCAAATAATTTAATGAACTGGAAGTACAAAACAATTGATCAATTTGTCGACGACCTCAACCTTGTCTTTTATAATTGTTTCCAATTCAATCCAGAAGGCAATGAAGTCCATTCAATGGGCAAAAAACTAAAAGAGCTTTTCAATTTTCATTGGTTAGAGAACCAGGATATTTTGAATGAAATTGAAACGGATTCAGATCTTGAAGAGGATAACTATTCTTCTTCATATTCATCTGATGATGAATATGATGATGAAGACATAAATGAAAACGATATAACTAATCCGGCTATTCAATATTTGGAACAAAAACTGAAGAAAATGGAGGTTGAATTGCAACAATTGAAAAGACAAGAGTTAAGTAAATTATCGAAGGAAAGGAAGAGGAAGCATCTAGGTAAAACGCTTTTGCGTAGGAAGGCAATGAAGCATTCAGTTGACGATTTAAAGAAATCTATTACTGATAAAATCAATGAATTAAGTGATTTAGAAATGAATGGGATGATTCGTATCATTAAAAATTCATTACCCGCAGATGAAATACTAACTTCCAATGAAGATGAAATTGAAATTGATTTGGATATTTTAGATGAAGCGACTATTGCAAGAATTTATGAGAGATATTTTGAGAAAAAAAATAACAACAATAGCAAAAGAAAACTAAGTGGCAACTACTCGACTGCGCCAACTAACAAGAAAAAGAAAACCTTGAAATTTTTGGAAAAGGATGAAATCATAAATAATAATAATTATTCCGATTCTGAAGAAGACAGTAGTGATAGTAGCGACAGTGACAGTGATTAACAATCGAAATGGGCTTCATGCCCTAATTAAGGAAAAAAAGAAAAGAAAAAAAAAATTGGGAAGAATGGGGATAAAAAAGATTTGTAACATTATAAACAAAAATAAGAAATAATTGTTTTTACGTACTTATTGTAAATAAAACAAAGGGATAACGGACAAAAAGGCATCGTTTCTTTTGTACTATGATTTACGCAAATGGTAATTAATTAGAGGTATGCATATAGTTTTTATAATTGATTCAATGAATTTTTTGTTATCGTTTTTAATTTCGAGTAATTTCAGGTAACCAATAAAGGATAAGATCACTTTCCAATCGTTCAAGTTCTGAAAATCATTAGAGCTGGAAGTTAATCCCATTTCCTTCGGCAAATTGGCAGGTATTCGCAAATGAGCTAATTGGTTAATTTTCAACGAATTCTTGATAAGCCAGCTTATCGAGTCCATGTTCACTACTCGAGCTCGATCTAAGTTATGAATGTAATTGAAGTTTTTGTTCATTATATTAAACTGATTGAAATTCGTAAATGTTATTGTAAGCATCTTATTAATTTCCAAGTGAATGAGCTGTTCACCCAATTTTTGTAAAGTTTCGTTTCTTGTTTCAAATGTATTTCCTGTGCTCAAGTCTCCAGTCATTGGTACTCGTACCAACATATTCCTGCTTGTGGTATATAGCAGTTTAGTTAGTTCTTTAGTCGGTATGCGTTCCTTTCCTTTATATCCGTCAGGATTAACTTCAAGGACTTCACACAGTTTTTCTATCTTACTAATATTCTTTTTCGTCACCGTGTTTATAGTTCTGATGGGAATATACCTGCGAATCCCAGATATTCGAGCAACAGTAGTTGCAAACACTTTTGTCCTCAACATGTCGAGATTCATTATCTGATTTATTCTTTTATCCTGCTATAAAGAAACCATAGAAGAATAGAAGCAAAGGGGTAGTACGTGGCACCTCCTAAAGGTAATATTGTACTATTCCTAGTTCACTCAAGGTCTGCCTGTCTTATTCTCCACATACATTTTCTATAACTCTTTTTTTAAGTTTGTTTTTATTTTAGTTTGACACTACATAAATATGTAAAACTATTTTTTCAAATTATACAAATAGAAAATTATGATAAAGGTCAAAAAGAAAGAAAAGAATGACTTGTCTGTTTTCCTTCCCTACAAACTCTTGCAAAAGTAATCAATCGAGGCCAGCACAGAAAAAAAATAAAAGATAAATAAATAGGAATAAGAATATAATGCGAAAAACAATAGTGGTCAGGTTCGGTCAGTTCTCTTGCTTTTTCCTCTCAGCTAGCTCTGCGTAGAACTTCTCTCTCTTGTTAATCTTATCCATGTGGAATCCCCACCACCAGTAAGAGGCCATGACACCCCCGAGGGAGAACCCGAGGACGATGTCCATGATGACTCTTCTCTTGATCGTACCAGTAATTGGAGCAATAGTCATGTCTGTGTAAGTCGCTTGTAGTTAGTAGTTTGCAAATATCTTGCTTGCTCTAATTCTCGGTCCTAATTTTCCCTGAAGATAAGAGTCTCTTTCATCGATTCTTTTAATACCACAGGAACAAAGCGGGCATCGTGGTAGCGGGCCAATCAGGTTGCAGTAAATGAAGAGATATAGAGGAGGACTCTGCTAAAGACCATAACAAGGGTCTGCAATGATCTTGGACTAAATAAAGGTGTCTTACAATCCAAAAGAGCTTGAATCATTCCTTTTATGAGCTAAATAGCACCGTTTGCACCTTCTGATAACGCTTTACGGGTCACGCGCGGATTTTGACTCACATAATTCCACTTGCCCATATAAAGAGGGACTCATATGATCTTATGAAATCTTCCTTCAAGCAATTGTGAGACAACAGACGCACAAGGAAGATCGCCCAGCATGAGTATGTTATCTAGAAGATTATTTTCCACCTCTCGCCTTGCTGCTTTCAGTAAGATTAAGGTCAAACAACCCGTTGTCGAGTTGGACGGTGATGAAATGACCCGTATCATTTGGGATAAGATCAAGAAGAAATTGATTCTACCCTACTTGGACGTAGATTTGAAGTACTACGACTTATCTGTCGAATCTCGTGACGCCACCTCCGACAAGATTACTCAGGATGCTGCTGAGGCGATCAAGAAGTATGGTGTTGGTATCAAATGTGCCACCATCACTCCTGATGAAGCTCGTGTGAAGGAATTCAACCTGCACAAGATGTGGAAATCTCCTAATGGTACCATCAGAAACATTCTCGGCGGTACAGTGTTCAGAGAGCCCATTGTGATTCCTAGAATTCCTAGACTGGTCCCACGTTGGGAAAAACCAATCATTATTGGAAGACACGCCCACGGTGATCAATATAAAGCTACGGACACACTGATCCCAGGCCCAGGATCTTTGGAACTGGTCTACAAGCCATCCGACCCTACGACTGCTCAACCACAAACTTTGAAAGTGTATGACTACAAGGGCAGTGGTGTGGCCATGGCCATGTACAATACTGACGAATCCATCGAAGGGTTTGCTCATTCGTCTTTCAAGCTGGCCATTGACAAAAAGCTAAATCTTTTCTTGTCAACCAAGAACACTATTTTGAAGAAATATGACGGTCGGTTCAAAGACATTTTCCAAGAAGTTTATGAAGCTCAATATAAATCCAAATTCGAACAACTAGGGATCCACTATGAACACCGTTTAATTGATGATATGGTCGCTCAAATGATAAAATCTAAAGGTGGCTTTATCATGGCGCTAAAGAACTATGACGGTGATGTCCAATCTGACATCGTCGCTCAAGGATTTGGCTCCTTAGGTTTGATGACTTCTATCTTAGTTACACCAGACGGTAAAACTTTCGAAAGTGAAGCTGCTCATGGTACCGTGACAAGACATTATAGAAAGTACCAAAAGGGTGAAGAAACTTCTACAAACTCCATTGCATCCATTTTCGCGTGGTCGAGAGGTCTATTGAAGAGAGGTGAATTGGACAATACTCCTGCTTTGTGTAAATTTGCCAATATTTTGGAATCCGCCACTTTGAACACAGTTCAGCAAGACGGTATCATGACGAAGGACTTGGCTTTGGCTTGCGGTAACAACGAAAGATCTGCTTATGTTACCACAGAAGAATTTTTGGATGCCGTTGAAAAAAGACTACAAAAAGAAATCAAGTCGATCGAGTAATCGAATTTACGTAGCCCAATCTACCACTTTTTTTTTTCATTTTTTAAAGTGTTATACTTAGTTATGCTCTAGGATAATGAACTACTTTTTTTTTTTTTTTTTTACTGTTATCATAAATATATATACCTTATTGTTGTTTGCAACCGTCGGTTAATTCCTTATCAAGGTTCCCCAAGTTCGGATCATTACCATCAATTTCCAACATTTTCATGAGTTCTTCTTCTTCATTACCGTGTTTTAGGGGGCTGTTCGCACTTCTAATAGGGCTATCACCAAGCTGTTCTAATTCGTCCAAAAGTTCAGTAACACGATCTTTATGCTTTAGCTCGTCATAATCTTTCAATTCATAAATATTTACAATTTCGTCTACGATATTAAATTGCCTCTTGTAGGTGCCTATCTTTTCCTTATGCTCTTCATTTTCACCGTTTTCTTGAAACCAAACACCGAACTCACTACGCATTTCTTTCATAGGCTCATATAATACTTCTTTTGACGTCATTTGATCAAGTATTTTTGTTATTGCGTCGTCCATCTCCCCATCTTTTAGATCAAATTGATTTTCTGCACTTTCTTTTCCACCAGATGCTACCATTTGATCTAATAATTGTGACAATATATCATCAATATTATTATTTTGGCCACTGCGTTGAGATTCCTTGGTTTCTTCGGCTAGGGATGTATCAACTTTATTACCATTTTCCTTTAACCTGTCTAGCGTATTGGAAACAATGTTTTTAAATCCCGGATTGCTACCATTCACGGTCCCTTTATCAGTGCTGTTACTTTTCAAACTACTACATCCTTGCTCCATCTGTTGATGAGGTACTTTAGCTGCCTCTTCTAGAGCACTAATCAGTTTATTAAAATCTTCTGTCTTCACATTATTCTCGTTACCGTTATTTTTCATCAAATTTGCGAACTCATTTTGCAAATCTACCATCATTTCTTTCAATTCTGGGTCCTCTTCAGATTCATTAGCTACCTGTACGCCATCACTGTCCTTACTTTCGGCATTCTTCTCTTTGTTTTCACTATCGTTGTACACAGAACCCTTCGCTTGCACATCATCGGGCTCTGCTTCATCCAGTTTAGTGGGATCTTCATCTAAAAGGTCATCCAAATCATCAAAATTATCGTACTCGTTTTCATTCATTACTTCGTGTTGTATGTTTGGCATTTCTTCTTTCCGTCAATACTTCGGTTCCCACAATTTGTAATTCTTTCTTCACTTTATATCTCTCAGAAACCGCGTTTAACATCTGGAAATTAAAAATTATTCCTGTCTCCATAACAAACATTTAAAAAAAGAAGAGAAATTTAGCATAGGATAAGCACACACTGGCACCATTTTTTGGAAGCAATATGAGTAGTTTGTGTCTACAGCGTCTTCAGGAAGAAAGGTAAGTAGTAGTTTTCCTCCTTTTATGCTTACATTCTGTAGGCATACACAATTTCATCCAGCGGTATACTAACAAATCGATGAACTTAACTTGTTTTACTTGAATAACAGAAAAAAATGGAGAAAGGATCATCCATTTGGATTTTATGCCAAACCAGTTAAGAAAGCTGATGGGTCCATGGATTTACAGAAATGGGAAGCTGGTATCCCAGGCAAAGAAGGTACAAACTGGGCGGGTGGTGTGTACCCAATTACAGTCGAATATCCAAATGAATATCCTTCAAAACCTCCAAAGGTTAAATTTCCAGCCGGATTTTATCATCCAAACGTGTATCCAAGTGGCACAATATGTTTAAGTATTTTAAATGAAGATCAAGATTGGAGACCCGCCATCACGTTAAAACAAATTGTTCTTGGGGTTCAGGATCTTTTAGACTCTCCAAATCCAAATTCCCCTGCTCAAGAGCCTGCATGGAGATCATTTTCAAGAAATAAGGCGGAATATGACAAGAAAGTTTTGCTTCAAGCTAAACAGTACTCTAAATAGAGGGAATCCATCTTTCCCATTCTTCCTCCTTTTGTACTTTATTTAACTAATGTCGTTGTGTAACAAAAATAGAGCAAAATAACATTATTTACAAATTCTCAAAAATAATTTTTTGCTCTTTGTTTCTTATGCTAAGTAAATAGAAAGATATTTTTTGTACCATTTTCTATAAGTATGGCAACTATATACACTTTAATAAATCTATTGGTTAGTAGAATTTTCATTCATTTTGTAGTGAATGAAACTATCCAACGTAGTAAAGCAATCATGGCATCTTTCTTTTAGTTCGGGATTTTTGTTTTTATCAACCATTTTGAATTGCTGCCTCAAATTTGGTACAACTTGGTCTTTTAGAATAGATAAAAATCCACCCCTTACAAATATTGGTTCATTATAGTCGTAAGAGGCATCCCCGTAAATTTGGAAAAGCGAATTTGTCATTTCTATCAAAATTTCAGGGCGAACATTCAACTGTGTTAAAGTTTGTATGAAGAACTGCCCAATCTCCTTATTTGCATCAATTTGTCCCTGAATCATAGCATATGTGCTTAGTACATTAATACATTTTTGTTGTAACTCAAGGTCATTATTATTTTGGAACTCTTCAATAATTCCCCTAGCGAATCCTGAATTGTTCAGCATTTGGACATTGATCAATGCTCGATTCTCACTTTCAAACGCTCCATCAGGAAAGATGAGTTTCAGAAGCGCCCAAATACAGCCCATTCTTCCTATTTTAATACTCAAATCATCTTGGCTGTCCAACTGTGTAACATAACTCCATAAGGTGGTTAACAACTCTCCAGAGAGCTCTGTTAGAGATAGAGACACAAAGAGCCAGATCAGATTGTTCCATCCGATCAATATTCGCGAGGTGAAGGTATCTTTCAAAATCATGAAAACGTGAGGTAAGAAATTTGTTAAGGTATTGATTAGCTCCTCTGGAATTGCTACTTCCTGTGATTCTGGTGATTCATATTTGGATGCAACTATCTCAATGATTGCGGTGATAAGATCAATTGCTATTTCAATGCTTTGCAATTTTATCATGGATTCGTTACGTTTCGCATTGTAATCCTTGATCTTAGTTATAACCTTACTGCTTTCATCTTTACTAGTAGCAGGTCCAATTTCTACAGGGTTATTAATGTCATTAACTAACTGTACTGGATCAATGTTATTAATGGAATGACATACAGAGTGGATCATTTTGTTACATTGATCATAAGTTATTTTCATGTCAAGGAATTGGCAATGGATACCTTCAATTAGAACTTTTGTTAATTCATTAGCTTGTGGATGTAAAGCCGGAGATAGCCCATTTAAGAACTGTGATAGAAGTTCATTGTTGGAAACATGATCAATAAATTCAAATGATTCGGAACTCAAATCATAAATGAGATCAAGAGTGGTATTGAACAGATTAATTGGCAGTTTCTCGACACCATATTTTAATAGCTGTGAAATGACCTGAAAAATTTCATTTATTTTACTTTCCGTTAATATCTCATTAAGAATATCGTCGGATCCATTAGACAGAGCCACCACTAACGACAGTAAGTTATCGGCAAAATCGAATAACAACCTTTTAGATTCTATTTTGGATTTTCCTGCAGGTTTTAGCTGCGGTTGCTGTTCTGCTGCTTGCAAAGCGGATAACGATTCAACAATCCTGCCAAAATTACTTGTTATACTTGTCCATATATCAGATCTCCAAAGGTAGATTGACACATCATAACCTTCTTCCAAAGACAAGTTCCTTAATAAGCCGAACGACTCCACAACTATGTCCGAATTAGAATCGTTCAGCAATTTATTCAAAATGATAGGAACTAATTTCTCTTTCAGTAAAAGTTGTCTCATATGTGCATCCTCACAAAGAACACTGATGGAACTCAAAGCAATACTTCTATCATTAGGCACCACACTTGACAAATTCTGCAATAGCGGCTGGAGTTTTTTATTAACGACGTTGGTATCTTTATTATTGTCATTTGACCCAGCTTTGCGTAGTGGATTTAATCGAGACGAAGATGCTCTTGATCTTTTCTTTGATCTGCCCATTCTTTTCTGCCCTAAAAAGTCGATTTCTGCGTCCTTGTACAAACTCGAAAATCTGATCGAAAGTACTTGGAATCCAGTAAGAATAATGGGGGCGTTGCTACGAAGATTTAATTTTACAATACATAGACCTTTAAACAATGGTAGATAAATGGATGAGATGAGATGAGATGAGATGAGATGAGATGAAAAATTTTCTGAATAAGAGAACTACTCGTTCTAAATGATTATTGTACATTTTGCATAGAAAAATGGCAATAAACAGGGCAGTACTATTTCATCATCATCACTAAACATTAGTTGGCAAACTTATTAAGCCAACAGTACTTGTGACTAGAATTTTTTATTATATCGCCAATATTTAATGATAAACATAATATAGTAATACCAAAAATAATTATGATAACTTATACAAAAGAAGTGGAAAGAAAAGGAAAGAAGTAATCAAAGTAACTCAAAAAAGGTTAATGATTACGATGTTACAATCGCTCTTGACTTATCTGTACTTGTGGAAACCAATGTCGTTAGCCTTTTCTCTGAAACATTGACGACAGATGTTTAAGTCGTACTTTCTGACCAAACCAGTGTGGGAGGAGCAGACACGACATTGACGGGAACCTTTACCGAATCTTCTTGGGTGGGAGAACCAAACGTTTTCGTGAGCCATTTTGTATATATTCTATAACCAATAAGTTTTCAAAATTGAATAGAAAAATGTTAGTATTATAATTTTTGCAGTTTTTATGTTTTCCAGGAGTTCCATGGACGTGTACAATAGAATTTTTCGACTATCGAAGTTAAAAGGAAATAAATATAAGCTTATGCTATGGCTCATTGTATTTGACATAATTTGAAGCTTTGTTGATGTTTGATGCTTGTTGCTACATTCAATAAACACATCGTCTTATTCCACCATGGGGCCACCAGAAAGGCTCCCCCCTACTGCTAGCCACAGATATTTTCCTCGAATTTTCAATTCTTTTAGTTGTAAATTTTAGTTACAAATCCAAATCAGCGCAGATACTTTCCTGCTGTTCCTTCATTCTGCATACACGTCCCTTGTCTCTTCAATCCGCGTTTCCACATACATTTAGCTATAGTTTCTTTCAAAGAATTTCTCAAACTACTAATCCCAATACCTAATAACCACTTCTTGTACTGACGGTTATACCTTTAAGACTTGACGCTTTCCCAGGCAAAATGTAACATTTTCCACCGCGCTGTTCGTACAACGCGAGAAGATCTTTATAAAGAGTACCCAGATGTTCCCCCCAAGTGAAATAAATAGGCCTACTTAGGACTGGGTGTTAAAATGTACGGATGGAAAAGTAGACTCGATATTCAATTACAGCTAAGAAAAATTTTCAGTTCTGCTCATCTCATCACCAGTAAAAAAATGTGTGAGTTAGAAGTTGATATGAGTTGTGATATTAATCGCAGAAATTTATTTGTTAGTTGAAGAGCGGTAGTTTTACGCAGGCATCAGAATGGCAGGTCATTCACACAGGTCATCATTAAAAAACGGACACAAATCTTACAAATCCAAACATGCTTCTAAAGGTGCTTTGAAAAGATTATACAAGGGGAAAGTGGAAAAAGAACCCGTGGGCACTGGCAAACCAGACAAACAAGTTTCAAAATTGCAACGTAAAAACAAGGCAAAACAATTAAGGGCCCAAAGGATCTTGGATTCCATTGAAAACAGGAAATTATTCGAAGGAAAAAATGGCGCTGCCAAAATCATTACTATTGTTCCGTTAGTGAATGATTTAGACCCATTGGACATTCTTTACAAGCTATTAAAGTGTGCAGATGATGAAGGAATCATGGTGCAGGAAGTAGACTCAAAACGTATATTTAATGTTCATATAAAGAAGTTTAAAAGCAATCTTAAAATCATAATTCCAGACATGACCAATTTTTTGAACATTTTAGATTGCGCTAAAGTAGCAGACTTTGTTGTGTTTGGGCTCAGTGGTGTCCAAGAAGTCGATGAAGAATTTGGTGAGCAGATCATCCGTGCGTTAGAACTACAAGGTATTGCTTCATATATCGGTGTCATAAGCAACCTCTCAGCAGTCCATGAAAAGGAGAAATTCCAATTGGATGTCAAGCAATCCTTAGAAAGTTATTTCAAGCACTTTTTCCCAAGTGAAGAACGTGTTTATAATTTGGAAAAAAACTCAGACGCTTTAAACGTCTTGAGAACATTGTGCCAGAGGCTACCAAGATCAATCAATTGGAGAGACAATAGAGGTTACGTAGTCGCTGACTTTGTTGATTTCGTTGAAACCTCTCCCGATTCTGGTGACCTGGTAATTGAGGGGACCGTCCGTGGTATTGGCTTCAACGCCAATAGACTGGTCCATATTCCTGATTTTGGTGACTTCCAACTGAATAAGATAGAAAAAATCAGTGAATCTTCGCAGAAAAGGAAAATAATAAAGGAAAAAGCTACAGATAGTCTGAGCTTAGAGCTGGATTTACAAACAGTTTTCGAAAGTAATATGAATAGAGATACTTTGGACGAATATGCCCCAGAAGGCACGGAAGATTGGTCAGATTATGACGAGGATTTTGAGTACGACGGTTTGACAACCGCGAGATACGACGACCATGGCTTCTTGCCAGGGAGGGAACAAACATCAAAAAAGGCGGCAGTTCCTAAGGGAACTTCTGACTATCAAGCGAAGTGGTACTTGGATGACGTCATTGACGCAAATGAGGAAGAAGAGGCAGAACAGACCAATGGAAAGGATGAGACAATGATGGAAATTGATGATGAAATGATGGTGGAGCAAGACAATGAAGAGGTAGCAGGCGACGAAGAATATGACATAGAGGATAATGAAGGATTTGAAGAGCTTTCACCCGAAGAAGAAGAACGTCAACTGAGGGAATTTAGAGATATGGAAAAGGAGGACAGAGAGTTCCCCGATGAGATCGAACTAGAGCCCAGTGAATCTGCCATCGAACGTTTGAAAAGGTATAGAGGTTTGAAAAACTTATACAACTGTGATTGGCAAGTTGATGAAAAGGACCCATCATCACCAGCGGAATGGAAACGTCTATTAAGGATTGGCAATTACAAAAACACTAAAAACAGAATCATAAAGGAAACCAAGAATGAAGCACAGGCCATTGCAGGTGATCGTATTAGGATGTTCATCAGGTTTCCTAAGTTTCTGCTTGAAAAGATTCAAGATCCTAAACAACTATTATTTGCTGTCTACGGATTACTACTTCATGAACACAAAAATGCGGTAGTCAACTTCTCTCTACAAAGATGGGAACAATATGACAAACCTGTGCCTTCTCAGGAGCCTATCGTAGTACAATACGGTGTTAGAAGATACACTATTCAACCTCTATTTTCTCAAGGCTCTAACAGTCCTAATAATGTTCACAAGTATGAAAGGTTTCTGCATCCAGATACAGTATCAGTTGCCACATGTATTGCTCCCGTAGATTTCACCCAGTCACCTGCAATTTTTTTCAAGCCATCACCAACAGATGCCAAAAATATTGAATTGATTGGTCACGGTACATTCCTGAATGCAGACCATTCAAGAATATTAGCAAAGAGAGCCATTTTGACCGGTCATCCATTCAGATTCCACAAAACTGTGGTTACTGTACGTTACATGTTTTTCAGACCAGAAGATGTGGAATGGTTCAAGTCTATCCCACTGTTCACCAAATCAGGTAGGTCAGGTTTCATTAAAGAAAGTTTGGGTACGCATGGTTATTTCAAGGCTACATTTGATGGTAAATTATCTGCGCAGGATGTTGTTGCTATGTCCTTGTACAAACGTATGTGGCCCATGCCTTCGTTACCTTGGAATGGTATGTAAAGTGATAAAAATATACACGTATATATATATATATATATATATATAAGTACGTGAGATCTATTTGTATAATATAATGCTAATAAAATAGTATCAACGATACTGTTGATAAAGGTAAGTCGATACCTGTTCCGTTCGCATCAAATACAAATGCCACTTATTTTGTAGAGGTATTAATGCATTATGTGAAAATTATGACTTTTTATCAAGCAAAATAAATTTGCTACTTGTGCCCTTTTTCTTTCTTTTTTTTTTTATTTGATATGCGTGCCTTTAGCATCCTCCAATTTGATAAAAGTCGGCTTGCTATTAGTCGCTGACAATAAGTTGTAATTGGTGTTAGCTTCATTTTTAATTTTTTTTGAGCCATACAAGCCATCGACATAGTAATTATTTGTAATCTTAGTCTCATAATCGAGTATGATTTTTTCAAAGCTCAATAACGCCTTCTTTAACGCATCGCCTACAGCCTCTTTTTTCGACCTGTTATAACATTCACCTCTCGAGGACAAAGTAATTCTACCTAGCCCACCACACTGTGTGTTGGTGCCATCCTTTAAGGTAACCTTTACTTGGGCTTCTGCCACAACTGTATACTTGACCTCACTAGTGTTGGTGTTTTCTCCATTATTTACTGCGGTGAAGGGCTGGCACTCCCGGGCCTCAACATCTATAACATCCATTCGCCAACCATCATACCCGAATGTTTCATTAGCGAACTGAATGAGAGCATGCCCTGGTATCAGCTTAGATAAGTTGTGCTTCCCATATTTATTATTGTGGTAAATATTGTACGTGTACCTTTCGATCTTGGACTGTAGAAGCCCAATCCTCTGCACCGACCAAGCGCTGGCAGGTCTTCCATTCCAATCTTCGATGATTTGGAACTCTTTTATATCCAAGCCCGGTGCTGTGCCGTATGTAGTCGAATCATACGATATGCTCGAACTGGGCTTCGCTTGTATCGTCATTATTTTGTCTGTTTATCCTGAAATATGCTCTTCTCCTCTACGTAACCCTTTAATGGTCCAAAGCATGTGCTAAACTGCCACAGACTCCCTCAATGATGTTCTTATCCTTCCTTGCCGTTACTGCTTCCTATCATATCTGCCCTTGCCAAACTGTGGCTTCCTCTAATCAATTTGCCCCAGTACATTGAAAAGCACGTGACGTGACACCAACTTGAAAGACATTAGTGTCCAACGCGATATAATGGTCAATAAAATACCCAATTTTATCAAGTGAACATGATATTATTCAATACTATAGTACTTTAAAGAAAACTTCAACAAGTTGCTTCATTGCTATATTATACAATTATGGGTGATGCCGGTCGGCTAACCTTTCTTTCGCAGCGCCACATACAAGAACATATGGTAATTACTAAGAACTTTTTGGAAACTATTTCCATGAAGAAAACAAAATTTACTGGCTTCTGTCTTCGAAGTAAATTTAGCGAACTTGATACTTTCGTTTGGACAGTCGTTTAGATTTGCAACTGTCTGTTCTTATTTCTTGCTATTATTACCAGAAATAAAGCCTAAAGCGCGTGGTTCTTACGAAAAAAATAGACCTTGCACATTAACAGGGTTTAGACATCACAGAGACTGAATACTGGAGAGAAGACAATTCTTGTTCACGACTTCGAGTGATTAATATCTATAACAACCCTCCTATCAAGAATGGACATCATTCAAGGACTGATACAGCAACCAAAAATTCAATCTGTGGATGAAACCATTCCGACGTTGTGCGATCGAGTTGAGAACTCCACTTTGATTAGCGATAGGAGATCCGCTGTGCTGGGATTAAAGGCATTTAGCCGGCAGTATAGAGAATCAGTGATTGCATCCGGGCTAAAACCGTTGCTCAATACTTTGAAACGTGATTATATGGATGAAGATTCGGTAAAGGCTATATTAGAAACAATTTTGATTCTTTTCATCAGAGGCGATGGCCATGACGACTTAACTAGAGGTTGGATTTCTCAACAATCGCGGTTGCAGAATGGCAAGTATCCCTCACCATTGGTGATGAAGCAAGAAAAGGAACAAGTAGATCAGTTCTCGTTATGGATTGCTGATGCTTTGACGCAGTCTGAAGATTTAATTCACCTACTTGTTGAATTTTGGGAAATCGATAATTTCCATATTAGATTGTACACAATTCAATTACTAGAGGCAGTGATGGCCACGAGGCCGTTGAAGGCGAGAAGTGCTTTGATTTCACTTCCAACGAGCATATCCACAATGGTCTCACTCCTAGATGACATGCATGAGCCCATCAGGGATGAAGCTATTTTATTATTAATGGCAGTAGTGAACGATTCACCTCACGTTCAAAAATTGGTTGCTTTTGAAAACATTTTTGAAAGGCTCTTTTCCATCATCGAAGAAGAAGGTGGGTTAAGAGGCTCTCTCGTCGTCAATGATTGTTTATCGTTGATCAATAACATCCTGAAGTATAACACTTCTAATCAAACTTTATTCCTTGAGACAGGAAACTTGCCAAAACTGGCACACCTTTTGAGTGAACCAATATCTCAAGATGAAGTTTTTTTTTGGAATGATCAAAGGATAGTTAATATCAATACAGCTTTAGATATCGTCAGCCTAACAGTAGAGCCAGGAAATACTGTCACCACTAAGCATCAAAATGCGTTGCTTGACTCAAGCGTATTAATGGTTGTGTTGCGACTTGCATTCTTTCATAATATCCCAAAAAAAGTTAGACCGGTTGCTCTTTTGACTGCCGCAAACATGGTTAGAAGTAATGAACATGCACAGCTAGAGTTTAGTAAGATCGATGTTCCATATTTCGATCCTTCATTACCTGTAAACTCTACTGCAAACGGTGGTCCAATTAAATTAATTCCTGTAGTCAGCATCTTGATAAATTGGATGCTCTATGCCAACTCCGTTCACACGTTTGATACAAGAGTTGCGTGTTCTAGACTATTAAAGGCTTATTTCATGGATAATTTTGATCTTCAAAGAGATTTTTTACTAAAACAAGTCCAATTGTGTAATAATTCAACAAATAATGTCGGCGACAATGCTAAAGAAAATGGTGGTTCTAACAAATCTGATAAAGAAAGTGATTCAGATAAAGATACCGACGGGAAGGATGGCACTGAATATGAAGGTTCTTTCAAGGCAAATCTATTCGAAGTCCTGTTAAATTATGACGCAGAATTGAATCTGAACCCTTTTAAATTATTCTTCACAACTGATATTTTTATGTTTTTTTTCCAACAGGATCACAAATATAGCGAAGAACTACGTGAAATAACAAGAAATGTTACCACCGGTAACGATCTCGAAGACGAAGAACCCTTAAAGGCAATTCAAACAATAAGTGAATTGCTAACTACTTCCCTTACTGCTGCTGACATAAGAATTCCTATTTCCTACTTAACGTTCCTAATATATTGGCTCTTTGGCGACTTTAAGGCCACGAACGATTTTCTTTCGGATAAATCCGTGATTAAATCCTTGCTTTCCTTCTCTTACCAAATTCAAGATGAAGACGTTACTATCAAATGCCTTGTAACAATGTTACTAGGTGTGGCATACGAGTTTTCCTCGAAAGAATCTCCATTCCCAAGAAAGGAATACTTCGAATTCATCACTAAAACTTTGGGAAAAGACAATTATGCTTCTCGAATCAAACAATTTAAAAAAGATTCATATTTCTCAAAAGTTGATATGAATGAAGACAGTATACTAACTCCGGAGCTTGATGAAACTGGTTTACCAAAAGTTTATTTCAGCACTTACTTCATACAGTTATTTAATGAAAACATATACAGGATCAGAACTGCATTGTCTCACGACCCTGACGAAGAGCCAATCAATAAAATATCTTTCGAAGAAGTCGAAAAATTACAGAGGCAATGTACAAAATTGAAGGGTGAGATAACTTCTTTGCAAACAGAAACGGAAAGCACCCATGAGAACCTCACCGAAAAATTGATTGCGTTGACTAATGAACACAAAGAGTTGGATGAGAAATACCAAATTTTGAATTCCTCACATTCTTCGTTGAAAGAAAACTTTTCCATTTTGGAAACTGAATTGAAGAACGTCAGAGATTCCTTGGATGAAATGACGCAACTGAGAGATGTACTGGAAACTAAGGACAAAGAAAATCAAACTGCTTTACTGGAGTACAAAAGCACAATCCACAAACAAGAAGACTCTATCAAAACTTTAGAAAAAGGACTTGAAACTATTTTGTCTCAAAAGAAAAAGGCAGAAGATGGTATAAACAAAATGGGTAAAGATTTATTCGCTCTGAGTAGAGAGATGCAAGCAGTTGAGGAGAATTGTAAAAATTTACAGAAGGAAAAAGATAAAAGCAATGTCAACCATCAGAAAGAGACTAAATCACTAAAAGAAGATATTGCGGCAAAAATTACTGAAATAAAAGCTATCAATGAAAATCTGGAAGAAATGAAAATTCAATGTAATAATTTATCAAAAGAAAAGGAACATATTTCGAAGGAACTTGTTGAGTACAAATCCCGCTTTCAGAGTCATGACAATCTAGTAGCGAAACTAACAGAAAAATTGAAATCCTTAGCAAATAACTATAAGGATATGCAAGCTGAAAATGAGTCTCTAATAAAAGCTGTAGAAGAGTCAAAAAACGAAAGCAGCATACAATTGTCTAATTTGCAAAATAAAATTGATTCTATGTCACAGGAAAAAGAAAATTTTCAAATAGAAAGAGGCAGTATAGAAAAAAATATCGAACAACTAAAAAAAACCATCTCTGACTTAGAACAAACGAAGGAGGAAATTATCTCAAAATCCGATTCTTCAAAAGATGAATATGAGTCCCAGATTAGTCTCTTGAAAGAAAAATTAGAAACGGCGACAACAGCAAACGATGAAAACGTGAATAAAATCTCAGAATTGACTAAAACTAGGGAAGAGCTGGAAGCCGAGTTAGCAGCTTATAAAAATCTCAAAAATGAACTTGAAACAAAACTAGAAACTTCAGAGAAAGCTTTGAAAGAAGTTAAAGAAAACGAGGAGCATTTAAAAGAAGAGAAAATTCAACTCGAGAAGGAGGCCACTGAAACCAAACAGCAACTCAACAGCCTACGTGCCAATTTAGAATCATTAGAAAAAGAGCATGAAGATTTAGCAGCTCAGTTGAAGAAGTACGAGGAGCAAATTGCCAACAAGGAAAGGCAATATAACGAGGAAATATCTCAATTAAATGATGAGATTACTTCCACTCAACAAGAAAATGAATCAATTAAGAAAAAAAATGACGAACTGGAGGGCGAAGTTAAAGCAATGAAGAGCACTTCAGAGGAACAATCAAATTTGAAAAAGTCAGAGATTGATGCCTTAAATTTGCAAATTAAAGAGCTGAAAAAGAAGAACGAAACGAACGAAGCCAGTTTATTGGAGTCAATCAAAAGTGTAGAATCAGAAACGGTAAAAATTAAAGAATTACAAGACGAATGTAACTTTAAAGAAAAGGAAGTTAGTGAATTGGAAGACAAACTCAAGGCCTCAGAAGATAAGAACTCTAAATATTTGGAGCTACAGAAGGAATCGGAGAAGATAAAAGAAGAACTAGATGCTAAAACGACTGAACTAAAAATTCAATTGGAAAAGATCACTAATTTATCTAAGGCCAAGGAGAAATCAGAATCTGAGTTGTCTAGATTGAAGAAGACATCTTCTGAGGAAAGAAAAAATGCAGAGGAGCAATTGGAAAAATTGAAAAATGAAATACAAATCAAAAATCAGGCCTTCGAAAAGGAAAGAAAGCTACTTAATGAAGGATCTTCAACAATTACACAAGAATATTCTGAAAAGATCAATACTTTGGAAGATGAATTAATTAGGCTACAAAATGAAAACGAATTAAAAGCCAAAGAGATCGATAATACGAGGAGTGAACTAGAGAAGGTTAGTTTAAGCAATGATGAGCTTTTAGAAGAGAAACAAAACACAATAAAAAGCTTACAAGATGAAATTCTTTCATATAAAGACAAAATAACTAGAAATGACGAAAAGCTTCTATCAATAGAGCGAGATAATAAACGAGACCTGGAGAGCTTGAAAGAACAACTCCGGGCTGCACAAGAATCCAAAGCTAAAGTTGAAGAAGGGCTGAAAAAACTTGAGGAAGAATCTTCAAAAGAGAAAGCAGAGCTTGAAAAGTCTAAAGAAATGATGAAAAAGCTAGAGAGTACGATTGAGAGCAATGAAACGGAGTTGAAATCCTCAATGGAAACCATAAGGAAATCAGATGAAAAATTAGAACAGTCGAAAAAAAGTGCTGAGGAGGATATTAAAAACTTGCAACATGAGAAGTCAGATTTGATATCCCGAATCAACGAATCTGAAAAGGATATTGAAGAACTGAAAAGTAAACTGAGGATCGAAGCAAAATCTGGCTCTGAACTAGAAACCGTAAAACAAGAGCTAAATAACGCACAAGAAAAAATAAGGATCAACGCAGAAGAAAATACAGTTTTGAAATCTAAATTAGAAGATATAGAACGTGAACTCAAAGACAAGCAAGCCGAAATAAAAAGTAATCAAGAAGAAAAAGAATTACTAACTTCGCGCCTCAAGGAATTAGAACAGGAATTAGATAGCACCCAACAGAAGGCACAAAAATCCGAGGAAGAACGTAGGGCCGAAGTCAGGAAGTTTCAAGTCGAAAAGTCTCAACTTGATGAAAAAGCCATGTTGCTTGAAACTAAATACAACGATTTGGTGAATAAAGAGCAAGCATGGAAAAGGGATGAAGATACTGTTAAAAAGACAACCGATTCTCAGAGACAAGAAATTGAAAAGTTGGCTAAAGAACTGGATAACTTGAAGGCAGAGAACTCTAAGTTGAAGGAAGCTAACGAAGATCGTTCGGAAATTGATGACTTGATGCTCTTGGTTACTGACCTAGATGAGAAAAACGCCAAATATCGCTCAAAGCTGAAGGATTTGGGCGTTGAAATTAGTTCGGATGAAGAGGATGATGAAGAAGATGATGAAGAAGACGAGGAAGAAGGGCAAGTGGCATGATAGAGTTAAAATATGTGCATAAACAAATCGCTTGAACGATCTGTTTGATTATGTGGGCAGCACTACTTTTTTGTAATTATATATGCATATATACATTTTACTGACACTAAATGTTATATTTTCTATAACATCTAACATTACTTCACGCCTTCTAATTAAAGTATAGTTTGTGCAAACAATATGTGAGCTCACGTAGACAATTGTCTAATATATCATTAATGTCCCTTGCATAGAACTTCCTTTTTTTTTCTCAGCGTCGCAATATCTCTGTCGAGAAACGCTTACGCATTATAATAAGCCAAGGAAAAATAGCGAAAAGCCGATGCAGATCTACAGGAGTGATGAAAGTACTAAAAAGATCAGAAAAGGGAATATTTGTCAAATAACCAAGTCGAAATGGAAAAAAAACATGTCACTGTGCAAATACAAAGTGCTCCCCCCTCCTATATCAAATTGGAAGCAAATGAAAAATTCGTATATATTACAAGTACAATGAACGGCTTATCTTATCAAATTGCGGCTATAGTTTCATACCCAGAAAAGAGAAATTCATCAACTGCAAATAAAGAAGATGGTAAATTACTGTGCAAGGAAAATAAACTAGCATTGTTACTACACGGAAGTCAATCTCACAAGAACGCTATTTATCAAACTTTACTAGCAAAAAGGCTGGCCGAATTCGGATATTGGGTACTAAGAATAGATTTTAGGGGCCAAGGTGATTCCTCAGATAACTGCGACCCTGGCCTTGGTAGGACGCTCGCTCAGGATCTTGAAGATTTGAGTACAGTATACCAAACAGTATCTGACAGGTCTCTTAGGGTGCAATTGTACAAAACTAGTACAATATCACTGGACGTGGTTGTGGCACATTCTAGAGGATCTCTTGCCATGTTCAAATTCTGTCTAAAATTACATGCAGCTGAATCTCCATTACCGTCTCACCTGATCAATTGCGCTGGAAGATATGATGGGAGAGGACTTATTGAACGCTGCACACGACTGCACCCGCATTGGCAAGCAGAAGGTGGGTTTTGGGCGAATGGTCCACGAAATGGCGAATACAAAGACTTTTGGATACCATTAAGTGAGACTTATAGTATCGCTGGCGTTTGCGTTCCGGAATTTGCCACGATACCACAAACTTGTTCAGTAATGTCCTGCTATGGCATGTGTGATCACATAGTGCCAATTAGCGCAGCCTCAAATTATGCAAGGCTTTTCGAGGGCAGACATTCATTGAAACTTATTGAAAATGCGGACCACAATTATTATGGCATTGAAGGTGATCCCAACGCGCTAGGCTTACCGATAAGGAGGGGTAGAGTCAACTACTCACCACTAGTAGTTGATCTAATTATGGAATACCTGCAAGATACATAGACCATACAACTACATATTAATCTAAGATAAGTCTTGTGCTGAGTTTGGTCACTTTGCGGGATCACCCGCATAAAGTCGTCGGCATTGCAGTTTAAGATCAAATAGAGGCAATACTACGCTGTGAGACGATATTTCTGATCGTGATTAAACTGGTATTCCACATGTTCAGCATCCATTAGCCGTTAGAGATAATTCATTTACGTTCCTTTTTTCTCTTGCGCTTGAGATTGTTAGATTGTTAAATTACTACTGCTTTGTTTTTCCATCCGATTAGTATAATCAACAGATGAAAAAATGAAAAAAAGAAAACAAAATCAACATAACTTGCACAAGATTGAGCCATCGGAAAATAAAGCCCATTGTAATTCATATAACTAAACATCATATCAAGTGCGATTGGTCTGCAAAATCGTGCTTAACATTCCGAGACACAACGTAAATCCCAGAAACACAAGCATGTCTAACCAAATATACTCAGCGAGATATTCGGGGGTTGATGTTTATGAATTCATTCATTCTACAGGATCTATCATGAAAAGGAAAAAGGATGATTGGGTCAATGCTACACATATTTTAAAGGCCGCCAATTTTGCCAAGGCTAAAAGAACAAGGATTCTAGAGAAGGAAGTACTTAAGGAAACTCATGAAAAAGTTCAGGGTGGATTTGGTAAATATCAGGGTACATGGGTCCCACTGAACATAGCGAAACAACTGGCAGAAAAATTTAGTGTCTACGATCAGCTGAAACCGTTGTTCGACTTTACGCAAACAGATGGGTCTGCTTCTCCACCTCCTGCTCCAAAACATCACCATGCCTCGAAGGTGGATAGGAAAAAGGCTATTAGAAGTGCAAGTACTTCCGCAATTATGGAAACAAAAAGAAACAACAAGAAAGCCGAGGAAAATCAATTTCAAAGCAGCAAAATATTGGGAAATCCCACGGCTGCACCAAGGAAAAGAGGTAGACCGGTAGGATCTACGAGGGGAAGTAGGCGGAAGTTAGGTGTCAATTTACAACGTTCTCAAAGTGATATGGGATTTCCTAGACCGGCGATACCGAATTCTTCAATATCGACAACGCAACTTCCCTCTATTAGATCCACCATGGGACCACAATCCCCTACATTGGGTATTCTGGAAGAAGAAAGGCACGATTCTCGACAGCAGCAGCCGCAACAAAATAATTCTGCACAGTTCAAAGAAATTGATCTTGAGGACGGCTTATCAAGCGATGTGGAACCTTCACAACAATTACAACAAGTTTTTAATCAAAATACTGGATTTGTACCCCAACAACAATCTTCCTTGATACAGACACAGCAAACAGAATCAATGGCCACGTCCGTATCTTCCTCTCCTTCATTACCTACGTCACCGGGCGATTTTGCCGATAGTAATCCATTTGAAGAGCGATTTCCCGGTGGTGGAACATCTCCTATTATTTCCATGATCCCGCGTTATCCTGTAACTTCAAGGCCTCAAACATCGGATATTAATGATAAAGTTAACAAATACCTTTCAAAATTGGTTGATTATTTTATTTCCAATGAAATGAAGTCAAATAAGTCCCTACCACAAGTGTTATTGCACCCACCTCCACACAGCGCTCCCTATATAGATGCTCCAATCGATCCAGAATTACATACTGCCTTCCATTGGGCTTGTTCTATGGGTAATTTACCAATTGCTGAGGCGTTGTACGAAGCCGGAACAAGTATCAGATCGACAAATTCTCAAGGCCAAACTCCATTGATGAGAAGTTCCTTATTCCACAATTCATACACTAGAAGAACTTTCCCTAGAATTTTCCAGCTACTGCACGAGACCGTATTTGATATCGATTCGCAATCACAAACAGTAATTCACCATATTGTGAAACGAAAATCAACAACACCTTCTGCAGTTTATTATCTTGATGTTGTGCTATCTAAGATCAAGGATTTTTCCCCACAGTATAGAATTGAATTACTTTTAAACACACAAGACAAAAATGGCGATACCGCACTTCATATTGCTTCTAAAAATGGAGATGTTGTTTTTTTTAATACACTGGTCAAAATGGGTGCATTAACTACTATTTCCAATAAGGAAGGATTAACCGCCAATGAAATAATGAATCAACAATATGAGCAAATGATGATACAAAATGGTACAAATCAACATGTCAATTCTTCAAACACGGACTTGAATATCCACGTTAATACAAACAACATTGAAACGAAAAATGATGTTAATTCAATGGTAATCATGTCGCCTGTTTCTCCTTCGGATTACATAACCTATCCATCTCAAATTGCCACCAATATATCAAGAAATATTCCAAATGTAGTGAATTCTATGAAGCAAATGGCTAGCATATACAACGATCTTCATGAACAGCATGACAACGAAATAAAAAGTTTGCAAAAAACTTTAAAAAGCATTTCTAAGACGAAAATACAGGTAAGCCTAAAAACTTTAGAGGTATTGAAAGAGAGCAGTAAAGATGAAAACGGCGAAGCTCAGACTAATGATGACTTCGAAATTTTATCTCGTCTACAAGAACAAAATACTAAGAAATTGAGAAAAAGGCTCATACGATACAAACGGTTGATAAAACAAAAGCTGGAATACAGGCAAACGGTTTTATTGAACAAATTAATAGAAGATGAAACTCAGGCTACCACCAATAACACAGTTGAGAAAGATAATAATACGCTGGAAAGGTTGGAATTGGCTCAAGAACTAACGATGTTGCAATTACAAAGGAAAAACAAATTGAGTTCCTTGGTGAAGAAATTTGAAGACAATGCCAAGATTCATAAATATAGACGGATTATCAGGGAAGGTACGGAAATGAATATTGAAGAAGTAGATAGTTCGCTGGATGTAATACTACAGACATTGATAGCCAACAATAATAAAAATAAGGGCGCAGAACAGATCATCACAATCTCAAACGCGAATAGTCATGCATAAAATATACATAAATAGAGGAACTTTACATGTATCCATATACTGAAAAATAGATAAAACAATGAGATAATATTTATTAACTTCTACGTAAATAAAAAGTTACATAAGGATCAACCTTTTTTTCTTTATTTTCTTTTTTTTTTTTATTTTTCATTTTCAATTACAAACTAAGACATAACAGTAAGCAGTGCTTTTTCTGTGCATGTTTTCCTCTTTTTATAATGATATTGGCTAAAATAAAATTAACAAAAACAGATGAGTGATATAGATTATATTCATTACAGTTCGTTTTCCTAACTCACATAATAATAGCTTCCTTTGGAACATTATCGGAGATAGACTTATGAGGTAAGACTTTACCACCGTTGATGTAGATTTCGTCCTTAACTTCAACGTCGTCACCCAAGACAGTGACACCTTCCAAACGACACCATTGACCAACGGTAGAGTTCCAGCCTACGATGGTAGATTTGACCAAGGAGTGGTTCTTGATGGTGGAGTTGCACAAAACAACAGATCTGGTGATTCTAACACCATCACCGATGGTGACATTAGGACCGATAACCACGTCTGGGCCAATCTTAGCAGTGGAGGAAATCTTAGCGGTTGGGTCGATCAAGGCATTACCAACAATGTTGGCACCTGTAGCCAATTTTTTTGGTTGTCTCTTGGCCAAAGAGTTCAAGTAAAGAACGGTACCAGACAAGAAGTCCTTTGGTTGACCAACATCCATCCAGAAACCTTCCAAATCGAAGGAATATAGTTGTTTTTCTTCGACCAAGATTGGGAAAGTTTCCTTTTCAATTGAAGTTGGCTTCATTTCAATCAAGTCAATGACTTCTGGGTTTAAAATGTACAAACCGGCGTTAATTCTGTTACCAACAAATTCCTTTGGCTTTTCAACAAATCTGTCAATCAAGTTTGGAGTAGCTATATCATGGACAATGACACCGTATTTAGAAGGTTCGTCGACCTTGGTAGCAACAATGGTACCTTTACCACCGTGAGCTTTGTGGAAGTCAGCCAATTCCTTGAATGGATATTCGCAAATGACGTCGGAGTTTAGGACGAAAAATGGAGAGTTGTCCTTCTTCAAAACATCTTCAGCCAATTTCAATGGACCTGCAGTACCTAATGGTTCAGTTTCTACAGAGAAAGTGATGTTAACACCATATTCCTTTTCGTACTTCTTCAAAGTTTCCACCATGACTTCTGGTCTGTAATTAACAGCAAGAACGATGTCAGTAACACCAGCGTTGGCTAAAGCCTCGATTTGGTGTAAAATCATTGGTCTATTACCGAATTCAACCAGTGGCTTTGGAACGGTCAAAGTTAAAGGTCTCAATCTGGTACCGTAACCACCGACTAAAATTAAACCTTTCATTTTTCAATTATATATGTTTTATTTGTTGAAGTTGTAGCTTGTCTTGTGCTGATAATATTTTGTTTGTATAGTCAACAAAATATTTGGACAGAAGAAAAGAGTTAGCGAATGTAAAGTAGTTTGCACACTTGATGAACGTTATCAAAGTCAAAGAGGTGAGAACAAGATAGACAAAGAAAAAAAAAATACAGTTTTGGAGAAAAGAAAACAAGACTATGTGAAACTTCTAACAATGACGTGAAAAGTCTACTATATATATGTTTACAAGAGCGCCACGAGGCAAGGAAAAAAAGAAAACAAAGCGAGAAACCACCAGCTTACTTTACTACCGGTCAGCTGTGGTTCTGTGTCTGTTCGTCTGTTTGTTTGTTTGTTTGTTTATTGCTGCGCTGTTCATGCTGAAAAACGACAAAAACAAAGAAAAAAAAGTTTTTCAGAGATTGAGATAAAAATAAACGTGGTGGCTCCCGAGGCATTTCTAGCTGGCCAGCAAGTACACGGTGGCCGTTTCTTTTGGCGTTTTTTTTTTCTGTTTTCGCGTTCTTCATGCTGTGCGTTGCTGGTGAGGTGGCGTGGACGGTTTGGTTTAGGCAATGATAGAAAAAGCTATAGTCAGAGTTGCAGGAAAGGACGAAAGTAGTCCATTTGGTGCCGTTATCCAAGGGTCTTGCTCTTAGTCTTGCTTTTCACCCAGCACGCGGTAAGAAGGATCGGGTGCAGCATGAAGAATGCTGACTGTACGCGTTTCGATTTGAAGCTTTAGGATGTTCTGTGGGTTGGGTTGGCTCGATCGACAGTGCGTATAGTGACCTTTGAACTGTACCGGGTGGCACGTCGTGCACAGAATCAGAAGTAGTTATAAAAGATTTGTAATTGCGTATATGCAACCAAGTTTAGGCTTTCTCCGTGCCGTTTTTTAAGGTGAAATGTACTCCTCTTGAAAATGTAAAAAAATGGAGCCTCGCAGAGCAGCTTGCCAAGCAGGTTGATACAAGGTGAGCCGCCGAAACATAACGATAAACGTGGTATAGTTTTCGATTGCCTTTAGTTTGGGTGGTCTCAGTGCTGGCACCTGACGAACTATTCGTAGGCAGGAGAACTTGCATCATGTGGTGTTCTTCCGAGATAGGGATGCCGTTTGGTCCTTACGAAAGTCAATGTTCTGGTACTACTAATTATTAACATAGTTCGTTGTATACACACTCTTTACTTTCATAAGAAATAAAAAGCACGTCTAAGAAATCTCTACGTCTTGGCTGCGGCAAGCAACTGCATAGAAAGCACATAGTAGTAACTCTAAAATGCGAGCTTCATACAGACAATTACATAAATGCAACATAGGCAGCATGGGATCCTGGGTTTCATATCGTCAAAGAAAGCCACCAACTGGCTTTACCATAAAAATACGAAAAGAAGTGCACACATTCTTCTTTTTGGCTCATCACAAGTTCTTCAATTTACTGTCATTACTTTTGTTTCCTTGTCAGATAATGTATGGGTGGTGTGTACACCAAGGTATTTTTTTTTTTACTTGGCAGATCTGCAATGCATAATAGAATGGTAAGGGAACGAGTAACAGACGGGAAGCGAATGCGAACACAAAGAATATAAATTTGAAATCTCCTGTTGCAAAGGATTCTCTAGACATTTACTATCTCAGTGACAATTCTCGAGTGAAACAAGAAATTGAGATGGTAGGTCAGCGCCCATACTTCTTGAATCAATTGGAGGAGCGGATAAAGCAAGTTTCCCCCCTCAATGTAAATCATCTTAAGCAAAATTTTAAAATCTAGGCACATATAAAGAGAAAATGGGAATGATTTTGCTGGATAGGCTACAGTGTTAGGAATGCAGAATTAGGAACTATAGATGATGCGATTAAAGATATTAAACGAGAAGTGACAGTGGTGGCTTCGACAACGGCAGTCGTGCTCGGTCGACAACGTGTATGTTTTTGCCGAGCAGAGCAGGGAAAGTCCTTCTTTCTGCGCGTGAATCAAAACACATTGGTATCGAATTTAACATATCTGGGTGAGGAATGGACAATCCTAATAAAGTACTGGAGGTTTGTCTGTATTTCCAAGTTCTTGCTTGTAGAAACTGCTTTCTTTTCTCTTTTCCTGCAGCGGTCGAACATATGTGATTATTGATTAGCCATTTGTTCCAAGTCATATAGTAGTATTACGTGTTCAGATGCGGTGTTAGCGTATCTTTTTGTTAAATAAAATATCATTGTGCCGTTGCCGCCCTACCTGCCAAGGGTCAAAGAAGGCACCTTTATACGATGCCACCTTTTTATAGTATTCTACTACAGAGTCATCGTTCACCAGTTACTGTTCATTCTACTAAATTAGTATGGCGTGTTGCATAGAAGGAAGCATGAATTACAAGATCAGTAGAACAAAAAGTTCAACTGTTTGGAATTTAGTTGAACATGTGACGAAAGCTCTGCTACTAAGACAGGGGCAAAAAATAACAATATGTAAGCATAAGAAATGGGTCAATGTTGGGATACTTGGTGAATTCCGTTCTTTTTAGAAGCGGATTTTCTTATTCGTTTATATGTTGCCATTCATTACCCTATCATATTATGAATCTTCACATTTTATTTTCCATAAGATCTGATGACTGTTTCCCAATCACCTTACATCATATATGATAATGTACAATTGATATGAAGAATAGCAGTCGATGGATGATATTTTATTCTTATTATCAACATGTACAAAGTGTTGGAACGGTAAAGACCAGTGCAAATCTGATAAAACTTTAAAATAACATGGACAAATTTATGTCCAGGATTCTCCGAAGAACTCATCCTTGTTAGCTCAGTTGGTAGAGCGTTCGGCTTTTAAGCGCATTTGCTTAAGCAAGGATACCGAAATGTCAGGGGTTCGAGCCCCCTATGAGGAGTTCTTTCTTTTTTTCTCTCAATTTTTAACCGGTACCTTTAAAAGGGTATCAAAAACAATAGCATAGCATAAAAGAAATAAGTGCAATTTATTGGTGTCATTTATATAAGCTATGAATTTTAAAAAAAATAAATGTAGCAGTTTCTTTTTTGTTTAAATTCTGAGTTTTCTACTTTTTAATTTCCAAAATACTACAGCTGAAAGAACAGCGGATACAACGAATGCGATACTGCTGTACTTGTAGACAGCCGAAATACAGGACGGATTTCGCAGATCTCCTCCGCCACTCATACAGCGAGAATCGTAAAATTTGGCATACAACATGCAAAATATCATAGAACCTATAGCAGGTGCAATTAGTAAGCTACCGTAAACAGTCCCGAATGAGCGTTCGCCCCATACTAACAGGACCAGCGTCGGATAAACAGTGAAAAGTCCACCGTATACAATTCCAACCAATGATCCTGTAGGTACTAGCCCCCAGGGTGACGCTGAAGAGGTCATTTTCAATAAAAACAGTTGTGCACATACCCCTAATGAAAGGAAAGTCAACAGGATCCATTTAATTGATATTTTTTTCTTGGCGAAGAAGTCTGCCACTATGCCTGTGAGCAATCTCGTAAAAGTGGAAGATAGCGCGTATGTGGATAACAACTTTGTAGATAAGGTTGGCGCATCTAATTGGACTAGCAGGTTAGTCAGTGATCCCATATTGGCAATAAACATCTCGAGGGGCCCAAGTGATAACAAAATTGATACCGCTAGGATATATGTCACAGGATCACTAAAGATCCTTAGCATCGTCTGCGTAAACTTTTCTTGAACATGATTACTTCGTTCTAACAGCGGTGATTGTTCCACATCAGTTTGATCATCCAGCCGTTTTTGGTTGTCTTGCTCTTCATTAAAATGCAAAAGTGATACCACGCTGGTGGCTATCCATGCAAGTAGCCCAATAACGACATAAACGAGGGCAAATGTTTGGAATACTCTTCCCAGGTTTAAGTCACTATTGGACGAGGAAGAACTTGCGTTAGAGGACCAGAACCATTTGATTCTTAGCAGTTGAGAACCGACTACAGAAGAAATACCATAACATGTCGTTGGTAAGCTAATGGATAGTAGTTTTGTATGAGGATATAGCTTAGTGCATGTCAGTAAAGCGCTAAAGTATAAAGCGCTTGTTGATATACCTATGAAAACGAAACAAATGATGGATAGATTGAATGATGAGTCACCATTTCCTCCGAGAGATAACTCCGGATGATTAAAAACGTAAGCCAGATATGAATAGCTAGGTATGAACCCTATGATGGCTAAAAGACTTAAAGTAATGGGGCCATGAGAATCAGCGATCATCCCCAAGATTGGTGGCGTCAAGTACATCCCCAAATTAGTCATACTAGCGATGGTGTTGATTTGCCATGAGGAATAATTTAAATGTTTCTGCCACGGTTGAGAGTAAAGAGATATCAAAGTAATGAAGCCAGTTGACACCGCAGATAATAGCGAAAAGATGTATGCAACACGATGTGATGACTGAAGAGACAAAACATGGGGTAAGAGTAAGCGCGTATGGTATGAAAGGTAGTGCTCCACCTTTGATAGAGGCATGATTTGCACTTGGAAAATGGTTATTGCTATAAAATGATATGAAAGGAAACTAGTCTCGATGAAACGTTAGAAGTTGCTGTCTGAGTAGCGGTCTCTGTTATCTTGTATTTACACTGTATAATAGTTTTTCTTGTAGGGCAAAAAGAAAGGTACTAATTTCCGAACGATGCGAAAAGCCGCTAGCATCGGAAAGGCTAAGTGAACTATGCAATAAAGACTAAGAGAAAAAGCAAAGAAAGGCGTCTTAACACAGTATACATTTTTCGACATTATGAATTATAAAATTTTTATTTACGCTTGTAAAATAATATTTTCATTTCTTCTATTTTCCTCTTTTCTTCGTTTTCTTGACTTCATACTTCATTTTTTGTTTGACTCCTTTTTGCGTTATGAAACGTGATGCTTCGATATTCTCATTGGTTTCTTAAAACTTTAGCAATATCGGACAAACAGCCGTATTTTTTATTCTTATTTTTACTGCTTGATACAGTACCCCAGTCAGTGGCTGTTGAAACTCTGCCACTTGCCGTTTCTGATAGTACTTGCTTATAAGTTTTCATTGAATGACTTTTTTCACCAGCGGTATAGCTCTGAAATAATTTGTGCATATACGATCTAACTTCTTCTCTATTGTAAGGTTGTTTATTCGCTCTTTTAAATTTCTTATTTGTGGATGATCCATTGGCGGTGGAACTACCCTTTATATTAGCAGGCGGCGCGGTAGATGCGATGGTTTTAGTCTTCGTATTAGCAGGTTGTACAGCCACGGAATCATCTTTTCGTGCCTGCTGTTGCTGTTGCTGTTGCCTTGGAAGGGCTTTGGCAGCTGCCTGCGCCCAACCTGTTAATTTTGGCTTCTGAGGAAGCACAGCGGGCGTTGGACCATTTGAATTTGGACCTGAAGCAGATAAAGTAGCCTTCAAAGTCGAGGAGGTTCTGCCATCTACACTGGTTGTTGAGGTTGTTGTCATTTCGTACTAGATTAAAGGGAAAATTGTATCGTAAATAAGTAATAAAGTTAATGAAAATTCGGAAACAAAAATGGATAGATATTAAACAGTGAACAAATGAAAAATTTCAGAAAAAAAGAATTAAAAAAAAAAAGGGAAAAAATATGCACAAGATCGTATTATTTGTTGTTCCTCGTATTTTTCTTTCTATTTAGTCTCACATTTTTGACACATGCCTGGTGTTATATATACATTACAATGGAAAGTTCTTTTCTCTTTCTCCGAATAAAGTAGCGGTCTATTGATCACTTCTTACGCTGGGTATATGAGTCGTAATAAATAAAATCATCAGAATCATTCGTAAGTCATTTTACTTTTTTAAAAAGATAATTACAGTTTTTGGGTCTATATACTACTCTAAAAATGTGGTGGTGGCTTAATGCATCTTTTTTACAGATGAACCTTCGTTATGGGTATTGACATCGTTGCTAATGCTGACAGAAGGCACAGGCTCATTCTTGATTTTCTTGTTCACTTTCTTGTCATGTTGAAGAGCGGCATACTCAATAGCTTGTGGTGGGAGGGTTGTATCGTTGATGGCGGGAGAGTAGCCAATCTCCTTCAAAGTGTCAACCATTTGATCTCTAACTTTTTCAGCAAATTCACCAATTTTGTCCTTTGTTAAGTTCTCGGTTGAAATAGGTTTTAAAATTCTAACAATCATACAGCCTCTGTTGAAGACCCCATATTTAGGACTTACTAAAGTACTGGTATTGGAAACAACCACTGGAACAATGGGGATCTTACCCTGTTGTGCCAAATGGAAAGCACCCTTCTTGAAAGGCAACATTGTCAGCTCACTCGTGTAAGACCTGGTACCCTCAGGAAAAACCCATAGAGCACGCTTGTTTTTCTTAACATTTTCTAAACCTTTATTCAAGGTGTCAATGGCTTCTTGCCTTTTAGATCTGTCTAAGAAATATGTACCACTCAAAGCCATGAACCAACCCAGAAAGGGGACGTATTTCAAAGACTTCTTGGCAGTAACTGTGCAACCAGGGGGGAAAATCCTACCTAACATGAAGATATCCAAGGTGGATTGGTGATTGGCAATCATAATATATGGCTTCTTGGCCAAATTCTCCTCGCCAACGACCTTGACGTCAAGGCCAAGCATCAATTTCATGACATGGTAAAAACAACGCGCAGTAATCCACTGAGCCAAATGTTGCTTACCGATTAACGTGCAAAGGATAGAGGCGATTACACCGTAAAAGCCACAGCCTGCAAGCGCCAGTACGACCAACACGGACCTCAAGTAATACAAGAACCTACCTATCACACTCATTATTTTTTTGCTCGAATTCACTGACGGAGGGAAACCACTAAACTTCTCTATTGAAGAATTCCCCCTTCACCTTAAACCCTTCCTAATATAAGTATTTTGAACACCATACCATATTCTCAACAAAACAAAGGAAGCATAATTGATATCATCATTCACGAGATCCATCTCGTGACCGTGAAAAAATTTTCGTCTTCGTCTTAGTGTAATGTGTTCAGCCCAACCTCATCGCAATATCTCAAGATTTTTGAATTACAACCAAATCAAAAGCACAGAGTCGCATCTCATCGCTATGATGTATTTTTTTCTTTTTCCAAAAAATGGGTTCTATTTGGTTCTACTGGAACTAAAGTAGCATCTGCAAAGAAGTAATGTCTGAAAAACCACAACAAGAGGAGCAAGAGAAACCACAATCAAGACGTAATTCATTTGCTGTGATTGAATTTACTCCAGAAGTCTTGGACAGATGTTTAAAGCAAGTGGAATTCTACTTTTCTGAATTCAACTTTCCATATGACAGGTTCTTGCGCACAACAGCGGAAAAAAACGATGGATGGGTCCCCATCAGCACCATCGCCACATTCAACCGTATGAAGAAATATAGACCAGTGGATAAGGTTATCGAAGCACTACGTAGTTCTGAAATTTTGGAAGTATCTGCTGATGGAGAGAACGTCAAGAGACGTGTTCCTTTGGACCTAACTGCTGCCAGAAATGCCAGAATTGAGCAAAACCAACGGACTTTGGCTGTAATGAATTTCCCACATGAGGACGTTGAAGCTTCCCAAATTCCTGAATTGCAGGAGAACTTGGAAGCCTTTTTCAAAAAATTAGGTGAAATCAACCAAGTGCGTTTGAGAAGAGATCACAGAAACAAGAAATTTAATGGTACGGTCTTGGTGGAATTTAAGACAATTCCAGAATGTGAAGCTTTTTTGAAATCGTATTCCAATGACGATGAGTCCAACGAAATTTTGTCATATGAAGGTAAGAAACTGAGTGTTTTGACGAAAAAACAGTTTGATTTACAGAGAGAGGCCTCGAAGTCCAAAAACTTCAGCGGTAGATCAAGATCCTTTAACGGCCATAAGAAGAAAAACTTGCCTAAATTCCCCAAAAATAAGAAGAAAAACGGCAAGGAAGAGTCAAAAGAGGACTCTTCTGCCATTGCCGATGACGATGAGGAGCACAAGGAGTGATTCTTGTGTTTCTTCTGGTTCTCGTATCTCATTATCATAGCATATTAAGAATATATGTACTAACATATGTACTAAACAGAAACACAATATGAATTACAACTAATACTATATTATTTGTCTCCTTTTTTTATTAGTATTAAAAATTACCGTTACTGGTTAAAATGGAATACAGCTCATCCATTTAAAAAAAAAAAAAAATAGAATAACAATAATTAAGCAGAAAAAATGTTAACGAATATAATAAATCGATTTGTCCATTTTCATAAATTTTTTTTTTGTATTATTTCATTATCTGTGCCTCAAAGCATTAACTTTTCTTGCAGTCAGAGAGAGTCTCTTGCGTGGATTATACCAACCGCCATTATCAGCCGGCATAGGGGCCGGCGTAGCATAGTTACTATCAGCTGTAATTATGTATGACCACCCTGGTGTTACGGTAGTATGTTGATCAACGGAGTTTCTTAAAGTGTAGTAATACGTTACCTCACTGGTCGCGTACTTCCTTTTCCATGTCTTTGCTGTTACCTTAGTAGCCGGTTGGAGTTGCATGGGAGCATATTTCACAACACCTGTTTGTAAGTTGTAGGGAACGGTGAAACTCTTAGAATCAATCGTGGCACCCACATCTCCTGTGGTAATTCTTGTTTGTGCCTCTGGTGCAATGGTTATCATACTCGGATTAGCGGCTTTTGTACCAATCATCCCTTTTAGTTTAAATCTGTTAGTGTAATGAATGGTGTAACCGATAGCTGTTTGCGCAAAGACTTGTATGAAGTAAACACCGTCCGTCCCAACGGTGTTTTCTATTATCGCATTGAACTCGTTGTCTGTCAGATCACTCGCACTGAGTGTTTGAAGAGTAGCCATTGCTTCTATCATGGCATTGGTACCCGAACACAGAGTAAACGTGTATCTGACAAAATCCTTTTCCTGTGGTGTGTTATCTGTATGCATCCACTTTACTTTGACAACAGCCTGACTTGTACCAGATAAATCATAAACTGAGTTGGGTTCTGGAGCCACAATGGCCACATCACAATAAGCTGTTCGGAACACTACCGAACAAAATAATGTTAAGAATAATACTATCAGCATACGTTTTACGTAATTGATTTTTTATTATTGTTACCTACCTAAGAAGTCGACGTAATACTTGTATACTTTACTTTTTACTTCTGTGCAACTTTCATCGATACGTTTTTATAAATTTACGTAACTAACTACCTCATGTAATATTATACATGAACGAGCACATAATGTCCAATGTCCCTTACATGTTCGTACTTTCAAAAAAGAAAGAAGAAAATTGGTGAAGAGGAAATGTGCTTTTCTGTTGGAGTTGGTCAACAATATGATGAGGAAGAAGGGAAAGCCGCAAAGACTGGATTTACGCAATGGACTACATTCTCATGTGAAAAAAAGAAGTGCTGCTTCGAAGGTTCGCGACCCTTTCAAGGGACTCGCCGCGATGCAGAGAAAAAAAAAAGAAGAGATAACGTGGGGGCAGCTAAAAAAAGACGAATCGATAATGAGTCCATGACTTGAGCCGGACGGACTTATAATTCGATTCGGGCCTAGGCTTGTACAGCTGAAATAGTGTACAATATAAGGAACTAAACGATCGGAGACCAATCGGAGAGCCGGCAGTTGAATCAGGTGCTTCATCACTGGCATAACCTATCCGCAAACGGCTGATGCAGGTCTCAACGCCCTTCTGGTAAAATCAAAAAAAGTAAAAAAAACGGCTCATGCCAGCTTGCTTCCTGTCAATAGCGGTTGTTGATTTTTTCGCTTCATGCCTAAAAAGAGAAACGAGACACAGAGAGAAAACAAGAATCTAGATTAATAACGTAGGGCAGCGTAACAATAATTTACGCAGAAATGATGTGTATTATTAGGGCATAAATAAATAAATGTATGTATGTGTGTGTATGTATGAGTCGGTGAATGACTTTGGTTTTAGTGATATGAGTAGCCACATCCTTTCCCCACGTGCTTATTTAGCCAGACGTCAACGTTCGGAAATTGCAGTCCACAATGCTTGCACTTCCCCGGCACAACACCTCTATCTTCTTTCTTGGTCTTGGGCGGGTACTCGAAATGCAAAGCCTTTAGGTGATTCTTGAAAGTATCACAGCGCGAAAAAACGCCCGTTTGATGACAGTTTATTGGCTCGAAATAGAGTGATCTAGACTTGTGTGGATACACCTCCATATCCAAATTGATCAGAGTAGAGTTGTAAGGACACTTGAATGCACCTTTAATCTTGTATAGTGATTTCAATTGGTTTTTCTTCAGTAGTTTTGTTTCTTCGGAAGAGGATGAGGCAGCGAGTTTATCGTTTGAGTCGTCGCTGTCGTTGTTTGCGGAGGTGCGGGCAGTGTCATCTTGATCGTCAGCACCACTATTGTTGTCGGACTCCCTTGCGTATATTTGCATAAATTCATCTTTCCAATGGCGCTTCTTGTGCCTTATCAGATCATTGTTCCTGGCAAAGCCGCGTTGACAGATAGGGCACTTATGCGGTCTGTCCTCCGGAGTTAAATGAGTGGATTTATGCGTAGATAGGTTGGCGTAGAAGTTGTGGCAGATGGGGCATTCCTTTTTCTTTCTTTGCTTCGTTATCTTGGCGGAATCCTTTAAAGACGATGAATACCTGCTTGTATGTTCATTAGTCAATGGGGAATGAATAGACGGTAGTGCAGAGGCACTACTACTACTGTTGAGTTGCTGTTGCTGTTGTTGTTTGACGATCAAAGGTGGGAATCCACTAACGGGTAGGCTGGACACGGATTTTGATCTCGGTACGTTATCTACCGCGGTTGGCAATATACTCTGGTGTTGAGTTGGTGGTGAGGGGGTGATGGTTTTGAAACCCGTTGTGTTGTTAGGGTTGCAAAATGTTAGCTCATGTCTGTGATGATCTAGCACTGTTCTTGGCACCGGTGATGTAAAATTGGCATGCAAGGAATTTGATCTGCCGTTAAATTCTCTTTCTGCAACTGTAATTAAATTGGTGAAGGAGGATATGGGTGGCAAAATGACATGGCTTGAGCTGTTGGATGACAGCGGTGTTGGAGAAAGGCTATGAGGGAAATAGCATTTGGAATTATGTGCCAAGGCTGTATTGTCTGTAGGCGAACTCGTGATAGACTGGCATGCAGAGGAGTTATAAGAAGAGTATGATGTAGTTAATGGGGGAGGTGGAGGAGAATTCAGTGTAGAACTGAGGGTAGAGCGCGAAGACGACGTAGTACTGGACAACAATGGCAGTGATGGATCTATCAAATGGTGAATGGTGCCATTGGGAGAAGCCGTTGGGTTTGGCATTTTTTCTGGAGTATCTATAAAGGGAGGGTTTCTCCGTAAAGACATCGTCTCATGGGACATTACTGAGTCAATGCTTGATGCAAAAGATGATGATACCAGCATAGGGGAAGCCAAAGAAAAGAAGTAACAAATATTCCAAGCGCTCCAGTGTTACAGCTACTGCAAACCAAGAAAAGCAACTGACAAGAATTAGATATCCTAATCATAGGGCACCGAATTTACTTCCATGTTTTTTCCAGCTCCACTTAGAATATATATATAAATGTATAAAGACGGAAATATGCGCTTTTGAGAAATAGACAGAATAAAGAACGCACTGATGCAGCTTTAACTTTTAAGAAATGGTGCTTTTTTTTTCGCCCTCTGTTCCTCTGCGGATGGGAGCTATCAGTAGTAGAAAACAAAAGGAAACGAAGAAAAAAAATTGGAAAAGGGAAGAGTAAAACAGCGAGGAGAGCATTACGTACATAAAATAGGTTTAAGTAACCATACCACTAACAATGCCCCTAGGAAGTGACAATCTAGAGATATCCTTGAGAGTTAGCCACGGGCCGTAAGGGAAGGAAAAGACCAATCTAGCAATAAGCGCATGGGGGGTTTCCGACAGCCACTACCAAATTGTGTGGCAGCCAAGCGAGAATCAATGCGGCTATTTGAGATCTGTTCTTTTTCTATTCAAAGACTCGAATGAGGCCAACGAAAGAAGTAGTAAAAAAAATCCGGGATTCCCAATTCAGGTCATATCCGGCAAGACATTCCCGGATTTTATTTTCCTCAATGTGCTCGTGTAAGTGTCGGCCCGGAACTTGATTCCCCCCGGACTAATTAGAAGTTCCGAGAACGCGCGCAAGCCGTCCCGCGCGTAGAAGGCTAAAAAGCAGCCGGAGGAAAAAAAATAACGCAAATGTGGGCTCCCCTTCCCCTGTGCGGCCACGTCGTGCCTCCCCACCATTTGCCTCATATGCGGCCATTGCGTGTGGTGTTTTTTCTGCTCTTGTCACTGATTTTAACTACCGCGGGGTTTGACTAACAAGCAAATTGCAAAGCCGCGGCGGTTCCCGGAAAAAAAAAAAGGAAGGCCACGCTATTGGTAACCATGAAGTGTAAGGCGACGCAGGAGAGATGAAAAGAATGAAATTAAAAGAAATCCAAAAAAAAAAAAAAAAAAAAAAAAGAAAAAGAAAGAAAAAGGGGGAATAACACAGCCGCGGGTAACATGAAGCGGCGCGAGCGATACTTCCGTGTTAAGTGATATCCATCTTTCTGCGGGTAATAAGTCTAGTCAAGTCCGCTGTATTTTTTCTTTCGCTCTCGCTCTCTTTCTCTCTTCGCTCATGGAGCGGTAAAAAAAAAACATGCATATCGAGTCGAAGCCCAGCAAAATTAAAAAAAATATAGCCTTCAGTGGAAACCCAGTGATGCTCGCACACAACGTAATGGAGCATTGAAGAGCTACAGACGGTAGATAAAAAAGAAAAAGAAGCAATACAATAGGTTATTGCATACTATCATAAGCATACAGATAAAGGAGTTCTGCACATACGGTCCCTCTTTCTCTTCCTATTATTCTTCAGTCCCCTCCTCGCTCTTTTTAGATTCGACATTACAAGGTGAAATACTATTGAAGCTCAAAAACATCCATAATAAAAGGAACAATAACAATGGTATCTAGAGGCCCCGACGAATGGCTTGAAACAATAAAGAAATGCCAGGCGCTAACTGAAAACGAGATGAAACAACTGTGTGAAATGGTGAAAGAACTTTTGATGGAGGAAAGTAACATCCAGCCGGTACAGACCCCCGTTACTGTATGTGGAGACATACACGGCCAATTTCATGACTTGTTAGAGCTATTCCGTACGGCGGGTGGCTTTCCTGACGATATAAACTACATTTTTCTCGGTGATTACGTGGATCGTGGCTACTATAGTCTGGAAACTTTTACGCTTTTAATGTGTCTGAAAGTCAAGTACCCGGCAAAGATAACTTTGGTCAGAGGAAACCATGAGTCCAGACAAATTACTCAAGTTTACGGGTTCTACGAGGAATGCCTGAATAAGTACGGATCTACCACCGTATGGAAGTATTGCTGTCAAGTTTTTGATTTCCTGACGCTGGCCGCTATAATTGACGGTAAGATCTTATGTGTCCATGGAGGGTTATCTCCCGAGATTAGAATGCTCGATCAAATCAGAGTCTTGTCAAGAGCTCAAGAAGTGCCACACGAGGGTGGGTTCTCGGACCTGCTTTGGTCAGACCCTGACAATGTAGAGGCTTGGCAAGTTTCCCCTCGTGGTGCAGGATGGCTCTTTGGCAGTAAAGTTGCTAGAGAGTTTAACCACGTTAATGGACTGAACCTTATTGCCCGGGCTCACCAACTGGTTATGGAGGGGTTCAAGTACCATTTTCCTGAAAAGGACGTTGTAACCGTGTGGTCCGCGCCAAATTACTGTTATAGATGTGGTAATGTCGCGAGTGTAATGAAGGTCGATGAGGATCTGGAACCTACTTTCAAAATTTTCTCGGCTGTTCCCGATGACTACATAAGAGAATCCACGGCAAACCATAATAATCAAAGAGCCGGCTATTTCTTATAACACGACGGCATGCCCTCCCTAACTCGACGAATAAAAATAATTTTCACAATAAAAAAAAGACTACAAAAATCAGAAACTTTTTCATTACGCCATTTGCTACGATACGATACACAACAAGCACATTCTAAGAGCATTCCATTTACTATGGTCAAAATGACCAAATAAAAAATTAAAAAAAAAAAGAAGGAATGAGAACTAGTAACTACATATTCAACAATTGCAGTTTTCTTTTCCTTTTTGTCCTTGTCCTTTCTTTCCTATTTATATATATATATATATATATATATAATACTACTATGTTATATTACATTATATTATTATCACAATAATTATTACGTTCATCGTGCCGAAACGTCACCTCCCACGGTTTGGATCTATTGAAAGAGGGTGGAATCCCTGATAATAAAAAAACTTTAATCAACACTCGGGAGGGGAAATATAAAAGACTGGCGCTACTTAAAGAGCTGATTCGCCAAGGCAGAAAAGCATAACCATATTAAATCTTCTCCTTCAAAGCTAGCACGCCTTCCAAAATGACCCACAGCTTGAAAGCTCTATTCGCCTTGCTATTTCTTTACACAGCTGCTGTCAATGCGGGTGTGATTGGCATATTCAACGCCCTTCCCCCACCAAACACCAAACCAATTAACGGCGAATCTCCACTTTACCAATGTGACATTCTAGACAAGCAACTTGTGGAAATCAAAGAGGTCAATTTGGACCCTAACCCTCCTGTTCGTGGCGAAAATTTGACTATTTCTGCTAACGGTGAGGTCTTTGAAACTATAGAAGAGGGGGCATATATCGACGTTGAAGTCCGTCTAGGATACATCAGACTGTTATCCCAGACTTTTGATTTGTGTGAAACATTAGAAGATAACGATATCGAAGGCTTATCCTGTCCAATTGAACCGGGTGAATACAACATTAAGAAAATAGTTGAGATCCCAGGCGAGGTTCCACCTGGCAAATATGTTGTTGTAGCAAGAGCTTACACTGAAAAGGATGATCTGATCACTTGCTTAACCGGAGAAGTCATCTTCCCACCAAGGTGATCTGATTCATACAACTCATTGATCCGTGTTTATTTCCCTTCTCGTTCCATGTATTCTTTTCTTTTACCCCATGTTCTCTTCACCCGTTCGAGGCAGGGTTTTTCCTCTTTTTGTTATAACCACCATCTAGTCGAATGTGGTTACTCTTAATATTTTTTTGTCGGCCAATGCTTCAGCGCCTTTGTCAACACCTACTTCTTTTCCATTCCTTTCCTCTAATTAAAAATCATCTATTTAGTGTGTACGTATTAAAAACATGTCATTACATTGATATCTCATTGCAAAATTTCTCCCTTACGCACATCTTTGGTTATTATATATGATGACAGGTTCGTTCTCCGGGTAATGCGGACTTTACATATTAATTCTTTTCCCAGTATTTTAGGCAGAATATAAAAGCTTTGAGGCTTTAAGTGAGACAAAAGTCTTACCATAGCAACACGAGGGCTCGCCGAAACTTCCATCTAAAATAAAGAGTGCCCATTAATGTCCGGAAAACCACCAGTTTATAGATTACCCCCTCTTCCCAGACTAAAAGTGAAGAAACCTATCATTAGGCAAGAAGCGAACAAATGTCTTGTTTTAATGTCAAACTTATTACAATGCTGGTCTTCATATGGTCATATGAGCCCTAAATGTGCTGGCTTAGTAACGGAATTGAAAAGTTGCACTAGTGAAAGTGCCCTCGGCAAAAGAAACAACGTTCAAAAGAGCAATATTAACTATCACGCCGCTAGGCTGTATGATAGGATCAACGGTAAACCCCATGATTAATTTTATATCCAAAAGCAGCAAGAATGAAAACTTGATAATATTAAAGTCATGGCCTTGTATATACAAATTAAATAGTCTCAACGGAAAATATATAAACTTTTAATCTAATAGTAACATCAGCATTTTATTTTCTTTCCTCCGTTAAACCGTACTTAATTCTTGATCCTGCCTGCTCTCTCTAAAGTGTCATCAACCAAATACCAGCCAGGATAGTAATTGTCATGGTATTTGCTGAATCTTTCCTTATCCACCACGGAAATAGGTGACGTGTTTATAGCGGAACTACGTTCGCCTTCTGCGTCCTTGCCAAATGCATGAATGATTTCCCATTCAAAATGCAAGGCTGGATTATTGGAGTCCTTTCTCAAGTGTGGGTTAGGCAATGAGTTGTTAATTCCGCCGATTGATGTGAAACCTTTACCATATAGTCCACAAATTGGCTCATTAGAATACAGTAAGAAACTCCATATATTGGTTAAGTCCCAGTGTAAGAGAGGTTGCAACCTCATAAAATCAGGCCAGTTAGAATCTGTTCTTTGAATAGGCTTTAATGCTTCACCAAATGGGTCTGTGTGTCTAATACCTATCACTATAGCTTCGGTCTCAGGGTATATCTTTATAAAATCTCTAAATGCGTCTGCCATATTGACCGATGCACCAGATTGCCTTTGTGATTCGTATAAGGAAAGGCAATATCGCTCTGAGGTTTCCAGTACAAAATTCTCTAATGTAGGGAAAGTTTCTTCTTGATCAATGAAAACAGTTGGAAGTCTTTGCATGGGGAAGCTTTGAAACTCGAAATCGAATTGGGAATTTTGAGCCTTAATGAAGAAATATTCCCATAAGCAACTCAGATATAACAGTAGTAATACCTGGCAATCTTTTCCTCCGTTGTACGAGAATGATATTTCCCCATTCAGTGGACTCCAACGTACAAAAATTTCACTTAGTAAGTATTTTCTTGTCAACCGTATCGCTTCTTGTGTACTTGCTATTATCTGAGATTTCTGGTCTATGTGTAAGTAAGAGTTTGTTATCTCATAACACATCTCAGCAGCCTTGCTCAACTGCATATTGTGCTCCCCTATTTGTTTATTACTTTTTGCAAATGTTGCCCTCTATACCGAGAAAGTAATATCAGTTTTTTCCACTCTCAGTCAACAAAATCTTTCGAAGATTTTTCGAGGTTCTTTCTATAGACGGATCCTTAGGTTCTTGCTAACCAACGTGTTGTATATGAAACCCATCTCCAAATTTTGAGCTCTTCCCATCCTTTTGTTTCCTCGGACTCAATGAATTTGAAATCTGCCGAACAAGCTAACTAAAAAATAGGAAAATTGGAACAGAAGTTAAATGCGAGCAGGAACGTTTATTAGCGCTTTTAAGTCTAACACATATATATAACACTATTTACAAGGTTTGAATAATTTTCTACCTGTCTCTAGTTAAATTTTTTTTGAGGCTTTTGAGATAATTTTCAACAATTAGTAAGTCATTATTCGTGTCTTTATTCCATAAAACACCTACATTCACTATTTTATTTGCGCTGGACGAAACTTCCTCATCTGCACTGAGCTGTTCTCCTGCTTCAAGAAAGACATCCTCATTTAAACTTCTCATTTCTTTGACAATCTTATCCAATATATCCACGGTTTCAATATTTCCGATGACACCATTAACGCTCATCTCGGTAACCACACGTCTCAAGTAGCGAATCTCCTGGAAGTTTTCCCACAATAGCTGAACCAGCAAATTGTAGAAATCAACATTACAAATTGTTAGGTACAGTGAAGCGTCCATGTTGTTTTTACATTCATTATAAACATAGGAGATCAATGTGTACTTTCTGTCTGCCGGGAAATCAAAGTCACCTAATCTAAGCGATTTGACTATAATATATGGTAAAGTCATTGCAAGCGGTTTCGGTAGTTCTGCCGGTTTATTTATACACGCACTTCTAATGTCTTCGAAAATGTTTGAAGATTCTGCATTCATCTTTAACTCTAGGTCTTTGTTCCTTTTCTTGTAAATGTCTAGTGATTGCTTTAGGTATCTTAAAAGATCGTAATCACTTTTAACAGCTTCCCTCAAGTAGTCAATGTGAGGTTCTAAAACCTGATCCAGTGTGGTTTGGTACCGAATCTTATTACCAATTTCTTGCATCACTTCCTCGCTAAATTTGACGTTGGAATGTGCAACTGGCTGCCTCAAAGCTTCCATTCCCGAGCCCTTGCGCAGATTAAGATTCAGCAATTCTCTGTTGCTTTTATTAATGCTATTATCTTCGTCAAATATCTTTTCCAGCAAAGTTCTTGTCTGCTCACTTATCGTTTTAGTGCTAATAGCAGAAGGTTCTGCCCGTTCGTAGACATAGTCATTGCCTGCTGTTTCCTTCAGGAATTCATGGTCCTTATTTGGAAGCTTCCTTTGAGCTCTTTGACTGTGGTTAAAAACAATTTTTTCTTTTTTTACACTAGTTCCCTCGGAGTTGTCCTGTAGCCCATTGTAATACTTGTCAATTATTTTGCTAGCATTAGTGTGCCTCATGTTTTCAACCCTTGCTCCAGCTTCGAATAGTTCTCCAAATACCTTACGTTCCTCTTCGAGAGCTTGTTCAAATGTCTTTTCATTTGAAACTCTTTCTACGTTGTGAGTTTTTCTATCTTTCAAATTGGCTTCATTCAGCAAGCATCTATGGATGCAATGTATGTATCTATAGTTACAGTTTTTTAATATAGATGATGTTCTGATCATTGTATGGCGTGTTGTACTCTTCCTTAGTTCCCTCTTCTTCCTTTACAATTATCTCTCAAGTATAGCAAGCGTTGTCACATCACAGTTTTCGGCCTTGTTCGCCTAATTACATTTTTCTGAATAAATACGTATGTATGCTGCGAGTACTAGATACTGTTGATAAATGGTAACATAAATACTCTAGATCGCAAAAGCGCATGGAAGTTGAGCAGTAATATAATTTTAGAGGAATATGGTTATTATACTCCCTGAGAATAAGTGCACATTGGATGGGAAAATTTCGTAAAAAAAACTCTTGTAAAGACAATTGTTTCCTTAATAGCTATTATATAATCCAATTTGGTTAGAGTTTTGTATGCCGATTATTAACGTTACCCAAAAATAATACTGTCATACATCGGCTTGTTCTTGTTCGGCTTGTTTAAAGAAAAATTGAACGTAATAAAGTTTTGATATAGCATCCCAAAATGTACACTTTTTATTTAATTCATCTACTCCATCGTTATTATTGTCCATGTCATTGTTTTCGCTGAATAATATTTCGTTTGGAGGTAGCTCAATAGCAATATTTTCAAAGGGTTCATACGCAATAACGAGAAATTTTTTTCCCTTCTGTTTGGTATCTGATAGCTCTAAACCAGATACAATCCTAATGAGAGGAGGGACTTTAGCCTTATCATCGCTATCGACACTATTTTCTTTGACTTCACTGCTATAATTTACCTGGATAGCCAAACCTACTGAACCGTTCTTCGGGTTTTTCACGGTAGCTATTTTACAAACAGGGATCGTACCGTTATTCTTTAAAGATTGCTTAGCTTCAATTATCTTTTGTTGTTGTCGGAAATCATGAGTTGTTTGGCCTTCTCTCCCTAGAGAACTTTTCTCTATACTGATACCACGCCTTAACACATTTAAACCATGTTTTTTACCACCCAAATGCCTTTCAACGCTGGACCACGACATGTGCATTGTATTACATAGTTTACAAACCAGTTTACCGGAATGATTCTTGTAAATGTACGGATTGGACCTTACTTGATCGTCCTTTTCATCTTGGAAAGTGTACGGGACATTTTCGCCTTTACTAAGTAATGATTCGACTTCTTTCCTTCGTTGTAAGTTAAACTGAGATTCTGAGGCTATACCACCACCTCCTTTCTTTGACCCAACGCCTTCTAAATAGTTCATTTTGAATGTATGGATGCGTTAAATGATTTGAATTTGCTGTTCCACCTGCCCTTCTTACATTAAGCTATTTGTGAGAGCCTTGCGTCTTTAGCAGATTTTTTTTTTTCATTTTTTTAGTGAGATGGGCGGTACATGTAATATTTCACCCGGTACAATGAAAATAGCAGAATGTAAATAATATTTGACTACAATAATTGAAAGGAAAACAAAATTGTTTGCCATACTATGTAAATTGATATTAATTTGGCACTTTTAAATTATTAAATTGCCTTCTACTTAGAGGGTTTTGGGATGTTCATCTGATGTAACGACATACACGCCCTTATCCTTCTCTTGGCATTTAAAGTTCTTGTTCTTCAAATCGTTCCATTTCTTATGCGGAATCGTCCAGCCACATTTTTGGGCTACCATAGCTGCAATGTCATCACAGTACCCCAAAAGAGATAAATCAAATTCTGCGTGCTTGACGGGATCACGATTAATCAGGACTTGGGGAACGTGGGAAGGAACCATGTTTACGATTTCAGACACTGGCGCTACTTTTAAACTTGTCCCAATGCAAATCAACAAATCACATTCTAAGATATCTTCGCGAATGCTCTTATGAAATTTATTTGGCAGTGCTTCGCCAAAGAATGTGATATCTGGTTTGAGAACGCCATATGAGTTAAGGATATATGGAGGCCTTTCCGACATTGAACCCTGTGATGCAGCAACACCTACTTTATTATTATATCCCTCTGGGAAATATTCTCTTCTTTTTTTGTAACAGTACGGGCATAGTGGAAGTTCGAGGTTTCTAATTTTATTAAATATCCTCTCACCGGGTAGGTTCCAATGGCAGGTAACGCAGGTGGCAGTAGCAAAAGAGCCATGGCACTGCACCAGTTTATCTGTGCTTATTCCCGCATAAGATTCCAAATTATCAATGTTTTGAGTATAATTTCTCAATAATTTCCCTTTCATTTGTAGCATCTTAATGAAACTATGCAATGGAGAATAAATTTTTTCTGGAGGTAAAACCATATTGGCAATATTATAGAAAACAGAGGGGTCGTGCATAAATATATTGTAATTGAAAACGTCTTGGGGATCATCGAGCCCCAAATGTTTGATCTTTGAATAGAACCCCTCAGAAGATCTGAAGTCCGGGATCCCTAATGAAGTTGAAACACCTGCACCAGTCAGGACCAAAATTTTTCTAGCGGTATGTAATTTTTGAATAAAATGATCAATAGTGAAAAAATTGGATAATCTTAATCTTGTACATAGAACTTTGTTAATTGCTCTTTGCAAATCTTTGATTAGACGAACTGTTTGCTTTTTTGCCAATGGGTCTTCAACATTTGTGACAGATATTGCACTTCCCAAATCTTGAACACGCTCTTGCGAGTTGATATGGACAATACTGTTGATGGTGCCGATAAGCGCTTGATCTTTAACTTCAAAGCCTAGCAACTTGATAAGATAGTAAATGTATAACGAGTTCAAATCCTCGGGGAGGTAAGTGTCTAAAAATTTGTGTGCACCATAGTATTTCAGAAACATTCGAGCATTGAGAGACTCTCGTTTAGTGAAGGAGGGACCATAGAAAATACCATTTGATGGGTTTTTACTGATTATGATTGGCCCCTTGGGCGTCTCTGGTTTCAAAACGTCATTGGACATTGACACTACTGAAGCTGCTGACACTGCCAAGGGATCCATGTCATTAGTTGGTTTGAGCTCCATCGATGCCACTTCTCCGAGCGCAGCTTTAGTGTGCCCAAGTGGATCTGTTGTGTTGGTTTCCCTCAAGGAATCCGGCTGTGCTACTTTTATCTTCTTATGTGAAGGTTCATCATTATTTATAATGTCATCGGGTTGTTTTCTGATCGCGTCTTTATCTTGTGTGGGGCTTACTGTATTTGAAACCTTATTTTCGCTAGTCTTTGATACGGCGTATTTCATATGTGGGATGGTCATCCAGCTTTAATGTGCCGATGAGGGAAAAATGGTTTGAATGTGTCTACCGAAGCGATGCCTAATTTCTTGAAATACGTGAGAATGGGCTTTACATCTCTTCACTAAATATATTTTTCTTGGGTGGTGAAAAAGACAAGTCTTTCAAACTATGCGACCTAGAAAAAAAATATTTTACCGCAACTGGCGGCCAAAGAGGACAAAGAAAAATTCCTCGTTTTTTCTCTGAGATGGGAAAGCAAGAATTTTGGCAAGAAAAGGTCCTGGCTGTCCTGGACCATGGTTGGAAGGAGTGCTAGATGTAGCTTGGAAAAGAAATGACCTATAACAATGTATCTTTTATGAGCATATGCGCATGCATATAAGCATATACATAAAAAATATATACATAAATTAAGTAAGAGTTAATTGACACATTGAGGAGTTGCAGGCTACAAGTAATACTGTAGAATTTCGTTCTGGGAGTGAGGCTCCAAGGGAGAAAGACTGCTAATAATCATTTCTTTCAAATTAGAGCTTCCGATCGGAACATCATCGCGATAGCGATACAGAAATAGCAGGCCATTTATATCATTCTTACCGAATTTTTCTTGGTAGAAATTCAGCCAATCGAAGCTATTGTTAGATATTTCGTTTAATGGGAAATTTTCAGAATACTCTTTTTCAAGGCTCTTCGTGACTACTTTCTTCAAAATTGGATCAAAGGGGGTGTCGTTTCTTGTGGCATGTAACAAAACAATGGCCATACTACCAAATAAACCGCTCGTGGTGCCAAATCTCTTAGCGAATTTGTTTAGAGAAGCAAAGCACAAAGCTAACTTTCCAATTCTGTAGTTAAATTCAAAGTCCAAAATATAATCCCTTTCGTCTTCTCTGACTTGCATGGAGTAGTTATTATAAAATTCGGTAGCGAAGTCCTCCATTGGAGTGGAGGTTTCAATCAACTTTTCGCCGAATACATCGTTATCTTGATCACTCGGATAAGCAGCAACACTCTTGGCTTCAGTTTCTTTCCGTTTGTTCATAGCGGCTGCTTCCTTCTTAGCTTTTTTCTTTTGGCTGCTACTATTTTGGCCATTATTTTGGATTTCATCTGAATTTTCATCTAAAGAATCGGACTTTCTTTTTAAGCGATCATCATGCATTTGAAAGTAAAGCTTTGATGCTTCCTTCATTGCGCGAACATACATGGGTTTGGTATAAAGTGCCTTTCCCCATTCTAACATCTCCAGATAGGCTCTTGGCGTACCTTTTCTCATACAGTATGAATGGAAATCCAACTGGTCATCTTCGAATTGTTTATAAAACTTTGGAATAGCGTTGAATCTTTTCAGCGCCAAACCTTTATATTTGCGAACAAGCCATTGGTTTTCTTTGATATCATTCGCAATTTGTTCGCTTTTATCACTTTCAACCTCTTTTTTTAGCGATGCTAAATCGTCTAATTTCTTTTTTCTATCCAGGTATAGTCTATAATAGGCTTCTGCCTGTTCTACGATGAACCAAGAAGCTTCCACAAGGTGTAAGTCCTTAATACCATTAACAGAATCATCGTTTTTGGTGAAAAGGGACGCGACTTCCACCGCCTTGTCGATATTGTTAGCCCTTAAAAAGTACTTAACCGTTTTACAGTTGATAAATCTATCCTGCAAATCAAGTTGCCTACCTTCCTCCAAAATTCCAGCCGCTGTGTCCATTAGGCCTAAGTGCTTCAGGATACGTGCCTTGAGGATGTAAAACTCAACTAAAGTTGGGGTGTGGTCAAGGGCAGCATCAATATATTCTTGGGCTTTCGGAAAATCCTTAAGGAAAAGGAAATGTTGAGACAAGTAATAATTGGTCCAAATAAAAGGAATTGGATCCTGCGTAGGATCTAATCCGGACAAATAATCAAGGACAATTTTCTCCAATAGTGGTGAAACCTTGGACTTCCTTCTTTGGTAAAGGGGTTTCACGTTGGAAAAAGTTGCTGGAACACCGCGCTCCAATTGAGGCAAAACATATTCTCTCAATTTTTTGCTGAGCTCTTCTTTGTCTTGAAGGAAAGTTAATGGAATAAATTTGGGTGGTTCGCATCTTGGATAAAATTGTTCAAGTTTTCCATACAAAGCCTTCTTCAATTTATTGTCACCTTGGATTCCCAAGGATACTTCCAGTAATTTGTAGTACTTAAAATTATCTGGATTTCTCTTGATCAGAGTTCTATAAACAATGGACGCGTCTTTCAATTGACCCAATTTCATGTAAATAGTTGCTTTTCTCTCTAATAAACCAAATTTATCAAAGACGCATGGCTCGATATCATTCAAATGTTTCAATACATTTTGTAACTTGTCTTGGTTATCACTGGCAGCTTTATACATAATGTCGTTTTTGTACATTAAACACTCGCTGTGTTCATATTTCTCGGAATCAGATATTTTTCCCTCAGCGAGTTTTTCAAACTGAGATAAAGTGTTAATAGCTTGTTGCCTCTCACCGTTCACATCTTGTGCCACAGCCAATGATGTCCAGTTGGCACGGTAACCAAGGAATGCTTCCCAATATTTTTTCCTGGACACTAAAGCATTTTTGAAATCGCCAATTTGTGATTGCAAAGTTGCTAAGTCTCTATATATTTGCTTGTTAGTGGACCCATTGTTCAAAGCTGCCGTGAACCATTTAATAGATTCTTTGTACTCTTTGGTGTTTCTCATGTAGATACCTAATACATGACAGCAGATTGGTGATGCTGAAGCGCCTTCAATTTTTCTGATGGCATTAGCCACGTAGGAAGCAGCGTCATCTTTCTCACCTACAGAATATAAATCAAGACCCTTTAAAGCCAAGGAATCAACGTGACTACCGTCTTTTTTCAAAATTGCGTCTAGCAGCTTGAGAGATTTTTTGTATTGCTTCCCTTCGTATAGTTTCAATGCCTCGAGGAACTGGTCATTTTCTTTTTTCAAAGCTATTTTAGCTGCTGGCTTGGGCTTAGTACTTCTTTTCCTAGACATACTTCGTTAGGGTCAATCGCCTTCCTCAATGGTATTTGTCTTAAACAAGGAATCTGAACATCACTTTTTAAAAAGGTTTGACTTTTGAGTGTAGAAACTTTTTCATTTTCGCTCTTTCCTCTTTACTCTGTATTATGTTCTGTTTCGACGCGGAGCAGGGTAAAAAGTGCATACGCAACCCAGCGACCTCATTAGCAAGGTCATGCAATTTGGTGGCACATTTCAGGCCTATCATGTCTCCAGTTGTACAATAATGAAAATTTAGCAGTATTCCCCCTTTAAAAGATTAAATAGCGATTATATAATCAACTCAAAGAGTTTCCTTAGCAGTCCTCTCTCAATTTTGAATTGTCGAATGTCATGGCGTTCTCGAAGCACTTTGCATACTTCAAGGAGTGGACAGAAAGAGTCTGATAATAATAATTTTTTATTGAATCCGAAGATATTCTATAATCAAATTTAACTATTATTCTATGTAAAATCTATAATTGGTTTATATGGTATACGAACGAGAATGGCGTAGGGACATGAAAGATGGTAGAATGACTAAATGAAAGCTAGAGGAAGAGCGGCAGCGAGCCACACCAATTTTCCTACTGCTTCAATGTTTGCGCTGCCTTCCATGATTAATGAAATGCTGGCAGATGATGTAATGGCTCCTGTTGATACAGCAGCAATGGAATGCTTTGATGTGATAAATGCGTTAGTAGTGGTGGTCGTGAAGGAATTTGTATAATGAATGGCACTGGATTGACTAGAATAATCTTTAGTTGAGGTACCAGAAACACTTTCTAGAGAGGCAGCTGCAGAAATATTGTCCTCAATACTGTGATTCATTACGGAAGCAGTTGATTGAACGTTACTTATAGTAGACGTTGATGCAGGAGAAGTCATAAATGCAGATTGTTTGGTGATGGTAGTGTCTTTGGGACCCGAGTAATTTGGGTTCCCAACCTCAGACTGAATGTTAATGTTTGAAGTTACTAGTGTTGTATGGCGAGTCGAGTCAGTAACTCTACTGACAATATCGGTGACGCTTGCGTGAGCTGATGCATAAGTTCTATCTAATGTGATTGGATGAGCTGAGGAAGATGAGCCGACTAAACCATTTTCACTGGCTAGAGTCGTTGGGTCTGCTGAAGTTATGCTAGGATATGAAGATTTAGTTGATTGGAATGCGTCAACTACAGAAACAGAACTTTGGGTCTTCGAATCATTGCTGCTAACTGGCATATTAGGCTTGATTATACTTGTTGCGCTTGACCTACTCGAGGAAGCCGAATCAACTGGGGTTAAAGTTACAATCGAAGAACTTGAAGTGGCCGAAATTCCTTGCTGTCTAGAAAGGCTTAGACTTTCCGACGCAATTGGAATGCCCGTGGAAGTTGATCCGGTCGAAGCTGTTGGATATACTGGGCTATTCGAGACAGCGAAAGTGCTTGGGTCTACTTGAGATCTTTGAATGGATGAGACGCTCAAATCAGCTGAACCAGTTGAGGAAACCATATCAGTTAGACTAGATGATACTGTTTGGGTATCTTGGCTGGTTGAAGTGGTTGAAACCCTTAGAATGATTGTGTCAGAGAAAGTAGCTAGATCTGTTGAAGTAGTTGGACCACTTGGTCTGGTTGAATAAACTGAGGTTGAACTGACAATAAAACTGGTTGGTTCAGATGAAGTTGAACTAACTACAGAACTAGCTGGATCAATTGAGGCGCTACTGATGATAGTAGTTGCACCGCTTGAACTAACGATGGAGCTAACTGGATCAATTGAAGTAGTTTGAGCCGCTAAAGTAGCTGAACCGTTTGAATTAGCAGAAATAGTCACAGTGCTTGAGCTAGTTGGGTAAGATGAAGTTAAACTGACAACAGAACTAGCCGGATCAACTGGAGCGGAACTGACTACAGAACTAGTTGGATCAACTGAAGTAGTTTGAACGGTCGAGGTAGTTGAGTCAGCTGAAGTAGTTGGGTCTGCTGAAGTTGAACTGATAACAGAAGTGGTTGGGTCAACTGAAGTAGCAACGTCACTTGAGCTAGTTTGATCAACTGAGGTTGAAATGACTACAGAAGTAGTTGGGTCAACTAAAGTAGTCACAGCGCTTGAACTAGTTGGATCTGCTGAAGTAGCCACGTCACTTGAGCTAGTTGGATCTGTTGATGTGGTTACCTCGTCAGAGCTTCTTGTACGATACATACCAGCAACACTTGATGAGGCATGTGGACCAACTGTTGTAGTAGACTCAATTAAAGATGTAGAGTCCGTGGAAGTGGAAATCACGACAGAGATATTTAGACTTGTTGAAGTAGTAATATCGTTTGAACTGACGAGAGAAGTAGTTGGTTCAATTGAAGTGGTTTGAACGGTTGAAGTAATCACATCGCTCGAGCTAGTTGGGTCAATTGAAGTGGAACTAACTGCAAAAGTAGTGGAATTGGCCAAAGTGGAATTGCCGATGTTGTTACTTGGACCAGCTGAAGTGGTTTGAACGGTCGAGGTAGTTGAGTCAGCTGAAGTAGTTGGGTCTGCTGAAGTTGAACTGATAACAGAAGTAGTTGGGTCAACTGAAGTAGCAACGTCACTTGAGCTAGTTAGATCTGTTGATGTGGTTACCTCGTCAGAGCTTCTTGTACGATACATAGCCGCTAAACTTGATGAGGCGTGTGGATCATCCGATGTAGTATACTCAATTGAAGATGTAGAGTCTGTGGAAGTAGAAATGGTAACAGAGCTACTTGGATCAGCTGGGCTAGTTTGAACGGCCGAAGTAGTTGAATCAGCTGGAGTAGTTGGGTTAATTGAAGTAGTCACAGCATTTGAACTAGTTGGGTCTGCTGAACTTGAACTGATAACAGAGCTACTTAGATCAGCTGAACTTGAACTGACTACGGAAGTAGTTGGATCAGCTGAAGTAGTTTGAACGGTCGAGGTAGTTGGGTCAGCTGAAGTAGTTGGGTCAACTGAAGTAGTTGGATCAACTGAAGTAGAACTGACTATAGAACTAGTTGGGTCAACTGAAGTAGTTGGATCAACAGAAGTAGTTTGAACGGTCGAGGTAGTTGGATCAGCTGAAGTATTTGGGTCAACTGAAGTAGTTGGGTCAACTGAAGTAGTCACAGCGCTTGAACTAGTTGGGTCTTCTGAACTTGAACTTACTACTTAAGTGGTTGGATCAACAGAAGTAGTTTGAATGGTTGAACTGGTTACATCGCTTGAACTACTAGAGTCACTTGAAGTGAAACTGCTGAAAGGACTAGTTGAAGCTGCTAATGTGGTGACATCAGTAGATGTTCTTGAACGATAAATATCGGCTACGCTTGATGAAGTATGTGAGTCAACGGAAGTAGTAAAATCAATGGATGTAGTGGAAGAGCTTTTCACAGTAGATGACGTAGTAGTGGAAGTTTTCGTAGAGGATGAAGTAGTAGAGGATGAAGTAGTAGAGGATGAAGTAGTAGAGGATGAAGTAGTAGAGGATGAAGTAGTAGAGGATGAAGTAGTAGAGGATGAAGTAGTAGAGGATGAAGTAGTAGAGGATGAAGTAGTAGAGGATGAAGTAGTAGAGGATGAAGTAGTAGAGGATGAAGTAGTAGTGGATGAAGTAGTAGTGGATGAAGTAGTAGTGGATGAAGTAGTAATGGATGAAGTAGTAATGGATGAAGACGAGGCTTTTGTACAAGTGCCATCATTGTTTCCCTTGCACTGGTAGGTCCAATAAAATCCAGGGAAATCCGTTTGTGAGTGGCCTTGATTGTCATAATTGTTACAACCTGTCGATAAATCGAAGGTGGTTGTCCCCCATTGCCAAGTTTGCCAGTACTGAGCAGCATCACCTTGTAGATATTCGAACTGGATTTGGAAATTTGGCATCCAAACTGTGCAACCGTCAGAAGAAGGGTAAGCATAAACCTGAAAAGTGGATGTAAAATCTGTTGGATCACTGATTAGGTATGTCTTCTCATTTTTGCCGTAAAGTTGTACGGTGCTTGAGGGACCGTTGACACCAATAATCTTTAAAGACCATAAATATTTCAAAGGGATATCTTTTACGGCTTTGACATGAATAGTAATCTGGTATGTGTTATCCTTGACCCATGATACGGAAGTAACATCCATATCATAATGTAGTATATTCTGTTGGCTCATGTGCCAGTTGAAATCCAAATTTGGACAACCATTGATAGCAACGCTTTCGTCTCTTTTGCTTAGATCAAATGAAGGGCTCACCTTGTCATCAATTCTATCAGCAGTCGCTGAATTTGTGAGCAAGGCCGCAAATAGGAGGCAAAATGATATTAGTAGTTTTCTTATGAATGATGTGGATACCTATTTTACACTTTTGCAACAAGGGGAGGAAAATTGCCAAGACCATCATGACATTGGAGGAAGTGATTTGCTTCTCTTAAATATAAAATAATTAAACGATCATGGAGATGCAGCGAACTAATGTGAAAAATTTTTCTTTCCAGTAGTATCGGTTATTCTGTAAGCATAGAATCGGGTATTAGTGGCTTGTTCCGAGCTTTTTTTCTTTGCCAATAAGAAAACAAGTAAAATGCAACGTGCAAATGCTGATCTGATCTCGCCTGGGCCAGTTTTATCGTCATGTGCGCGTGTAGGCACGAAAAAAAAGAAAAGACCGCTACCTCTCCTTCTAAAATGACAGGAGGAGAATATAAGGTTTGGCAGCCCCTTGAAAGAGCCGCAGGAACCAAAAAAAAAAGAAGGAAAGTTTATTTTTTTCTTTTTCCAAAAGACTTTTTAAGATGTTTGTCAGCAAGATAATACAGGACCTACACGACTATCAGTCACAGCCAGAGAAACGTTTGTCGTATGATGGCAAAATATTTTTCCCACAACTTTGAAATTATTTTCAAATATGGCAGAACAGTTTAACATTTGGTTTCAAGAGGTAGCACAAGTTCTTGAATAGTATTTGTTCGCGTTAAGATGGAAGCAGGCCAAATGCCCCAATAATCTAATAACCGTATTTTCTATGCTAAAGGAGGAACGAACACTCGGTCTTGTACAGGCAGCTCTAAAAGGAAAATTTCCATCCCCCCAGGCCAAGAAAATCAGAATCATATGGCCCCCTTCCATTCTAACGGAATAGTATATCAAAGAAATAATGTTTACGTAAGCCATAGACAAGCGATATAATCTTTTTTATCCTTAAACTAGGTGCTTCATTAAGAAAGAAGAAGAAAAGAAGAAAGTACGACAAAGACTCCCCGCTGGACAATAAACGGGGGCGGCAGGTGTTAATTCCGAATTGAAATTTAAATTTGACATAAGCAAAGTTTAAAGTTTTTTTTTTCCAGTTCTTTTTTCCCATCGTTTTTTTTTCTAGAAGCCGGGTTTTTCACCGTCAAAAAATTTCCTAAAAAAGATCTGTCAATCATTAAGTTTTGCTTTTTCGGCTTTTAAGCCATGCTTTCAGGCAAAAATTAAGATTTCTTCGTAAAGATCGGAGCCTTACGCCCAAGAAGCAACTGGCCGTAAAATTTTTTCTTCGATCGGGTGGCAAATGGAACAGAAGATCATGAGTAGAAGGAAAAGTAAACAAAGAATTGCGTCGGTCAACCGGTTGTTGCTGCGTGCTTCAGCGGGTGATAAATAAAAGATTTCCTATCTGAGTAATCGATGACACAAGCGGTCTGCGCTCGGTCGCTTCCAAGCCTTAACAAAGTTTTTACTTTATGGTTTTTAATAAATAAATAAAAAGAAACGTGGATTTGGATAGCAGAAAGCCTCGAAGATCATTTTATCAATGAAATTTTATGGTTAACACTTTCAAGACTCCGATTTTCTCTGCTACGTGAAATTTTAGGTTGCGAAAAGAATACTACCGGGAATACTAGGAGTGTGGAAGAAAAGAAATGGAAAAGAAAAGGAGAAGTGGTCATTCTTCACATCTCATTGTCTTCCTCCTGTAAAGATTTTAGCTTTTTTATAAATTAAGATTAAGATTGTAGCGTGATGTTCTGTTACTGTCATTTTTGATTGGCCAATGACTGATTATAACAGAAGACCAGTTTTCTATGTATTATTGTCCGACAAGTCAGGAACCTCTATCTTCTCAGAGCCCATTCTGGATACTCTGTTTTGTAGCACCACTTTTTCTTTTCGGTTCCTTCTTCAGTCTCAGTTGATTCGTATAGATAGGCATGTAACCACAGATCAAGATCATTGGGGCCAGGATCAGTATACAAATCAGATTCACAAATAGAACATTTTTCTTGCCTTAATACCTCACCGTACCCGCCATTACTATGGAACCAACTTTTAGCAGGTTTTCTTTTCCCTATTTCGTCTAGCTTAGTAATAACTATATCGAAGTCAGCCTGGCCGCCTTTTCCGAGATTGTTACCCCATACTTCATCATTGGAATAAATAGGATCGTTAGCAATTGGGTGGCCTAAGTACTGTAAATGTACTCTAATTTGATGTGATCGCCCGGTAAGCGGTTTGCACTTTACAATACTCGTTTTACCGTCGTAGCTGATTCTGTTAAAAACAGTTTTTGCATGTTTGGCTCCTTTCTCGTCCATTTGACAAACTGCATTAAGAGCAAGCCTTGGCTCGATCAGTTTTAGAGGTTTTTCAACAATTACTTCCGTTTCTGGAAATTCTCCAACTACCTTGGCCACGTATTCCTTAGTGACTTCTCGAGCTTTTAGTTGATCGCCGATATTATCGGCTCCCTTCGGAGTTTTTGCCAAAAACATTAATCCACTTGTAAGCCTATCTAACCTATTACATGGGTTCACAACAAATCCGAGATTATTTTGAAGCATTTTCGTAATTGTATTGAACCGATATCGGCCAGTTGGGTGAACAGGTATACCGCTCGGTTTATCAATAACCATTATGTTATCATCTTCAAAAATAACTTTGATAGGCCTGGAAGTGACTGGAGGTTCATGTCTATGTACCTGATGCGTAATCAGGTCACCATTGCGAATTACAGTAGATAAGTCCGCAGTTTCATCGTTTATATGAACGTCCCCGTTTTCGATTGTTCTTTTATAATATTCAGATTCACGATCTCGAAATTCAGATATAAAGACATCAACCAATTTTTTATCTCTCCAACGCTCTTTGCAAAAGGTCCTGTACGTAAAATGGTAGGGCTTGATTTTCCTTAGAGGGCCATCGATGACAATTTCATACTCTGGATCTAGTTGTCTATGTTTCTCTTTTTTGCTGCCTATCGTTCGTGATTGAAAAGTAGATTTATTAATCAAATCTGGCGATTTTTTTGATTGAGTTCGCTTTATTTTTTTTTTCTTTTGAATTTCCCTCTCTCTTTCAACCTCATTTTGCAAATGTTCATCAAACTCATTTGAGGTTGCATTACCTGCAAAAGCAAGACCTGCAGATAATGCATTCCTTTTGAGTTGTCGAGCCATTATTACTGGCACTGTAAACAAATTTCTTAACCTATTATTTCTTTGCATAAGTTTCCTATTCCATTATACGAGCACTCATCCATTTTCAAAAGTTTTTTATGAACTTTTTCTTAACTCGGTCTTTTGTTCTCTAATGGTTCGCCGCCAGACAGAAAAAAAGCTTACTTATCGAGGAATCACATTGCTTCAATGAATAAATTCTATAATGCATATACTACCTAACATATATAAGAGAAGTGAGCGTCATTCATGTCGGCTACTTGTCAATTTGTATTACGTTCCTTACTTTCCATTTTCAAACATCGCGATACAAAAACTTTATAATGGTCCATTTCTTAAGAAGGCTATCAAATCTATGCCGCTACTATCACTACTATCATTATCGTTCTGCGCCTCAATTATTGGATCAGGAGTCGTACCTGGTATTGTGGGCTTGACCAGATAATTTTCAGATGCACTAGCATCTGAATAGCGTAAATTCTTATCCTCTTCAATGCTATTCTCATCATCGTTTGTGACAATATTGCTTGAAAAGAAGCTGGATTTGACCATACTGTTAGTTGAGACGTCCTGATGTTTATCGTGACTTTTATTTTGGTTTAATGCAAATTTCAACCCGGGTAGAGAAAAATGGTCGTTATTGTACCGTATTTTCAACAATCTGTTTAACTCATCAAGATCTATTCCGCCAAGCATTGGAATATGATGAATGATCCTCCAAAACAAGGGCACTTCAACCTCTTCGGCCGTGATGTTATTAAGCATTGCCTGTAGTTCAAGTGAATTTGATGGAAGGGAGCGATCGCTACTATTCGTTTTAGTCTCATCAGATTCTGTGCGTTTATTATCGTTTGAATCTTTGGCTGAATAGTAGTTTTCCCAGTATTCAAAATCGTCACAATTGTCATAAAAACTAAAGTGTAGTTTTAGTTCAAACAATTGTTTAAAGAAGCGTTCAACAAACCACAGTATACGCTTCAGAGGGTTTGTAGAATATTTCCAGCATTTTCTTTTCTTCCACTTACCACGATAATACCAACCTCTTTTCCCCCAATTGCTGTGACAAAACTTCAGAATTTCCTTTTCACCAAGCTCTCCTTTCAGAATATATTTTTCAATGAGATATTTTGATTCTGTTTTTGCCCATGAATAGTTCCAAGGTTTTTCCTTGAACAGGTAAACAATGACGTCGACGAGACAACTTAATGGTCGAACGCAAGTGTCAATGTATGTCACCCACATGGTAGGCCCATGCTTTATTTCATGATTGTATTGCAACGCATCTGCAATGATGGGGAAAAGCCATATCCCAATATACGACAGTGGATAAATGAATATTGCCCTTAGATTCTTTTGAATTTGTGCCCTACGTTTTTTCATTTGTTTGTAGGTTTGGGCTTGGAAATGCTGTTGTACGTTGGTGAAACTTGAATTTTCGCATCTGTCTGCATTATTATTCACTCTCTCCTGTGAAAATTGTTGAGACGGAGTAAATGCTTCATTAGAAAGTGTAGGAATATTATCGGCTGGATTAGTATTATTGTTATCAACGTTATTTTTAATATTATTACTATTATTATTATTATTGTTGTTGTTGTTGTTATTGTTATTATTATTGTTATTATTATTATTGTTATTATTATTATTGTTATTATTATTATTGCTATTATTGTTATCGTTATCGTTATCGTTATTGTTGTTGTTGTCGTCGTCGTCGTTGTTACTGTTGTTGTTGATGATGCCTCCTTTTTCCTTAATGTTACTAGTTATGTCGCTGTTATCGTTCTTATTATCATACATTGCTAAAGGAGATTCTAGAGAATTTTGGCAAGAGAAAGTCTGATGTCCCAGCATTGAACTTTTTCTTGTATCCAGTCCTTCATTTTCAACACTAAAAGTAACTTTATGCTCCTTTTGCTTGGATACTAGTTCCGAAGGATTGAGTGTGATGTCATTTTCACAATCAAAAGGATTATTTCTTTCCAAATCTGGCTGTTCAGACATTGCATATTTGGACATATCGAGTGGTTTAGCACTGTTATAGTCAAGTAAGCGAACTCCACCACTTGCCGAGACATTCTCATCACTACCTGTATTTGTTTTTCTGAATAGTGTAGGTATCTCATTCGAACTCTCACCAAAATTGAAAGTTCCATTACTACTACCTGAATCGTCTGTTTCCTCATTCGGATCTATGAACGAAATGGTGAAAAAATTCTTTAAATTTCTCAAAAGATGTAGCAATGGCAATTTAAAATAGGATCTGAAATACCATTTGGCTTTTCCCCAGTGACCGAGCCCAAATAATTTTTTCTTTTCTTTCTCTTCCTCTAGTACGTTATGGTTAAAGTCTCCAATTTGCGCTTTAATTCTTTTACTTTCACTGGTAATGAAAATATAAATACTGAGGTAGACTGCAAATATGAAAATAATAATGAAATATCTGGGACCCCAGCTTAAAACAATTTTATACCAGTACGGCTTGGGTGGTAAATAGCACCATGCACTCCAAGGTTTGTAGCCACCTTGCCTGGGAGAATCGGGAAAGTTGTAGTTATTATTATCCAGTATAATAGTGGTGTCAGAATCGTCATTGAGTTTATTATAATTAATGAAGGCTAAGCTTGCTAAAATGGCAGGTACTAATGCAGTAATTGGCCAGATATATGACCTTTTTTTGTACAAGCCACCCTCCATATTTCCCGATCTTTTATTTCGCCATTTCCAATTAGGCTTGAAGATCAAAATAGCAAAATGTATGGCGAATATCATTATGGCCATGTCTGCACCTTCGATGGCAAAGGCCGTAAACCAACCCAAGGTATTAAAAAATGCAGGTGTTGCATACACACTATTATTAATAAGGATAATCATGGGATAAATCATCAGAATAAAAGCTTTAAGAAAGTCGCAAATTATCAAAAATGCGATGAGATCATGTCTGAAGACTTTTCGTCTCTTATCCATTTTAGAAAGGAAGAACATTCCGAGGCAACCGGCAATAAGGGACACGGCAGACGCAGTTATAGCTATTATTCTTAACTGCAACAGTTGCGGAGCCGTGAATGTAGAGGTCATCCCCGGCAACCCCAGCAGCTGGTTAACCGTGGTAGTGTTAAGCTGTCGGAGAGAATCAACTCTCTTTTCTAGTAAGGATGACCCTTTCAACGCGTTTAAATTCGGGGGAAATCCCTCAGTTATCATTTTGAGTTGGAGAGTTTGCTTTATTCGTCACACTTCGGATCACTTGTTTGTCGTTTTTTTTTTTTGGTGACTCTTACTGCTTTTTATAGACACACACACACACACACACACACACCTTCTTCTGGATACCGTAGAGAAAGGGATGTAGACAAATAAAAAAGGACAAAAGCTAGAAAAAAGACGGAAGAGGACGTGCGATTGCGTTGAATATGACCTTCGCAAATAAATATTAATAAATATGACGTTTTTGCCGCAATGCTAATTCTATAACCCACTCCTTCGTTGCCTTCTATGCTTTAATTAAACAATGGGTCCGGCTCAAACCTGGAAGGAAGATTTATAAATCTTGAAAAGAAAAAAAAGTGTGATTTAAAAAAATGAAAAAGAAAAACAAGAGGGCAAAAAAAAATGAACTACTTATTGAGACATGATTCAAGGGAAAAGACCTTCATATATACAGATTACTTTTCGAAATGGTCAGCCGCTTCATGAGCTCTTCTTGGCTGTATCGTACCACCGTGGTTCAATTAGGCAAGTATGTTGCTAAGATTAATTGCTGCGGCGCATCGTATAAGGTGATATACTAAATTCATTATCATCACTATGCATGGGTGTCATTATTATTAACATGGGAAATGGGCCCACTCCCAAGGACTCTATCGTCGATATATAGACAGCACGATTGCCCAGGAGTTATGGCACGTTGTTTTGAGGCTAAGTGTATTGTTATGTCGAGGTTGTCGGCAGAGCGATTCAGTTTGCACGATTTAATTTGGACTGGGACCTGCAGGGACCGGAATTGTAATGTCAAGGCACCAGTATTTTGGAAAGCGTTTATAGTGTCCTCCCTGGGGCCCAAAGACGAAAAGTTTTCGATTCGCATAGTGTCACTGTATAGCGCCGGATTATCTCTTCCTCTGACTATCAAGATTTCGTTGGTATCCCTTAGTTTTTCACTGACAAACCAGGTCCCTTGGTAATTAGGGTCAGCTTGTGGCATGGATATGCCCACTTTCTGTCCAATTGTGTAAGACCACAATCCATCGTGTCTGCCCCATGTCGTTTTGGCACCGGATTGTGGGTCAACGGTAATGATATCACCCGGTGAACTGGGTAGGTAGTGCTTTAAAAAATTCTTGAACTTCCCATGCTGGGAATTGTTGACGAAGCATATGCCCTGTGAATCAGGCTTTTCTGCAGTCGGGAGGCCTGCATACTTCGCTAAATCTCGTACTTCTGGTTTCGTTAGATGGCCAATGGGTAGCAACAAAGATGACAAAACAGTGGAGTTGATTTGTGAAAGGTAATAGCTTTGATCCTTGGGCCTATAAATGCTTCTCAGTAAATGGAATAATCCTTTTCCATTCATTTCCTGCATAACTCGGGCGTAATGACCAGTAACAAGCCAATAGTTACCCGTCCCATACTTCTCATCCAGCCACTCTCTCAGCTTGCCGAACTTGACGAACTTGTTGCAACCGATATCTGGATTGGGTGTCGACCCTTCACTGTAGCCTCTCAACATTGGTTCAAATACATCTATCCAATAATCTTGCTCAAAATTAACTTTGTCAACTCGGATGTTCAAATGCTTAGCGACACGGTTCACATCTCTCCAATCCCTCTCGTAGCATGGCTCCTTGCCAGGGTCGTCCAAAGATTGTGATTCAGACCAGTTCTGCATATATACTCCTCGGGTATTTGGAAATTCTCCGGCAAATAGTGCTGCCGCCACAGAGGAATCTACCCCAGATGACATTGCCACTATCACGTTGTCAAACTTTGCCGGTAGCCGCTGTGGTCTGTACGGTGAAGCACTCCTCCGTCCTATTAAATTTAAATATCTTGCCAGCATTGTTATCTGACTTGAATCGATTGCCAAATCAATACGCTCACATTTTTAACGTTCTTGTATGTTTCCAAACTTTCATTCTTTTACAATAAAGCAATGTTTTGCCTCAACTATTGAAAGAAAAAAATAAGAGACCAATTGTTACTACCCGGCGCTCTTAAAATTTTCAAGCGATGAGATGAAATTCATACAAAATGGCTTTACAGAGAGTTACTAGTACTTCACTAACTTCCTACTGCTTGAAGTAAAGTCACTAAAAGTACTTTTGTCATTTAAGTTACCACCACATATCTCTTTAACCTAGAATATGGCAGGCGTGCAGAAAAGAAAAAGGGATCTCGAAGATCAAGACGACAATGGAAGCGAGGAGGACGACATCGCCTTTGATATTGCAAATGAAATTGCCTTAAATGATAGTGAGAGTGATGCTAACGACTCCGATAGTGAAGTTGAAGCTGATTATGGTCCCAACGATGTCCAGGATGTGATCGAGTACAGCTCAGATGAAGAAGAAGGAGTGAACAATAAGAAGAAGGCTGAAAACAAGGACATCAAGAAAAAAAAGAATAGTAAGAAGGAAATAGCAGCATTTCCAATGTTAGAAATGTCAGATGATGAAAACAATGCATCTGGTAAAACTCAAACCGGTGATGATGAGGATGATGTCAATGAATATTTCTCCACAAATAACTTGGAGAAAACAAAGCATAAAAAAGGTAGTTTTCCCAGCTTTGGCCTATCCAAAATTGTATTGAACAATATTAAAAGGAAGGGATTTCGCCAACCCACTCCTATTCAAAGGAAGACTATCCCATTAATTTTGCAAAGTAGGGATATTGTTGGTATGGCACGTACCGGTTCTGGTAAGACTGCAGCATTCATCTTGCCAATGGTGGAAAAATTGAAAAGTCACTCAGGTAAAATTGGCGCCCGTGCAGTCATCTTATCGCCTTCCAGAGAATTAGCCATGCAGACTTTCAACGTTTTCAAGGATTTTGCCAGAGGAACAGAACTAAGAAGCGTCCTCTTGACTGGTGGTGATTCCTTGGAAGAACAATTTGGCATGATGATGACCAACCCAGACGTTATTATTGCAACACCTGGTAGATTTTTACATCTGAAAGTTGAAATGAACCTCGATTTGAAGAGTGTTGAGTACGTTGTTTTCGATGAAGCTGATAGGTTGTTCGAAATGGGTTTTCAAGAACAGTTGAATGAATTACTTGCATCTTTGCCTACAACAAGACAGACTTTGTTGTTTTCTGCTACTCTACCTAATTCATTGGTTGATTTTGTTAAGGCTGGTTTGGTTAATCCAGTTTTGGTTCGTTTGGACGCGGAAACGAAAGTTTCAGAGAACTTAGAAATGCTTTTTCTATCCAGTAAAAACGCAGATAGAGAGGCGAACCTATTATATATTTTGCAAGAAATCATAAAGATTCCGTTAGCCACTAGTGAACAACTTCAAAAGCTGCAAAATAGTAACAATGAGGCAGATAGTGACTCAGATGATGAAAATGATCGCCAAAAGAAGAGGAGGAATTTCAAGAAGGAAAAGTTCCGTAAACAAAAAATGCCTGCAGCTAATGAACTTCCTTCTGAAAAAGCAACTATTCTGTTCGTTCCAACAAGACATCATGTGGAATACATTTCTCAACTCTTAAGAGACTGCGGATACTTGATTTCGTACATCTACGGTACTTTGGACCAACATGCTCGTAAACGTCAATTATATAATTTTAGGGCGGGCTTAACTTCCATTTTGGTTGTTACAGATGTTGCTGCAAGAGGTGTCGATATTCCAATGTTAGCCAATGTTATTAATTACACATTACCTGGTTCATCAAAAATTTTTGTACATCGTGTAGGTAGAACTGCAAGAGCCGGTAACAAAGGTTGGGCATATTCCATTGTCGCTGAAAATGAATTACCTTACCTATTAGATTTGGAGCTATTTTTGGGGAAAAAAATTCTTCTAACACCAATGTACGATAGTCTAGTCGACGTGATGAAGAAAAGGTGGATAGATGAAGGAAAACCGGAATATCAATTTCAACCCCCAAAGCTTTCTTACACAAAAAGACTCGTTCTAGGTTCATGTCCAAGACTGGATGTTGAAGGCTTAGGTGATCTTTATAAGAATCTGATGTCCTCTAATTTTGACCTTCAGTTGGCGAAGAAAACAGCCATGAAGGCAGAAAAACTTTACTACAGAACACGCACTTCCGCCTCCCCTGAATCTTTAAAGAGAAGTAAAGAGATCATTTCTTCTGGCTGGGATGCTCAAAATGCATTTTTTGGTAAAAATGAAGAGAAGGAAAAATTGGATTTTTTGGCTAAATTGCAAAACAGAAGAAACAAGGAAACGGTATTTGAGTTCACCAGAAACCCAGACGATGAAATGGCAGTGTTTATGAAAAGGAGAAGAAAGCAATTAGCGCCAATTCAACGAAAGGCGACTGAAAGAAGGGAACTATTAGAAAAGGAAAGAATGGCTGGTCTTTCACATTCTATCGAAGATGAAATTTTGAAAGGTGACGATGGTGAGACAGGTTACACCGTGTCAGAGGATGCCTTAAAAGAATTTGAAGATGCGGACCAATTATTAGAAGCACAGGAAAACGAAAACAAAAAGAAAAAGAAACCGAAGTCTTTTAAGGATCCAACTTTCTTTTTAAGTCACTATGCGCCAGCTGGTGACATACAAGATAAACAATTACAGATAACCAATGGGTTCGCTAATGATGCTGCTCAAGCGGCTTACGATTTAAATAGCGATGATAAAGTGCAAGTTCATAAGCAAACAGCGACCGTAAAATGGGATAAAAAAAGAAAAAAATATGTTAATACTCAAGGTATTGATAACAAGAAATATATTATTGGTGAAAGTGGCCAAAAAATCGCGGCAAGCTTCAGGTCTGGTAGATTTGATGATTGGTCGAAGGCAAGAAATTTGAAACCATTGAAGGTAGGTTCGAGAGAAACAAGCATACCATCTAACTTGCTCGAAGACCCTTCACAAGGTCCTGCTGCAAATGGTAGAACCGTCCGTGGGAAATTCAAGCATAAACAAATGAAAGCGCCTAAAATGCCAGATAAACACAGAGACAATTATTATTCGCAAAAGAAGAAGGTGGAAAAGGCTCTACAAAGTGGAATTTCCGTCAAGGGATATAATAACGCTCCGGGTCTGCGAAGCGAATTGAAGTCCACTGAGCAAATTAGAAAGGACAGGATTATAGCAGAGAAAAAACGTGCGAAGAATGCTCGTCCTTCCAAAAAGCGTAAATTTTAGATAGTTTAAAACCATCTAGATCTACAGATATATAGTTTACATATGTACCATAGCAAGAAAACAAAAATAGATAGCGAGTCCGTTCTTCATAATTCTTTGTAGTTCTTTGTGATTTCAGTATTTTGTCGATGTAAGTCATGTTCAATATTTTTTTTGTAGCGCATTTTATTCTAACTTTCCGATGAGGCAACAAAGAAGTGTTAAGTATCGGCTGACGAAGTGCAATAAAAAGTACTTAGTTATACGGTAGATCAAGAACCTTCGGTGAGCCAAGCGAGGGTGTATACATTCATTTAATTTTGCTTTAATAGGAGTAGGAGGGCATCATCTCAATGAATTTACTTGAAACAAGGAGGTCCTTGTTGGAGGAGATGGAGATTATTGAAAATGCCATAGCAGAAAGAATTCAGCGGAATCCAGAGTTATATTACCACTATATACAAGAATCGAGCAAGGTGTTTCCTGATACTAAACTGCCTAGATCATCGTTGATTGCAGAGAATAAAATATACAAGTTTAAAAAGGTTAAGAGGAAGAGAAAACAGATAATTTTGCAGCAACATGAGATAAATATTTTTCTTCGAGACTACCAAGAGAAACAACAAACTTTTAATAAAATCAATCGTCCAGAAGAGACACAGGAGGATGACAAGGATTTGCCTAATTTCGAAAGAAAACTACAACAGCTAGAGAAGGAACTGAAAAATGAAGATGAGAACTTTGAATTGGATATCAACTCTAAAAAAGACAAATACGCTTTATTCTCATCTTCTTCTGATCCATCGAGGCGCACAAATATATTGTCTGACAGAGCTCGAGACCTAGACTTAAATGAAATATTTACTAGAGATGAGCAATATGGTGAATATATGGAGCTGGAACAATTTCATTCTTTATGGTTGAATGTAATTAAACGGGGCGATTGTTCACTGCTTCAATTTCTCGACATCCTAGAATTATTTTTGGACGACGAGAAATATTTGCTAACCCCACCGATGGATCGCAAGAATGATAGATACATGGCCTTTTTGCTAAAGTTGAGCAAATATGTAGAAACTTTTTTCTTCAAAAGTTATGCTTTGCTTGACGCTGCGGCAGTTGAAAATCTAATCAAATCTGACTTCGAACATTCATACTGTAGGGGATCTCTTCGGTCCGAGGCAAAAGGTATCTATTGCCCTTTTTGTTCGAGGTGGTTCAAGACATCTTCCGTTTTCGAAAGCCATTTAGTAGGGAAAATTCATAAGAAAAATGAATCTAAAAGAAGAAATTTTGTGTACTCTGAATATAAACTGCATCGGTATTTGAAATATTTAAATGATGAATTTTCTCGAACGAGAAGTTTTGTTGAAAGAAAACTGGCATTTACTGCAAATGAAAGAATGGCAGAAATGGATATCTTAACACAGAAGTATGAAGCACCTGCATATGATTCGACGGAAAAAGAGGGGGCCGAACAAGTGGATGGTGAGCAGAGAGATGGTCAACTGCAAGAAGAGCACCTCTCTGGTAAATCGTTTGACATGCCATTGGGTCCGGATGGATTGCCTATGCCATACTGGCTATACAAACTGCATGGGCTTGACAGAGAGTATCGCTGCGAAATTTGTTCGAATAAAGTTTATAATGGGCGACGCACTTTTGAAAGACATTTCAACGAAGAAAGACATATTTATCACTTGCGATGCCTTGGTATCGAACCTTCTTCAGTATTCAAGGGCATAACCAAAATTAAGGAGGCACAAGAGCTCTGGAAAAATATGCAGGGGCAGTCACAGTTGACATCTATTGCAGCAGTTCCCCCAAAGCCTAATCCTTCACAACTAAAAGTTCCTACAGAATTAGAACTAGAAGAAGAAGACGAAGAAGGAAATGTAATGAGTAAGAAGGTCTACGATGAACTTAAGAAGCAAGGTTTGGTGTGAAATCTCTCTGTGATATGTATATTTGTTTGATAGATAGCAGTTGTATGTATTTATACTATTCTTAGTAATGACCTTATTACCCGTCTTGTAGAATTGAAAGGCGAAAAACAATTTGAGGACCCATATAATGGAAGAAAACGGACGTGAAAGTTAAATATACGTACCAGAAGACAAATCACAGTAATAAACTAACAAAACTATATAATAATAATGGACCCACATAATCCAATTGGTATGTTGTTGATATTTTTAGTGTTTGTGGAGGCAATTGAGCTCGGTGCCCCTTTTGGCTTTGCCTCTTTTGCATTTTAGTTCTTTTACCCCTATATTATTAATACTAACCATCTCGATATAGTCCTTGATCAGGGTACTGGTTTCGTCAAAATTGGTCGTGCTGGCGAGAATTTCCCAGATTACACGTTTCCTTCTATTGTTGGTAGACCCATCTTGAGGGCGGAAGAACGTGCCAGCGTTGCTACACCATTAAAGGACATTATGATTGGTGATGAGGCAAGTGAAGTTCGCTCTTATCTGCAAATATCTTATCCTATGGAAAACGGTATTATTAAGAATTGGACAGATATGGAACTTCTTTGGGATTACGCCTTTTTCGAGCAAATGAAACTACCATCCACCTCCAACGGTAAGATTTTACTAACGGAACCTCCAATGAATCCGCTGAAAAATAGGGAAAAAATGTGTGAGGTAATGTTCGAAAAATACGATTTTGGCGGAGTTTATGTTGCCATCCAAGCTGTTCTAGCATTGTACGCACAAGGTTTGTCTTCAGGAGTCGTCGTCGATTCCGGTGACGGTGTTACTCATATAGTCCCAGTTTACGAATCTGTCGTTTTGAGCCACTTAACAAGAAGATTAGATGTTGCGGGTAGAGACGTTACTAGGCATTTGATTGATCTGCTTTCTCGTCGTGGTTATGCATTTAACAGAACTGCAGATTTCGAAACTGTGCGTCAGATAAAGGAAAAATTATGTTATGTTTCATATGATTTAGACCTAGATACAAAATTGGCTAGAGAAACAACCGCCCTTGTGGAATCGTATGAGTTACCAGATGGCAGGACAATCAAAGTGGGACAAGAGAGATTTGAAGCACCAGAATGTTTGTTCCAACCTGGTTTGGTTGACGTTGAACAACCTGGCGTGGGCGAGCTGTTATTTAATACTGTGCAATCGGCTGATGTTGATATCAGAAGTTCCCTGTATAAGGCCATTGTTCTTTCAGGTGGTTCAAGTATGTACCCAGGGCTGCCTTCGAGATTAGAGAAAGAATTGAAACAATTATGGTTTAGTAGAGTTTTACACAATGACCCTTCAAGACTTGATAAATTCAAAGTTAGAATTGAAGATCCTCCAAGGAGAAAGCATATGGTTTTCATTGGTGGTGCCGTTTTAGCTAGTATCATGGCTGATAAAGACCACATGTGGTTGTCTAAGCAAGAATGGCAAGAAAGCGGGCCATCTGCAATGACTAAATTTGGTCCAAGATAGATTTGAACTTTATTGATCCAAAAGAATTAATAAAAAAGTTTAAATCTACGAATGAAAAATGGAAATGGAATAATATAAACTTATATATAAATGTAATAAGTTAATAAGGCACAATTGTTGAACAAGCAATCAAAATATAATATTTCACTGAGCGCCGTTAGAGGATAGTTATCCTTTTCTTGGTATTTCAAGTATTCAGTGTCTGTGTCGAAAAATTGATTGATGATTTATTTAAATGAATATATATAAATATGTAAAAAAGAGTTGATCAAAGTAAATAAATCAGTACATGCATGGCAAACTCTAAATGTATTTATGTTCATAACTGGCACATGCTTTTCTTCCTTATGCGGCTCTTCTAAATTTTGTAATCTGCAAATTTCCTTAAAACAGTGTCTACCACATCATTGAGATCATCTTGTGATATATGAGGCTTCTCAGAGCCATATCTAACGGCATTCCTAATAAGGTCTTCCATAATCGATCCGGATATCATAAAAGGTTGAAGGAAAGTGCTACTCAGGACTTTATCCACAGTCCATCTTTTGTCTGGGTTCCTGTACAGACATGCTTTCATTAATTCAATGGCAGACTTTGGAATCTTTTCATTATTGCTAGTATGTTCAGGAAATGGGATTTTCACATCAGGATTCATAATAGCCAACAGCCTATTTTGGCCTTGGAAACTGCCATATGGGGGTTTCCCGTAAATCATCTGATATATAATACAACCGCATGACCACATATCAGATGGTCTCCCCACTTTCCACTTGTTTCCCTCATGTTGGTTCTCACTATTTTGTGTGTAATTCATAGCAACTAGTGCTTCTGGTGCCATATAATTTGGAGTCCCAATTTGAGTTTCACGATATATATTCACCGTATGTTCCGGTACCGCGTTTGCTATACCAAAATCAATGATTTTTAAGATACCTTTCACTAAAACAAAATTTGCAGGTTTTAAATCCGAATGAACTATGCCCGCATCATGAACTACTTTAATGCACAGCAACATTTCCTTTGTATAGAATCTAACAAAATTAAAATCCAGTGGCATGCCGCTTCTTTGGTTAAGGATTTGTGACAAATCATGATCACCACATTCCATTATCAAATACAATAAACCATCCCCCATTTCATAATCTAGTAGTTGGATTACACGCTTTTGGTCTTTCAATTTTTCCAGAAGTTCTATTTCTCCTTTGAATCCATCAATACTTGAATCGTCAAAAGCGTCAAAAGACACCCTTTTGAGCGCGTATACCCTATTGCCAGATCCTTTCACCTTGTAAACTCTGGAGGATCCACCTCTACCCAAAAGTTCTATTTTTTCGTACTGGGAGTCATTTACTGTAATTATATTTCTATTATTCGATAAAGAAGCGGACTTTGCAGGTTCAACAATTTCAACTTTCTTGGTGACTGGAGGTTTGGGAGCAGGTCGATGGTAAAATACTTCTAGATTTTTACTGTTTATATTCTCATTCGTTATTGCATCATCCAATGATCGTTTTAGTCTCTTATTCTCTTGTTGAAGGAGATTATCAGCGTGATTTGCATTTATGCTTATGTTTCGCAGTACTTCTCTTTTTTCGGAGTCGGAATCTTTATTTCTGGAAATTCCTTTATAAATTTTATGAATTGGGCTGTTGAAATTGCTGTTATTGCTAGTATCAATATTCTCCTTGAGAGCTCTTCTTATTTCGATCGATGACTTAGATGAAGATGATCCAGTAGAAACTTTTCGCCTGGGTTGAGAACCATTATTGGATGTTATAGAATTGTCCTTGTTTGCCAATAAGTTGTTACTAGAAAGTGAAGAGGAAGAAGACCTACTTTTATAAAGCAATTCTCTGGAACTATGTTTTCGGAGTGCTGCTTGTCTATTTTCTTCTCTTTGTTTATCAAAGTAGATTTGAGATATTAGTGGAAGGTCACTTGTGGGAAGATTATGTTTTTTAATATACTGGATAGGATTCAAATCTCCAAAATCAATTGAATCATAATCCGTATTTCTCTTCGTTTCTTTAAAGTTTGTTTGGTGAGAATCCTCAAGTGGTAATTCCACTGTCTCCCTTGCATTTATTGGCTGGTTTGGAGAGTTAGGCACATCCTCATCAAAGATATTTGTCAAAGTCATCGCTCTCTTTGCAGGACCCAGCTTCGTTGTCCTATTGGATATTAAAAATCTCTTACTTCTCCTTTCAGCATACTTTGCCGTAATATCTTCTTTCATATTTTGTCGCAAATTCCTTATCCTTTCAAAACTCTTATCAAGACTATTTCCAACATTTATCTCTATGTCACTAGTGTTCATCGTCGTCATGCTAGTCTGGTGATTATTTCTCAGATATCGTCCGAACAAGGTTGAATGCGATGAGGTACTAGTATGACCGGATGTCAAATTGCCCATTGACGGTGGGGGGTGACTCCTTGATGAACTCCTGTCCATTTCTTCTAATCGATTTGCGATCTTGTCATTATTATGACTTGATAATATCTCTGATGCTGAAGTTTTTTCTGTGTGGGAAAGTAAAGCTGATCCGAAATTGCTTAGTTTTGGAGGCGTAGTGAACTCTTCGTCATCTGAAAACTGTCGTGTATTAGTTCTCGATTTTAAATCCACATAATCATGGAATGAGTTTGTTGACATGTTTGTTTTGAGATCATCCAGTTCTTGCAGAAACAATTTATTATTTTGGTTGTAAAGCTACTTCTATAAACAACTGCAATATTCCTATTCAGACTTCAGTGGGCTGGGTCAAGTAGGCTTCTATAAATTTTGTAGGTTACTATTAATATAGTAGATCTTAAATTCTCTTTAAGCTTGCCTTCACATAAACATCACTATTACTCTTTGCAACCCTTGGTAGTTTTTTTTTGGTTTTGTTTACTATTTCTAATTGATATTATCATTTAATACGATGGAAGTGACACCAAAAATTATTTTGTGTCACTGCACACCATAAATAAAGGTATTGGTCAGAATATATAAACATGTATGATATATAAATTGTGGCATCACAGTAATGCTCAAACAAAAACTTTAATGTTCTTTACTCTTTTAGGGTGTATTCAGTGTTTTTGTCGTTTATTTTTGAAATGTTATATTTTGAAAAGAATTCTCCAGAATCACCATTTGTTGTGATAACAAAGTGTTTTGATAGTAGCGTATTTACACTTTTGATGGCAATAATTGTGTTAAGGGTTTTGCTGCTGTTAGAGGTTTCACTTTCTTGTAATATCTTGAAAAAATCAGCCTTCGAATAAGCTCCGCCATTGAACATTATTGCAGGAAAGGATTCGTCTAAAATAATGACATATACGTCTGCAATATGCTTCTTGCCCTCGAGTTTTTTTGAAGGGTTTAGCGGTAAATTTTTCATTGAGTCTAAATACAACTTGTATCGAACACTGGAAAATATGAAAGTTTGGAATTTTCTGAGTTCACTTCGGCAATTATCAATATCGAGTTCCAAGTCATAGGATTCTTTGATCCATTTCTCGACGCTGTCTCCTAAAAAGTAGGATCTTATTCCCAGTTCGTTCTTGGTGAAGGACTCCAACACTCTTTTCTGCAGGAAACTTAGAAACTGCTTTCTGGTTTCTTCTTGCTTTACTAAATCAACATTCAAACCTTTGGCAAACTCGTTTGGAATTCCCATCCTGGAAGATATCTCTTTCCAACTCTGAACCATAGGTTGTAATTGTAATGATCTCATGGTGGGTAATGTTATTTTCAATTTTGTTTTCGGTAAGGAGGTCAAGACATCTTTGTAAAAGATATTTTTCTGCCATTTTTTGAATTGTTTAAAAAAAAAGAACATAATAAGAAGGGGAAAAAAAAAGTGAAAAATTAAGGGAATAACGACTATCGTTGATGTTAGAATGAATGTGAAGATACTTGCAGTTGCAAATATGATAAAAAATGGGGAGACTTTATATACTTTCACAAACGGCTTGTTACCGTTCTTTGGTGACTTCGAAGAAAATATAAACTTTATTTCTGCACGTCGTGACGAATGGAAGGCTCTTTTACCAACCAACCTGGATGTCGAGCTTTTCAGACTGGATAGAAATTGGTGAGTGGTAGAACAATAATTAGAAGAAATGCATGAAAGCTTACGAAACTGGAAACTTTCTCCTCGATATTTTGGAATTGCGGGAGATGTAATCGCCGAAGGCACTGGTTTAGGAAAAGCCCTTAATATTCCTGGCAAGTACATATTGAAACCCTTTCCATTATTGAGACTATTGAGCGTAACGCTGTTCATAAGCTCCCTTGTCCTACTGGCTAATCCCACTGGAACTTTGAACATTTTTTCCTACTCATATGTGGTTATGGTGGTCTTATTTATCTGCGCTAAATCACTTTTCAATTATTCTTTGCAGTTTATAGGGGAGGAGACTTCCTCTTTGTAAAATCTAATAGGGCGTGTTCACAATTTTATGCGTCGGGTGACTTCAATTTGGCGCCCGTTGAGATTATCTAAAAAATGCTTTTATTTATTTAAGCGCTTTTTGTTTTGACGAATGTATTTATGTTTTTGTATATATATGAGCGTTTTTTTTTTCCAGATTTAACTAGTTTTCTTTTTCACCTGTATGCACACCATCTTTTATTCCTATATAATGCCTTTTATAGTACTTTGAATCTTCTATATACAATTTTTTAGGTTTTATCTTTTAAAAAGTGTTTATTTCATTAATTTGAATCTTTATTCCCGTGTTGCTTGGTCAGCTCATTCAACTCCTCCTCAGTGACCAAGTGATGCTTATGATTCTTTGGTTTTTCAACCAAATCGCCAGATGTAGGGTCAACTTCACAGGAGGGGACGGATACAAGCCAATCATCCTTTACCACGTCATTCATTAAAACTCTTTGCTTTGGTTCTAAAGCCAACATTCTGCCTATTATTGTCCGTGAATGTCTTGGCAGTAGCCTTAATATTTTATTTGGCCCCCGAACTATATCATCTTCGTCCTCAGGTTCCTCAGTAAATAACCTAAATGAGTTGAAGCTCTTTTTTGGAGCCTTCCAAGGAAATCTTTTAAGGACCATACAGTAAAATATAATAGCGATAGACCACACATCTGCTACTCTTGGATCGTAGGATGTTTGTTTCAATAACTCAGGAGCCAAATAAGGGTCAGAACCCACGATTCCATGTGATTTTACAATGGTATCTTCGTAAGGGTATTGGAACACTACAGCGCTCCCAAAGTCAATCAGTTTCAAGATGCCATCTTTAGTGACGACACAATTGTCCAATTTTAAATCCCTATGAGCTAAGCCCATAGAGTGCAGGTAATTAACGCCGTGGCACAGCTGCTTGAAGTAACAGTTGACTTCATCTTGTGTCATTAGGTTACTCATGACGAGATTAAAAAAATCATATGGCGCATACTCCATTACTAATAAATAGGTGTCACCTTCAGTCAACATATCTAGGGTTTCAACGATATTTTCGTGGTGCAGCGTGGAACCAATACAAAATTCAGTGGTAACCTTCTTAGAATAATTAGCTAATTGAGACTGATTAGTTCCTTCATTGTTTAAGTGTGGTTTTCTGAACATTTTGCAAGCAAATAACTTGCCGTCTGTTCTTTCTACTACGGACACTGAACCGGAAGCTCCTTCGCCTAATTTTCTACCAGGAATACCATATTTTTCTAATAGCTCCACTGGGTTATCTGTTTCGTATAACGCTTTTCCGTTACTTTCTACTATATTTTCATTGGTGTTCAAATTGAGCTTCGGTTTTGTAGGGGTGGATCCACGGTTGTGATGGTGGTGATGATGATGGTTATCGTGATAATCATTATGAATTTTTTTGAAAAATCTTGTTAATCTCAAGGATTTTTTCTTTCTTGATGAGGTATCATCACTACCGCTTGAAGAATTATGCTGTAGTTCCACGGACCCAGGGGTGGAGGCTTGAGAGTCCATGAAGTGTTTGTCTTCAATCTGTTTCTGTAGTATCTCTACGGGATGCATATGTGCCTGGTATGATAAATTCGAAGAGGGTGTATCAGATTTTGCAGAAGACACTGTAGAAATGTTGCTATGAGCTGTAGAGCGAACGGGGTGAGGATGGTGGAAAGCATCTTTTGAGCCTTGATGAATGTAGTTTATTGGATTGTGAATACTATGGGGTAAGTGGGGCACAGTGTGTCCCGTACGAACGGGATTATGATTGTTAGGTAAGGGCCGTGAAGGAGAGTAGTCAATAGGAGCTTTTTTAGCTGAAGTAGGAGAAATACCTGTCAAAGTAGAACTTGCTACTACGTGTGACTCCTTTGACAACGCGCCATTTCCCTGGGGGCTCTTTCCTATGGTAGATCTTCGGTCGTTGGGTTTGTTATACTTTATTTGATCCTCTTGGTCAGAATCTGTATTCTTTTTTGAAGATCTAGAAGAAGACCTTGAAACATCATCTGTCTTTGAGTATGATTGGTTACCACCTCCATTGAATATTTTAGCCGATAAATTCTTCAACTTAGTTGGCCTAAATAATGAAGACAGCGAAGTTGATGAAGATGAGTGTAATGGAGTTTCCTTAACCATTATGCTATGAATTTCAGGCTGCTCTTTTCTGTCCTTCTCTCTTTTTTTCCCTCTCAAATCCTCTCAGCTTATTAGCGCACTAAAGAGTCAGTTTGGGTGAATAGCGTAATCAACTTATGGAAAAGAAGAACACTAGAATCCGTCACTATTGGCTGCAAATAAGTATTATATCTTTTTTCAATGAGAAATCTTGCTTGCCCCATAACAGGTACAATACTTAGCAAGCCAGGAAGAGTCACACTGCAAAATAGATATATGAGAAGCGGAAGTAGCTTTTCCCCTTATAGATGTACGCCGTTCGATATTACCCGAACTGCAAGAAAAGCTTCTCCAAATATCTACTGGCCTCCATTCAAGAAGGCAATTAAAGAGACTATGTGTACATGAATGGGAACTTGGTATGATGGTAGTAATGCTTTATTAGTCATTCCCCTACCCCCTTGCGCAACCTATCATTTTACTTGCCAGATGTGCTCTCCACTGTTAGAGCCTCTTCGCTGACAAAGAATGGACGAGTACGCGAGCGGTGAAACGAGCACTGCAGGCAAGAGAAAGAAAAATCATGCATGATTTGGAAAGCGAATAAGAAATGACGCAGTTGAGTGTTTGAGTTGGAGCCAGCTGTGTTATTCACAGGTTCATTTCGAGAAAATAAACGCCTTTGGTGGAAGCGGACACTATATTTCACATTTTAGCTGTAGAAGTAAAAAATTTATTTCAAGTTTACTTAATCCATTCAAGCAGTGCTTTCCCGGAGTTTCGAATAAAAGACACTGAGGACTTTTCAGTTTGAATTTGAGATATGTTGTGGAAGTTTCCCAATACCAGAACCGCCTTTGAAATCCGGAAGTTTTCTTTTATGTTCTTGTGAATTTTCTATCCGAGTTTTAACTTTCGATATTCAGAAAGAATAGCCGTTCATCTCTTTTATATTATATTTAGCGATGTAATGAAAGTAAAAAAACAAAAAAAAAAAACAACAATAATCAAATGACGCATATCTAAATATTCCAGAAAAGAATATAAATAACGAGGGTGATAAAGCGGGTGCAATTAAATTCTCTGTAGTACAAAAATATGTAATAACCGCAGAACTTGTTAGTGGAATCTCTTTTAGATGTAGCTTGAAGGCTCAATTCGCTCCCCTTCGGTTTGCTGAAGGAAGAACGATGCGGAATATTACTTTGTGACCATGTTATGTAAAGACAATTTCCTATTTTTTTTTATTTCTGCCCATGCATGGCTTATTGATTCACTAAGGATGCGTTATACCTTGTTGTGTTCCAATCCCAGTAAAACGTCAATTCCTTTTCTTTGCTAACTTTGGAGACGTCGCAATCTTCATAGAAGCTCACACCTCGTAATCTGTCTTTGGCATACTCGTAAAATGTGCCCTCTTCACATGAAAAACCTGGACCACTGGAGCAACTCTCTATAGGAACCACAGCATCGTTGACCACATAACGGACGTACGAATCGTTTGAGCATTGAAACTTTTCTGTGTAGACTCTAGCTCCCTGAGGAATGTACCACGACCTGTGGTAGGAATGATCACGAAAGGGAACATGATTGGTTGTTAAATTTCTAGTGTCATCAATCAATCCAGCAGTTGTCAAATAATTTAGAATATCAGTATCGTGCGTAAAGCTCAGCCAAACTTTTTGGTCCAAGTGCGCACTTTGTCGTATTAGCTTCACTGTTGCATTGAACAAATTAGCACCTATAGATTTAATCAATTTGTATCCGGGACCATTTTGGTAGAAGCTCGTCAAATCAGTCTCATAAGAATAATGTATTAACTCTGCCGCGGAGAAAATGTCACAAATGTTACTATAACCTTTTGCGTTCAACTCGAAGGCACACCAAGAAAACAAGGCCGCTGCATCTTTCCTGCTCAAGTTCAGCCCTTTATTTTCGTCATTAAGACGATCGGAAATATTTTCTAAGTAGTCCCTCGAATATGACATTAATATATCATTGTTGGCATTCGAATTCCAATTGGGGCACGAACTTTTGGCAGCTAATGTGTTTGCTCCTGACGAGGAATTTTCGCTAAGTGTTTGAAGTGATATATTAAAGCCATCGCCCAAAGCCTCGGCAAAATATTGCGCAGTATCGTAGATTCTTTTCGAATTTGTGGTGAAGATAGGAAAGTTGGTACAGTTCTCCATCAATTTTCCATATTTTGCTAAAAACTCCCTTGCATGTCTCTTTGCATTCATTTCTCCTGTATACGGGTTCAACACATCAATCGAATTTTGCAAAGTTGTCTCCATTTCTAGAAGACTTTCATCGGGAATAAAAAATTCATATCCATTATTCAAAAACGATAATGATCCCTCGTACTTACCTGTGTAATTGGATATTTTATACCATACTTCAAAAATATCCTTGGCCTCACTTCTGGTAGGATACCTTTCGCCATGTCTGCCAATCATTTGAACTTGCGTTAATCTACAACCTTCAGGAATATCAGTGGGTATACCGTAGTTAGCGGGAAAGGAGAAATATGGCGCAGACCCTCCAAGAAAGGGAAACAGACTCTTCTGAGAGCCAATTAGTTCAATATCCGCAAAACTTCTGAGTGGGATGGAGAGTGCCTTAGATAATAGAACACCTAAACAAATGGCAAAAATAACGGGCTTCACCATTGTTCCTGTATGGTGTATTAGAACATAGCTGAAAATACTTCTGCCTCAAAAAAGTGTTAAAAAAAAGAGGCATTATATAGAGGTAAAGCCTACAGGCGCAAGATAACACATCACCGCTCTCCCCCCTCTCATGAAAAGTCATCGCTAAAGAGGAACACTGAAGGTTCCCGTAGGTTGTCTTTGGCACAAGGTAGTACATGGTAAAAACTCAGGATGGAATAATTCAAATTCACCAATTTCAACGTCCCTTGTTTAAAAAGAAAAGAATTTTTCTCTTTAAGGTAGCACTAATGCATTATCGATGATGTAACCATTCACACAGGTTATTTAGCTTTTGATCCTTGAACCATTAATTAACCCAGAAATAGAAATTACCCAAGTGGGGCTCTCCAACACAATGAGAGGAAAGGTGACTTTTTAAGGGGGCCAGACCCTGTTAAAAACCTTTGATGGCTATGTAATAATAGTAAATTAAGTGCAAACATGTAAGAAAGATTCTCGGTAACGACCATACAAATATTGGGCGTGTGGCGTAGTCGGTAGCGCGCTCCCTTAGCATGGGAGAGGTCTCCGGTTCGATTCCGGACTCGTCCAAATTATTTTTTACTTTCCGCGGTGCCGAGATGCAGACGTGGCCAACTGTGTCTGCCGTCGCAAAATGATTTGAATTTTGCGTCGCGCACGTTTCTCACGTACATAATAAGTATTTTCATACAGTTCTAGCAAGACGAGGTGGTCAAAATAGAAGCGTCCTATGTTTTACAGTACAAGACAGTCCATACTGAAATGACAACGTACTTGACTTTTCAGTATTTTCTTTTTCTCACAGTCTGGTTATTTTTGAAAGCGCACGAAATATATGTAGGCAAGCATTTTCTGAGTCTGCTGACCTCTAAAATTAATGCTATTGTGCACCTTAGTAACCCAAGGCAGGACAGTTACCTTGCGTGGTGTTACTATGGCCGGAAGCCCGAAAGAGTTATCGTTACTCCGATTATTTTGTACAGCTGATGGGACCTTGCCGTCTTCATTTTTTTTTTTTTTCACCTATAGAGCCGGGCAGAGCTGCCCGGCTTAACTAAGGGCCGGAAAAAAAACGGAAAAAAGAAAGCCAAGCGTGTAGACGTAGTATAACAGTATATCTGACACGCACGTGATGACCACGTAATCGCATCGCCCCTCACCTCTCACCTCTCACCGCTGACTCAGCTTCACTAAAAAGGAAAATATATACTCTTTCCCAGGCAAGGTGACAGCGGTCCCCGTCTCCTCCACAAAGGCCTCTCCTGGGGTTTGAGCAAGTCTAAGTTTACGTAGCATAAAAATTCTCGGATTGCGTCAAATAATAAAAAAAGTAACCCCACTTCTACTTCTACATCGGAAAAACATTCCATTCACATATCGTCTTTGGCCTATCTTGTTTTGTCCTCGGTAGATCAGGTCAGTACAAACGCAACACGAAAGAACAAAAAAAGAAGAAAACAGAAGGCCAAGACAGGGTCAATGAGACTGTTGTCCTCCTACTGTCCCTATGTCTCTGGCCGATCACGCGCCATTGTCCCTCAGAAACAAATCAAACACCCACACCCCGGGCACCCAAAGTCCCCACCCACACCACCAATACGTAAACGGGGCGCCCCCTGCAGGCCCTCCTGCGCGCGGCCTCCCGCCTTGCTTCTCTCCCCTTCCTTTTCTTTTTCCAGTTTTCCCTATTTTGTCCCTTTTTCCGCACAACAAGTATCAGAATGGGTTCATCAAATCTATCCAACCTAATTCGCACGTAGACTGGCTTGGTATTGGCAGTTTCGTAGTTATATATATACTACCATGAGTGAAACTGTTACGTTACCTTAAATTCTTTCTCCCTTTAATTTTCTTTTATCTTACTCTCCTACATAAGACATCAAGAAACAATTGTATATTGTACACCCCCCCCCTCCACAAACACAAATATTGATAATATAAAGATGTCTGCTGCTGCTGATAGATTAAACTTAACTTCCGGCCACTTGAATGCTGGTAGAAAGAGAAGTTCCTCTTCTGTTTCTTTGAAGGCTGCCGAAAAGCCTTTCAAGGTTACTGTGATTGGATCTGGTAACTGGGGTACTACTATTGCCAAGGTGGTTGCCGAAAATTGTAAGGGATACCCAGAAGTTTTCGCTCCAATAGTACAAATGTGGGTGTTCGAAGAAGAGATCAATGGTGAAAAATTGACTGAAATCATAAATACTAGACATCAAAACGTGAAATACTTGCCTGGCATCACTCTACCCGACAATTTGGTTGCTAATCCAGACTTGATTGATTCAGTCAAGGATGTCGACATCATCGTTTTCAACATTCCACATCAATTTTTGCCCCGTATCTGTAGCCAATTGAAAGGTCATGTTGATTCACACGTCAGAGCTATCTCCTGTCTAAAGGGTTTTGAAGTTGGTGCTAAAGGTGTCCAATTGCTATCCTCTTACATCACTGAGGAACTAGGTATTCAATGTGGTGCTCTATCTGGTGCTAACATTGCCACCGAAGTCGCTCAAGAACACTGGTCTGAAACAACAGTTGCTTACCACATTCCAAAGGATTTCAGAGGCGAGGGCAAGGACGTCGACCATAAGGTTCTAAAGGCCTTGTTCCACAGACCTTACTTCCACGTTAGTGTCATCGAAGATGTTGCTGGTATCTCCATCTGTGGTGCTTTGAAGAACGTTGTTGCCTTAGGTTGTGGTTTCGTCGAAGGTCTAGGCTGGGGTAACAACGCTTCTGCTGCCATCCAAAGAGTCGGTTTGGGTGAGATCATCAGATTCGGTCAAATGTTTTTCCCAGAATCTAGAGAAGAAACATACTACCAAGAGTCTGCTGGTGTTGCTGATTTGATCACCACCTGCGCTGGTGGTAGAAACGTCAAGGTTGCTAGGCTAATGGCTACTTCTGGTAAGGACGCCTGGGAATGTGAAAAGGAGTTGTTGAATGGCCAATCCGCTCAAGGTTTAATTACCTGCAAAGAAGTTCACGAATGGTTGGAAACATGTGGCTCTGTCGAAGACTTCCCATTATTTGAAGCCGTATACCAAATCGTTTACAACAACTACCCAATGAAGAACCTGCCGGACATGATTGAAGAATTAGATCTACATGAAGATTAGATTTATTGGAGAAAGATAACATATCATACTTTCCCCCACTTTTTTCGAGGCTCTTCTATATCATATTCATAAATTAGCATTATGTCATTTCTCATAACTACTTTATCACGTTAGAAATTACTTATTATTATTAAATTAATACAAAATTTAGTAACCAAATAAATATAAATAAATATGTATATTTAAATTTTAAAAAAAAAATCCTATAGAGCAAAAGGATTTTCCATTATAATATTAGCTGTACACCTCTTCCGCATTTTTTGAGGGTGGTTACAACACCACTCATTCAGAGGCTGTCGGCACAGTTGCTTCTAGCATCTGGCGTCCGTATGTATGGGTGTATTTTAAATAATAAACAAAGTGCCACACCTTCACCAATTATGTCTTTAAGAAATGGACAAGTTCCAAAGAGCTTGCCCAAGGCTCGACAAGGATGTACTTTGGAATATCTATATTCAAGTACGTGGCGCGCATATGTTTGAGTGTGCACACAATAAAGGTTTTTAGATATTTTGCGGCGTCCTAAGAAAATAAGGGGTTTCTTAAAAAATAACAATAGCAAACAAAGTTCCTTACGATGATTTCAGATGTGAATAGCATGGTCATGATGAGTATATACGTTTTTATAAATAATTAAAAGTTTTCCTCTTGTCTGTTTTTTTGTTGGCTCGTGGTTGTTCTCGAAAAAGGAGAGTTTTCATTTTCGAAATAGGTGATTATCATCATGTTGTTATCACCCCACGACGAAGATAATACGGAGCTCACCGTTTTCTTTTTTTTTCCCTTTGGCTGAAATTTCCCACCAGAACAAACGTGACAAAATTATCTTTGAATCCAAAGTAGCTTATATATATACGTAGAAGTGTTTCGAGACACACATCCAAATACGAGGTTGTTCAATTTAAACCCAAGAATACATAAAAAAAATATAGATATATTAACTTAGTAAACAATGACTGCAAGCACACCATCCAATGTCATGACATTGTTCTTGTTAAGGCATGGACAAAGTGAATTGAATCACGAGAATATATTCTGTGGTTGGATTGACGCTAAGCTAACCGAAAAAGGTAAAGAACAAGCTCGTCATTCTGCCGAGCTAATCGAACAATATTGTAAAGCTAATAATTTGAGATTACCCCAGATTGGTTACACCTCACGTTTAATTAGGACCCAACAGACCATAGAAACGATGTGTGAAGAATTTAAGTTAAAGCCACAACTGCAGGTTGTTTACGACTTTAATAAAATCAAACTTGGAGACGAATTTGGCAGTGATGACAAGGATAATATGAAAATCCCGATTCTTCAAACTTGGAGGCTAAATGAACGTCATTACGGTTCCTGGCAGGGCCAGAGGAAACCGAATGTTTTAAAAGAATATGGTAAGGATAAATATATGTTCATTAGGAGAGATTACGAGGGTAAGCCACCACCTGTAGATCTTGACCGTGAGATGATTCAACAAGAAAATGAGAAGGGCTCTTCTACTGGGTACGAATTCAAGGAGCCAAACAGACAAATAAAATATGAATTGGAATGCAGCAATCATGACATTGTATTACCGGATTCCGAATCTCTTCGTGAAGTGGTTTATAGATTGAATCCTTTTCTACAAAATGTCATATTAAAATTAGCCAATCAATATGATGAATCTTCATGCCTGATTGTGGGCCATGGAAGTTCAGTGAGATCGCTACTGAAAATTCTGGAGGGTATATCAGATGATGACATCAAGAATGTTGATATTCCAAATGGTATCCCCTTAGTCGTTGAATTAGATAAGAATAATGGTCTTAAGTTTATCAGAAAATTCTACCTAGATCCTGAATCTGCTAAGATCAATGCTGAGAAAGTCCGTAATGAGGGTTTCATAAAAAATCCTTAAGGGGGGTAAGTATATAATATAATTGTGTATTTTCCGAAGTATAATGAAAACCAATAGAAAACTTATTATAAGTCCAATGAGGTACTTTAAAAATGTGATATTTATAAGAACATTCCTGAATGCAGATATATGATATATATTGTAAATATATATAGATGTGTATATGTATTTCCATTTTGTGTGAGGTTTTCTTCTTTTATCTCCTATATAATTTGTAACCTTAATTAACCCATGACATAACCAATATTAGCCTTTGCAAATTTTGTAACTTCTTGACGTTGTTCTAACGACAAATCTTCATGCTTCGATTTTATATGCCTTGTTAAAGCATCCAGTCTCGAAAACGTCTTCTGATAGCCCTCAGATCCAAGAATTTTTATACACTCCGAGCAACGGAAGACAATCTTCCTTTTAGCGTGAATGGTATTTTGGTGTCTCGTTAAATCATAGGACCTTGAAAATTGGGCACCACACGGTTCATTTGTAATGAGATTCATTATCTGACACGTAAATATTTCGTTATTACCGTCAGAAGATGACGTATGGGCCGATGGTGATGCAGTCGAAGGTTTCGAATTCGAATTTGTAGATGAATGTGAAGATAAGTGCTTCTTAGTATAATTAATTAGCTTCCGCCTACTAGCATTTGAGCTTACTACAGCTGATGTAGGCTTCTTTATTCTTTCTAATGTGCCGTTTTCATTACTGTTACTAACGCAACTACGGTTACTGGATGATTTTGCTGGTTTCCTTTTACCGGTAGTAGCAGTAGACGGTACGTTTGCCGAGGTTGAGGGAGATGGAAATCTTTCAAAATCAATAGTGTTTTTATTGAGGACAAAACTTTGCTTTCTTCTGTTCTTCAAGAGAGAGATATCGTAGATATCGTCTTCATCAAGATCATTATCCTCATCCTCATCCTCTATCTTCTCATGTCCCCGTTCATCTAACAGATCTTCAGATACAACACTGGAAATGCTGTCCATGTTAGAGTCAACGTAACTGTACTCATTAAATAAATGACTAGAACTCTTGGCACGACCCGTTTTTTGATCTGAGCCAAACATTGAGATTGGTGTAACATCCAATGACAGTAAAGGCTCCTCTTGGTGTTGCTCTTGTTGCAAACAATTTTCTTCTATTTCATCCTCTTCATCATCACTGATATCGTCGTCATCAGAGTCAAATTCATTGTTAAAAATAGCTCTCGCATCCTCATTGTTTATTGCGGCGCTATTATCTTGAAGTGACCACTGCATTTTCGGATTATAATTATCCTCATAGAAAAGCACTTCTTCATCATTACCATATAGATTGTCACCGTTATCGAAAAAATCGTTGGAAATTTTAACATCATAATTGAACGTATTCCGTGTCGGTACATACGGGTCTGATACTTTCATTATATTCTTTAGATTGACGGTCTTCTGCAATGGGGTTTCGCTAGCACCCTTAATCTCGTTTGGTATGAGATGGACATTATTAATCTGTCTATCGTTGGCCGTTGCTTCACTAGTCGTAAAAGAGGTGGTGGTAGTTAAAGTAGGATCCGCGTATTTGTTGAATATCGGGAAATGGTAGGTTTGTTGTGGGGGTATCGAAGCTGCACTCGATTCATTCTGGTGTTGTAATGAATGATTCCACGTAAAAGTGTTGTTTTCCTTGTTCTTATTCACCAACTTATATGGAGTAATACTAGCATTTGGATGATAGTTTTGATAATGACTCGTAAACTGACTGTGACCTGGATTAGTATGGTACAACTCGTCTTCTAAAATATCCGTTAAGGTTCTTTTTAGGCTAAGTTCCGTAGAAGCCATGATTGCTTGAAAATTCTAGAAAACTTTTGAAAAGATACAAATTAGCTATTAGTACTATCTACTATTAGTTCAACTAAAAAGCGGAGTTCTTCCTTGAGGAGAAAAGGATGAACAAAATGGAACTGATCTACTCCTTAAATATTCCACGCCAAGAAGAAAAAAGAGTTTCGGGTTTATCTTTAATTTATATTAGAGATAAAACGTATCCTCCTCCTTGAACGATAAAAAATTATCCGTGTGGGTTAGGCTGCTCATCCCGGGCTTTCCCCAAATTGGGCTTCGAACTATTCTTTCCTTATATAGAATTGCTCTCCTCAACAAGTTTCGCCGAAACGGAACTTTCTAGAACCATCACTGTAAACGGCTATTAGTAATAGCGATCACGTGATTATCCGTGGAAAGGTTCGTACGGGCTGAGGCACCTTTCTTTGAGTTCCACGGAACTTGTTATTACAGGAACAGAAAGGTAGTAAAAAAAGAAGTAACGTCCTCTCAGTGCATATAGTTTGATCTCTATAACAATCCGTAGTTGGTTTTCTCAACAATTAATATTGAATACGTTAGTGATGATTGGTTTTCAACCTCTGCCGCTAATTTAGGCACAGTTCTATCGCAGCCGTAATGGAGGCATTATATAGCACTTTAGCGTCGTAACGAAGGGTTATGGTAACCGCCTAACGATTTTATTTACTCGCTTGTTGCTTGCTTTGTAATTGGTTATATGGATTTCAAAATAATATGGTCATCTGACCATGGTGACATAACCAAAGTGTTCGAAAAGATAACTAAATTGATACATCTAGGAAAACTGAAGGAAATCCCTATTGTTAAGTAAACATACTATATATGCCAAAAGAAACAAATGTGCGGTAGAATAAAATACAATTCAGTACAATAAAATACATTCAAAATACATACAAGTACCAGGAAAAAAGCTCGCATAAAAAAGGCGTGTTAAAAAATGTCACCACAATCTTTCAAATCATGATCTCTTCTTTTAACCCAATATTTGCCCGTATATCTCCAATATTTAGCTTTTGTGATGGGATGAGTATCCCTGACGAACCATTGTGGGTGATATTCAAGGTTATTTTCCTCCCTTTTTCTGCGTGCTGCTCTTTGCTTTTCTTCAACTCTGAATTTCTCATCACCAGCTTCGTCATAACGCCCATCTTCCATTGCTCTTTGATCTGGTCTCAAACGTGTATCTGTGGGGGGTAACCATGGCAATAGATGTGGTTGTGGAGCATTCAGCGTGATAGCAAAAGGTGTTAAATTGAATGGCTCCTCAGGACGGTCGTTTGCCTTCCATATTAAAAACTTCGTTCCGTCATCCGTAGGCCCATTCCCTGCTGATGCAGCGGTTCTAGTTTTCTCCAACGAGAGATCGCCATCTTTTACTACTTTCTTGGCAAAAATAGCTTCATTCCAGTGTCCTCCTAGGATCCACACCTTCTGTTTTTTCTTGTTGTAGACTTCGCCTGTGATTTCATATGCTCCTGATGACCTCCATCCCCTTGCTTTGAAATACAACTTGCAATGATCACCGGTTGTGTGATTGACAACGTTCACTTCACCGTGGTTATCAACTTGTGGATTACCAATGAGAATACCTATAACAGTATTGTTGGGCTTCTTCCAAGTATACAGTTCCTCTTTTTCATTGTCATTTGGACGCAACTTAATGTGCCATAATCCTAAGTGCTTAACATTGAAAGATCTGCCATTGAATTTAGTATCAACAAATGATTCACCCCAAAAGTCCCATCTTGGTGATTCAGTCCATGTTGCAGATATAGGAGGGTGATGTGAAACCTGCTCGGTGAAAAATCTGTACTGTTTATCTGGTCGAGAATACTCAAATGTTTCACCCAACAATGGGTTGAAGGGTTTCGCAACTCTTTTTGTAGTAGATGCGTATGAAGATGCGGTAAATGCCGCAACATATAGAGTTCTCAGTGTTGAATCTTCAAACGTTGCAGCCTGGTCTAATAGTTCGGAATACTCCAAATCCTCTGCCACTCTTTGTAAAAGAGATGTAGGCTCATTGAAAGTAACTGGTAACGTCATTCTTGTCATATCTTTGCCCACCATCGATTTCAGAACGGCCCAAAGACTAATCTTTGGTCTATCGTCCTTATCCATAGATAGTCTTTTTCTAATACCATCTTCATAACCAAGATAGGACCCTTCTTTGAGTAAATATTCTTCTTTTCTTTTTTGCACTGTAGTGACAGCAACTATGGTCTTTTCACCGATAACTGAAGATGCTATCTCTTTAGTTTTCTCCTTTACTTGGCTCTCTTTGTCCTCCGCTTTGAAGTTTTTCAGTGATTGATCAGTTTTTGGTTCATCTTCTGTAACTAGATTATTTTGTTTTTCAAATTTTTGGCTTGTTTTCTCAACATTTGACTCTATTTTGCTTTTTTCGTCCTGGACATACTGGCTGTCGTTATCTGTTTCATTTGGAACTGGGGGAGGAGCATGCTTGGGAGCTGCAGCGGTCGAAATTTCAGGATGAGCCTCTGTTAATTCAGTTACTTCATCCACCAATTCCGCGGCATCATAAAACTCATCAGCATCAGATGCTTCATCTTCTTCCTTTGTAGCGCTGATAAATTTCGCAATTTGACCGAGAGTACTTGCCGTAGTATCTGATTCCTGTTCTTTGTCATTTTCTAAGGATTCCTTGTTGCCGGCAGTGGCATGTGATTCCAGCAATTTCTTGTGTAGTATCTTTTTCAAACCTCTTCTTTCTTTATCAATAGATGCTAGACGTTCGGTTTTGTTGGACAACTCCATTTCTAATTCTTTCACAGATTGCACCCAAACGTTATTGACATCACCTTGCTTTGAAACCATATCCACTAATCTTTTGTCTCTTTTATAAGTCAAGTCCTTCAACTTACCAAAAATGGTTGATGTGTTGATGAGGCTCTTCTTTATTGTGAGCCAAACCTCAGGACTTGGCTCCTCTTGTTCAATTAGTTCAATCAAAGAACTCAACTCTATACTGATTGCTTGTTCATACATATCAAGTTTCTCCTTATATGGCCCATACTGTGCTTTGATGTATTCTTCATCACGATCAAAATTTATTCCAAGGTCTTCCTCTTCATCATCTGAATTTGCCTCATCACCCTCGAAATTATCAATATAGTTATTATCACTCAAGGAAGCAGTAGATCCTGTTGTGGTGTTAGACTGGCTCAAATTCGCACCGTTAGGGACTTTATCTATAGGACTAGCTACACCTGAGCCACTTTGCATACTCCGGTTACTTTTCAAGGTATTACTACTGCGGACCCTTTGCAGAGCTGAACCTGTGTGTACTCCAACGGGGGTTTTGCTACCATCCAGCCGGTTTTCAATCATTTTACTAACAAAGCGCTTGCCAGATTCAGTCAAATTATCGTTTAGTTGGATTTCGCTGGATACGACGGACAGGTTGTTGCTTGGTCTCCGATAAAGACTCACAGAGGAGGGCTGAATAACTTCCTTGTGTAATGTGTGCTGATAGTATTGCGAAGCTTCAGGAAGAGATCCTTGTGTTTTGGAATGCGATATCAGGGCTGGAGATTTGTTCTTCAAGGCCAATGATGGTGGTACTGCCTTTTTTTTGTTTAATATCTCCTTGTCTTTGGCGAATCTAATAGCGCTTTGTATAGCATTGACCCACCTAGTCGTTTCAATGGGATGATTGCCCTTTAAGCGCCACCTTGTTGTGCCTGTGATGCCACCTAGCAACTCGAAATTCAGTTTTTCTGAAGAATCGATGTGTAAGCGGCACGTCGAAACTTTTAAAGTACCACGAGGCCTATCAACATGCGATTGGTCTTTGTAATATGACAGATTTCCGTCGCCACTTAAAATGAACCAACGTAATTTGTAGCCATGGGCAAAATTTGTCCATTTCTTTAAAAACCCCTTATACGTAGGAGGCTTACTTGATGCGACATCTTCGTGAACAATAGCTTGTTCTCTCAGATTCTTTTCAAGTAGATTCTTTAACTTAATTTCCGGTGTAACGTTGTTCGACGGTTTAGCGGGTAGTTTTATATTTTTGACTAAATCCAATGGCGACCGTCCCTTCCCATCTTTAACTGTTGCTTCTGCACCATGTTTCAGCAGCCATTGACACATTTCAATGTCTTTTTTTTGCGAATATTCATACAGAAGTGTCGTTCCGGTTTCAGGATCTATGCCATTAATATCTAGTAAATTTAGGTTTCTTGGATTTTTCCAAATAGAGTCCAATTTCGAAAAGTCTCTTTTATTCATGGCTGCTCTCAAAGAATGAACTGTTTCCAAAAAATAGTCATCTCTTTTCAATTGAATCATTTGTGCTACATTCAAATCTTTGCACATGTCCAAAGGCTGCTGATGAGCTTTATTCTTGACACAATCATTGATAGACTTCTGGCTAAGAAGGAAACTGATCACATCCGACCGAGATTGAGCAGCAGCCAAGTGCAATGGAGTATTGCCATTTTCATCCTGATAATTCAAATCTAGATGGATACCATCATCGCTTTTACTCGAACTCTTCTCATCACCTACTTGGTCCACCCAATGAGCAACAATTTCCTTGATAAGAAGAATAGGGGCCACCTGGACAGCATAATGTAAAATTAAATTAAGAACTTGCTGTACAGATGGGTCGTCTTTAGGTTGAAATTCATTGTCCACAAGCGCCTTTAAATGTTTGAAATCCCCCTGACCCAAAACTTCCAGCAGCTTCACTTTGAGTAAAGGTTTGCTCACTTGGTTGAGATCTTCAGCAATGGACAAGTCTTCCCTAGACATATTGTGAAGTTTTCAGTTGGCGAGCTTAAGCTTATGATTATCGATGAAATATGCTAGGTTAAATTTAAAAATTTTCCTTGGGACGATTGGTTGATATTCACCTTTGTAATATTAAGCAACTTTGGTAAATAGATTATATACGTTGAAAAAAGAGACCAGAATATCTTGCACTTAAAACCAAAAAAGAAGCCAAAACTACAAAAAATTCGTGTCGCCTTTCCTTTTCCCTGTTGTTTTGCCTCTTCTCCCTTTGCGAAGCGATTCATTTTAAAAGTTAGAGTAATACGATTTCCACGTCGTTCCTCCTTCTCGCGCCAAAGGGGGTAGGGAAGAGAAGGGAGGAGCCCTTGTTATAACGGTTCCGCAGGAGCGAAAAAGACCCTGAGGCTTTGCCAAGGATAGAAAGAATACCCCAGAGAAAAGGTGAGCAGCAAGTAAGACTCGTTTCGTAGTTAAAAAAAACTGTCAACATTTCGAGCTTGATATTAATATTACAAATCATTATTCGTTTGCCAAGAGGAACACATCATTTGTATTTCTTCTTTTGTTGCATTGCAATTGGGCATACTATCTATAGGTCTTGCAATGTAATTAAAAACAAGTGCAGAGCTGCTGATATTGCTAATCGGAAAGAGCAAAGAAAGCAGGCTCAAGTCTGAATAAAGCCATGGGATGAGTTATTTCTAGAGATTCTTGGCATGCGGTTTAAGTCTTTATGTAGCACGTTAGTGAAGCATAATGACGATTTTCTTTTGTTATTTCTGGCTTAACAGTTTTACATTTAGATATCTTATAACTATTAAGGCTTTGGGATAGCATGTTCAATCTTGCCTGTAATGCGGATTGACTCTTTGTAAACAATTTTACAAGATACATTAATAGATGAATCGGCAATTTTTCTTTTTCAAAGTTGTGTTATATCCTTGTATTTTCTGGCACACTTGCTTATCACTTCTTTCACTAAAAATATAGTTTAACACTCCAAGAGGAATACCATCCCCAAGCGAGTTGATTGACTGCAAGTGTAATTAAATAGGTGGAAATTGCATGGTGCATATGCCAATGGCTAAGAAAAAATTACTCTTACAAAGATTATTTTGTCAATTTCTCGAAGAAAACAATGCTACATTTTGAAATAGGATTTTTTAAATCGTGACATGTGCTTTAATAGAAACGTCACTTCAGCTCTGTCATTACATAAGATTTAACATGAGCAAAAGGGCTATTTTGGATACGGTATGTCATTCCTTTCCCCTATTAAATATGAAGAACATATATTCTCAAGTTGATAGAAAATGCAGGAACAATACACAACTATTTACACATTATGCTTTCTCGATTCTCTGAAAATGAACTCCAGTATGGCAATTTGAGCGCAGCTCATTCCGATGATTAATAATATGCCGTAAATAGAAAACATTACAATTCTATGCTCTGTTGAACAAACGGTGTGATGATTTCTGGTGTTTCTGCTTTTATAGTACTGTATATTACGTTCCAAAACGTGGAGCTGCCTTTCTATGGTGTCTATAGAATTTTCCACACTGTCTTGCAAGGGATCGGTTTTAGAGTCTCTCAGGTTTCTCTGCGCCTTTCTCGCCTTGCGTCTTTCATTTCGAATATCATCTTGGCGTTCACAATTGTACTTGAAGTCCAGATCAACAATCTTGTCGTGTGCTTTACCACCATAAAAGCAGATAGCATATTCTCCCTTATGTTGGCCTATAAATGACCATTCACCTTGACGTTCACCAGATCTCTCGATTATTGGCTTGTTTTTGTCATCAGGAGCAAATATTTCGTAGTTAACATCAAAGTCATTGCTCTCTCCTTGCTGTACTGCAAAATAATATGAGATTGTACAGTCAATTTCCGGAGTTAGCGTATATAAGCACTCCTTTCGACCTTTATTCAGTTCAAATGTCAACGGTGATGCCTCAGCAAAAAATTGTGCTAAAAAAAAAAACTGGAAGAAAAGTACACATAAATTGGACATGACGGAGTTTTTTAGTCAGTTCACAGTGTCCCTTCAAGTACGGTAACTATCAAGAGCCTTACCAGTTTCTGTCAAGATATTGTCCCCCCAAATTCTTTCATTGAGGAGAGGATTATGAAGAACGCGTTCTGTTTTAAAGAGAGAAAAATTCAGGTCAGGACGCGTTGGTCTCACCTTTGTTGACATAATGACCATGACAGTGTAGGAAGTCTAAGTAGTATGTGGAAACCTACGCGATCATACTGATACGTTCGTAAACTTTATCAACGAACGACGCTTTTTTTTTAAACCTCTATATAAGCATGTTTTTAGCTTGGGAAATTAAGGTGTAGCCCTGGTTTTGAAGATAATTAAGAATCTAATGGGGCAATGCTTGTGTAGATGACATTTTATAGAGTAAAATTACTTCCCGTTTAGCTCGATAAACGCCTTAGGCCTACATAAATCTTAAACATTTGTCCCCGGTCAGCTTTTAAATTATGTCTTCTTTGCCCTGGGGCGTCTTCTTGAACGGCATCAATTTAGTGAGTAGAAGAGCACTTCACATTTCCGCCTAAAATCAATGCAAGAACCATTAACAAAAAAAACCGCTCAGCAGGCGTAACGGGAAGTAACAGACTACCTTAAATTTTCAATAACAATTGTGCTATTATCTAATTTTCTTAGGAAAGAGGCAGTTTCGAAGTAGAACAATCATAATGACAAGCAAAACGAAGAATATCGATGATATACCTCCAGAAATCAAAGAAGAGATGATACAGCTCTATCATGATCTACCGGGTATAGAAAATGAATATAAACTCATAGACAAGATCGGTGAGGGAACATTTTCGTCAGTGTATAAAGCCAAAGATATCACTGGGAAAATAACAAAAAAATTTGCATCACATTTTTGGAATTATGGTTCGAACTATGTTGCTTTGAAGAAAATATACGTTACCTCGTCACCGCAAAGAATTTATAATGAGCTCAACCTGCTGTACATAATGACGGGATCTTCGAGAGTAGCCCCTCTATGTGATGCAAAAAGGGTGCGAGATCAAGTCATTGCTGTTTTACCGTACTATCCCCACGAGGAGTTCCGAACTTTCTACAGGGATCTACCAATCAAGGGAATCAAGAAGTACATTTGGGAGCTACTAAGAGCATTGAAGTTTGTTCATTCGAAGGGAATTATTCATAGAGACATCAAACCGACAAATTTTTTATTTAATTTGGAATTGGGGCGTGGAGTGCTTGTTGATTTTGGTCTAGCCGAGGCTCAAATGGATTATAAAAGCATGATATCTAGTCAAAACGATTACGACAATTATGCAAATACAAACCATGATGGTGGATATTCAATGAGGAATCACGAACAATTTTGTCCATGCATTATGCGTAATCAATATTCTCCTAACTCACATAACCAAACACCTCCTATGGTCACCATACAAAATGGCAAGGTCGTCCACTTAAACAATGTAAATGGGGTGGATCTGACAAAGGGTTATCCTAAAAATGAAACGCGTAGAATTAAAAGGGCTAATAGAGCAGGGACTCGTGGATTTCGGGCACCAGAAGTGTTAATGAAGTGTGGGGCTCAAAGCACAAAGATTGATATATGGTCCGTAGGTGTTATTCTTTTAAGTCTTTTGGGCAGAAGATTTCCAATGTTCCAAAGTTTAGATGATGCGGATTCTTTGCTAGAGTTATGTACTATTTTTGGTTGGAAAGAATTAAGAAAATGCGCAGCGTTGCATGGATTGGGTTTCGAAGCTAGTGGGCTCATTTGGGATAAACCAAACGGATATTCTAATGGATTGAAGGAATTTGTTTATGATTTGCTTAATAAAGAATGTACCATAGGTACGTTCCCTGAGTACAGTGTTGCTTTTGAAACATTCGGATTTCTACAACAAGAATTACATGACAGGATGTCCATTGAACCTCAATTACCTGACCCCAAGACAAATATGGATGCTGTTGATGCCTATGAGTTGAAAAAGTATCAAGAAGAAATTTGGTCCGATCATTATTGGTGCTTCCAGGTTTTGGAACAATGCTTCGAAATGGATCCTCAAAAGCGTAGTTCAGCAGAAGATTTACTGAAAACCCCGTTTTTCAATGAATTGAATGAAAACACATATTTACTGGATGGCGAGAGTACTGACGAAGATGACGTTGTCAGCTCAAGCGAGGCAGATTTGCTCGATAAGGATGTTCTCCTAATATCTGAATAGCAAAGTGATAAATTACTGCTAGTCTGAAATAATTTCCTTTTCTTTGGAAAGAGAATTTTAAAAGTACTTACATATTTGCATAGTGAAAGATTTAAATAAAAATTTCTTAAAGTGAAACGGTTTAGCATAATTGGTGGCATGCGCTTAAGATAGTGCCAAATACCAAAAGGCACAGGTGCAGACGATACTTAAACAATAGTGCTACTACGCCACTTCGTGAAAGCTAATATCTCTTTACCTTGCATTTGGGCATGTTGCAAACAGGAGGATCAAAATACAAATGGAATCAAGAATGCTCTTCTGGTATGATACTTTTTGTTTTTCTTTTGAGCCCATGCGTACATTTGAGCTGTTGAAACAGTCAAAAATAAAACGGCAAATAAATTGAACTTGAACACAAAAGTAAACCAAATCCAAGACCAAACTTCAAAAGTATAGTTGGGAGCAACAAAAAGATTGAAAATACCTTGATTCAATGGGACACGGATCTTAGCGTTACCATGCTTCTTTTGATAGTCACCCCATAGGCGCAATTTAATGTGGCAATAAAAGTTCCATAGTTCTGAAAGCACGAAAAGACCAATTAATGTACTCAAGTCATCCAATTTCAAATATGAATAGTATTTGAATAACTTAGCATTCCCAAAGGGGAAGCCGTAGCCAAAGTAACCGAATGAAATGAGACCGCTTAGAACCCAGTAATGGAAACAATTTTTGAACAGGTTGAAAATTGGCATAGTAGCTAAAGAGAATTGGTGAACAAATAAGGTTTCAAATAATCTCTTTCCATAATGTCCTAAAATTAAAAAATATGCAACCCTGTTTAAAAATGGATTATAGTCGGAGCTAGCACTGTGCCATCTATCAACAACTGTGGGAATGGTAGATAGATAATAAAAAAGGGAGTGAACCAAGACTGGACCCAAATACTCACAAAAGAAGACTAATCTCCATGAAATTTGGGGACCCAAATCTTTGATGAAGAATTCCATTGAGTCATCAGCCTCTTCTTGAAAAAACGATTCTGAAATAACCGGAACTTGTTTAGATTCCTTTTTGTAGGTTAATCTTATCCTGTACTTGCTGATATTGTGGTTATTAGCAGAGATTTTTTTCAAAACATCATCTAAAGTAGGCTTTTTGGATAAGTCAATTTCAGTGTCCCTTAACCCTTTAGAGCGGCTTTTTATGGTGATAGGCATTTTCAAATTAAATTCAAAATATGTATCTCTCTCAAATAGCTCAATTGGTTTCTAGATAGCTAAATAGAATATAATCTTACTGTCCTCCGTTCTGTAAAATTCACGCTCTTAGTCCCTTTTCATAATTCCTTAACTTTTTGCGTACAAAATGATATGTTTATTATATTTTTCTTTTTTTTTTTTCAAATTTTTTCTTTTTCTTGAAAAATTTTTCAAATTGGAAAGCTCATCTCTCTTGAATGTATAATACTTTCTTCCTCTAACTTTCAAAAAGTTTTACATAGCCAAGAAGTTTTCCTTACATCGGTATACTACTGTTATATAAGTTATTCTTCGAGAAACAATTAGATATCATTCATCGGATAAATCTAAGTTGCCCATTGCTTTCAATAACTCCGATCAAATTAACTCAAATCAACTAAAACAGTAATGTCATTCAGACCAGGTAGCAGAGGTGGTTCCCGTGGAGGTTCCAGAGGTGGCTTCGGTGGTAGAGGCGGTTCCCGTGGTGGTGCTCGCGGTGGTTCCAGAGGTGGCTTCGGTGGTAGAGGCGGTTCTCGTGGTGGTGCCCGTGGTGGTTCCAGAGGCGGCTTCGGTGGTAGAGGCGGTTCTCGTGGTGGTGCCCGTGGTGGCTCCAGAGGTGGTAGAGGTGGCGCTGCTGGTGGTGCCCGTGGTGGTGCCAAGGTCGTTATTGAACCACATAGACATGCCGGTGTTTACATTGCTAGAGGTAAAGAAGATTTGCTAGTTACCAAGAACATGGCCCCAGGTGAATCAGTTTATGGTGAAAAGAGAATCTCCGTTGAAGAACCATCTAAGGAAGATGGTGTCCCACCAACCAAGGTCGAATACCGTGTATGGAACCCATTCAGATCTAAGTTGGCTGCCGGTATTATGGGTGGTCTAGATGAATTATTTATTGCCCCAGGCAAGAAAGTTTTATATTTAGGTGCTGCTTCCGGTACTTCTGTTTCTCACGTTTCAGATGTTGTTGGTCCAGAAGGTGTTGTCTACGCCGTAGAATTTTCTCACAGACCAGGCAGAGAATTGATTTCTATGGCAAAGAAGAGACCTAATATCATCCCAATCATTGAAGATGCTAGACACCCACAAAAATACAGAATGTTGATTGGTATGGTTGACTGTGTCTTCGCAGATGTTGCCCAGCCTGATCAAGCTCGTATTATTGCATTGAACTCTCATATGTTCTTGAAGGACCAAGGTGGTGTTGTTATCTCCATTAAGGCTAACTGTATTGATTCTACTGTAGACGCGGAAACCGTTTTTGCTAGAGAAGTTCAAAAGTTACGTGAGGAACGTATTAAGCCATTAGAACAATTGACTTTAGAGCCATATGAAAGAGACCATTGTATCGTCGTTGGTAGATACATGAGAAGCGGTTTGAAGAAATAAGTTGAATAAAGGAAATTAGTCAAAAGTTTCTGGTAGCTTGCTCAATTATTAGCAGAATAATTGTTTCGTTTATATATATTTCCCCCATTCAGTTTCACTTCCTATTTGAAGTTTTTGTAACCCTCGACTTTGTAAAATAGATATTACTAAATTCTTTTAGAGAACAAAAGTATTGTACGTATTCGCCATATAAAAAAAAAAGAGTATATGTGGTGACTTTTTGGTCATTAATTGTTAAGAGCAAGCAAGTAGAAATCATAATCATATTTCGAGTTTTTTAAAGGTAGGAACAATATCGATAAGCTGTTCTCCAGTCTCGACACTGTTTGATGACCATATATCATTAATTCTTGTAACACTACATCATAGATTTCTCTTTATCCTTGGATTGAATCTGAAAAAATTTTGATAGAGTCTTTTGTTCAAAGTGTCACTTCTTCATCTGTCACTCTTACGTATTTTTTTTTTTTTGGCTTTGCCCATAAGAAACATCACTGTATACGCAAGGTCGCAATATTTACTATTTAACATGGATGAGAGGCAGTGTGCGACCAAAACGAAGACTTAATCATTAAGAAGAGCGTGTGTTGCGTTGATTGGTAATAACCAAGTCGAAATTTGCACTAGGAGCTTCAGTCTAGGAGTGAACTTTTGAAAAGATTTCAGTCCAAAAATTATTATTTGGAACGCGGAGCTCCTCTAATAGTCGAAATAATAGAATGCATAGCGATACTAACGGTCGAACAAAGAGCAATAATAGCCCATCAGACAATAATCCAAATGAGACAGTTATATTAATAGATAGTGATAAGGAAGAAGACGCTTCTATTCGCGAGGCTAACCTTCCTGTGAGGTTGTACCCAGACAGACGGGTAGGGAGACGACGTGATGCTTTAAATAGGTTTGTGAGGTCAGATTCAAGGAGCAGGAATTCTCAACGGACTCACATAACAGCAAGCTCTGAGCGCCCTGATTTTCAAGCTAATAACGACGATATCACTATAATACGAGAAGTTGGACGGTTTTTTGGAGACGATGGACCTATTGATCCTTCTGCACATTACGTCGATCTTGATCAGGAGCCAGGTTCTGAAACGTTAGAAACTCCAAGAACAATACAAGTAGATAACACAAACGGGTACTTGAATGATAATGGTAATAACAATGAAAGTGATGATGGCCTGACAATAGTTGAAGAGAGAACAACACGACCCAGAGTGACACTGAACCTGCCAGGCGGGGAGAGGCTTGAGGTAACTGCGACGACAACAGACATACCGATAAGAAGGTCATTTGAATTCCAAGAAGATCTAGGCGCATCACGCAGGCAGTTACTGAGAAGGAGTGCTACAAGAGCCCGTAATTTATTTGTGGACCGGTCTGATGAAAACGATGAAGATTGGACAGATGATACCCATAATTTACCAGAAGCTATTCAAAGGGCTCGTAGGGAGAGCCGTATGCGAATGAGCAGACGGATTGCAGAAAGACAACGTAGGGTACAACAGCAAAGGGTGTCCAGTGACGAAAATATAAGTACATCTATTAGGTTACAATCAATCAGGGAACGAATACAATCATATACGCCTGATATTCGTAGTGCTTTTCATCGTGCAGAGTCACTGCATGAATTCAGGTCTATTTTACAAAATGTTGCTCCAATTACTTTGCAAGAATGTGAAGAAGAACTAATGGCACTCTTCACTGAGTTCAGAAATCAACTGCTGCAGAATTGGGCCATTGATAGGGTCAGAAATACTCAGGAAGAGGCCTTGAGACTTCACCGAGAAGCATTGGAAAGACAAGAAAGAACGGCAGGAAGAGTTTTCCATCGTGGCACATTACGTGAATCAATCACAAACTATCTTAATTTCAATGGAGAGGATGGGTTCTTAAGTCGTTTGTGGAGTGGCCCAGCATTGAGCGATGCTGACGAGGAACGACACACTCAAAATATCATTGATATGATCCAAGAGAGAGAAGAACGAGAGCGGGATGTGGTCATGAAGAATCTAATGAACAAAACCAGAGCCCAACAGGAAGAATTCGAAGCTAGGGCAGCCAGCCTACCCGAAGGTTATAGCGCGTCATTTGATACTACGCCAAAAATGAAATTAGACATTACGAAAAATGGTAAAGAAGAAACCATCATTGTGACAGATGACGATTTAGCAAAAACACTCGAGGATATTCCTGTTTGTTGCTTGTGTGGCGCAGAATTGGGGGTCGGAATACCGGATGATTTTACTGGAATCAGTCAAAAGGATCGTGGTGTTTCATTTGAAGGGTTAGTGTCAAAATACAAATTCCACTGCCCCTACCAAACCCTAGCCAGACCATCAATGCTTGATAGAGATTTATCAAAACGAACGTTTATTGCATCGTGTGGTCATGCATTTTGTGGTAGGTGTTTCGCCAGGATTGACAATGCAAAAAAAAAATCTAAGATGCCCAAAAAGAAACTAGCTCAACTAAAGGGTTCGGCTCATCCGGATAATTATGGCCCCAAATTATGTCCCGCAGATTCTTGTAAGAAGCTTATTCGTTCAAGAGGCAGGTTGAAGGAGGTTTACTTCTAGCACGCGGTTTAATTTTTATAAGGGCATTTTCGAACTTATCATCATTATATATTATCTACTTGCATGAACACTTTAATCACGCTTATTTAATTAAGATTAAAAGATCAGAGGTGCAATTGTGCTTTGTTTTATATAGTGGATTTGTGTGAAAGGGTTTGCTCCCACAAGATATGGAGATACTCTAAAACAGCATATCCAAAGTACAGCATAAACATAAACCCGCTAGACAGCCCGCTAGACAGTCTTCATTTCCAGAACTGGCCGGTTGTTGTTGGACATAAATGGGCTGCTGTGGGTGTTGTTGGTAATATTGGGGCTGCTGTTGCTGATAGTATTGAGGTTGTTGCTGATACTGCTGCTGCTGCTGTTGAGGTGGATAATAGTTCTGTTGGCTTTGCGATGGAGCGTAACCTCTAGACGCCGTTTCATATCCTGGTGGTGGAGCGCTAGGACGAGAATACTGAATCGAAAGTGATGTAATGAAAATACAAGGGCTCGTTAGTACGATGTGATCTTCTAAAGGCAAAACTTGTAAAATTAACGTACGCTTTGTTTGGAGGCAGAGTTTCCGTAATAATCTTGAGCTGACATGAGATGTGTATTTGCTTGGTTTATGGGCTATTGTATGGGTTTGTCTTAATATCCTTTTCGGTTGCGTAAATACTTTTTATATTTCAATATTTCACGATGCCGCTGATAGCATCGTTTAATACGAAAACTTCGAGCCATTTACCAAGAAATATTCTGGACTAGGTGGAAGGAAGCTTCGAGAACTCACCGTGGCTATTCAAGGCTGATGGACATATGTACTGGGCTGAGCTTAAGATCTCCCATTACTGCTCCGTGGGGTTTTATGTGAAATGTGGCGTTTCAGCAGTTTTTAGTTGGCTAATTTCCTAAAAGTAGTAATTAGTTTCTTATGATGGATTTAATGGCGTAGTTCATCCGCGTTTAATTTAACTAGAGGATAATCTACTTGCAGCATGAATGAAAATAGTAAGCCAGTAAGGATGCACTGACAGACTCAGCTACCGATTAGTGTTGTTGACTTTTCCGCAAGATCCTTTTCTCCCTCTTTGGACCTAGTCATCCCTCCACACAAGATTCGCTCTTAAGTAGTGGCGCAGGCTGTTCGCTTTTAAGCATAGTGCTTAATGTCGAAGGCTTTATAGATCCCAAATACTACGCCTTGAGAAATTGAATGCACTAGCAGTTAGTTAACTTTCTGGAACGCGCATGACGCGTCCCGGGGCGCCTGAGGCGGAGCGTTCGCGAAATCGGGAAAACATTATACTGGGAAAGATCACTATCTATTCTCTAAATGAACTTTTAAGCAAATTATCGTAAGATAGAAAAGACGAAACCTTAGCAACCTAGCGGTTTAATATAGAAACAATTTTATTATGATACCTTCCAATAAGAGAAATGCTAGAATTTTAAGCATTACAACGCTATTATTGTTGTTAGTGTTTTTCGTAGCGCAAAATGCGAACTTCTTGACGGTAGAGATAAAAGAGGAAACTTCTAAAGCATTTAGTACTAATATGGACAATATGGCTGGAGGATCTTCCAGGGAATATGCTGCTATGCCGACTTCTACCACGAATAAGGGGAGCTCTGAAGTAGACGAAGAAATTAATGAAATAAAACAGAAGGTGGGACTCCAACAGCCCATAGCATCGGTTGATGATAGTTTGTCGGCCATTAAAAACGATAAAGGGTCGCGAATAACCAAAGCTTTTAATGTTCAAAAAGAATACTCCCTCATACTAGACTTGTCTCCGATTATAATATTTAGTAAAAGCACCTGTTCATATAGCAAGGGCATGAAGGAACTGCTTGAAAATGAGTATCAGTTTATCCCAAACTACTATATTATAGAACTTGACAAACATGGACATGGGGAAGAGCTGCAAGAATATATCAAGTTGGTGACCGGTAGAGGAACTGTTCCAAACCTTTTGGTTAATGGAGTATCAAGAGGAGGTAATGAAGAAATCAAGAAACTGCACACTCAAGGGAAACTTTTAGAATCATTACAAGTCTGGAGTGATGGTAAATTCTCGGTTGAGCAACGTGAAAAACCTTCCAATAATTGAAATTGTTACAAAAAGGAAAGAAGAAAAAATTAAGAATAAATATATAAATAAAGAGGTCGTGAATGATTAGGTCGTGAAATGCAGTGTAGTTGGAAAGGCGTAGTTTTCCTAGCACAAGGCGTTTCGGAGTTGGAATAAAGAAGCTATCACCAACGAAGAAGCTTTTTTGTCCAAGACATCTCTTAAAAGGGTTGTGAAAACATAAAACGCTTAATGCCTTCATATATACATATATAAGTTTATGGTTTCGATGTTTACAATAACTTCTATCCTTTGCTGGTCCATGCACTTCACCTTGGTAAGTTATGCAACGCACTTTTGTCTACGCCTGCATTCGATATAAAGGGTAAGCTGCCGAGATAACTTTTGTATCTTCCGTGTCTGCAGATAAAAAAATAATGCATTCTTCAAAAACTTTGTACAATATCGGGAGAGTTTAACAAGCAAAGTGGCAATACAGATTATAAAAATATGAAAGTTAAAATAAACGAAGTGCACAGTGTGTTTGCTTGGTCATGGCACATCCCTAGCACATCTGATGAGGACGCAGCCAATAACGATCCAATTGGCAATGATGAAGACGAGGATGTCTGTGGTATCTGTCGTGCCAGTTATAACGGTACCTGTCCAAGCTGTAAATTTCCAGGCGATCAATGCCCTTTAGTGATTGGGCTATGTCATCATAACTTCCATGATCATTGTATATACCGTTGGCTTGATACACCAACCTCAAAAGGACTGTGTCCGATGTGTAGGCAAACTTTCCAGCTACAGAAGGGTCTAGCAATTAATGACGCTCATGTCCAAAAGTTCGTTGAAATAGTTTCAAGAAGAAGAGAAGAAATGATAGAGGAGGGCGTCGCAGAAGAGTTTGTGGACTTTGATGAACCAATAAGGCAAAACACCGATAACCCAATCGGTAGACAGCAAGTTGATACCATCCTGGACGAAGACTTTTTGTTACGATAAAAAAGAAACTTAGAAATCACAATTAGCTATATTTCCATACGGTTCTTTTCTTGTGAACGCTGTTAACATTCTGTATACTTAAATGAAAATTTAATATTGATTTTTTCTTGTTGCAGCTAAAGATAAAAAAATTTTCTTTTCCAATCGTTGAATAGATGTACTGTAGCCGGAACTGAAGTTAAGGTTGTTAGATTGAAAAAGAACAACAGTGTACTAATCATGCTAACGATGACAGCGGTATCGTTGCATACTTAGAATACATAAAAATATGCTTCCAATCGGATTTGAACCGATGATCTCCACATTACTAGTGTGGCGCCTTACCAACTTGGCCATAGAAGCTTCTGATTTGTGTTCATTTGATTGTAAGTTAGAGTATTTCAAGCTCTAACTCAATTATGTGAACTTTCATAAAATTGTGTTATTTTTGAGAAATATGTGAGTTGTTAGATAATTGTTGGGATTCCATTGTTGCTAAAGGCTATAATATTGGTATACAGAATATACTAGAAGTTCTCCTCGAGGATATAGGAATCCACAAAAGGGAATCGATAGTTCTACATAATGTTATTATTTTATCTTCTTTCCTTTTATGCGTTGTCATTCATTATCCTATTACATTATCAATCCTTGCATTTCAGCTTCCATTAGATCGGATGACTGTTTCTCAATCTTTATGTCATCTTCTTACACCGCATGTGATAATATAATATTAAATAGATGATATTAGAGTTCAATTCCAACAATTTTCATTCTAGATAGCGGGAATATTACTGGGTATTCAGTATATCACAACGTCTCTTACAAGATAGAGGATACTACAAGAGGGAAGCAAGAATCATACATGGTAATGTTGTTTTTTCTTCCCCACATTTTTTGTTATCATTCGTTATTTATTATATTTTCAATGCTTGCATTTGCAGCTTCCATCTCATCTGATGACTGTTTCTCAATTCTTATAGTGTGTTATCATGTACGGTATTAGATGATGACATAAGGTTATGAGAAATTGTCGTCGAAGTTAAAGGAAGCTGTATTCTGTATACATAATACTATAGAATTTACAAACAGTGGAATTGCAACAATTATCAAATTATTCACCTAATAATCACCTTTAACATTCAGGGAGGTTTATTTTTGCTTCCGAAATTTTTACAGTCTACAGGGAAGAAATAAATATTTAGTTGAGAAAGTTTTGTTTATTTGTAAGTTATTAATTTGAAAAATAAATACCATAACTAGCGCAAAGCTTATAAAAGAGATGTTTGTTGAAAAATGCAGAAACCCCATATATAAAACCATGAAATGTCACAATGGACATGATGTACATTCTTGGAGATAACATCATATTCGAAATATTCAATATGCCCAATTGGTACCTGTTCTCCATACCCCATTATATGATACAAATGATCTGCCCCTATTCTAACACTGTGCTAGCAACATAGCAATTATACTAAATTTTTTCAGTCACTATGCAATACATGTAATCTCTCAACTACCAAGCAGTCATTATTCTATTAATATATATTTGTGCTTGGAAGTATTGTTTCACTTCTCAGAGGCCTTTCTTGACATGTTATAGTTTTTTAGGTACCTTCTAATCCTGTAAATTTATACAAAAATTGGTATATAATGGCTACCTCCGGAAATTTTAACAACTTTTGGGTCACACTATTACTGTGTATACTTCCTTTAGAGATCTCAAGCATTACTGAAAGATAACCTGAGGAAAAACATAGCGCGTCTACGGATGTGTAATACTCGCTGGATTTCCTGGTAAAAACTACTGTACATTTATCAGCTGCCTCTGCCAATGCTATTGAGAACCGTAGGTTCATTAGAATTACTTCATTCAACGGAAAACGTCACTATACCTGCCGCTTGTGTGTCGCGTCAGTAACGCCTTGACAGAAAAAGAAAGAAAAGAATATGACCGACCGATCGATGTATTATTATTATTGAACTGATTATAAAAAATTGGAACGTCGTAGAATCAGAAATCATAAGACAATGGCCAACTATGCCAAATCACACATCAATATTTAACCGAGATAGCAAAAGAAAATAAATTTCGATTATTTTTAAAATGTAACTGACAGTTTTTGGCACTTGTGGACTTCCTCTTTCCGGCAGATAGCAAAACCAACGGTAGAATGGCCCCGAAATTTAAATTTTATTTCATTGTGTGCTTGAGCGTGGCCTTTTTTTTTTTTTTTTTACATATCACAAACAATTCACACATTACCACACATACCATAAGCTAACGTATGCGGTGCAAAGTTCACTATTAGGCGCTTAAAGGCTTGGAACGAAATGACTTCTGGCTTTTGTTTCCTATACACATTCTTAGCAAAACTTTTGGTGTTGTAACAAGCAATGAGATAGAGAAAGAAATATATCCATCAATGGAAGAAATAGGCAGACGTCGGTAATTTTATTCTATTGAAAATATGCAAAAGTGACAGTATAAATTGAAGTAACTAATTTTACATCTAGTAAGCTGCTGTTGAAGAATTGAATAGTATCGCAGTATTTATTTTGTATACCCTTAGAATACACATACTTGGTGTTAGAAGCCATCTAATACACTATATAACTCGGGGATTAAATCATCTTGGAAGAGCGAATCTAGTTCAGGATCGCCTGTCGTAAAGTTCGAGGATAAGGACATCGAATTTAGTAGTAGTCCTAATGACTCGATGTTATTGTCTAAAATTTGTTCAATTTCTTTTCCTGATTTATCATCGTCTTCTTGAATAGGTAAACAGTAATATTTACCAAAGTTCAGGAGGGTTAGGATGGTGTGAAAAATTATAGGAAGGAACATCAAGAAAGTGCTTGAAATATTTTTCTTGGATTATGGAAGTATCAAGAACGATATTATTTCAATAATGTGATGGTTTATATCTTTGCATACAATAGATTTTGTGATACTTTTTTTATGTAATGGTCCCGTAACCCCGTCGCTCTTTCCCTTTTAATTTTGCCCGATCCACTTTCTATGCCGGTAGTTTAGCCGCCAAGTGCTATTTTCAAACGAATCAATAGTAGCGGCTGCAACTTTGAAAAAGAAAGAAACAAAATTATGCGCTAGTTTTCCATTTCTTGTATTCTTTTTTCTTTTGCGGTGGTAATTACGGGAATTTAGTGATGTTGGAACGAGAGTAATTAATAGTGACATGAGTTGCTATGGTAACAATCTAATGCTTACACCGTATATTAATGTACACCTCGTATACGTTTAAGTGTGATTGCACCTATTGCAGAAGGAATGTTAAACGAGAAGCTCAGACAATACTGAAGCTGTGCTAAAGATCTATTAATTGAACATGATATGGTAGGTACATATATGAGGAATATGAGTCGTCACATCAATGTATAGTAACTACCGGAATCACTATTATATTGGTCATGATTAATATGACCAATCGGCGTGTGTTTTATATACCTCTCTTATTTAGTATAAGAAGATCAATACTTATTTCTTCATTAATACTATTTTTTACCTCTAACTATCAACAAGTGATAATTGTTGGAATTCCATTGTTAATAAAGGCAATAATATTATGTATACAGAATACAGCTTCCTCTAACTTCTATGACAGTTTCTCATACCTTATGTCATCATCTAACATTGTACATTATAATATACTCGTAGTAAGACTACTAGTTGAGAGAGAATAGTTGATTTTTATTCTAACAAATAATATTCCAGCAGGTTTACATATTCCTAGGTTTGGGATATATCTTAAGTCAATAATTCATCATTAGTAAGGCAACTTGGCCGAGTGGTTAAGGCGAAAGATTAGAAATCTTTTGGGCTTTGCCCGCGCAGGTTCGAGTCCTGCAGTTGTCGTCATTTTTATATTCCCAATATTTTTATCACTCCGGGTAACGAGTTATTAACGGTTTTTCTCCGGTGGCAAATGTCTCTTTTCTTTTACCTAAAAGAAGGTTAATGTGAATATTAGTGAATATGATGCGTATCAGTGTCAAGCTTACAGTCAATTCAAGTTAAAGAAGAGACAGCGTTTTTAATAGAAAATAAAATGGGACAAGGTGTATCATCTGGACAAGACAAAAAGAAGAAGAAGGGATCTAATCAGAAACCCAAATATGAACCTCCCGTTCAATCTAAATTTGGTCGTAAGAAAAGAAAGGGAGGTCCAGCTACTGCTGAAAAATTACCCAACATATATCCAAGTACTCGTTGTAAGTTAAAGCTTCTAAGGATGGAACGAATTAAAGACCATTTGTTATTAGAAGAAGAATTTGTCTCTAACTCTGAAATTTTAAAACCCTTTGAAAAGAAGCAGGAGGAGGAAAAGAAACAATTGGAAGAAATACGTGGAAATCCATTGAGCATTGGGACCCTTGAAGAAATTATAGACGATGATCATGCGATAGTGACAAGTCCAACTATGCCTGATTATTATGTATCTATCTTATCCTTTGTCGATAAAGAGTTACTAGAGCCTGGATGTTCTGTGTTATTGCATCATAAAACCATGTCCATCGTAGGTGTTTTACAGGATGACGCCGATCCAATGGTTTCGGTCATGAAAATGGATAAGTCGCCAACAGAATCATACAGTGATATTGGTGGCTTAGAATCTCAAATTCAAGAAATAAAAGAGTCTGTAGAGTTACCGTTAACACACCCCGAACTGTATGAAGAGATGGGTATCAAACCTCCCAAGGGTGTGATTCTTTATGGTGCACCCGGTACAGGTAAGACATTGCTAGCAAAGGCTGTTGCAAATCAAACATCTGCCACATTCTTAAGGATTGTTGGCTCAGAGTTAATTCAAAAATATTTGGGGGATGGTCCTAGGTTGTGTAGGCAAATTTTCAAAGTAGCGGGTGAGAATGCACCAAGTATTGTATTTATTGATGAAATAGACGCCATTGGTACTAAAAGATATGACTCCAATAGTGGTGGTGAGAGAGAAATTCAGAGAACCATGCTGGAATTGCTGAACCAGCTGGACGGGTTCGACGACAGAGGGGATGTGAAGGTGATTATGGCCACTAACAAAATCGAGACTCTTGACCCAGCATTAATCAGGCCTGGGAGAATTGATCGTAAAATCTTATTTGAAAACCCTGATCTAAGTACTAAGAAAAAAATTTTAGGGATTCACACTTCCAAGATGAATTTAAGTGAGGACGTTAATCTTGAAACTTTAGTAACAACAAAGGATGATTTGTCAGGCGCCGATATCCAGGCAATGTGTACAGAAGCAGGTTTGTTAGCCCTTAGAGAGAGAAGAATGCAAGTTACAGCGGAGGATTTTAAACAAGCCAAGGAGAGAGTCATGAAAAATAAAGTTGAGGAAAATTTAGAAGGTTTATACTTGTGATGTGCCCATTTACATTTTTCTATAATAGATTTACGTATATAAGTAATGCTTCAACAAAGCTTAATATGTGTACATTTTGTATCACGTGCAATATTTGTTTCAAAAACTTAATATAGGTAGGGCGTCGGGGCCTTCGCGAATTCTAACTGCAAAGGAAAACTGGTGAACACATCTGAGAGGGTTTGTTGTCCTAATTTTATAGGAAACTAAAACTCAAAAGACAAAGTATACCTTTGCAAATTGAAAGCTTAGTTAAACATTATTATTCGTGTGTTTGAGGTCACTTTTTTTCGTCTTAAACAGCTCTCAAAGTTGTCTCAAAATTTTTATCCGGATTCCTTTACATTAACAGACCCCAAACACAACAAGTTTTGATAGTTTAAGTAAGTGAACGCTTATTTTTGTTGTCGTTGAAAAGAAAATAAATAGGCAGTATTATCAATTAGGAGGTGAGTTAAATTCCATTCTATACCGAGTATACGAGATTTTGCACATTCTTACTTCATATATCATTTAGGCACTGCATTTATCTTTTAAAAATCATTATAATGAGTAATCATTCTGAAATCTTAGAAAGGCCAGAAACACCATATGACATAACTTATAGAGTAGGTGTGGCGGAAAATAAAAACTCGAAATTTCGGAGGACAATGGAAGATGTTCATACGTATGTTAAAAACTTTGCTTCAAGATTAGATTGGGGATATTTCGCGGTGTTTGATGGACATGCTGGGATTCAGGCCTCCAAATGGTGTGGTAAACATCTTCATACAATTATAGAGCAAAACATTTTGGCAGATGAAACACGAGATGTTAGAGATGTATTGAACGATTCATTCCTAGCCATTGACGAAGAAATTAATACAAAACTTGTAGGAAATAGTGGATGTACTGCTGCTGTTTGCGTATTACGTTGGGAGCTTCCGGATTCAGTTTCTGATGATTCAATGGATTTAGCCCAACACCAAAGAAAGTTATATACAGCAAATGTTGGTGATTCTCGAATAGTATTGTTTAGAAACGGGAACAGCATAAGACTGACTTATGATCATAAGGCATCTGACACTTTGGAGATGCAGAGAGTTGAACAAGCAGGTGGCCTGATAATGAAAAGTCGTGTAAATGGTATGCTGGCAGTGACGAGATCGTTAGGGGATAAATTTTTTGATAGTTTAGTAGTGGGCAGCCCATTTACCACGAGCGTAGAAATAACTTCTGAGGACAAATTTTTAATCCTAGCGTGTGATGGATTATGGGATGTTATTGATGATCAAGATGCATGCGAATTAATCAAGGATATTACTGAACCTAATGAAGCTGCAAAAGTCTTGGTTAGATATGCTTTGGAAAATGGCACAACAGATAATGTAACGGTCATGGTTGTCTTCCTCTAAGAAGGATCCGTTATAAACCGCGCAAAAATTATGCATAGACATAGAGATATGCAATGTGTATGTGTGTATGTATGTATATGTATAAACGTACCAAATCTATTTTGCATGCATCTCTCACATGACGAATGAGGTTTTAGTAGAATAGGATTCCAGATTTTTAAACTGGAGAACATATTCTATCATATATATACCAATTAAATTCACGTAGCGAATGCACAACACGGTTTACAAGTCAATAGTTAACAATAGGAAGACCAAGCTATATATTGAAGCCGCTGAGGTCTAATTCGCCATTATCTCCAGTGGTCGACCAGTCAATATTAAGGTCGTTGAAATCATTTAATGTCAAGTATTCTTCACCGTTGTCGGCTGGAGGAGGGTTATCTCCAGGATTGGAAACAACGGTCGTTGGTAAATCATTATTAACTATATTTTCATTATCATTTCCGGTAGTGATAGAATTGTTCTTGTTATTGCTGTCGTTGTTGGTGGTATTGTTATTGTCGTTCCCACTGTTGTTGTTGTTGTTGTTGCCGTTATCGTCATTGTTGTTATTGTTATTATTATTATTATTGTTGTTCTTCTCACTGCTGTTGTTGTTGTTCTCGTTGTCCTCGTTGTTGTTCTTATTCTTTTCATCGCCGTTGTTATTTTTGTTGCTTTCGTTGTTGTTATCCTTGCCGTTCTTGGTGCTATTGATATTATTATTTATGTTGTTTTCAATAGAAGAAATATTTATGTCATTGTAGTTGTTACCTGAGTCATTATCGTCAAAGCCTTTGGTTTCGTCCACCGTGGCATTGAAGGCTGTGGAGTCAAAACCAGTACTGTCAAGGCCTGAAAACATCGAAATATCCATAGAGTTTAAATCGTTGAACATTACATCCGAGGGTTGGGCCTGCTGGCTTTGGATTCGAGTAGTGGTTAAGGGAGAAAATGCGGCACCGTTATTAGCAGCATTTGCGTTCTCAAGTTGTGTTTGACTGGATGATTGAAGAGATCCAAGTTCTTGATAATTCTCTTTGGAACCGTTGGCATCCGTTGTGTTCGCAGGTGCTGTTGTGGAGAAGTTCAAACCAAGGCCATTTTTTTCCTTTGAATTTTGCTGGAGTTGCTGCTGTTGGGAGGCTTCTTCGAGTTCTTGTCGCTTTTTTAATTCTTCTTGTTCTCTAACCTTCCTCATATTTTCTTGTTCAGCCCTCTTTTTTTCAGCTTCCTCTCTTTCTTTCTCCTTTTCTTTTCCGAGTGCAGTAAGAGTTTCTAAATATGAAGAACTCTGGCTTAGAGAAGTCTCTAAATCATCTAAAATTCCATGAAATAATTTAACCTTCTCTTTCAATAATTTTTGCTGAGATTGACTGAAACCATTGACGAGATAAGAATCTAGTTGTACATTTTTTAACTGTTGTTGCATCATCATTTCTGCTCCAACTTTTAGGATGTCATCGAAGCAAACAGTAAGCTTATTTTTATACGTCATTGTTCTGGTATTGCTCCCCCGTTCAGAGAAATTGGCTGTGTGAACAGACGAAACTGGGCTATTTTGTACTACCATTACTTTCAGACGGGCAGTTTATTTGGGAGGATCCGCCTTCAAATTTAAACTATCTTGAGACCAGAACATCTATTGAAATTTTGGTGAATATTCCAGCAACCCTCTCTATCCCGCTTTGAATTTCTTGATGTCATTGGAAACATTTAACTTTTCTCGTTACAAGCGGGTAATATCCTAATCATTGTAATTAAGACGTTGCTTCCCTGGGAAGAAAATAGTATAAACATAAGATATAATAGTTTTTAAAATGGTCAACGTATGCGATGCACAACTAAAAGGTACCAATTCATTAAATATTATAATATTTACTTCTTACTATTACACGAAAGACAAGTGTGAAATGCCTAGGAGATTGATGATTGACAAGCTCTGGCCTTGCAATAAAAATACTTATACACAACTTCAAATAATATAGAAAAGAAAGAAGACTATAAGCTAAAAATGTAGACAACCTCATTTAAATATTATTCTTAGGACTTGGTAATAATAGCTAATTTGTATATTATTCACCTCGGTCACCGCCTGTAATCACCTTTAACGAAAATAGATGCCCAGCCAATCAAAGCGCATTATGGAGTCGTCTAGGAAGGGGCCGTCCCATCATTGTAAAAGTTCATGTTAAATTAGATGGAGGATAACAATAAAGGTATCGTACACACACTGCTAAAAGAGCCTCAATCAATTTGTGAAGGTATAACTGTAGCCGTGAGGATAGGAAAATGTTACGTTCAATTATTGGAAAGAGTGCATCAAGATCATTGAATTTCGTCGCTAAGCGTTCATATGCAGAAGCTGCTGCCGCATCATCAGGTTTGAAGTTACAATTTGCTCTACCACACGAAACTTTATATAGTGGCTCCGAAGTTACTCAAGTGAACCTGCCTGCTAAGTCAGGACGTATTGGTGTATTGGCCAACCATGTTCCCACCGTTGAACAATTACTACCAGGTGTCGTTGAAGTTATGGAAGGCTCTAACTCTAAAAAATTCTTTATATCAGGTGGATTTGCAACAGTTCAACCAGACTCGCAGTTATGTGTAACTGCAATTGAAGCTTTTCCATTGGAATCCTTTTCACAAGAAAATATAAAAAATTTGTTGGCAGAAGCTAAGAAGAACGTTAGTTCATCTGATGCCAGGGAAGCCGCAGAAGCTGCAATTCAAGTAGAAGTTTTAGAAAACCTACAATCCGTATTGAAATAGCGTTTTTATGGTACGCATTCTAGAACTTGAGGGGAAGAAGTCTACGTTTTTAAGTGTTGACAAGCAATTCGCTTGAAAGCGCCAAAATTCATTGTTTGTTCTACTCGAATTTAAGTTTCCATTTTGGTTGATGTCTTAAGTATACAGAGAAACCGTTTATTAGCGTATATATACAGAAAATTTTATTATTTTATATTCAAAAACAAGAAAACAAAAGAGAAAACATTAACATGTAATTTTCATAACTAATAGTCCTAGAAAGTAATACTTTTTACAACTGTTTCTTTAAATCCTGTATGAAAGCCCTAGTTGCAGATCATCGTGTTATTCCAGTGAGTTTTCACTTCCCTAAGTCCTTCCTATTTATGTTTTAGTCCTTCTTGCACAGCAATTTTACTTCGGGCACTGTTGCCGTATATTCTAAAAAAATGAAAAAAACGTTCATGCCCCAGCGAAAACCAGTGTTTCCTCGTATTCGTGTCAGTAATTACACCAAAGTTTGTTCTACACTAAATCACGAATAAAGTGGGAGATTGAGTTCAACAAAATATCTGATTATAAAAGTATGAGAACAAGAAAATTAAGGAGCCTCCATAATAAGGTGCTTTTAATTGAGAATGAATGTTCATTAGTTGCTATATTGATGGTGATGGAACTCCAATTACCTAATCAAAAATATGAATGTTTATGCGAATAAGAGTTTGTAAAGAAAAAGATCCCTGTAGACTGGATGTGAGATGATGATTTCATTCCCGGCCTCTTAAATAAAAACAATTACCACTGCAAAAATGTTCTTCAAACGCGTTTATTATATAATGAAAAAGAAATTCAAATTTTTCGCGTTTGAAAATTTATGCTAAACAAATAACTCGAGGAGGGACGCGTCGAGAAAATCGCGTCTTTCTACTCTCACAGTGCTTGCATACGTATGGTATACAGTATCAAAAGTAGCAGAATTTGTCTTCATTATGATATATATATATATATGTACATATATATAGGGTGCTAAAAAGTATTCTTTTTGCTATTATTATTGCTTAAATCGCCGACCTTTTTCCCATTGTCACGAGAACATAATTGTTAAACCAATAAAAGGAAAATCCATAACAAAAAAGGACTGGTCAAAGAAAAGACAACTCAATTGCACAATTACTTTACAAGAAACACGACAATGGTTACAGAAAATCCTCAACGTCTTACTGTTTTAAGACTTGCCACCAATAAGGGTCCATTAGCACAAATATGGCTTGCTTCAAATATGTCGAATATACCAAGAGGATCGGTTATCCAAACACATATTGCTGAATCAGCAAAGGAAATTGCAAAAGCTTCTGGCTGTGATGACGAATCAGGGGACAATGAATACATAACTTTACGAACATCTGGCGAATTACTTCAAGGCATTGTTCGTGTATATTCCAAACAGGCCACTTTTCTCCTTACAGATATAAAGGACACATTAACGAAGATAAGTATGTTATTTAAAACAAGCCAGAAGATGACTTCTACAGTAAACAGACTGAACACTGTAACAAGGGTTCATCAATTGATGTTAGAAGATGCCGTTACAGAAAGAGAAGTTTTGGTCACCCCAGGGTTAGAGTTCTTAGATGATACTACTATACCAGTGGGCTTAATGGCGCAGGAGAATTCGATGGAAAGAAAAGTCCAAGGTGCTGCTCCCTGGGATACTTCACTTGAGGTCGGTAGACGATTCAGTCCAGATGAAGATTTCGAACATAATAATTTGTCTAGTATGAACCTTGATTTTGACATCGAGGAAGGTCCGATAACTTCAAAATCTTGGGAAGAAGGAACAAGACAAAGCTCACGCAACTTTGATACGCACGAAAATTACATACAAGATGACGATTTCCCTCTTGATGATGCTGGAACTATTGGTTGGGATCTAGGGATTACCGAAAAAAATGACCAGAACAACGATGATGACGATAACTCTGTTGAGCAAGGAAGAAGGCTAGGTGAATCAATCATGTCTGAGGAGCCTACGGATTTTGGATTTGATCTGGATATAGAAAAAGAAGCACCCGCAGGCAATATAGATACGATAACCGATGCCATGACAGAATCACAGCCAAAACAAACTGGCACAAGAAGGAACTCAAAATTACTGAATACCAAAAGTATTCAAATCGATGAAGAAACAGAAAATTCAGAAAGCATAGCTTCATCCAATACATACAAAGAGGAGAGATCGAATAATTTATTGACTCCACAGCCCACCAATTTTACGACTAAAAGATTATGGAGTGAAATAACTGAAAGTATGTCCTATTTACCAGATCCAATCCTTAAGAACTTCTTATCCTACGAATCTCTAAAAAAAAGAAAAATACATAATGGGCGAGAAGGGTCAATTGAAGAACCTGAGTTAAACGTGTCGCTTAATCTTACCGACGATGTAATTAGTAATGCGGGAACAAACGATAACTCCTTCAATGAACTGACCGATAACATGTCAGACTTCGTACCAATTGATGCTGGCTTAAATGAGGCTCCTTTTCCTGAAGAGAATATCATCGACGCAAAGACTAGAAATGAGCAAACTACCATCCAAACTGAAAAAGTTCGTCCTACTCCCGGTGAGGTGGCTTCTAAAGCTATTGTTCAAATGGCGAAGATTTTAAGGAAGGAATTAAGCGAAGAAAAAGAAGTAATATTCACGGATGTACTAAAAAGTCAAGCAAATACAGAACCAGAAAATATTACTAAAAGAGAAGCCAGTAGAGGATTTTTCGATATTTTATCACTTGCTACAGAAGGATGTATTGGTTTGAGTCAAACAGAAGCATTCGGAAATATTAAAATAGACGCCAAACCTGCACTATTTGAAAGGTTTATCAATGCTTAAAACCTAGTTACGCCGAGGGGATTTCTTGGTGGACCCAATAAGCTGATGCATATATAGATCAAAGACTTTAATTTATAAAATTGTCAATATTTAATATTAATATTCACAAAATACGATAAAATTCAAACTAATGCGGTAGAGCCACTACTGGCCGCAAGGCAGAATGATCTTGGCAACTCTACACGCTGGTGCATGGGTAGTATTTATTCTAAAACTTGCTGTATTATTTTGAATAGTGATATTAGGAATCGTCTGCCCACGTACACCGGTGAAGCCGAAATTTTCTCATGGAAACCTTGGGAATAGAAGAAAGGTCCATTGTAAGTGCTACATACTGACCATCTTACATAATCTTACACAACCCTGGTAATAAAGCCACGTCTAGAAAGTTTTCCAGGCCAAACAATCTTCTTTTCCATTAGCTTTGGTACATTAGCAGCCAGAGGAAACATTATGCAGTTTTTAAAGGCTCAACTTTTTATCTAATATACAAAACAATAAAGTTGAACAATTTCTGGATAAAGCGCCTAGAACGTCTTACGATATCTTCAAAGAAAATAGAAAAAAATGGAATTTTTAATTTTTAGTTAGAGGAAACTAAACTTCCATCTTCACCTCCTTTAGAATCAGCTACTTTTGTAGATGATCCTTCCTCGTTATTTTTTATCTTCTGTTCATTCTCTTCTTTATCATCATCCGCATCTATATTAGATATCTTTTTATTATATATTTCCATTTCCATCTGGTATCTTTCTCTGTCCTCACTATAAAGCTTATAGTACGGTTTCCTATCTTGTTCGTTAAGATTTTTCCAACCTTCTGCCAGATCTCTTGTCACGTCCAGAGAGCCATTCTGCCTAATCCTTTCCTTATTCATTTCACAGTACAATAAGTATGCATTTGTGGGCCTCTTGGGCATATTCGGATCTCTTTCCTTTACTTTGTGTCTTTTAGTTTTAGATTTTCGAAATGGCTTCGTCAATAGTTCCTGTTTGAAGGAGGCCAGAGTCGGCAATGGATCCTCACAGTTTAACTCAGGATCAAGTTCTATCCTGGATTCCAACCTCTCCAGTAAAACACCGTATTCTAATTTGAGTCTTTTCACCGAAAGTCGTGACCTTTGGATTGCAAGTCCAAGCACCACATTCTGATCTTTCAATTCTTCAAGTCTGCGCTTTTTTTCTTCAACTGACATTTCTTATGTGTTACTATTACCTATATCCTGGCTGCTTCTCATCCAATTCTAGCCCCTAGAACGATTTAATATATATGTGCGTGGTAATCATTTCCTTATATTTTAATTGAAATCCTTCCTTTCTCAGAAGAAAATCTTTTTTCTAAGGAAAATGGAGAACCGTCGGCTCCTTTTGCTTTACTGGTGTATTCTTGTTTTTTCTGTTTGATAATGCGATTTAGGGCGAAAAACTGCTGACAATACCTTGTCCGCTTTCGTGCACAAGATTTCTTAGCACGAAAATATATCAAGTAACCGTAAAATTATTCCTTTGCCGACTATCACCGTAACTGCGGCTAAACAAATCTGTCCAACTACTACTCAGCTTAAATTAGCATTTTAAATACATTTAATATTCAATTAGTCATGGTAGATAGTAATGATGATCAACCGGAACGCCATGCATTACTTCATAATGACATCCAAACATCAAATAACAGTAGGCCATCACTGGTCCAAAAAAAGTACTTACCTACCCCACAAGATACAAGAAAGTCTAGAGCATCGTATACAGGAAGTGCCATGATCAACCCGACAAGTAAACAAAGTCGTACAGGATCGGGCGCTCAAAGAACATCACGCACAGCACAGAAACTAAAACTTTTGCCAGAAGAACCATTCCAAAGAGATAGCGAAAGACTTACTGATTTAAAGAATCAGGAAGTATATTCTCAGGTAAACAGGATAAAAGATAAGCCTGCTAGAAGGGATGCTGAAAAGTTGGGAAAAGCTCACAGACATTTACTCCCCAGGTCAACTGCATATTGTACTGCTAGCAGTTACAATATGAAAGAGCTGGTAAGGTGGTTAAAGGACTGTCGAAAGCTACATCATACTCATCCTAAATTGTTTGATGAATGCTTGTACACTCCCTTCATTTACAACGATTGGAGGGGCGACAAAAGATTTGAGGATGAAGATGTGATTAGGTTGGATGATGAGGGCGGTGAAATTATTGTTAGTGACAAGCACCCAGATCTGTTTATCTTTGAATATGGTGTTGTCGTTATGTGGGGGTTTACTGAAAGAGAAGAAAAAGCTTTCTTAAACGATATAGAAAAGTTCGAAAAAGAAAAATTGGCGGAAGAAGATATTCAAGTTGAAGAGTTCAATTATTATGTCACAAAAAGTTATCAACCAAGAATATATAACGATTTTATTACCTTGAGAGATGGTTCAAATTACATGGTAAAACTCTCTATCTCTCATGCAATTGCTCAAAGCGTAAAAATTTCACTTTTCGAAGAGCTTGTGGATAATACTATTGAAGATACTCAGGATATACCACAAGAAATTGCATACAGCGGTAAAGTTTCTATGAGCAAAGAAGATATAATGAAAAGTATAGGGGAGCTATTCATTTTGAGGATAAATATCAATCTACATGGATCAGTTTTAGACTCTCCAGAAATTATGTGGTCAGAACCACAGTTAGAACCCATATACCAAGCAACAAGAGGTTACTTAGAGATCAATCAGCGCGTTTCACTTTTAAATCAAAGACTCGAGGTCATTTCAGATCTTCTTCAAATGTTGAAGGAACAGCTGGGCCATTCTCATGAAGAATATCTTGAATTTATTGTCATATTACTAGTTGGTGTGGAAGTCCTAATATCGGTGATCAATATAGTGGTTGACATGCTGGCTAGTCAACATTGAGCCTTTTGATCATGCAAATATATTACGGTATTTTACAATCAAATATCAAACTTAACTATTGACTTTATAACTTATTTAGGTGGTAACATTCTTATAAAAAAGAAAAAAATTACTGCAAAACAGTACTAGCTTTTAACTTGTATCCTAGGTTATCTATGCTGTCTCACCATAGAGAATATTACCTATTTCAGAATGTATGTCCATGATTCGCCGGGTAAATACATATAATACACAAATCTGGCTTAATAAAGTCTATAATATATCTCATAAAGAAGTGCTAAATTGGCTAGTGCTATATATTTTTAAGAAAATTTCTTTTGACTAAGTCCATATCGACTTTGTAAAAGTTCACATTAGCATACATATATTACACGAGCCAGAAATAGTAACTTTTGCCTAAATCACAAATTGCAAAATTTAATTGCTTGCAAAAGGTCACATGCTTATAATCAACTTTTTTAAAAATTTAAAATACTTTTTTATTTTTTATTTTTAAACATAAATGAAATAATTTATTTATTGTTTATGATTACCGAAACATAAAACCTGCTCAAGAAAAAGAAACTGTTTTGTCCTTGGAAAAAAAGCACTACCTAGGAGCGGCCAAAATGCCGAGGCTTTCATAGCTTAAACTCTTTACAGAAAATAGGCATTATAGATCAGTTCGAGTTTTCTTATTCTTCCTTCCGGTTTTATCGTCACAGTTTTACAGTAAATAAGTATCACCTCTTAGAGTTAACCTATACTAAAATTTATGCCAGTTAACTATGAGATAAGCAAGTATCATCTCATTTCATTACCTGAAGTCGAGTAAACAGAAAATCCAATTGTTGATGAACCTCAATGACTTAGAACTATCTATCGGCAGATCATATAAAGAGGATTTAGGTACCTAGAGGACTGTACCTGGAGTATATATATATATATATATATATTATCTCAACTATAGTCCATAGAGGTTTCTTTCTTGAGGCCTTAAACTGCTAAAGAATGATATTGGTGGAATGCAAGCACCAAGCGCTCTTCTTGCGTGACTGTTCATATACTTCAAACCAAGAATGTAACTGGCATTGACCCATCCAAAACCTTCAGTAGCTGCCCCTTTAAAGTCAGCACCTTGATTACCGTATTCTGCTTCAACACGATGAGGATCTGTTCCTCTTGTGACATCATATTTTTCAACCACAATACCATTATAATCGACAAAAGCCTTTGTCATCATGAAAAGCCATCTATAAGCTAGCCTATTCGTTACAGTTAAATAACCATAAGAACGGAGGCCTTCCCAAGCAAGAATTTGATGGGGTGCCCAACCAAATGGATAGTCCCATTGTCTAATTGGTCTCGAAATAGAAATTGGGCCTCGAGAACGCTCCGTACATGCAGCTAAACCTCCAAGCATCTCTAACTTGGGTAGTGCTTTCTCCACCATTTTCTGTGCTTGCTCCTTCGTGGCAAGTCCAGCCCATAATGCCCAGAATGTAGTTGCGGATTCGTATGACGTTCTGTGCTTGATTTTTGTGTTGTAGTCAAAGAAAAACCCCGACTCGTCATCCCACATATATTTGGTAATCTTTTCTTGTCTGATTTTGGCCATTTCTTTCCACATAGCTGAAGTTGTTATAGAATGGTCTAAAGGATCTTCATATTTGTCGTCGCAGAATTCCTTTATGAAGTCTGCAATATCAATCTCGTATTTGTAAAGAAGAGAATTCAGGTCAATAGTGGCCAGGTAGGCACATACGCCCTCAAACCTATATGTAGTGTCGTGTCCAGATTCTCTAACGCCACGGTCATGAAGAAAAAACTCATCCAATTTAGGCTCCTTTATCTTACCATCGTTATAAAGTTGCTTAAATTCGTCTAAGGTAACGCCGTGTTTCGATGCATATGGTAGTAAAACGGTATCGAAGTGATCACTTTCAGTTTCCGGAGGAATACCGAGACCGTTAGGATGGTACCTGGATAAGCCTGTTTCGGGATCAAGCCTTGGAGATGCGGTCCAAACAGTTTTGTACTCTTTTATGCTTGCTTGGAAAGCTCTTTTCAACAAATCCACAGCATCGGGATTACTCCTACCACCAAGTTTTTTGAATACTACCAAGGCCATTTCAGTCAAGAATGGGGGCTGTGATCTACATAGATAGTAGCTTCTGTTAGCATTCAATATTTTTCCATAGTGATTAATCTCAAAAATAAAATGCTCCACCATACCTCTTGCAACATCAGTCTTGTTGGCTTCTAGGAGACCTAGTGCCATCATATAGGAGTCCCAACCATATAATTCATTGAATCTACCACCAGGAACAGCATAAGGGTAACCAATGAGAGTTTTTTCACCAGTAGAAGGATTGAAGTGCTCTTCCATAGCCAATGCTAGTAAACCGGGGGTATCATTGACGGATTTGACGTATTCTGCCGTTATTTTTTTTGGTAAATATTCAACTTCTAATTTCAAAGATGGATGCATTTGAGAAGCTTGAACATAAAATTCGTATTGTTCTGGACAATCATAAGGAACATAGATTCTTGGATTTTTTGCCCCCGGCGTATCAATCTTGGTATCTTTTGCAATTTCGCCTACGTTGTTCAGATCAACTCTCCTGGTCAAAGAGTTCCAGAACTGTGTGTTTATCAATCTTGATAATCTGTTGACGGGATTTTCGTTTATACGAGCTTCATCTAAGAAAATTTGGTGTCTACCAAAACTTTTCGCAATAGTTAGTTCCTGCAACAAATTGGATAACATATACGTACCCCTAATATTAATATGCTTATAGCCATAGGAGTTTGCGGTACCGACTTTCAAAACTTTTGGACCGGTATCCTCGATGGTGATCTGATAATTTTTATCGGTATCCTCAGCAGCCAGTAGTTCATTAAGTGTTTTATCGACATCTTCGATAAAGAAACGACGATTACCTTGACTACTTGAATAGGTGTCATCCTCAGAACCACGTCTAGTCTGTTGAAGTTTACCAAAACCAGTTTTCTTGAAAGGAGATACATTATCGAAAACACTCATAGTCCTCGTACGGTTGATCTTAGCGGGCTTTGCCTGCTTCTGCTTTCTTGGGTCTGTTGGGGGGCCATAGTAGACTTCTGCGTTCGAAAATGGATCATTGAATTCACTTAGTGATGATAATCTTCTTTGACGGCCTTGGGCTACCGGTCCTTGGCTTGTATTAACTTGACTCATTCTACTGATTTTTTTTGTTAATTTTTCTTTTTTTGTTTATCAGGCGTTCTTGTATCTAGTAATCTCCTTATATCTATGCAGTTGGTTGTGAAATCAGTCAATATAAAACTATCTTCTTGATATTATATTTACTCTACGGAAAACGATAGGGGGAAAATTTCTAGCTAATGTTTTGCGATCTTTTCAGGCCAACAAATCTTGTACCTCGCTCCTGAAAAATCCCGTAAATCGGTGATCGCGCAAGTTTCATATTGATAACCTTGTGAACCAGTCTATATATAGCCTTATATAAGTACTGCTCTATCAAACTTAAGATTGGTGGCCTTCTTCGGTAACTAGGGGATAAGGGGCTTCGTCCTACACGATGCTCCTGTCGTTTCTTTTTTTCATTTCTTTTTTCGCCCAGCGGGAAGTACGCGGAAAACAAGAAACAAAAAAAAAATAAAAAAATAAAAAATAAAACAGAAACTAAAATCTGATGATGAAATTGATATTCAATTGGAGAAAGAAGAAAGATCTTGTTTAATTTGAAATAAAAGCAAGAAGATAAACACAACTATAGAAAAAGAATGTCTAGCGAAGATAAGAAACCTGTCGTCGACAAGAAGGAAGAGGCTGCTCCAAAGCCACCATCCTCTGCTGTCTTCTCCATGTTTGGTGGTAAGAAGGCCGAAAAGCCAGAAACCAAGAAAGACGAAGAAGATACCAAGGAGGAAACCAAGAAGGAAGGTGATGATGCTCCAGAATCACCAGATATCCATTTTGAACCAGTGGTTCACCTGGAAAAGGTAGATGTTAAGACAATGGAAGAAGACGAAGAAGTTCTTTACAAGGTCAGAGCCAAGCTTTTCAGATTCGATGCCGATGCCAAGGAATGGAAAGAAAGAGGTACTGGTGACTGTAAGTTCTTGAAGAACAAAAAGACTAACAAGGTTAGAATATTGATGAGAAGAGACAAGACCTTAAAGATTTGTGCTAACCACATCATTGCTCCAGAATACACTTTGAAGCCTAACGTTGGTTCTGATAGATCTTGGGTGTATGCTTGTACAGCAGATATTGCAGAAGGTGAAGCAGAAGCCTTCACTTTTGCTATCAGATTTGGCAGTAAGGAAAATGCTGATAAATTTAAAGAAGAATTTGAAAAAGCTCAAGAAATCAACAAAAAGGCTTAGTTTCGATGTGCTTGTTACTTGCGTCTAGATTTTTTTGTTCCTAATGTAATTTTCCTTTACAGCGTGCATATATATTTTTATCTACTGTGAGGAAAAGTTGCTCTTTAATTATATAAAAAACGCTTATGTAGCATTGTGAAATCACATATGAATAGATATGTAAGAAGGATTAGAGGGTTCAAGTAATTGTTGCAGTAGTCAATGTAGCCAAATGTCTAACCACTTTGGTGCATGGAGATTAGCTCAATAATCTCGTAGTATGTTTCCGGGTAATATTCTCTGTCTTATTTACCATCTTTATGTTTCCGCCCTTTTATTTTTGTTTTTCTCGCTACTCCTTTATAATTACTAATGAGAATCGAATACTATAGAAATTTTTGACGTAATAAAGGAGCAGTAAATTTGGAATACATTCCTTAGCTCGCTAGAAAGCTGAAGGAAATTTAGCTAAACAGAGAGTATAGTTTTGAAATGATTTTACGGGAGCAGATCGACTTCCTAATACATAAAAGACAGGATGATAATAATAACAATGGTGAAGCGATTACAGATGATGATCCATTTAGCTCTTCCTCATGGAGATGGGGAAGATGGATTTTTTTTATTTTTTTCATAGTTGCACTCCTTATACTTCTGTTTTCAACTGCAAAAGTGAATAGGAGAAGAAGAATTATGGGTCAAGCTCCGATTAGGGGAACCGCTTGGTTAACCCCGCCTACCTACAGGCAGTCCGAGAGAGATTACAATGGCACACAGCGTTGCGTTGAAGACTATGTTCCTGAATATACAGAGACAGCAAATGAGAATGATTTGGGGTTTTACGACGAACGAGGAGAGTTTCATCCTAATGGCAAAACGGAATATTTAGCGCCACCGCCTTTATCAGAAGAACAAGCTAGCTCGACTGATAAAGACTTACAGCGCCCAGTGGCTGCCGTCGTACGAATTCCTAGTGAAAGTGAATTCGACTTCAATCTGCTAAGACCCACTATGAATAATTTCGTTAATGGTCAGAGTAATCGCAACGAGCAGCATTCTCCGACTGTTGAATCTTCTTCCTTTGATGTTAATAACGCGCCGGCAAGAGCGAAAGTGAGTAAGTGATTTTTCGTTTAATGAATTTATTATCGCATGACTTGCGGTATAGAAAATAGTTATAAGAGTGCTGAAAAAAAAAAGAAGTACAGAAGTTTTCGTTTCTTTGAAAGTCGCGATTATTCCGAGTTGTGTATTATAGTAGGAACATACTATTGATTTAGGTTTGAGAGCTGGTAGTATCGACGTCCAGAACAGTCAATTCATCGGAACGCTTTCGACTCGGTCCACGGAAAAGCCATTCAACGATTTATACGGACGGTGATTTTGATTAGTCTAATTGCCTATATATTATAAATATATTCTTCCTTTACCTATTTCTTCTCACACATTATCCTCTAAGTAACATGAGAATTCAGATGCCGGTTAATCTTCGGCTTTTTCGCGTTGAATTCAAAAAATGAAAATGATGAACAACCACTGGGAATTCACCATTTTTCAAAGTGTGTAAATTCATGCCTAGGGCCTTATCAATAAAATTTGACAATACGTATATGGACCTTTACGATGAATTACCGGAAAGTAAACTCCTTTATGATGAAGAATTTTCATATCTTTTGGATGCAGTAAGGCAAAATGGTGTCTGCGTCGTAGATTTTTTAACACTCACTCCGAAGGAATTGGCAAGGCTAATACAAAGGTCGATAAATGAGGTTTTCAGATTTCAGCAATTGCTTGTTCATGAATATAATGAAAAGTACTTAGAAATCTGTGAAAAAAACTCTATCAGCCCAGATAACGGTCCTGAGTGTTTCACGACTGCTGATGTAGCTATGGATGAATTATTAGGTGGAGGCATATTCACGCATGGCATTACAGAAATATTCGGAGAGAGCTCTACTGGTAAATCTCAATTACTTATGCAGTTGGCGTTAAGTGTCCAACTTTCCGAACCTGCGGGAGGGCTTGGCGGCAAATGTGTATATATTACCACTGAGGGCGATTTACCAACTCAGAGATTGGAAAGTATGCTATCGTCTAGGCCGGCTTATGAAAAACTAGGTATTACACAATCAAATATTTTCACCGTCAGCTGTAACGACCTAATAAATCAGGAACACATAATCAATGTTCAGTTGCCTATTTTATTAGAGAGATCTAAGGGTTCAATAAAATTGGTGATAATAGATTCGATTTCTCATCATTTGAGGGTGGAGCTTCAGAACAAGTCCTTCAGAGAATCCCAAGAAAATAAAAACTATCTGGATAGGATGGCAGAGAAGCTCCAAATACTGGCCCACGATTATTCATTATCCGTTGTGGTGGCTAATCAAGTTGGGGATAAACCACTGGCTAACAGTCCAGTGGCACATAGGACATATGTAACTGATTATGATTATCAGCTAGGGTGGCTAGTTGGCTGGAAGAACTCAACCATTCTTTATCGGCAGATGAATTCGCTGCTTGGAGCAAGTTCCAATAACGATGAAATTCTATCAGACGATGAAGATTATATGCTAATCGAGAGAGTTATGAGCACTGTAAATGACCGGAATTATGATTTTTTTTCAAAAAAGAAACCACCCATAATTGAGAATAAAACCGTTGAGCGAAATTCATCAAGTCCTATCAGTCGACAAAGTAAGAAACGGAAATTTGACTATCGTGTCCCCAATCTCGGTTTGACTTGGTCCAATCACGTTTCAACACGAATATTACTTCAAAAATCTTTCAAGGCTTCAACAATAATTCAAAGAGGTGAAGCTCATCTTTATAAGGGAGGTGATTCGGCAAGCTTCTGGCAAGTTAAGAGGACAATGAAAGTGGTATATTCCACATTCGCTAAGCCTGGTCAAATTGCATATCAAATTACTAAGCGAGGAATAGAAACAGCCTGATTGAAGTTCCGTATTCGAAAGAAACTAAGAGCTTTGCAGTAATATATGATGAAGGCAGTCTTTTTATATAGTAGCGCACATTATTCAATCCTCGCTAAAGTGTTCAATTAGTAAATATAATATTGTCATAAAGGTACATAGTTGAAAAGGGTATTTTTTTAAAAATAGAAACTTACAATAGTAGACATAAAGGGACTGTTTTTAACGATTATAGGTGTAAGACAAGGAAAATTCACAAATTAAAGTTTAAAACTACTGTAGGGATTCTTCTTGATCTGATTTATCATCTATTACATTCTCATCATAAGTGAAATCGTATTCTCCTTCGTATTCATTTGAGCCATCATCTATTATAAGCTTTCCCTGAGGTTTTTTTGCCAAGGCATCTTCCACTTCGCCTGTACTCGAATTTAGACGCGAGCAAATCAAGTAAAGGTAAGCCACTCTTTTCCTTTTCCTGTTGTAAAGAAAACCTATAAGATTCCAAAGATAGCCAGGCTCATCTTCCAAAAAAGAGTTTGAAGGTGAATATTGAAAAAGGACGCAATCAGAAAGAGTCATGTGAGAATTAATTACCTCCCAGACCCATTCCTCTGGTTGTCTACCAAGAGAATATAAGGTGTTTTCAAATTTGGAAATAAAAGTTTTCAATGATGTTTTGACAAAATCCGTTGGCTCAACCGATGAAAAATCATGGTCAGGATAAGAAGCGTTGAGGATAGCAATCAGATAAGCAAATATTTTGCGGCTTGACGGTTCGTTTATGGGACCAAACGGACCCAAACTTAAATTGCTTGGCCTTTCGTTTATCGAAGATTTTCTTCTTTTGTTAACATTGTTGGTTGCTGTACCAGAACTGTAATTATTGTTCGATGATTTACCACTTTTGAAACTGCTAATACTGCTACTGCTCCTTCTTCTTATCCTCTCATCATTCTTAGAAGAAGAATCAAGAGACGATGAGCTCATAGAGCCAGAATCGTAATTCGAGACTAATTCTTTTAAATTTTGGTCATTTAGCTTGGCACTTTTGGGAAAAGTTGCTGGAGAAGAACCATTAGGTCCAGAATAGTTATTGTTATTACTGCTATTGCCATTACTGTTGTTAGTGTTATTATTGCTATTGTATTCACTAAAAGATATTCTTCTCTTTTGCTCCCAAAAAGAGTTGCTATCCCTCCTATTAGAATAAAATGGCGACGAGCAGGGTGATTGGTTTGTTTCGGGAGCAGCTAGCTGTTGCTGAAGGGTAGCATTGTAATTCTCATTTTCCTGTAAAATAGTATCCAAATGCTGATCAATAGTTTTATATAATTTTCTATCTGATGCAACCGCCTTTGTTGTGAAAATATCGCAACTGCCCACGATTTTACAGTCATTTGTCTCGAAATTGAGAGTTTGATTCACTCTCTCTATATCTAGCTCATCAATAAACTAAGGAAGAAAAGGAGGGTTCAGGTACAATGTTAGTAATTTCGAATAAAGAGCATGGCAGTTTTAGAGTGATAACATACTTTCATTGTCGTGATTCTTTAGGCAAAAAAATCCGTTTGGAGTAATGAGCGGTTAAACTTGTTCTTGGTGAAGTGTGCAGAGTTTCTAAACTTTAAGTAAATGACACTAAGCCTATATTTTTCGCATTGCTAAAGAAACACTGATACATAATGTGTCTACATTTTATATAGCTGATAGCACGTTCTTTTTAAGTTGAATTATCTTTTTTTTCTCTTGTTAAATAAGATGGACAACGCGCTTTCGCTGGCGAGATGAAGCGCCCCTGATTGACAAGCAACTCGTGGAGGCAAGTAATTAGCGACGCTTTACTTTGTCTGATAGCAGTAAATATGTGACTGCATTTAAGAAGTGAAATTATAAGAAATGTACGCTTTAAAAATGATATATGAAGTTACATAAAGAAATGGTAAAAAAATTTTTTTTTCCTCCATTACCGATAATAGTTATATTCCTTTTTTATTAACTTTATCTCCTAACATTTCGATATAATGAGGACCGAATACGGACCAATGAAGGTTGATTAATGCATATAAGTGGCGATAAACATTCTCGAATTCCTCCAGCTCTGTTGCTGCGAATAAACCTCTGGATGCAATCGCATTGCCAGTAGGTGTGGTGGTGGAGGTTTTAGAAGGAGACATCAAAGACGGGCTGATTTTAACGCTAGCAGTATCTGTAGTAGTACTCAAAGTGTTAGTGCTACCTACGTTGCCATTGTTTGTGTTGTAGAGGTACACAAAGTCTTGTTTAACGCGTCCATCAATTGTGCACTCGGACCTGTTGAAGATAGCGTCCTCTAGTGATTTGAATACTCTATTTTCTAGGACACCATAAACTTCACTGAGGGGTTGAGTTTGCTTAGATAACCAAGATTTAGCAAAGGTTATTTTTGAGTTGTCTAATGAAGGCAATTGAGGCCTTCTGGCTTGTTCACAACTACCATTGTTGTCGTACTCCCTGTGAAGATCGTCAATAACTTTGCAAAGATGAACAGCAATAGACATTGTGTTTTTAGTCCACCTACAATTGCCGTGTTCATCTGTTATAATGCTGATAATTTCATTCTTCAGCCTTTTAGTTGAGTATGTATGAATAACATATTCCTTTGTAGCTTTATCCATTGAAGGATCGTTGGCCACCAATTGTTGGAAAAGTAAACGGCAAACTAAAATACAAACAATTTGACGTATATCGGCACGCAAAAGGATCAATCTTGCATGATCAAAAGAAAGCGGAGTTGGGTACTCTCTCACCATCTTCCTACATGACAATAGGTTAATTATACTTCTAATGCAAATATTGTAGACATCAGGGATAGTGATAGAACTTGGATTTCTAACAAGGCCAGCGGTAACATTTTCGTTGAATTTTTTATCAAACCAAAGTAGGGAAGTATTTAAATTCACCCTTTTAGAGGCTATAAGAGTGTTGAAATACTGTTTCTCAAATTCTACAGCATTACTTAACAGAGCTGGCCTTAGTATTCTTATTTGATGATTGGCAATATCCAATTTCATTGTTTCCAAAATTTGAAAAACCAACCTTAAACCTTCTATTAACCTTGTTAAAGAAGAGTCTCTTTCAGCTTCTTTAAATTTGTTGCTCATTTTATCCACCCATGGGTCCCTCATGGGGGCACAATGATGTTTAAATAAATCAGCCAACCAGCCTGACAAGTTAGACATTATCAGAGAACCTTTCAATAGTTCTTGAATGTTCAATTCTGTGTCCAGTACATTATTTATCATCGGAGACTCTTTTTGTGGGACTATCGTTAACAATACATCCCTTAAAGTGTCAAAAAGTGGGACTAGTCTTGACCTGTTATATTGGAATATTTCAGGCCTCTTAGAGTAAACATAAATTTCATTTTGAACATCATTCCAATAGATATTCGCCAATTGTCTTTTTTTATTCCCTCTTTCGCCATCAAGATTTGGCCTGAATTGTAGTAGCGGGTCGAATATTATATCATGTCTTAGTTGTGGGTTTTTCAGAATTTCCTGTAAGTCAATCTCTTTTAAGCCCTGCAAATTTATAGGAGGAAATGGAACAGGCGTTGGAGTAGCCTTTATGTAGTTTATTCTATCTTCCAAAGTTAAGTCAAAGTTTGAGCTTGATAGGAAGCTTTGATTTGTCATTGAAGTGGCAGTGGAATTATTAATGTTGTCATTATTAGCGTTAGTGCTTGCGTTACCTGATATTTGTTGATTTAAAAAAATTGCGCGCTTTAATGAAAGAGGGTTTGAACTGAGAGGATTATTAGAATGCAAATATGGTTGATGATGGTTTCTAGAAAATTTTTTCTTTGATATGCCGGAAGGAGTTGGATGATTTAAAAGAATATTTTGATTACGATAGTATTGATTGTGGGATGATAATTTTCTTAAAGAAGAATGCAAAATAGTGGGTACGGAATGCGACCTCATTTTTTTATTTGAAAAGATCCTTAAAAAGTTAGAAGCATTTCCTGGTGGCTGTTGTTGTGCTGCTTGTTCTTTGTGTGGTTCCGTTGCTGGTGGCAATTGCGGCGCGGATGCAGACGGTGGTTGCTTTGACGACGGTGGTGGGGAGGGAGATGGATTGTTGATATTAGTATAAATATTCTTTGGGGGTATCGAATCAACTTTATTGTTCCTCCTTATTTCTTCTTCATTATCATCGTTTTTCAAGAATTGACCAGTCTTGGTGTCGAACGTCTTGAATATAGTATTGTCCCTGTCTATAGGGATCTTCAAATCACTACTATTAGCTGAATTGCCACTGCTATCGTTGTTAGTGGCGTTAGTGCTTGCATTCAAAGACATGGAGGGCGTTATTACGCCGGAGCTCCTCGACAGCAGATCTGATGACTGGTCAATATATTTTTGCATTGAGGCTCTGTTTGGAATTATATTTTGAGATGACCCATCTAATGTACTGGTATCACCAGATTTCATGTCGTTTTTTAAAGCGGCTGCTTGAGTCTTAGCAATAGCGTCACCATCTGGTGAATCCTTTGAAGGAACCACTGACGAAGGTTTGGACAGTGACGAAGAGGATCTTTCCTGCTTTGAATTAGTCGCGCTGGGAGCAGATGACGAGTTGGTGGAGCTGGGGGCAGGATTGCTGGCCGTCGTGGGTCCTGAATGGGTCCTTGGCTGGTCCATCTCTATTCTGAAAACGGAAGAGGAGTAGGGAATATTACTGGCTGAAAATAAGTCTTGAATGAACGTATACGCGTATATTTCTACCAATCTCTCAACACTGAGTAATGGTAGTTATAAGAAAGAGACCGAGTTAGGGACAGTTAGAGGCGGTGGAGATATTCCTTATGGCATGTCTGGCGATGATAAAACTTTTCAAACGGCAGCCCCGATCTAAAAGAGCTGACAGGGAAATGGTCAGAAAAAGAAACGTGCACCCGCCCGTCTGGACGCGCCGCTCACCCGCACGGCAGAGACCAATCAGTAAAAATCAACGGTTAACGACATTACTATATATATAATATAGGAAGCATTTAATAGAACAGCATCGTAATATATGTGTACTTTGCAGTTATGACGCCAGATGGCAGTAGTGGAAGATATTCTTTATTGAAAAATAGCTTGTCACCTTACGTACAATCTTGATCCGGAGCTTTTCTTTTTTTGCCGATTAAGAATTCGGTCGAAAAAAGAAAAGGAGAGGGCCAAGAGGGAGGGCATTGGTGACTATTGAGCACGTGAGTATACGTGATTAAGCACACAAAGGCAGCTTGGAGTATGTCTGTTATTAATTTCACAGGTAGTTCTGGTCCATTGGTGAAAGTTTGCGGCTTGCAGAGCACAGAGGCCGCAGAATGTGCTCTAGATTCCGATGCTGACTTGCTGGGTATTATATGTGTGCCCAATAGAAAGAGAACAATTGACCCGGTTATTGCAAGGAAAATTTCAAGTCTTGTAAAAGCATATAAAAATAGTTCAGGCACTCCGAAATACTTGGTTGGCGTGTTTCGTAATCAACCTAAGGAGGATGTTTTGGCTCTGGTCAATGATTACGGCATTGATATCGTCCAACTGCATGGAGATGAGTCGTGGCAAGAATACCAAGAGTTCCTCGGTTTGCCAGTTATTAAAAGACTCGTATTTCCAAAAGACTGCAACATACTACTCAGTGCAGCTTCACAGAAACCTCATTCGTTTATTCCCTTGTTTGATTCAGAAGCAGGTGGGACAGGTGAACTTTTGGATTGGAACTCGATTTCTGACTGGGTTGGAAGGCAAGAGAGCCCCGAAAGCTTACATTTTATGTTAGCTGGTGGACTGACGCCAGAAAATGTTGGTGATGCGCTTAGATTAAATGGCGTTATTGGTGTTGATGTAAGCGGAGGTGTGGAGACAAATGGTGTAAAAGACTCTAACAAAATAGCAAATTTCGTCAAAAATGCTAAGAAATAGGTTATTACTGAGTAGTATTTATTTAAGTATTGTTTGTGCACTTGCCTGCAGGCCTTTTGAAAAGCAAGCATAAAAGATCTAAACATAAAATCTGTAAAATAACAAGATGTAAAGATAATGCTAAATCATTTGGCTTTTTGATTGATTGTACAGGAAAATATACATCGCAGGGGGTTGACTTTTACCATTTCACCGCAATGGAATCAAACTTGTTGAAGAGAATGTTCACAGGCGCATACGCTACAATGACCCGATTCTTGCTAGCCTTTTCTCGGTCTTGCAAACAACCGCCGGCAGCTTAGTATATAAATACACATGTACATACCTCTCTCCGTATCCTCGTAATCATTTTCTTGTATTTATCGTCTTTTCGCTGTAAAAACTTTATCACACTTATCTCAAATACACTTATTAACCGCTTTTACTATTATCTTCTACGCTGACAGTAATATCAAACAGTGACACATATTAAACACAGTGGTTTCTTTGCATAAACACCATCAGCCTCAAGTCGTCAAGTAAAGATTTCGTGTTCATGCAGATAGATAACAATCTATATGTTGATAATTAGCGTTGCCTCATCAATGCGAGATCCGTTTAACCGGACCCTAGTGCACTTACCCCACGTTCGGTCCACTGTGTGCCGAACATGCTCCTTCACTATTTTAACATGTGGAATTCTTGAAAGAATGAAATCGCCATGCCAAGCCATCACACGGTCTTTTATGCAATTGATTGACCGCCTGCAACACATAGGCAGTAAAATTTTTACTGAAACGTATATAATCATCATAAGCGACAAGTGAGGCAACACCTTTGTTACCACATTGACAACCCCAGGTATTCATACTTCCTATTAGCGGAATCAGGAGTGCAAAAAGAGAAAATAAAAGTAAAAAGGTAGGGCAACACATAGTATGAATACAAACGTTCCAATATTCAGTTCTCCGGTCAGAGATTTACCAAGGTCTTTCGAACAAAAACATTTAGCGGTTGTAGATGCATTTTTCCAAACATACCATGTCAAACCTGATTTTATCGCTAGGTCTCCTGGCAGAGTAAATCTGATTGGTGAGCATATAGATTATTGCGATTTTTCAGTTTTGCCATTAGCCATTGATGTGGATATGCTTTGCGCAGTTAAAATTTTAGACGAAAAAAATCCATCCATTACCTTAACAAATGCGGACCCTAAATTTGCTCAGCGAAAGTTTGATCTGCCTTTAGATGGTTCCTACATGGCCATAGATCCGTCTGTGTCGGAATGGTCGAATTACTTTAAATGCGGACTACATGTGGCACATTCATACTTGAAAAAAATTGCTCCGGAAAGATTTAATAATACACCCTTAGTAGGTGCGCAGATCTTTTGCCAGAGCGATATTCCTACTGGTGGTGGACTCTCATCTGCATTTACTTGCGCGGCAGCACTAGCCACAATTAGAGCCAATATGGGAAAAAATTTTGATATTTCCAAAAAAGACTTGACCCGCATCACAGCGGTTGCTGAGCACTATGTTGGAGTCAATAATGGTGGTATGGATCAAGCAACGTCTGTTTATGGGGAAGAAGATCATGCTCTATACGTAGAGTTTAGGCCAAAACTAAAGGCCACACCTTTCAAGTTTCCTCAATTGAAAAATCATGAAATCAGTTTCGTCATCGCCAATACTCTTGTAAAGTCTAATAAATTCGAAACTGCTCCTACAAATTACAATTTAAGAGTAATAGAGGTAACAGTTGCTGCCAACGCCTTGGCGACCAGATACAGCGTGGCCTTACCATCTCACAAGGACAATTCTAACTCAGAAAGAGGGAATCTAAGAGATTTTATGGATGCTTACTACGCCAGATACGAAAACCAAGCCCAACCATGGAATGGAGATATCGGAACTGGTATTGAACGTTTACTCAAGATGCTACAATTGGTAGAAGAATCTTTCTCGAGGAAAAAGAGCGGATTCACTGTACATGAAGCCTCTACGGCGCTAAACTGTTCACGTGAGGAGTTCACTAGAGATTACCTGACAACTTTTCCCGTCCGCTTCCAAGTCTTGAAACTATATCAAAGAGCTAAACACGTTTACTCCGAATCCTTAAGGGTGCTTAAGGCTTTAAAAATGATGACAAGTGCCACTTTTCACACGGACGAAGATTTCTTTACAGATTTTGGCCGACTAATGAATGAGTCCCAGGCCTCTTGTGATAAACTTTATGAATGTTCGTGCATAGAAACCAATCAAATATGCTCGATTGCCCTAGCAAATGGTTCTTTCGGCTCCCGTCTCACTGGCGCTGGTTGGGGCGGTTGCACTATCCACCTTGTTCCTAGTGGCGCTAATGGGAACGTGGAACAGGTACGAAAAGCACTAATCGAAAAATTCTACAATGTAAGATATCCGGATCTCACAGATGAAGAACTAAAAGACGCAATTATAGTTTCGAAGCCTGCCTTGGGTACTTGTTTGTACGAACAATAACACTAAACACCTTCTTGGAACAACCTTTAAATATTAAAAGTTTACTCATACCTCTTACACTCTATAAAGAAACAAGTTGGTGAGTCCAATAGAACCCATTCCAGCATCCGATGCAACCATAGCCCGGTTGATGCGAGTCAGAGTGGCTCCGCACACAGAGGTTATGTGACCATGGTAACCGTACACATTTTTCCACGGCAAGGAAGTGGCGCGAAAGAAGCACCGCCCTCCACGGATCACCCCATTTGGAAAAGAACGGAGACATAAAAAAAAATTACCTTCACGCCAGACTATGTATGACTCGTAGAAATCTAGCATCCGCGGAGCTATTTTAAGTTTCCGCGGATGCCTTTCGATCCTTTCCCAGTCGTCTGGTTCCGCGCACATATGACTAAATGTCCGCCCATTTCCGTTTAAATCCGTTTTCTATTTTCTTTAGGTCTTTCCATTGTATTCCCTGCAACCCCGCTGGGTATTGGTATTACTAATAGTGACTACGCAACATCAACATATAAAACAAATGATGAGTAGTGCCCCTCCCTCACCGCTATCGCCTCACCACTTTTTATGCTTGTATATGCTTGTAGATAAATAAATACCTAACGAAAACAATATATACGAACCTAGTGTATTTGTATCTTTTGTTTTTCAAGTTGAAGTGTTGCGAGGTCAAAAAAAAAAAAGCTCACTGTAGGATATAGGAGTTACTATATCACCAGTGCATTACATTCTCAGTGCATCCATCGTCTTCAACATTGATTATTTTCTCCTTCCATTGATTAGAGTTCAAGCTCCCTGAGAAAACGAAGGTATAGCGGACGTACCCGCAGAGACATAAAAAAAGAAAAACTATATCGAAGACCGAAAGCAGTAAAAAAGTGGATAGAATAACACAGCTACCAAAATACGTAAAGAGAATTCAATGAGCAATATCAAAAGCACGCAAGATAGCTCTCATAATGCTGTCGCTAGAAGCTCAAGCGCTTCTTTTGCAGCTTCAGAAGAATCATTTACGGGCATAACCCATGACAAAGATGAGCAGAGCGATACCCCGGCGGATAAACTAACAAAAATGCTGACAGGACCTGCAAGAGACACTGCGAGCCAGATTAGTGCCACTGTGTCTGAAATGGCGCCAGATGTCGTATCTAAAGTGGAGTCATTTGCAGATGCACTATCCCGTCATACAACGAGAAGCGGTGCCTTTAATATGGATTCAGATAGTGACGATGGGTTCGATGCCCATGCCATCTTTGAAAGTTTTGTAAGAGACGCTGATGAGCAAGGCATCCATATCCGCAAGGCTGGTGTTACCATAGAGGACGTAAGCGCTAAAGGTGTGGATGCGAGTGCCCTAGAAGGTGCTACCTTTGGTAACATTCTTTGTTTACCGTTGACCATCTTTAAAGGTATTAAGGCTAAGAGGCATCAAAAGATGAGACAGATCATAAGCAATGTCAATGCCCTGGCAGAAGCGGGTGAAATGATTTTGGTTCTTGGAAGGCCTGGTGCTGGTTGTTCCTCCTTTTTAAAAGTAACAGCTGGTGAAATAGATCAGTTTGCCGGTGGTGTTTCCGGTGAAGTAGCATATGATGGTATTCCCCAAGAAGAAATGATGAAACGATATAAAGCAGATGTTATTTACAATGGTGAGTTGGATGTTCATTTCCCTTATTTAACAGTTAAGCAAACTTTGGATTTCGCTATTGCCTGCAAAACGCCTGCTCTCAGAGTCAATAACGTTTCCAAAAAGGAATACATTGCATCCAGAAGAGATTTATATGCAACCATTTTCGGTCTAAGGCATACCTATAATACCAAAGTTGGTAACGATTTCGTTAGAGGTGTATCTGGTGGTGAACGTAAGCGTGTTTCCATTGCCGAGGCTTTGGCAGCCAAAGGTTCCATTTACTGTTGGGATAATGCCACTAGAGGTTTGGATGCGTCTACGGCCTTAGAATACGCAAAAGCCATCCGTATTATGACAAACTTATTGAAATCAACCGCTTTTGTTACAATTTATCAGGCAAGTGAAAACATTTACGAAACATTTGATAAAGTCACTGTCCTTTATTCTGGTAAGCAAATTTATTTTGGTTTGATCCACGAGGCAAAACCTTATTTCGCAAAAATGGGTTATTTGTGTCCTCCAAGGCAAGCAACAGCTGAATTTTTAACCGCGTTGACTGATCCAAATGGATTCCATCTGATCAAGCCAGGTTATGAAAATAAAGTACCAAGAACCGCTGAGGAATTCGAAACATATTGGTTAAATTCTCCAGAGTTTGCTCAAATGAAAAAAGATATCGCTGCTTATAAAGAGAAGGTCAATACCGAAAAGACTAAAGAAGTTTATGACGAATCGATGGCTCAAGAGAAATCCAAATATACGAGAAAGAAGTCTTATTATACAGTGTCATATTGGGAACAAGTTAAACTGTGTACCCAACGTGGGTTCCAAAGAATTTACGGTAACAAGAGTTATACAGTCATCAATGTCTGCTCTGCAATAATTCAATCTTTTATTACTGGATCATTATTTTACAATACCCCTTCATCCACTTCCGGTGCTTTTTCAAGAGGTGGTGTGTTGTATTTTGCGCTACTATATTATTCTTTGATGGGACTGGCGAATATTTCTTTTGAACATAGGCCAATCTTACAAAAGCACAAGGGCTATTCTTTGTATCATCCTTCAGCTGAGGCAATTGGCTCCACTCTGGCATCTTTCCCCTTCAGAATGATTGGTTTGACCTGTTTCTTTATCATTTTATTCTTCCTATCTGGGTTGCACAGAACAGCGGGATCATTTTTTACCATCTATTTGTTCTTAACCATGTGTTCAGAGGCGATCAATGGTTTATTTGAGATGGTTTCTTCAGTATGTGACACTCTTTCTCAAGCTAACTCTATCTCGGGTATTCTGATGATGTCTATCTCAATGTACTCTACCTATATGATCCAATTGCCTTCGATGCATCCATGGTTTAAATGGATATCGTACGTACTACCTATCAGGTACGCCTTCGAGTCGATGTTAAATGCCGAATTTCACGGTAGGCATATGGATTGTGCTAACACTCTAGTACCCAGTGGAGGAGACTATGATAATTTATCCGATGACTACAAAGTATGTGCTTTTGTTGGTTCGAAACCAGGTCAGTCTTATGTGCTTGGTGATGACTACCTTAAAAATCAATTTCAGTACGTTTATAAGCACACGTGGAGAAACTTTGGTATCTTGTGGTGCTTTTTACTGGGTTATGTTGTTTTGAAAGTGATATTCACAGAATATAAGAGGCCTGTGAAAGGTGGTGGTGATGCTCTTATCTTCAAGAAAGGATCAAAAAGATTTATCGCACATGCAGATGAAGAATCTCCAGACAATGTCAATGATATAGATGCCAAAGAGCAATTCTCCAGTGAAAGTAGCGGCGCAAATGATGAAGTATTTGATGATTTAGAAGCCAAAGGTGTTTTCATTTGGAAGGACGTATGCTTTACTATTCCATATGAAGGCGGTAAGAGAATGCTTTTGGATAATGTTTCAGGTTATTGTATTCCAGGTACCATGACGGCCTTGATGGGAGAGTCAGGTGCTGGTAAAACAACTTTGTTAAATACTCTTGCTCAAAGAAATGTCGGTATCATTACTGGTGATATGCTTGTCAATGGACGTCCCATTGATGCGAGTTTCGAAAGGCGTACAGGTTATGTACAACAACAGGATATACATATCGCAGAGTTAACTGTTAGGGAATCGTTGCAGTTTTCTGCTCGTATGCGTCGCCCTCAGCATTTGCCTGATTCTGAAAAAATGGATTATGTGGAAAAAATCATCAGAGTTTTGGGAATGGAAGAGTATGCGGAAGCCCTTGTTGGTGAGGTTGGTTGTGGTTTAAACGTTGAACAGAGAAAGAAGCTGTCTATTGGTGTTGAACTAGTCGCCAAACCAGACTTATTATTATTCCTCGATGAACCTACATCAGGTTTGGATTCTCAATCTTCATGGGCCATTATTCAATTATTAAGAAAGTTATCAAAAGCTGGCCAATCCATTCTTTGTACGATCCATCAACCTTCAGCTACTCTGTTCGAAGAGTTTGATAGATTACTACTTTTGAGGAAGGGTGGACAAACTGTTTATTTCGGAGATATTGGTAAGAACTCTGCCACCATTTTGAACTACTTTGAAAGGAATGGGGCAAGAAAATGTGATTCTAGTGAAAATCCTGCTGAATATATTTTAGAGGCTATTGGTGCCGGTGCCACAGCATCCGTCAAAGAAGACTGGCACGAAAAATGGTTGAACTCTGTCGAGTTTGAACAAACAAAAGAAAAAGTACAGGATTTAATAAATGATTTATCGAAACAAGAAACTAAATCCGAAGTTGGAGACAAACCTTCCAAATATGCTACTTCTTATGCTTACCAGTTCAGATATGTTTTAATCAGAACCTCTACTTCATTTTGGAGAAGTCTGAATTACATCATGTCAAAGATGATGCTAATGCTGGTTGGTGGTCTGTATATTGGTTTCACATTTTTCAATGTTGGTAAAAGTTATGTCGGCTTACAAAATGCGATGTTCGCGGCATTTATCTCTATTATCTTGTCTGCTCCTGCAATGAACCAAATCCAAGGACGTGCTATTGCCTCCAGAGAACTTTTTGAAGTTAGGGAATCCCAATCTAACATGTTTCACTGGTCGCTGGTGTTGATCACTCAGTACTTGAGCGAACTTCCCTATCATTTATTTTTTTCGACAATTTTCTTTGTCTCATCGTATTTTCCATTAAGAATCTTCTTCGAAGCGTCAAGATCTGCGGTGTACTTTTTGAATTACTGCATTATGTTCCAGTTATACTATGTTGGTCTTGGCTTAATGATCCTATATATGTCACCGAACCTTCCATCCGCTAATGTTATCTTAGGTTTGTGTCTGTCATTTATGCTTTCTTTCTGTGGTGTTACACAACCTGTCTCATTGATGCCTGGCTTCTGGACATTCATGTGGAAGGCTTCCCCATACACATATTTTGTTCAGAATCTGGTCGGAATTATGCTGCACAAAAAACCAGTCGTATGCAAAAAGAAAGAACTAAACTACTTCAACCCACCAAACGGCTCAACGTGTGGAGAGTACATGAAACCCTTTTTGGAAAAAGCTACTGGTTACATCGAAAATCCTGATGCTACGTCAGATTGTGCATACTGTATTTACGAAGTTGGAGATAATTATTTGACACATATCAGCTCTAAGTATAGCTACTTGTGGAGAAATTTTGGAATATTTTGGATTTACATTTTCTTCAATATCATTGCTATGGTTTGTGTGTATTACCTCTTCCATGTAAGACAATCTTCCTTCCTAAGCCCCGTATCTATACTCAATAAAATTAAAAACATAAGGAAAAAGAAGCAGTAATGTGGGCTTCAGATAACTTAACATTTTGTGCATTCATCTGCCTTTAATTCTTAATTCTCATTTTACACTATAGAAGAAGACACGAGTACATCTCGTTTCACTTTTATACTGACATTCATATAATTAACAATAAGTATAGTTTATAATAGATACAAAAAAAAAGTCTTGTATTACCATGTTAATAGTTACATTGTGTATAACTCTCGTAGTTTTCAAAAGTCAAGTCTTGTTGAGTAAAAAAGTTTATTTTACCCTTGGGTTTCGACTCAAAATATTGGATTACGATCTAAGCAAGGTGTTGCAAGTACAAGCTAAACGAAAAGAATAAGACAAAAAAACTGAGGCTCCTCAAACTGGTCACCAAAATTGAACTTCAAATTTAGTGTTTCTACATTTTTTCTATTTTGTTTCATTTTTATATCCCTTTCATATGATTAACAAAACTTGGTAAATTATCTGGCCTGTCAACCCTTACCTGTCCTGTCCCTTCTTTAGACAAAAGAAAATAAAAAAATTGGACACAGGAAAACAACAGCCTCCATACCACAGTTTCTGTGTCTTATTCTATTTAGGAAGGTCATTCTATATTACTCAAAGGAAAGACATCCAGTAGAAACAATAGTGTTGCTAAACGGTTAACTTGCCCACTAATGTCTGCTTATATTTGCAAATCACTATTGTGGCAAGTCATACCCTGGAGCTTTGTGATTGAACAACATATACTATATTGCAGCAGTATTTTTCAGAAATAATATTCGAAAGAAGTGAGAACAAGAAATGACCACGATAGATTACAGCTGACCAACTTAGAAAATGAGTAAACTTATTTTTGTCTTAAGAAGTGCATGCAGCGACCTCTCCCAATTACCAAATTGTAATTTTTTATTATTCTTTTTTTCTGCATAGTTCATTCGACAGCTTGGTTGAAAAGAGTGATAAAAATTTTCTGTTTTATGAAAAGTTTTCATAACTCTATTAAGGGTTGCACTATAAGAACATTTCGCAATAAAGCAACCCTTATCCGGACCCTACATGTTCCGTAAGTCCTGCCTTATTTATCGTAACGGTATTCATCTTACAGGAATTTTTGAATATAGATAACGTTAGTTTTGATAGATTGGAACAAATGGGAAAATAACAATTTAGAAGCGCTTTCCTCAGCGTATCTGAATTATAAAACAACTGCGCATATTGCTAAGAACTGCACTGAAGGCATGAATTGTCTATTCCGTTAGAAATATAATTATTTACGAAAGCATCGCGCAGACGCAATTTTTTTAACATTTTTTTTTTTTCAAGTACTCTGGAAAAGTTTTCATGAAGATCATGAATACGTTACACTACTATTATTATTGAAAATAATATTTCTTTCCTATCAGCAATCGCTTACATATTCATAGTCATTTACTAGGGTATATACCAATAATAATGTCCCGTCCACAAGTTACTGTTCACTCTTTGACTGGTGAAGCTACTGCCAATGCCTTGCCATTGCCAGCTGTCTTCTCCGCTCCTATCCGTCCTGACATTGTCCACACTGTTTTCACCTCTGTGAACAAGAACAAGAGACAAGCTTACGCTGTTTCTGAAAAGGCTGGTCACCAAACCTCCGCTGAATCCTGGGGTACCGGTCGTGCCGTCGCTCGTATTCCAAGAGTTGGTGGTGGTGGTACCGGTAGATCCGGTCAAGGTGCCTTCGGTAACATGTGTCGTGGTGGTCGTATGTTTGCTCCAACTAAGACCTGGAGAAAGTGGAACGTTAAGGTTAACCACAACGAAAAGCGTTACGCCACTGCTTCTGCTATTGCTGCTACTGCTGTTGCTTCTTTGGTCTTGGCCAGAGGTCACAGAGTCGAAAAGATTCCAGAAATCCCATTGGTTGTCTCCACTGACTTGGAATCTATTCAAAAGACCAAGGAAGCTGTTGCTGCTTTGAAGGCTGTTGGTGCTCACTCCGACTTGTTGAAGGTCTTGAAGTCCAAGAAATTGAGAGCCGGTAAGGGTAAGTACAGAAACAGAAGATGGACTCAAAGAAGAGGTCCATTAGTTGTCTACGCTGAAGACAACGGTATCGTCAAGGCCTTGAGAAACGTTCCAGGTGTTGAAACTGCCAACGTTGCTTCTTTGAACTTGTTGCAATTGGCTCCAGGTGCTCACTTGGGTAGATTCGTTATCTGGACCGAAGCTGCTTTCACCAAGTTGGACCAAGTCTGGGGTTCCGAAACCGTTGCCTCCTCCAAGGTCGGTTACACTTTGCCATCCCACATCATCTCCACTTCTGATGTCACCAGAATTATCAACTCTTCTGAAATCCAATCTGCTATCAGACCAGCTGGCCAAGCTACTCAAAAGCGTACTCACGTTTTGAAGAAGAACCCATTGAAGAACAAGCAAGTTTTGTTGAGATTGAACCCTTACGCCAAGGTCTTTGCTGCTGAAAAGCTAGGTTCCAAGAAGGCTGAAAAGACTGGTACCAAGCCAGCTGCTGTTTTCGCCGAAACCTTGAAGCATGACTAGAATTTATAGTATAGATCTTTAACTTTAATTTAAATATCTTTGTTACTAGTCTTTAATCAAACCTTTTTGTTTTCTTTAAAGTCGAAACGTCAGATTTGCTCAAAACCTTCTTGTCGTTACAACGCGAAAATTGTAATTTAAAATAACTAACGAAGAAAGCTGAAAAATAGATGTGAGGGAAAATCGTTTATAAACGGCCATGCTCACAGAGAATCATGTATGGAGATTTAGGTAATAAATTAGTATTAGAAGCTAAAAGAACAAAACAGCTGTACGCAAGAAGTAATCAAGATGTTAATTTACCCATGTATCATGAAGATATAATACGAAATATTCTGAAAGAAGTTTCAAATTTACGTAAAAATACGGAATATCTTAAAGAACAGCAGCAACTAGGAATGCTAGATGATAAGGTGGCTAAATGCCAGTATTTCGTTACCTTGTTATGTATGGAAAGGAACAAGAGATGTCTCTTAGCATACCAAAGGTTGAGAACAGACATACTAGATTCTATGGCTTGGAATAATAATGGTCTGGACTTGATGAGTAGCATTACGTTTAGCCAACAAGACACAAATAACCTTTCTCATCAAGAGCAGGAATATTTGAAAGAATACTGCGATTTAATTACTGATTTAAAAAGTGGTGACTTGGTCGATATTGATTTATCCGGCTCTTTAGTGCCTCCGAGCGATGTATTTATTGATGTTAGAGTGCTCAAAGATGCTGGTGAGATTCAAACTGAATACGGCGTGTTTAACCTTATTAAAGACTCCCAGTTTTTCGTAAGGCAGTCTGATGTAGAGCGTTTGATTCAACAAGGTTATTTGCAGAAGATATGATAAAATGCTTTCAAGCTGGTCTTCATGATATATAATCCTTTATAAAGCAAGATACATACCTCCATTCTAATTTACTCCCTTCTATGTTTACTTCAGCCCTTTTTAATAGATTTCGTAAGTTTTGGTTGAGGAGGCTTTCTGAGCTTTACGCGACTTTATTGATGACGAAGCTTCACTTTATTATAATAATGAAAAACTGCGCAGAGAAACTATCGCAAAACGAAACCATCTTCTTACCCTAAAGCATCCTGTTTCTGAAAAAATGAGAGCATATGGAAAGAGGGGCCCAGTTCTCAGAACTCCTTTTAGATCTAATAAAGGCTTGCCATCTTCTTCCGATGTTGAATTTAGTGATGACGATGTAAACTCCGTGATTCCTGATGTAAGTTCTACCATTTCGAGCAGTATTGCAGACCACCCGATAGAGGGATTATTGGACGAGCCTAGAAAGGCTCAGGACAGCTCGTCGTCATTTGATGGTGCAAATGAGAAGCCCTCTTCACAACTGGACTCAAAAAGGAATGACCAAAACGTCAAAATTATCACTAGCAGTGATACCTCAATGGCATTTATGAAAGATGAAAAGTTAAGTGCCTTTAATTTCCTTGATGGTTCAAAGGCATCTAAGAGAAAAAGAAGAAGAACTTACCAAAAGCATGATGCGAACATAACGTCTTCAATTGAACCAGACGTACAAGATGAAGACAGCATTACAATGCACAATGAATTTGAATCAATAAGGAAAATATACAATGACATCAATGAATTCATATTGAAGCTACCGAGAGCTGACGATGATATACTGAATAAAATGCTTGAAAATGAGATGAAGATGGACGACTCTATAGAGAATAATAGCATACGCACATCCAAAGACAAAAAATATGGCAAATTTAGAACAATATTAATAAACAAAAATAAAGAAAATGAAATAATGGGAGAAGAGGTAGATCAGAAAGCTAACACCTTGTCCCTAAATAACGCTGACAACAGTAATGCTGAAAAAGAAGGATTAACTTCAACAAATCACTACAACGAATTAAAAAATATGGGAGATACAATAAAATACCAGGATGATATTGAGTTTCTTCTGTCCAATTCTAAAAGTAATGACAATACTACGGTACCAATCAATGAATACTTTAAAAAACTTTTAAATTTATCCCTAATGATTATTAATGACGAAGAATTTTTTCAATATGCGAAAAGATATTTCAAAAAGGAAATAATTAAGCTTAGTTTTGCGCAATTTAGATCGGATTTTCCTGAATTAATCTTATTACAGGGTTATTTACTACATAAAGTTAGTGAATCACAATCCGATTTCCCGCCAAGCTTTGACAATTTCTCTATCGAATTAAGTAAAGATGATGGTAAAATACGGACAAAAAAGAATAAGCATATTAAAAAACTCTCACACCTAAATTTCGAAGACTTTCTTCGGAAGACTCAATTCAAAACGGGACTTTATTATTCATTATCACTCTGGGAAATGCATGGTAATTTATCGTTAGATATAATCAAGAGAATCTCCATCCTTGCTTCAAATAAGGACTTATTCAGTCGGCACGTTAAGACTTTTATTCCTCTTTTAGAAAAATTAATAACCGCTTCCGAATTTTGCCACATGTATATTGAACAACCTGAAATGTTCGATTCACTGATAAGCAACTTGAATAATCAGTTTAAGGATATGCTTGATGATGACTCGTTGATTAAAATCCTAATCTTGTTAACAAACATGGAAGTACATAACTATACGCTATGGAAAGAGGCAGATATGATATTTCAAAGTTCAATGAACACAATTTTGGAAAGCATACATCCATTGACAGACGCGAAAGTTGATAACATACTCTTGCATTTAGGGCTCTGCCTCAATATTTGCAGTAGAGAAAATAGTCGTTTAAAACTTGACGGCAAATTATGGTATGATATGAAAACTATATTTGTTAAAATGATCCGTGACGGTTCTGACACTGAAAATAGGTTAGTACAGGGCCTGTTTTACTTAAATTTTTCATTTTTAATTAAACAACGGAAAGAAAATAGTAATTTAGACCCAGGGGAGCTCAATTTGTTACTAGTAGAGCTGGAAGCATTTAAATCGGAAACATCTCAATTTAATGAAGGTATTTCAAATAAAATCGAAATAGCGTTAAATTACCTAAAATCAATATACACGAGTGAAAGAATTACAATATAAAGAAAGCATACATTGAACATAGCCTGGCTTCATCTTCACCCTGCTGGCAACTATTGAAAAATTGTCCAGAATTTATTATGTTATCCTTAAATTAATGAATGCCATGCACTTGCTTAAATTTTGACATCGCTTTCAGTGCATTGAAGCTACCAGGATCTTTGATGAGCCTTCTAGCGTATTTTTTTGTATGCCTTATGGCGCTTTTAATATGTTCATCTACAATTTCTTTAAAATGTCAATGGTAGCTTACTTTTTAAGAGTTATACTCCTGACAATTTTTTTTCACGACATAAGTTTGGTGGAAAATAAATGCAGTATTATTTAATTATTTAATTAATTTCCTTGACTGCACAATTCATCAGGAGCGTTATACAAATAAAAGAAATCATACTGTTTCATATTAAACACGAATAAGAAATTCAGGTTGAATTACTTGGTGTGATTATTTATCATACGCATAATATCAAAATAACTAATCATAAAAAAATATGAGCAGGATCTCCGCACCTTTTAAAAAAGGTTGAAAGGGCTTAAAAAACTGAAAGACTAAAACCTTTTTTTCGAGGCATAGGAAGCCTAGAGTACTTCGGGTAGACGATATAACAATGCAATAAAAATAGTATATTAATAAACATACGAAAAAAGGTTAATATATTCATTAATAATGTACTGATGGTAATTAATATACCGCAGAGTCTTGAAACTCGGCGGGTAAAAATTCTATATCCCATAAGGTCCATCAGGTGACTTTTTGTGATACTGTGTTATTGTTACTTTAAATTGGTTAATTATTCAATCAATTTCCAGTGATACAGTAGAAAACAAAGTCAAAGAATCGCAGTACCCGCTGGTCACGCCAAAAAAATAAAGCTTAATGTTCTTTTAGTCAACATATTCACTCAAAGATTGCATGATCACCATCAGAATGTGTGAGTAGGTTAGGCTGAACGGCAGTAGGAGCAATTACGTATGTTAGTAAATGGAAGGAGACCAGCATTATGGTTTATCTTATTTGGTCTTCCGTACACAAATAGTAGTGAATGTATGGTAAACATGCATGCGATGACTTAACTAAGGATTTACTGGTGTTGGATCAAATTTAATCTCTGCATGTATAGGCTATTCAATAATCATGAGGCGTTAAAGGATAGTTTACTTATCATTTTTCCTTCTTGAAGCATTTTCCCAGAGCTGATAGATATATTGAAGTAGTACTTATATACCTTTCAACTGATGCATGTGAATGCCTGCTTGGAACATCGGGAATAAGAATTATAGTAACAATACCAATTTCTCCAGCGGATTTGTCTATTTTCTTGGTACTTCATGCAAGGTGCATCCTTTTTCTCTTGAAATTCATTCTGAATGGCCATAACTGCCAATGTTCACCATTCCTAAAGACGACGTGTTTATCACTCCTAGTTGCTTGGAAGTTAGACAACATGAGGAATAATAACCTCAAGAGATTAAAAAATGCAAGTAACTATATTACATATTTATTATGCACACTTTGCCTTGCCACTTGTGTAATAGACCTGGGTTCTTGCCGAGGTGATATGCTCTTTAATAAAAGATCACCTCAATTCAAGACTAAAAATGGCGAGGTATAAATCTGCGTCGCTAACATGTACAATATTTTAATGTATACTCTCGCATATTTATATTTTCGTTTTTCACGGCTTTAATTAGCGTACGTGGTTTCTGATTTTTGCTTGAGTAATGCACTATTTATTAAGATAGCCGCCCAGGTTAAATTCTTGAATTACAACTACATGTCAGAGACGAACGAAAGAGAGAAATCAAGACGATGCAACAAAGATCAAATAGGAGAAGCTGCTCCTATATACCACTCGGGGTACATAATAATGCCGAAAAGAGCTTGTGCACCGAAGTTGCTCCAGCAAGAAAGAACAAAAGGTCTATTACGACTTCTCCCATAGTCAACATCAACGTTGTAGAAAGAAGACTGTTTAATTTGGAATTGGAAAAACAACAACTTCGTGCCAAAAATCTGTCTGAGAACACAGGTGGCGGAAGCCCCAATGGGGGTGCTTATCTGGACGCCAAAAAAGGAGTAAGAGAACAAGATCAATACCAAGGAGGTCCCTCGAAAGAGCTTGACAGGCTACAACCACCACCTTCAATGAAGAAAAGCCCTCCAAGGAAGAAGAAGAGCCTAAAGGACTTGATATATGAAACGAACAAGACATTCTATCAGGTGGATTCTAACAAGGTTAAATATAAGGTAGGTCTATCCAAGAAACAGCTATTACCATCCAAAACGGTAGACAACTAAGTTCAAAGAGGAGAACGTTTGAAAAAGAGTTCGGTGGCCCTCCACTTTTTTCAACGTGCAAAAGTTGTCCACAACTTACTTATCATTAGGCTAAAATTACAATTTATATCTTACGTATCCTTTATCTAATTTGCGACTGTAAACATAAATTTAGGATAATATTAGGAGAGACAGAGGGAACCGCAACTTTACTTCGTTTTCGATTGAGATAAAGTAGGTTGCTCGTCGATGGGCGCTTCGTCTGATAAACTTTCCAACCCATCATAAAGTGTTTTCCACAAATCAGAAACTGACTGGAATTCTCTTCCCACAGCTATCGAGCTCTCCAATGATATATTGAGACCATTCAGACCATTCAAGATTGAATTCATAGTCTCATTGATCTCCTGCAATACTATATTCCTCTGCTCGATGAAGTATTTGTCAGTGGTTGATATCAACTTTTCTTCATCATTGGATGTACTAGCCATCATATGTACATATATCCTCACACGTCCGAGCTCTTCATCAGTCCTATTCCTACGCTAATTACTACCTCCTCTTGTTAAAGGTGACTGTTTATTCCCTTTGTTATTTTCGCGGCCTTGACTTTTACCCGGAGGTGGCCCTTTCCGCTCAATGGTTCTAGTGATCGCCTATAACCGTGTAGTCATATTCATACACGTACAAATTCGTTTGTCTTTTCATATATATAGTTATATATGCTATGCTCGTTTGTGTATTTATTGGATTATGCAATCAAAATAATGATAGTTACGAATAGATAAATGCATTTACGGACTGAAATAAGCGCAGCTAAAAGAATATTCATTAGTTCTATCCTTTCTTTTCAATCACTAACTTGAGCATCGTCATTGTATCTTGGTTCAGCGTCGAAAATAAGCTCGTATTTTCTCCATTTTTGTCTTAGTTTACTATTTGGATCATTATACATTTCTTCGTCTTCTTTGTCAAATTCATCTAACCAATCCCACTTACTGTTGAAGTTGATTTTCGAACCGGTGGCGGAGGTGAAACTATTCGAATCTGCTTCTTCGCTAATCATATCATTCATCTCTACTTCATCGAAAATTAACGGCATATCAGAAGTCAGATAATTCCAGATTAATAACAGATAAAACCTCAAGCTCTTCACACCTCGTAAGAACCCTTTATCTTCTATATTTGGCGATTTTGGGGGTATACGAAATTTATCCATACATTCCATTGCATCTTCTTTAGTAACACAACGTGCAAAATCGATCAAGTTGACTTTAACATTAGCAGCTTTTTTCCTTTTAGAATTTGATTTATTAGCATCTCCATCGTACATTAGTAATAAAGACGCGCCATATAGCCTGTAACCTTTCAAATTAAAAATTTCAGAATACAAAGTATCTAGTTGCTTGATCAACCTTGGAATTTGCCTGATTAAACTTTCAATGGTCTTACCATCATACAAAAAACGTGCAAGTACCCTAGCAAATTGCCAACCAACCTTAACCCTTCTACCAAAGTATTTATCTCTTGTGATATAATAATCTTTGTTCCAAACCTTTAATCCGCAGATTCTAACGCCTAAACGCCTAGAAGTGGTCTTTAAACACTTTGCACGCTGTGACAGTTGCTTGGCTCTTTTGGCGTCTACGCCATATTGTCTTGTCCCCATCTTTAGATCCAGTGCACAAGGCTTGTTCATGTTTCTTGTCAAATCTTCCAATAAGATAAATTTTGAAACAATGGTGTGGGACGTCTCCTCAAACGTAATTGATTCAATATCATGATGACTATAGTCATTTGAAACATTATACGCCAATGACTTTATAATCATGTTTTTACCAGAGTCAAGATGGCAGCCGTGGTTATCCATATTTATAGTTTCGTTTCCCGTATCTTCATCCATATCAAAAACACCATCTTGTGCGTTGCTGATATAATTCGGGGAGGTGGCAAATTCGCCATCATCTCTAGAATTGGTTGCAGTGAGAATGGGTGATAAAGAGTTGCAGAAAGAGTTTTTATGTTTTATTTGTTCGTTTTTGTGGAATTGCTTCAAATCCATTACTGAATGCGAGCCATCTAAAGCATTAGATATTTTTTCATGAAGCGATTTTTTCAAGAAAGGATCCTGCAAATTCGGATTGACTTTCGAGTCATCCATCTGTAAACTCGCTTGTGACGATGAATCACCAAGAGTCTTCATAGACGTATTCGATGCATCATGGGACGAGGCTCTTGATTTTTGTGTTAAAAAAGATGGACTGGAACCCAAACGCGCATTATGGTTTCCCATTGTAGTCGTATTAGAGTTTCTTTTCCTTCTAAAACATTTCGGTGCAAATACTTCCCTTATGACTAGGTTCTTCAATTCAGTATTGATCATGGTGGACCCAGAATCGCGTCTTTTTAATTTATTTGTATTGCCACGCTCACCGAACGAACATGAGTTATGAGAAGAGGAGGACGAAAAGTACGAATCATTCGGTGCCGAGTTTGGAGAATCGGAATATTTGTACCACAGAGATTCCGGTATAATATGCCTGTTATCATTTAATACAACCTCGGGCAACAAGGAAGGTTGGTTGGAACTTGACAGTGATCTTTTCACGTGTGGATGGACAGACTCAATTTCAGGATGCTCTTTTTCAAGTACTTGTCTCGACGAATGTTCCAAGGGGAAGGAATGTATGTGTGTTAAGGGGGTCCCCGTGGGTTCTGTATTAAGCGCAATATCGTCGTTATTGTTATGATTGACTTCTATGTCTTTGTTTTCATTACTGGTATCATTTTTACCGTTGTTTTCTTGATCCAAATCGCTTAAAAAGTCATCTTTTGACTGAAAATGTTGCCTAACATTCAGGACACCAATATAACGTGGCATGAATTGCAATAATTCTTTATGGCACAGCTCTATATTCTCATACCACCTGTTTTCTCTATTCACTAGAGCCTTACAAACCGCTCTCTTCGAAAATCTGAATATTGCAGTGTGACCTCCAACTCTATTCGTAAATGGTTTTAGTTCAACTGCTAGGGGATATTCCCTATGTTCATTATCACCTTCATCCTCTTCTTCGTCCGCTTGCTCGCCTTCTTTATCTTGTTCAAACGTATTGGGTTTTTCTTTAATTGATTCGCTATGTGGCACAAACTGTTGAGGTTTTTTTTCGTTACTACGATTGTTGACGTTTTCTTGCCTTAGGGATTGTGATAAAGTTGAATATGTCTTAACTTTGAAAGTATGTCGGTTATATGAACTAGGAAGTGTCGCTATACCAGAGGCACAATTTATGGTGGCAGGCTGAATAGTATCAATATCATTTTCCATTTTATCCTTTTCTTCATAACCAGAATCTGCTTTACTTTTGTGAGGATAGTATGTTGCAGAAGAAACAGGCTTTAACGTTAAGTCCTCCGATATTCCATGTAAGCTCTCCTGATAAGTGGACTTAGGCGAAATACATCCCTCATCAACATTCTGAATTGGCTTTAAAGAAGTCTGGTGGTGTAACACCTGTGGTTGGTGTGATTGTTGTTTTGCGATATCCTCACCAGAGCCTTGACCTGTCTCAGTAATATTATTTCTATGCGCCACGTGTTTATTGGGCTTAATTGCCGGCTCCTCGTGGTTAGATAAAATGAAACTTGACAATGAAGAGGACAAAGTATCTGGGTTATTCTTTTTTTCAGAAACTTGTAGTCCTTCTGGTACCGATTTGGGAGTTGCTTCTGACCTTGTTATTTTGTCCGCGCATGTCACGGACCCGCCATTATTGCTATCTACACCATTGTTGTTATCGGCTAAACATTCATCATCTCTAAAAATTCTTAAATATGTACTCGCCTTTCTGCCATGTAAGACGGAGGAAAGTTTCTTCGTCTCAGGTACATTAAGATCTTTCAATGTTGTTATGCACCCTTCCGACTCTTTTTGGCGCAAATGCTGCTGCTGCTCTCTTAATGTATCGGGTATTTTATCATGAATTTCGTGAGAGGTATCCATAGTCTTTTAGCTTTAGTTTTATATATACAAAAAATAAAAAAAAGATTTGAGAAGACAGAAAGATGTACAAAATGAAAGAAAGAAGACAAAAGACAATTCTAATATAATAAGGTCAAACTGGGATTTTCCCTTTTGTTGGAGATATAATCCAACCAACAGAGACAAACAAGAACAGAAAAGTGTTTTTCGTCTTGATCCTGTATTGAAAAAAAAAAAAAAAAGCGATACGGCGCGAAGTTGAGGGGCCGGCGACACTTCTGCGATGAGTTCGAAAGAAGTGTTAATAATTTTTATGAAAGCAACTATTACTTATATATTTGTAACTTTACCGTTGTGGATGGCTAAGCTAAGTGGAAATAATATATGAAATACAGGTTTAATTATGTTTGGTTTAAGGTTAAATCAATGATTTTTTTTCATCACAAATACAAGAATAAGAAAAGCGAAGAACCCGTAATATGAAAGGATACGGGGTGTCAATGTTTCGTGCTGAAATCCAGTCGTTTGTGTCGTAACAACGATGGATTGGTTGTCATTTTTAGCATTACTTTTAAATTGGCCTGTGTTGTAGTAGTCTTCTAGCAGTTGATCTTTTTCTTTCCACACGCCCAGTAACCAATTGAAAAAAACTTCGTCATCTTGCAAAGGGATCTCATTAACTCTAAATTCCCTAATATAAAAATCTACTTTCTCCGGATAGACACCCATTAAGAATATTTTCTTCAAGGTGAATTTGGTGCCGACGTATTCCGTTCTCAAGGCGGGAGAATATCCAATAGTGACATCGTAGATAGCATCTAAACTAGGAGCTAGTTTTTCTACTGCAAACTTCAAGCCTTTAGAGTGCGGTAATAACAAATGTCTTAATTGGACATGGTCCAAATGTGCTCTTTGACAGAATGCCTCGCTTTTTTCTCTTGTCTTGAGGCTTAGATTTGTACCCTCAGGGAACATGATTAAATTATAAGCGGCAATGGATTCATTTGTCTTGGAATAACAACTCTTATAATTTGTAAGGGGCCCCTTGCACCTCGCGTTTAAGTCCATAGAAACCAAACTATTTGTTAAAGCTTTCTCATCCTTTTGCCAGTTCCTACTTAAAAATATAAACTTAAAATTTCGCATGCCAAATCCCAGTAATGGTATGTACTGCAGAGCTTTCTTCAGGATGATATAAACGTTACCACCCAAATTTGAAACAAAGGAAAGCCACCAGAGATAAATCCAGTCTGCATACATTTGATGATTTGCAATTATTATAGCCCTGTCTTTAAATCTAAAGCATGGCTTGGCGTTAGAAGAGTTCTTCAATGGCCGCGATGTTTCAAAAGTGACATTCAAAGAAGAGGGAGCCACCATGTTCAAGATCATGCATAATAAAACGATAAAAGCCTTCTTACTTTGATTTATACCATTTTGAAATCTAATCTTGCTCCAAGGGAGAAGCACCTGTAGACAGATCTGAAAAACGACAATACTCAGCGAGCCTGAAATGAACAAGCAAGCGATAAGCAGCCTTTGCAACCCTTTTATAAAGGGATTACCAGTCTTTTCATAAATTCCATACCTACGGTATTTTTGGGAATGCTTCATCCTTCTTAAACTGCAAAACACAGTCGTACGTAGGGTTGTTTGTTCATTTCTTTAACCTTCGACGGACAGATCTGGGGTACGTTCTAATAAAAGTAACCGCGCAGCCTATCTCCACGCGAAGGGGTAAAAGATCAAACAAGTCCTTAAGAATATACAAAAAGCTACATAAATATAAAAAAATAAAGGAATTGAGCGTAAGCATCTTTGTATTTGTCTTTACTAGATCAAAATAGCAAATTATTTTTTTACTCTTTTTCTTTTCTTAATAAACGCATTATCAACTGAATATTATTTCGCTCAGTTTACTGCTTGTAGTAATGTGTGGGCACAAGAGGCATTTTAGCAAGTTCAATCGGGTAGAACTTGTTCCTTACTTGAACAAGCAACTTCGTTCCCTTCTTGTGGTAACCTTTCTGTACATAAGCTTGTCCAATATTGATGTTGTTTAAAGTTGGAGATGCACTACCTGATGTAACAAGGCCGACCTCTGTTTCGGCATCGGGCAAGAAGATCTTGACACCATTTCTGGCAGCTGGCCCCTTTTTCAAGTATTTGAATCCGACTCGTACCTTGCTATACGTTTTATTGTTTAGCTGGTCCATTATCTTGGCATAGCCATTGAACCAGTACTTTTGATCTACTAGGTCCCTTCTTGACTTTGAAATCACCCAGTTTAACGCAGCTTCTACTGGTGTGATACTTTCGTCCAATTCATGACCATACAAACACATACCAGCTTCCAACCTTAAACTGTCTCTAGCAGCCAGTCCGATAGGCTTCATTACTGGATTGGCCAAGAGTTGCTCCGCAAACTCAACCGCTTTCTCATTTGCAATGCTTATCTCAAATCCATCTTCACCAGTGTACCCGCCTCTAGCAATTTGAACCAAAGAACCGTCCTTTAACGCAAATTCATGTCTTTGTCCAAAAAATAACTCTTTTAGATCCTTTCCAGGAGCTGTTTTTGATAAAAGTGGTTCCAACACATCTTTTGCTTTAGGACCCTGCAATGCCAATAGTGATCTACCTTCAATGATTTTCCATTGACAATCTAAAGTAGAACCATTTTGTAGCTCATCGTGAAAGAACTCGGTGTCTCTTTCCGCACAGCCAGCATTGGTCACAATATAGAACTCATTGTCATCGTTTTCTTTAGTGATGATGGTATCGTCTACCACGCCTCCCTGTGGATTTAATAGAACACTTAAGGTCCCTGACCCAACAGGCAAGGCATTGAAATCTGTGGGCGTTACACGTTGCAGAAACTTAACAGAATGAGGACCAGATAACTTACTTTGTAACATATGAGAAACATCAAATAAACCAGCGTTTGTCCTGGTCCAATTATGTGATTCAATATGAGTCTGTCCCTTGTATAGTACGGGCATGGAATATCCTGCGTATGGTACCATTGTACCGCCTAATGACACATGAAGGTCATGAAGAGCAGTTTTTTTCAAAGTTGAGTTGAATCTCTTAAACACAATTTTTTTGATTATAGACATTATTGCTTGTGCCAGGCAAAGCTCTTTCTACATATGTGAGCTACGGGTACTGTAATTGGATTTGTTTGGGTTCAAGGTGCTATATATATGATATTTGGACCTATTCTTTTTGACATACCGTTTACTCGAGGCAACACGAGTCAGGGCTCCTGAGCAGAGTCGCCCTGCCGAAAGAAGTCACGGCGATGAACAAAATAGGTGATATCTATGACCAGCTCTAAGTAAGAACTCAGCTTCCCGTGAGCATGGTTCTAATGGAGTAAAAGCGCCCATCGAGATCCAAGAATGCAAAAAAAAAATCAATAAGCTTGTGTGGGTAAATACGGATGTTAGTCGCATCGAGCCGATTAAAAGTGGCGCAGATATAGAAGGCAAGGACCTCATGACAGATCGTAATATCTATCTTTCTCCAAGTCCATTGTTTCAGCTTCGAAATCCCATAAACGTGGGCGTATTTTGTTGTTCGTATTGTTGCCTTCTATTTGGCTTTTGGTATCTTCGATTGCTTTAACTATACCGTCCACGAGGACTGCGCGCCCTAGATTTTCATTTGTAGAAGGAATGATCAAATCTGCAAAAGTTCTAGTGGGCTCTATATATTGTTGCATCTCCGGGCGCAGATGGTCCATATACTCAGTGATCAACTGGGCTAGTTGTTCATTGCTCCCTACGTTCTTCTTCTTGATTAGACTAATTAATCTTTTATCTGCATCACTATCCAAGAATACTTTTAATTGAGATATTTCGTTGATGCGTTTATCGTATAGCGCATAACAGCCACATACTATTATCAAATCTATCGGGTCCTCGTAATCATGTTGAATCATGTCATTTTGAGAAGTTACAGCGTGCTTTTCATATACCAAATTAAGGATATTATCAAAATCATAGTCGTTATTATTGTAGCTCTTGATGTTCCCTTCTATCATATTATCTAGGTTTATTACCCTTATATTGATAGAGTTATATAGGCTTTTGAAAGTATTTTGTAAATCCAGTGCAATTGCTCCAACACCAGTAGCATGCCCTCCACCGATAGAAATAACAATTCTTTTTTCTTCGACAGCTTTTCTGTCCATTTCCTGTAATATTTATCTCGCTAATTGTTAATGCAGGAAACGAAAATTAAAAACGATTTCCCTTGTGGTATGCTCTAGGAAAAATGTACAGATAAATTGAATTATCCGTGATGGCAGCGTACAATCCATAGTTGCTTACTATTTGATCTGCTTTTTCTATCAGTGTCGAGAATTTATGCCGAAGTTTGAAAATTTTATTTTATGCGATGAGCTAGATAATAGCAGGGCCCAGACAAAATAAAAACATGAATTATACACAAATTTTAATATAAAAGGGCCACCACTCCTTCAAGAGGTATAAAAATTTGTTCACTCAAATAAAATAGACCGTACAGAAACAAAAAAAAAACTCATTAGACATGTCGTTTGACAGAGAAGAAGACCAAAAATTGAAGTTTAAAACATCGAAAAAATTAAAGGTGTCTTCTACTTTTGAAAGCATGAATCTAAAAGATGACTTACTTCGAGGAATATACTCATACGGTTTTGAAGCACCATCCTCTATCCAATCAAGGGCTATTACACAGATTATTTCGGGCAAGGACGTTATAGCACAAGCACAATCAGGTACAGGTAAGACAGCAACTTTTACAATCGGCCTTTTACAAGCTATTGATTTAAGGAAGAAAGATTTACAAGCTCTAATACTATCTCCAACACGTGAATTAGCAAGCCAAATTGGGCAAGTAGTAAAAAATCTAGGGGATTATATGAATGTCAATGCATTTGCCATTACAGGTGGTAAAACTTTGAAAGACGACCTGAAGAAAATGCAAAAGCATGGTTGCCAGGCCGTTAGCGGAACACCAGGAAGAGTATTAGACATGATTAAGAAACAAATGTTGCAAACAAGAAATGTTCAAATGTTAGTTTTAGATGAGGCTGATGAATTATTGAGTGAGACACTAGGTTTCAAGCAACAAATATACGATATTTTTGCAAAATTGCCTAAAAATTGCCAAGTTGTTGTTGTCAGCGCAACAATGAATAAGGACATTTTAGAAGTAACCAGAAAATTTATGAATGATCCAGTTAAAATCCTAGTGAAGAGGGATGAAATATCACTTGAAGGTATCAAACAATATGTCGTTAATGTTGACAAAGAAGAGTGGAAATTCGATACTCTGTGTGATATATACGATTCTTTGACCATTACACAATGTGTGATATTCTGTAACACCAAGAAAAAAGTAGATTGGTTATCTCAGCGGCTAATCCAATCAAACTTTGCTGTAGTCTCCATGCATGGTGATATGAAACAAGAAGAAAGAGATAAAGTAATGAATGATTTTAGAACAGGTCATTCTCGTGTACTGATATCGACGGATGTTTGGGCGCGCGGTATTGATGTCCAACAAGTTTCTTTAGTCATTAACTATGACCTACCAGAAATAATAGAAAATTACATCCATCGTATCGGTAGAAGTGGTCGATTTGGTAGAAAGGGTGTGGCTATAAACTTCATTACCAAAGCTGATTTAGCAAAACTTAGAGAAATTGAAAAATTCTATTCTATCAAAATAAATCCGATGCCAGCAAATTTTGCAGAATTATCATAAAATATAGAGAACATATACCTACATAAACAAGTTAAGAGAGTCTCATCCATGCGGCTTCATTTTTGCTTTCATACGGAATTGGAGAGCATTTGTAATTGTTCATTTTGTGTGACGTAGAGTTTAATTAAGTCATTCAAACTCAAATCGCGAAGAAAAGGAGACAGATCGCAAAATTGTGAAATTACATCGAGCTCAATGTCCGAGTCCACTCTGAATCTATCACTGTCAACGCTAAGTTCTTCCTCTTCATCATTAGATTTATCATCACCATGTGATGATAATGTTCTCATTTGGTTTTCCTCCAAGCTGAGACTATTTGTCCTATGTGACAAAAGCTCATATTGGTCGCTGATTAGTGTGATATCCTCAAGAGATCCCGATTCATCCAATTGGACAATTATGACATTTTCAAGTTCATCTCCGACCTTATCTATTCCTGCTGTCAAAGCAGCATCACTTGAATCTACTAGTTCATCATTGTTGTCCTCAAATATGTACTTAATGTTAGTGGGAAACATTGCATAATCACTTCCGTCCGTGCTCTTTGATTCATTATTGTATGCTGGTTGATCATCGTTGCTGGGACCCTTGTTATTTTTGATATTCTCTTCTAATCTGTACTTGACATTTTTATCATAAACAGTAACTGTAACATTCATTCCTGTTCGCAGATTTCAGCAATGTTTACCGGCTTAATAAGAAAATGGGAATGCGACGTTTATCTTGGATATTGACCACCCTTATATTATGGATATGTACTTCAAATTATTATCTTTTACGATAAAAAAGATTCTGATCCAACCGAGGTTCGAACTCGGGATCTTCGCCGTGTAAAGGCGACGTCTTGAACCACTGGACCATTGGACCGGAAACCCATTGGAAATGACTTAATCCCAATATCGCTATATTAAATGTAAAATAACTTTTTCAGGATAATCCACAAGAGTGGTGCTTCTGTCATTAAACTAATTTTTTTAAGGCCTGTTCGCCTATTATATGTCGAAAGTGTGTATTTCTTTCAAGTTATGCCTGCAATTCAAAGGACAGATTTATTTTACAGTGTCGACGACACCGTTTGAAAATGCAGATGCAGGACTGGGCACGTTTTACAATACGTATCGAGTCAAAAATACACTGATTTTGGTGATATTAGCTGCAGCATGGCGAATTTTTCACATATTACTGATAAGGATGGACATTATGTTTGACTTTTTTCCTTAGAGTAAGTATGGTCAGCAGAACAAAAAAGAGTTCCTACATTTATACGAAGGTAAAATTGTAAAAAACATGAATGCGGCCTATCCGGCTCGAAAATTGTTCCTCATATATATTAAAAAAAAATCACGTGGTGCAAAAAAAAATTTTTTTGTCATTTCTTCGAATCAACTCAATGAAATTTGAAAAATAGCAGAAAATAAGTTGATAAGATCGCAATGTAATATATATATATATATATATATATTACAATTCGTGAACTGGCACAAGGAAAAGCGTGTAATTAAAAATGTTGGACATCAACCAATTTATCGAAGATAAGGGTGGTAACCCAGAGCTAATCAGACAATCTCAGAAAGCAAGAAATGCCAGTGTTGAAATCGTCGATGAAATTATTTCCGACTACAAAGATTGGGTCAAAACAAGATTCGAATTAGATGAATTGAACAAGAAATTCAACAAGCTTCAAAAGGATATTGGTTTGAAGTTTAAAAACAAGGAAGACGCTTCCGGATTATTAGCCGAAAAAGAGAAGTTAACCCAACAAAAGAAGGAATTGACTGAAAAGGAGCAACAGGAAGATAAGGACTTGAAGAAAAAAGTTTTTCAAGTAGGAAATATCGTTCATCCATCTGTTGTTGTTTCCAACGATGAAGAAAACAATGAATTGGTCCGTACTTGGAAACCAGAGGATTTAGAAGCGGTTGGCCCCATTGCTTCTGTGACTGGTAAACCAGCTAGTTTATCCCATCATGAAATCTTGCTAAGATTAGATGGATATGATCCAGACCGTGGTGTAAAGATTTGTGGTCATAGAGGTTATTTCTTCAGAAATTATGGTGTTTTCTTGAACCAAGCTTTGATTAACTATGGTTTACAGTTCTTAGCTGCCAAGGGTTATATTCCTTTACAAGCTCCAGTCATGATGAATAAAGAACTTATGTCAAAAACTGCTCAACTATCTGAATTCGATGAAGAGTTATACAAAGTTATCGATGGTGAAGATGAAAAATACCTAATTGCTACCTCAGAACAACCTATCTCCGCTTACCACAGCGGTGAATGGTTTGAAAAGCCACAAGAGCAATTGCCAATTCACTATGTCGGTTACTCCTCTTGTTTCCGTAGAGAAGCCGGTTCTCACGGTAAGGATGCTTGGGGTGTCTTCAGAGTTCATGCTTTCGAAAAAATTGAACAATTCGTCATCACTGAACCTGAAAAATCTTGGGAGGAGTTTGAAAAGATGATCTCTTACTCTGAGGAATTTTATAAGTCTTTGAAATTACCATACCGTATCGTTGGTATCGTTTCCGGTGAATTAAACAATGCTGCCGCTAAAAAGTACGATTTAGAAGCCTGGTTCCCATACCAAAAGGAGTACAAAGAACTCGTCTCTTGCTCCAATTGTACTGATTATCAGTCAAGAAACTTAGAAATTAGATGCGGTATAAAGAAAATGGGCGACAGAGAAAAGAAATACGTACACTGTTTGAATTCCACTTTGGCTGCTACCCAAAGAGCTTTGTGCTGTATCTTGGAGAACTACCAAACGGAAGATGGTTTGGTTGTACCAGAAGTTTTGAGGAAATACATTCCAGGTGAACCAGAATTTTTACCATTCGTTAATGAATTACCAAAGAATTCCACCTCTAGTAAAGACAAGAAAAAGAAGAATTAAATATAGCATATCATGAATGTCACATATATGTTGTTTCTGTTCTGCCAATCTTTTTTAATATATTTCTCATGATAGCTCCATAATCTTATATACATGGTTGCATAATAAAATAAATAAATAATGAGCCTTTACCAATCGATAGTGTTCATCGCACGTAATGTTGTTAATTCAATAACGAGAATATTGCATGACCATCCGACAAATAGTTCCCTCATAACCCAGACCTATTTTATTACACCCAATCATTCAGGAAAAAACATTTCTTTTCATCTTTTTCACGATTTCAAATATTGTTCCGCGGATACGCGACACTATTCCCAGCTAATAATATTCCCGGTGAAAGAAAATTCCAGGCCAACCCAAGTAAGTCGTCCGCTGGGTGGACGCCCCCACGAGTCAGTGTTTCTGCCTAAGTTTACGCGGACCCAAAATTCATACTGTCTCACTCGCTTGGACCGGATGGGCTTTCCTCCTCCTAGGAAGGCTTCCACAATTATGCACTTTTTCCAAGATGATAGGACTGTAATGTGCAGTCCAAAAGATGGTATACCTGTATCATCATTTCATATAATGATTTGCTTTTTGGAACGTCGAAAAGGAAATTAAGCAACCAGCAAGATGTCCACTGAATTAACCGTTCAATCCGAGAGAGCTTTCCAAAAGGTATGAATTTAGCGATAATGTCTCAAGGGATTTAAAGAAATTTTACCTAAAGTAACTTTGCTGATATATATCGTCTGAGGAATTGTTTAGAATAGATGAAAACTTAGCAGGTATCCTATTGAATTCTTAGCATGTTTATTGTTACGACTAATAGAATTTGCCAGTCAAAATTTACAATATTTGCGTTAATTAACTACAAAACCGGCGGTGCCGAAGGCTTGATAAAGGTAGCACATTTTTATACTGATTCATTACGTTTACGATAGTTGATTGGGTAAAATTTCTTTTTATTTCACTTATGCGAATAACTTACTAACCTTTGTATCATCCTTTTTTTAGCAACCACACATCTTCAACAACCCAAAGGTTAAGACTTCCAAGAGAACCAAGAGATGGTACAAGAATGCCGGTTTGGGATTCAAGACCCCAAAAACCGCTATTGAAGGTTCCTACATTGACAAGAAATGTCCATTCACTGGTTTAGTTTCCATCCGTGGTAAGATCTTGACCGGTACCGTCGTCTCCACCAAGATGCACCGTACCATTGTCATCAGAAGGGCTTACTTGCATTACATTCCAAAGTACAACAGATACGAAAAGAGACACAAGAACGTTCCAGTTCACGTTTCCCCAGCTTTCCGTGTCCAAGTTGGTGACATCGTTACCGTCGGCCAATGTAGACCAATCTCCAAGACTGTTAGATTCAACGTTGTCAAGGTCTCTGCTGCTGCTGGTAAGGCTAACAAACAATTTGCTAAATTTTAAGCTGGTTATGAATCAGCATAAGACTTACGTAACTGTTTATTTTATAATTATTTGTATAATGTACTAAAAATATAAATTCAATAATCTCCACTTCTGCAAGAAGCAAATGTACTATGAAGTGAATATTTCACCTTGTAATGATGGGTGGATTTGCATTCTTCTTTACCTTTAAAAATCAGTAAATATGCTTTTATCTATTGGGTCTGTATATGTTTGGGAAAGTAACCCTTCTTAATTGATTTGTTCCAACAATGAATCAATTATTTCAGCTGTTGACCTTCCTTTAAAGTCATGAATCTTTTCTCTCATCTGCTCGTAACATAATCTCAGTTCAAGACCAGTTCGAGGATATCCGGGCTTGTAGGTAGCTATACTGTTCCAGTCGATATTTGAATAGGACGTTTTAGGTAGCTGTTTCAATCGTTCTAGCAGCCACTTCCTTTCAGAAACAGGAATGCTCAACATACTTCTGGCTGCTTCATCTGTTACTAATTTATTCCACTTATAGCGGCACTGTATACGGGATCTAGTTCCGCTCATGCGTTCACTGACGACAGTCCAATTGATCATATCTTTGAAGGTAGGATTATCGCTAATTCTCTTTCCCTTTGGACCCCTAGAATACATTTGATTGTATCTATCATTTTTGTTGGCAGCCTCCAATGCCTTCATCCTTTGATATTGGTGTGCCTCTTCAATCATTTCATTTACTACAGTAGTCAACAATTCTTCTTCTTCTTTCGACCATCTTTTAGAACCTCGCTTTGAACCACACTTCATATAGTTTCTCCAACGGTCCCTACAATCTTCAGGCATTCTGCCTAACAATTTGCCTACTTCGGTCCAATGACCCTCTTTTTCTAAACATAATCTTGCCAATTCTTGATCTTCCTCTGGCGTCCACTTCCCACGCTGTTCGAAAATATGATATTTTCTTCTTATATGTTTATATATTGAGGACCTTGTTCTATAAGGTAAAACTTTGCTGATATTTGCCCAAAACCCATCTCTAATGACTCCGTCTGTAGACCAAATTCTCTCGCACATTTGGCGTCTATCCAAGCCTCTTATTTTCATGTATTCTTCGATGAATTGGTCCAAAGCATTTTCCTCGCTGGGAGTGAACTTCTTACCGATGGATTTTGTGATAGCACCGTCAATTACTGACGCTTTCACAATATCGGATCGCAGTAATGCGGTATCTCCATTGTTTTCTTCTGGTGCCAATATCAAGTCGTCTGATTTCACATCCTTTTCTGGTATCTTTGGAGTGCGCTTTATGTAGCTGCCGTCATTTGGTATCCCCTCTAAATCGGTATAAATTCTAACCAGCGTGCTGCTATTGTTATTAAAGTTGTTTTCTTTATCATCCTCATTAACTTCTAACGATTTACTTGGATGTTTAGCTAGGTATGCCTTTTCAGTATCAACATACTTATCAAAAGCTGTTTCAGCAATGAGATCATCAGGTAAAAATGCTGTTGTCGTTATGCCATCGTCCAGTGTAGTCAGCTGCGGATCTAGGACCATTTTTATTTTGGCTTTTCTTTCTTTAGAGCTTTTTCTTTTACGGTGCTTCTTCCTCTCTGATCTACTATTAGAAGATTTTTTATGACAGCTCCTCTTATCTTTTTCTCTCATTGAGCTGTTGTATGCGGCAGCAACAGCTGCTACAGCAACAGAATTTGGTTCGATATCATCCACTTTACGTAAATCTTTTGAACCCGATGTTTTCAAATACCAATCCATATCAGTGTCTTCATCTTCATGAGACATTTTTGAACCATGCTTTCTCTTCTTCTGTTTCTTCAATTTCTTCTTTGTCTTTTTAATATGATTCTTCAAGTCGACTCCCACATACCTTAGCACTGCTTCTTCTACAGATTCTTTTGGGTCATTATTGTTCTGAAAATTTGTGCTCTTAAGGTTTGACACGCTGTCCATTCTACCTTTATCTTTCTTCTTGACGCAGACAAGAAACGGCTGCTTGCTCTATGCACAAAATTTGTTCAGCGCCAACTGTGTCGTGAACGATGCTATGTTGGAAATTACAGGAGATGAGTTGTAAAGCAACTGACGAGATACTTGAAGTACATTTTCATAGCTGCTGGAAAAAGTCCTTTCCTATCGCATTTGGAAAGCTCTGACCTCGCTCGATCTTCATTGTTTGATCATTTCTTCACCGCTCATGTTTGGAAAAATAATACGTAGATAATGTTCTAAAAAAAAAGCGGAATTTCTTAGAGAATATAACATCGATGATTCATTAGTTTAAAAAGTAAATAATGGTACATAGCTTGAAATCTAATTTTTCTTTATCATGTTTATACAGGCGGAGGTGGGGCATTGGCCATGTATATTTTATTCGATGAGGCCTGGAATTGCCCCAACAGGGTTGTATAATGACTCGCATCGAATGGCTCAAAATCCCTGTTAGAGTTGGAAAGCCTTTGATAAAATCTCTGAACAATAATCACAAATTCTGCGAGACAGTCCAATGACTCTCCCATGATAGATAAGTTTCTACCCGTTTTTAAAAGTGAGTTTCCAGGTTGTGTGACAGATGCCATGGCGCTACTGTTGTAGTATTGTAGTGCGTCATAGCACAACTTCTCGAAATTTGATAAGTATATCGAGGGAAGGTTTATGGAAAGAACCATTAGCTCCTTAATAACCTCAATGGTAGCGAGCAGAGAACTACTGGCCACAAAAGTTTTATCGCCAACAACAACCGATTTCCTATGACCTTGATATGTTTCATTTCCTTCATCTTTTTCCTTGTCCTCGCTTCTGCCATTTTCGCAATCATGAGAACCCCCTACCATGTCTAAAATAGTTGTCCAACTCAATGGGTCTATGTCTATACTTGACACAATGTCGTTAACATCGCTCTGAATAGAGGAGTCCACAATATATGGAATCCATTCTTCAGCATCAATCTTTTTCTTTATGTTGCGGTAATTTTTTGAACTTTGTGCGTTTGCATAATGCTTGATCTGAGATGCTAAAACATTACTTAAATATTTCGTTAAAAATTCACCACTTAATACTTCACATTCTTGAATAAAAATAACGCATATAGCATAAAATTTCAAGAAATAATCATACCGTAGAGATAAGTTCAATTCTCTTCTTACGGCAATGATCTTGCCTGTACGTAACTGAATAATTCTGATTATTTCGTTGATGCCAGTACGTATATCCAATTGCGTAATCATGTTGTGCTGGTTTTCGTTTGGACTTTTAACAGATGCTAGCTCGTTAAGAGAGATATCTAGAAGCAACTTTTGATGCCCATAAAGTCTTCGAAGAGCTTCGAGCGCGTGCGTGAATATGTTTACTAGCATGGACTGAAATTCTGCAGGAGTTTGCTCCTTTATTAATCTTGAAAGTTTAGACCCACTAGTAGAGCCATTGTTAAGATGTTTTTCATCGTGGTTATTGTCAGCGTGTGCATTCTCTGTTGGCAAATAAATTTTTATGATAGATTTAAGCTCAGTGATAGATTTTTCCCTGTATAGGTCAAAGGCACTCGTTAATTCTTCGCATCTATTCAATCTGACTATTAATTCGGTTATCTTTGAAGAAAAATTATCAGTAAATATAGTTTGCTTTTTATCATTAGATCCCGTTTGTATCCTATGTAGTGTTTCCTTTGGTTTGATTGATTTGCAAAAGGATCTTAAATCATCTATTAGTAAAATCGATAATTGTAGGCTGAACTTTCCTCCTATTTCAATCTTCATATTGGTTAAAAACTCTCTCGTTGCTGACAAAGCAGGTATCGTCCTCAAATTGCTTAATTTATAGGGCCAACACCTAGTCCAACTCTGAACATCTTCGTTTATTGAATCATCCCCCTTAATCAGATAATCGATGGATTTTATCAGCTCTAAGCAGTTATCCAACTTGTTCTCCTCATACATTGACTTACACTCATCTGTTTTGTTCAGCACTAACTTCGCCTGTAATAATCCCTGTTCTAGTTTCTCTACATTCTTCCTCTTAAAAATCATTTCTAAATGTGAAATTTTTTTTCTTATATTCTCTGCGTCAATGGTCTTGATATTCTGTGCTAGCTCCTTAAGCTCGCTCATTGTGTCCAAGGCTCTTTTCTGAATATTGTCAACTTCACTTAGCGCATGAAAAAATTTGTGTGAGGATTTGGATATCTCTGTAACCAGTAATGTTTCTACGATATCCAAAAAATCGTTTAGCCTGTCCCTCAACTCAGAAAAAGCCTCATCCCTTTCCGCTTGTCTCTTCATGTCTAGTTTCGTTAAAAATAAATCGATAGCGTCCAACACTTTATGAAAAGTTCGAGGGTTATCTAATTGAAATTTGTCTGAAAAGTAAAAGTCAGGTATACTATTTATTAGCTCGGCATCCCCTTGCCTCAGATTTGCTTCAAACGACTCCTCATGCATATTTTCCCCTTCTCGCAGTTCTTTTAACTGTTCCATCTGATTCATGTTTCTTATATTATTTGTGCTTTGAAATATTTGGTAATCACTTTTAATGTTTTTGACGTATTCGATAACATGAGTTTTCCAATGGTCATCCAGATCATTTTTGCTTAGGCTAACTTGTGGAATATCAGCAACAGTGGGGTAATTGAGCCAGTTTTTCCTCCTTGTGTTCATCACAATTTCATAGATGGAGTTATTTCCCAATGGCGAAAAGTCCATGGACCCACTATGTGTTTCATTTTCAAAACCGAATGATCTACTATTTGCAACAGATAGTGTCCTAGAATCAAAACTTCTTCGCGGCGTTATTGAATCCAGACTTAATCTCGAAGATCTTCTCGCTCTTGGTGTGACACTGCCAGATATACTTAACAAGTCGTCATTAAGGGAAGTATCACCCTCTATAGTAAAAGAGCCACTATCACTATTACGAGAAGGCGATCCCTCAGGAACAACAATTTTAGGACGACCAGCCGCTTTTTGCAGTCCCTGGCTTTTATTATGAGGTGTTTCGCTTATTGACATTGGCCAGATACCTCACCAAACCTTTAAATTGTTTTAATACTGCTTTAGGATATCAATACTGCCAATTACTGTAAGCTCTGCCTAAAACAAAGTTGTGCCTAAAACAAGCCGTGTCGTAGTTTGTTTTGTTTACTTTCTAGACTGTTGTGTGGTGTCTTCTTTATAAAGGAAAAACCCTTTAAAGATCGAAGAAAACATTGATTGTACTCTATCTGAAAATCATTACCCACGAACATATCTTAGATCAGCTGCGTTTAATTGCTAATATATAGAACACACATACGACTATGGAAGCTCAAGAAGTTCTTGTACATAAGTACCAAATATTGTAAAGGTATAAAGAAGTTTTGAAATCTGGAGCGAATTTAATTGTGTACGTAAAATAACTGCTTCGCTGTCTACATTTGTCCTTGACAATGCCAGTCGATTACAGCTTACTTGGATCCTAAAGACGGCACTGATCCACACTACCTGGATTTTTATTTTCTCTTCATGTTGACTTCAAAATTCTTTCTTCTAACTGCTGTCATTTCCATTTTCTTGTGGCTTGACGTCACTCTTTTTCCAAGAGTGCAAGTACTTGCTTGCCATACCTCTTGCATTCTGCACCACTTTGTGTAAGCTTTCATTACTCGAATCCGTCAAAGACGCTTCTTTTCTAGTGGTTTGCACGCTATCAACTTTCTTGTCCTTTAGCTTACTAGCATTATTTATATGGCAGTTTTCAAATCCTTTTGCCAAAGTGTCCATTTCTGAGTGATCTTGATGGTCCATCATATTTCCCCCGGAAACAACAGACTTGATAGATTCATTTCTAGGAGAGAAATAACCCTCTATGGCAACATCACTCGCCCCCACTTCGGCTGGTGAAGGAGTATTATTTACAATTCTAAAGCTTTGTGAACTATCGGACGCTTTTGGCTGCTTTGGAAGGGCTTTTTTCTTCTGAGATGATATGTTTGCTGGTGTCACACTGCCTTTCAATACGCTTCGATTAACCAGCTGACTGTTAGCGGGTAATGGTCTTTGTTCCTCCTCGCTGCTACTCTCTTCTTCACTATCTGAATTGAATATGAAGTTCCCTGAAGAGGAATTGCGCTTCAACGGATACGGCCTGACAGCCAGTTGTGCATCTTTGTCTACATCAGTTTTACCCCCTGTAAAATTAGTAGGATTTTTTTGTTGAGGAGTTGCCGAAGAGAGTGATGGTTGTGCTAGATCGTACAAAGAATTGGTAGATCCTGATTTCCCAAGTGACAATGTTCTCCTCAGTGAAAGTCCTTCATCGTGGTTATCGTCTACTTCTTGGTCATCGTCATCTTCTTCCTCTTCGTCGTCGCTACTATTGTATTGTGAGTCTTCAATAAATTGCTGTTCGCTATCTGATGAAGAGCTGTAATTGTCGTCGTCATATAATAACATATGCGATCCATGTTGACGTGTTGTATTATTTGCTGAAGCTTTGTGTAGTTGTGGAACATGTTTTTCCTTGGATTCTACCGCATTGTTAAATTCATAGTTTGATGCATTATCATCTGCAATGGCTGTTTGTAAGTCCATTCCTTCAGGAACATCTACAATGTCACATGAATCTACTGGTAAAAAACTGGAAGTATCACCAGTGTAGACCGAGTTATAATCGTATATGTAATCATAGCCTCTGGAGGTATTGACGTTATGTGACACAGCATTACCATACCCATTAAATTCGCCATTATCAGATTCTTCGTCTGATCCATAATTCAAAGTGGTATCAGGAAGCAACTTTATTATGGGACGTACATGAGCTCTGGAAGTAGTAGATGAAGCCACAGAGGAATTATCTGTTATTGGTGAATGAACTCCAGAGTCAGACCTCCTGGAAAATCTTGCATTTATGTAAAGGCCGCCGTGTTCTTCATCATCAGAATGTGATGAAGATGATGATTGTGAGGATGTATCATCGTCGCTAGTATTTTTGTTCAAATGTTCAGTTGCGGAGTTGATAGGAATAGATTTATGCTGAATGGCTAGCAATGGAGTCCTATTGTTGTTTATTGTTGTAACGTTCGCATTGTTATTAACATCAACATATTGTTTATTTTCATCATCGCTTTCATCATCCTCCGATTGTGAAGCTGGATATCGTAGTGCCATACATTGTTCCACCCTGTCATTAAAATGTATATGTCTATTTTTAGTAGGTTTGTTAGATTTTTCACTTGGGTTTGAGGTTAATATTGATGATAATCCCATGGAATTGTTTTCATTATCTCTATTGGAGGAAGATGTTGAGGAGGGGAACCTATTATTATCAGGAGAATTTAGGTTTTGATCCAAGTTAGCCTTACGATCATTGGTACTATTTTCTAGTATGCTTTTGTTTGATTGTGCCGTTGACCTATTGTTTTGAACATGAAGCGCTGACTTTAAATGCAGGTCTTCTTCTCCCTTGTCACCGCCACCATTTGAATTTTCTCCTACAGGATTCGGTATGGTAGAATTATCTTTTTTGTCAGAGTGTTGACTCTTCAAACTAACGCTACTGTTCGATTCTTTGGGATAATGGTAGTACTGGGCGTTAACTTGAGCGGCCAGAGCATCGAAATCGTCATGGACGTTTTTGTTGCCATTGGGATCCATTATTACCGAAGCATGTTTCATTTCTGTCATGTGTTTTCTTGCCTCATTCAGTTTCCATAAAGCGTTGTCCTCTATAATTTCTGTGACGGTTCTCTTCTTCAAAATTGGTTTCGGAGCAGCTGCGATCGACTTTGAATTTTTAGTGGGCATTGAAATTCTCTTGGAATTTTCATCATCCGAACCATATCCTCTTTCTAGATCATGTTCTTCTTCACTTTGGGCATTACCTTCAGAATCTCTTACAATAGGGCCATATAGCCAAGTCACATCAGAATCTTTTGACCAATTAACCACTTCAGGTGACACTGTTTTCAAGTTGTTTCTTGCTTTTGCCCATGTTCTCCATGAGGCATTTTCTAACCTAGCAGCATTTACTAGATCAACATCTCTTTTCTTTTTCTTTAGGATGATATATTTCCAAGAATTAGAAATTTCTGATTCTTTCCATTCATGTGACAGATAGTCAACATGTCTTTCTGGCTCTACCACTACGTCATTATCATCTTGTGGAATTAAGTAGCTATCATTATCCGCCGGCGGTGGAGAAACGGAGGTTGAGTGTTCCTGATAGCCGTCATCATAATCATCATCTGAAGAATTGCTTGAAGAATTATTAGATGAGTTGTCATAATATTCATTGTCGTTATCATATAAGTCGTCTGACCTTCCTAGCAATTTCTTGGTAGGGTCAATATATTCATCAAGAAGGCCCATTGATCTTGTTCTTTTAAGGTTGAAAGTTGATTTATGGAAATCATCATCATTTTTCGCTTGAACAGCCATCGATACTGAAGGCCCCATATCTTCGTCGTTGTCGTTATCGTTACCACTAATTTTGACATCACTTTTGCTATTACTTTCATGGCTCGCATTTCTATTTACATGCTCGTTTTCAATATCTTTCTTACCGGCGAAGTAATTTGCTAGATTTGTTGACATTTTTGGATTTTTCTTATCTCGTCTTCGTCAATATGCTTGCTTTAGGATTTATAATCTTCAAGGATATTATCTTTTCCCCCTTGCTTTGACTTTTCAACGTTCGTACAGAACACCAGGTGTGTGGTTATACGTATAACAGCCAAAAGCTAGCCCTCGTAAAACTAGTATACCAATTAGTTCTCTTTCAGGAGGTGGTGTTAAAAAAATAAGAGAGATAAAGATGAGCAAATATTATATCTTGATAGAGCTGATGAACGATAAAAAGAATACTAACTCTAGTTGTGATATTTTCTCTTTCTATTTAAATTTCAGCGATAACCCTTTCTCAAGCTTTCGTTTGAAATCGCGTCTCCTATATGGTATATTCTCCTGTTTTCTCCTTTTTTATTCCTTAAAAGACCTGATAGGGGTATTCAAACAAAAGTATTTATATTTGTCTATTCTTCTTTTATGGCTTCTTGTTCTCCTGTTCTGTCTTGCAAAAGGCTTGTCACACAATCTCAGGGCTGATTCCTTCCTTCAATATCCACTGTGAGTTTAAATGCAAACAAAAATAGAGTGAATAAAAAAAGCTTTCGGCCCGGAATTGGTTAACCCGACTTACCAATATTATGTCAGAAAAGAGGCTACAGCTGAAACTAAGGTGAGGTGGTAAGAAATGCTCTCTATTGAAAAGTATGCATGAAGTGGAGGATAAGAGGTGAAGCGGCTTGGTAAAATATACCTGCCAAGTCTGAGATGAAAGCATTTGTATATAGCTATTAGTTGTATATTCGTGTGTAGCGATATACGTTTCCGGGTAATACAAACCTACATTGGTTCAATTATAAGAGCCGCGAAGACTATTATCATATTCTATACGGCATTTATTACTTATGAACATTCAAAGATGGATCCGCCGTCGCTAACGGTGTTGTTGTTAGTTCCAAAGAACAATTTGAGGCCAACTGAATTCATTATATTTGTTTGCACAATCATGGAACTAAACTGACAATGCGAAGCCTGATTTTTTTTTACCTGATTAACCATTGGGTATTCGAGCTTGTTCCAAAGTTTTTTTTCCTCCGTATTGTATATTTCTACTTCACCATTGTCAGTAATACACAGTAAAAACTTGTCAAACCAAAGCAACCTTCGAGATACTCTTTTTTTGTATTTGATACGGCTCAGGTCTTGTGTTCCCAACTGGGAATAACTAGCTAGACCTTCTGGTTGCAGAATTTCCGTAAATGGCCTCCAAACATTCAGTTTTCCATCCATGCCGACTGAACATAGCTCTGAACCCTCACTATTCCAAACAATGTCACTGCAACATCTCAGATGGGCTTTTGATTGGTTAGAGCTGAAATAGACATCGCTTTGATCGTCATTATCATCGTTATTTATAGTCTTGAACCTATTTTTATTTCTTTTCAATTCTGAATACAGTCTGTTCCTCATTCTTAGATCCCATAATTTTACCCCACCCTCCATGTCACCACAAGCAATAATCTGTTCCCTGACGGGGTTAAATTTGCAGCATAAAATTTCTGATTGCATTCGTGTTTGATTTCCCATTCCAAGCGCAGTTACCCCTGAATTCATGGTTCTCAGGTCAATTAATCTTGGATAGTAGTCTTCACTTGCCACTACAAGCAAAGAACTGTCGTCGACAACGTTATTATCAATTTGATTTATTTTATACCCCAGGTTTATATCTTGAACCGCTTCAAACCTGTTTGTGTCCCATATTTTTACAGTTTTATCATTTGAGCCAGTAAAAAACATCCCATTATCAGCCTTATACCACTTCAAAGTTGTTATACCATATTTATGGTGAGATATGGAAGCTTCTGAATCTGTTTCAGATAGTGTCTCACTAAACCCGATAGGAGAATCCGTTTTATTTGATATGTGTGATCTTTGAACTGGAACTGCAGCACTAGACTGTCTATACATTCGATATTTGTTTCTCTGTGTTTGAAAACTGTGCACCAGTCTCATAGTGTTGTTGTCGTTTATTCGTGTTCTTTTATTTTTATAACCCATTATTTGAGCAGGCTCATCATCTGATTGGTGAGGCTGTCGCTTGATATAGTTTAGCCTTTTATTGATCAATTCCTGTTCACCTTCATCATTGCGGTGCAATGATTCATCTAAACCCCAAATGGAAAGTGACCCATCATCTCCACCTCCTAATAACACTTGACCAGTATCATCAATATCAAGACAGTTAACACCTATACTTAACGGTGTTTTTTCTTTTGTACTATAGTTTGATTGTTTACTAAATCTGTAGTTTTTCATATTTGATAGGGGATCTTCAAGGATCCTCTCAAATTCGCTTTGAATAGTTCTTCTATAAAATTCATTTAATGAGATATTGCCTACTCTGAACTCTAAAAATGGATCCATTGACCTGTACTTACGTCCCAGAACGAGAAAGAGATAAAATTTTATGTTGTCTGTGGTCTAATGGGAGATGAGATAGCGATGCTTTTAGCTGCACATCCGAGTTCGGAGTTTTTTTTTTTTCCTACGCTTAAGAAACTATTCAAAGTAAACTTGCAGGTCCCTCCCTAATATAAAGACATGTTCCTGTAAGCACCGAGCTAATAAGTTAAAGATAGGTGAAGAAGATGTCTGATATTTTGGATGAGATTGTCATAGAAGATGTTGTGGCAAATTGCCCCCAGGAGTTTCTGCAATATCATAAATGCATAAGAGATAATGAGGAAAATCCTGGGAAGTGTAAAGATGGAAGAATGATATTATCTACATGCATTAGAGAAAAAGTGCCCAGTGTGAAAAGTATCATGAGCGAATGTAGTGAGCCAATGAAGAAATATGACCAATGCATTCGTGATAATATGGGTACAAGAACTATTAACGAAAACTGTCTAGGATTCTTACAGGACTTAAGGAAATGTGCGGAATTGCAGGTTAAAAATAAAAATATTAAGCCTTCAATTAATGGAGTAAACTTGGAATTAATCAAGGACTGAATTAATAGGCTTCCTTTGTTTATTTCCGCCATTTTTATCGTTGCATAAAGACATTATATATTCCTGTGAATATTTTTTAACTAAAATGTCCGAAGAAATTACTGTATTTAAAGTATATATATTTTCTAAAGATACTTAGGTATACCTGACGGGCAGTCCTTTTTTCATCACAGAATAATTTTCGGTAAAGGATCATTCATTTCCATAGGTAGGAGAAGTAATACTTCAAATTATTTCAAAACTTTGCAACGGTTTCGTAGAAAGTCTTGCCTTGAATTTCGTGTACTTGTAATTCCAAGGCGGAAGGAGATCTTGAACCGTCACTGCCTGCAATGGTACCCGCACCCCATGGTGAACCACCGTGAACTTCATCCATATTGGTCAATTCAGCGAAAACATTCTTGTAACCCAATGGGACAAAAATGATACCGTGATGAGCCAAAGTAGACAAAGAGTTCATAATTGTGGCTTCATTACCACCACCAGTTCCGGTGGAGACGAAACAACCAGCGACCTTACCATGCAAAGCACCCTTAGCCCACAACCCACCGGTACGGTCCCAGAAAGCCTTCCATTGAGCAGGGAAGTTACCAAATCTAGTTGGAATACCAAACAAAAAGGCATCATATTCTGTCAACGTATCTTGAGTGGCAATTGGGTAATCTGGCTTTGGAGCACCGCCAAGCGCCTTAACAACTTCTGGAGACAACGTTTCCTCGACTTGATAAATGTCTGCAGAGCCTCCAGCGGCTTCAATTCCCTTCTTTTCTGCCTCTGCGGTGGCAGCAACGTGACCATATAGTGTGTAAATGATGATAGCTACTCTTGGCATTGTATATAATTGGATTCTTTTAACTAGAGAGTGGTGATGATTTATTGAATATATTATTCGACGATATTTAATTATATGAGAAAAACAGTAAAAAGAATAAGGCCAAATGCATTGATCGTTTTGCCGCTCGTTGACGTTTATATATATTTTATTGTTGTCCAGAGAGTAACTGTACTCAATTGTGGGAAAGGGGTTGCTAACGAAGCCAAGGCTTGCCAATACACTGCGCAGGTGCAGCCCCGCAGAATTATTAATTTTTTACTAAGACAGTCAAGAGACGGGTAAGCGATCGCAATGAGCGGCAATAGGAAAAATTAATAATGAATCAGTCAGCGTCGCAAAAGCCACAAGTAAAACGATTTAAGTCCATAATGTTATCCAGGGAAACAAGCCAGGCGCACGCACCTTAATAAGTTGGACACTCATCAAAACGCATGAGTCCCTCTGTTTCCAAGGCCAAAGAGGTGGCAGCCAATAACTATTAAGTTACGCTAGATGTTTCGAACCACCCAGGTCACACTGTCATTATTAGTAGTACATATATATATATATATATATAATTATCATTTAAAAGGAGATATATTACTGATAATCAAAATAGTAAAAACTACATCCGGAGTATGACAGTCCAACGATTATGTAGTATACTCCTTTTCACGTTTTTGCAAGAAATATTCCTTCTTCTTGCCATGATAAAAAGTTGTATTTAGATATTATCTCGATTTAAGTGGCTCTTCTTTTATTTCTTGCTACTGGTGGTTTTTTTTGTTGTCTTTCGTCCCAAGACAGAAAAAGAAAAAGAAGAATATAGGCAAAAATATAAAAAAACAAAACAAAAGAGGAAAGGGAAATTAAAAGAATAGCAAATGCTTTAATCACACACTTTGCGCTTCCTACAAAATTACGGCAATGATTTTGGATGTAACACGTAAAGATAAATAGCATAGTTCGCTTTCTTTTAAAAGAATAACTCTTGTTTCATGAAAGGATTTTGGTATGGCCCCGCAAAATCATTCAATTTTTTGTCATAATATCTTCTCTTTCACGATATAGATTCACGCAAGGGCGCTCACAGCAATGCTATCTCAATTGTAGAAATCTGCGAAGCGAGCAAAAGGCGCTTAATTTTGAATGCTCCAGTCAAGGCGAAAGAGTTTTTATTGAAGATGCAAGATCTTATGCAGATGTAAGGTTAGCGGTAATGTGTACTACATGCATAATTAATAAAGAAATCTAAATTACTTCGATGTGCTCATGCTCATACACCTAATTTTGTTTTCATATTTCAATGCCTTTACAAAAAATTGAGAACACAGAGAAGGCCTCCGATTTAGAATAGTACAAAATATCTATTTTTTTGCATTTAGGCTCCGTATAGAGTAAGCGAAGAAAACCGCCTGATTCAAGTGATTCTGCTTTTTTGGTTTACTTTCCACGCAGATTGGCTGCTCTGTTTGTTTATTTGTTTTGGGAACGCGGTATTACCTCTCATTTCTCTGAGCGACTTTTCAACTTGGCGCGCCGACATTTGCGCTTTTTTTTACAAGTTGTCAAACTCTCGGATTATTTAAAAAAAAGGGTTTTTTGCTCTTCTTGTTCCCATCTACGGGTTTCACGGAAAAACTACCCCGAAAAAGAAGCACAGCTTTATAAAAAGACCGTATTAATTTGCTTTATTGGGTAATAACGGGGCATTCGGGACATACAATCATACGCTAGATGCTGCGTGTAATAATTAACATTGTAAATCCCTATCTTTTTTTTTTATATAAGTAGAGTACTTTAAAAAGAGTGGACGACTGAGTTCATATACAAGCAGACGCCCTTTCATTTAATCTCAATCTTGTTTCAGGCCGGCTTTTGTCCATAACTGCTACGCTGCGTAAAAAAAAAATAAGAGAAATTGAAAAATATGGGCGTCGTCTAAGGATGGTAACTAGCTTCATTATACTATGGGTCTTCCTTCTTTTCCAACGCTTCCACTTTGACCTCAATCTCTTCTCGATGGCCTAAGGTAGCAAGGTTGTGTTAAAAAAAACAAATACATCAGAGCAAGACACTTTTGGGTTTATTAGGTATTATAGGTATAGGTCAATTAATTTCTTATCTTTTGTTGAGAGGATAAGGGTAATATTAGCGACCCTTAAGTAATTTTTGTTCTGTTTTACTTCAGTTTAATAAAAGCGACTGCCGCCGACCTTACTCCCTTTTTTTTATTATGCTCCTCGAGACAAGGTCGCTTAAAAAAAAAAAAAAGCTTAGTCAGACATGCAATCAGCGCAATTTATGGAAGCTGGAAAGGGGGGCCGCATTTTATGCACTATCTCTTGAATTCAAAAAGTAATTCAGGCCAAATTAACTAAGGATGCAAATGAAGCGAGTACTGAACGAATAGTCATGTTCTGAATTTCAAGCATTCAAATTTTGCTTTTCAGCGCTGTTCATCTTAGCGCTTACCATAAAGAGGAATACGTAATTCAACAACGGAGTTGAAAAATTTTTAAAATCGTGCCGGTGTTAGTGAGAAGAGGATGGAGGGAATTAATACTTCGATGGAAGATGCAACTTGCAAATGTAGTCCGGTTACCAAGAGACCCAAACCTCTTCCACTTTACTATTTCTCCTTTGAGAAATATATCAGTTTGCGGTAATAGGTAATATGAAAAAGGCAATAAAAAAAAGAGATACTTGTCACCATCTCGTCTCCCTTTACCTTTTTTACTTAATCTTCTTCGTCGTCATCTGTTCCATCCCTTTCCTAGCTTAGTCTTCTCCGGCTAGTTCTTAGTGCGGTGAGCAAAAAAAATAGCGTTTTTTTTCCCTCACCAGGACTTTTTTTGTTAACCGAAAATCGGCATCTCTAGTTTTCCTGGACAAAAAAGGCAAAATGGAAATAAACACTCATACGAATCAGTAAAGATGTAAATAATCGCAGTAACGACTGCACAAGGATGTCAGAAAAAGCAGTTTAATTCCAGAAGTGGTTTTCCAATTTATCACACATGTACATGAAGGGAAATGTATAAATACGGTCTTCGTAAAACAAAGGATCTCTTCACCTGGTTTCTTCATTTATAAGTAGTGTCTTTTTCGGTAACTTAAGATATATCCTTATTTCTTTCCCACTTCTCGTTATTTCTTCTTTTTCCCTTTTCAAGTTCTTCTTTTTATTTATTATTAAGCTTATTTTAATTCTTAGATCGTTGTCACTATCTTTTGTCCTTATTGTTAAGAAACATTGCGAAGAAAAAGAATAATAAAAGAAACTCAGAAAAAAAAAAAGTTTCCTCGAACAAAAATATTATTATTTCAATAACTTTTTCTTTCTCTACATCCAATTTTTTGACCCTATTTTAACATTAATTTTTTGCTTTAATTTTAACTAATACCTAATTTCACTTAATATCTAATCATCTTCCTTTAACCCACAGAACAAAGAAGAAAAATAACAATGTCTACCTTTGAAACTTTAATTAAAAGAGGTGGTAACGAAGCCATCAAAATTAACCCTCCAACCGGTGCGGATTTCCACATCACTAGTCGTGGTTCCGATTGGTTCTGGACATGTTTCTGTTGTTACCTATTATTTGGTTTAATTTTAACATTCTTAATGTTCAGAAAACCAGTCAATGACAGATTCTTTTACCTTACCGGTATTGCTCCAAACTTTTTCATGTGTATCGCTTATTTCACCATGGCTTCTAACTTAGGTTGGATTCCAGTCAAGGCTAAGTACAACCATGTCCAAACTTCTACTCAAAAAGAACATCCAGGTTACAGACAAATCTTCTACTCTAGATTCGTTGGTTGGTTCTTAGCTTTGCCATGGCCAATTATTCAAATCTGTATGCTAGCTGGTACCCCATTCTGGCAAATGGCTTTCAATGTTTGTATTACTGAATTCTTCACTGTTTGTTGGTTGATCGCTGCCTGTGTTCACTCCACTTACAAATGGGGTTACTACACCATCGGTCTAGGTGCTGCTATTGTCGTTAGTATCAGTGTTATGACCACCAGTTACAACTTGGTGAAACAAAGAGATAACGATATCAGGTTGACATTCCTTGTTTTCTTCAGCATTATTATGTTCTTGTGGATTATTGCTTACCCAACTTGTTTCGGTATTACCGATGGTGGTAACGTTTTGCAGCCAGACTCTGCCGGTATTTTCTATGGTATCATTGATCTTATTTTGATGTGTTTCATTCCAACTTTATTGGTTCCAATTGCTAACCACTTCGGTGCTGACAAATTGGGCTACCATTTCGGACCTAGTGATGCCGAAGCAGTGATGGCTCCAAAAGCTCCAGTTGCTAGTCCAAGACCTGCTGCTACACCAAACTTGAGTAAGGACAAGAAAAAGAAGTCTAAGAAGAGCAAGAAATCTAAGAAGTCTAAGAAGTCTGAAGAATAAGCCAATCGTCATGTCAATTATGTGCTACTTTCTTCTTTCTTTCAATCATCTTTGAAGAATTTTCTACTTCAAGCCAATCCTATAAATGGATAAAACTGTCTTTATTGATTATTTGACAAGATTATTTTACTCCATCTTCAACTTTTATCATATTTTATTTTATTTTCCTGACGTTTCAATATTTTCGTTCGTTAAATTATCACCATTTCTTGTCGAATTTTTATTTTCTATCATAAAGTGCAATTCTAGACTCATTTTTTAATTTAATGGATCCATTTAATCCATTTCGTCAAGCAAGTATGTTTTCATAACAATATTTTGCTCAGTGCATTTTGATCAAGAAACGTATAGTTGATGATTAGAAACGAGCTTTTTTATGCCCATCGTCATCTATATATATATTTGTATCACTTTAATAGTTATTTTAATATTTGATAACAACCTTTCTAATAGTATTGTTATGGAAGGTTTAGTGCTGGAGGAAAAAAAAGAAAGATAAAGGCACGGTGCCTGCTTTGCGCGGCATTCTCGAGAAAAATAGTTCTCGGACTTTTGACGTGCCAGTGCAATTATCCGTACACAATTTTATATCAATCTACAGGCAAAATTATTACGTAAACAGACAAACTACCATGTTAAAACGTCTTGTTCTTCTAACCTGTAATTTTGATTTTTACCATACCAGACCTTTTCCAGTCTGTTAAGATTATGTTCTGTGAGCTTTTGAAATTTTCCACCATTGATTTTATAATATCTTTTAACAATCGCTCTTGTTTCCTCGTCCATTGCATTCAAACCTGCAATCAATACAGCAAAATTACTATAACAAGTCCTTGAATTTTGTGGCGGCGAGTCACTGTCTAAGAATTTGAAGAAAGACATGATTTTCTTGACCACTTGTTGAATGGTACTTGACTCTTTTGGCATACCTAAAAGTTTTAATAATACAATTAATAAGAAAGATAAAACTTGTGTCTGATGAGAAATATCATACCAGCTGATGGCAACTTCTTCACCGTTCTTTAATGTCACCATATCGATGGCATTATCATGAATATTACTAATTCTAGGGTGTGACTGATTGTCTGAGGGTATAATTCCAGATTTGTCAATAAATTCGTAATCTAATTGCTTGTCAATTTCCACTAGAATTTTCTGCGTATTGAAATATGATATCTGGTCTTTGGACTTTTCGGACGAAGTTTGGGATGATAAAAGCAGATAGTCTAATTTCTTAGTGAACAAACCTTCTTCTTTAGAAAAGTAATTTTTTTCAGTTGACCTAATTGTATTGAGTGATTTGAAAACTTCTTTAATAACAAGATCGAAATCTTCTTTATGTCCTCTTAAAAGATTAAACTCATTTAGTGGAGTCATAATATTTAAAAATTTTAACGAGTCAACATATTGGTAATCATATGGATCAAAAATTGCATCAAGGTCATTATTATCAATTAAAGATCCGCCAAATACCGTACTTATACTGGCGAATGTTTCCATAACTTTAAACCAACATTTTGCAACGTTAAGTACTTTGGAGGAATTCCCGGCATTGATTTTTTTAAAAAGGTCAGTTACACCTTTTAAGTGAGACCTCCATTGAGAATTCATTGAATAAATACAATCCCATGCAAGCATGATGACCGTCAGGATGATAGGCTCTATCCTATTTAAAACGTTTGACTCATTCTTGAATTGTTCACCCAACAGGCTCAGGCAATGTGACAAATAAGCACAATAGTTTCGTTCATCTTCCAAGTTATTAGACTTTCTATATGCTATAGATGCTCCCGTAGCTAATATGGAAGATAAAAGATAGGCCTCGTTTTTCGCAAATGAAAGTAAGATATCTCTTAACGGGTTCCCTTGATTTTGGAAAAAGGGCGCAATAGAATCTAAGCAATCGTAGTAAAATATCTTTAGATACTTATCGTGGATTCCACCTAGTTTGAACGAGCTTAGTTTTGTGTTGAAAGTTATTACATTATTCACCAGAAAGGATATTGGTACGCTACTGTTCACATTCGAAGCGGGCAAAAGTTCAGGTATGTCCAAATCGGGCAAATCTAATCCTTTCAGTTCTTCATTCAATAAGTAAGAGTCATGAAGTTTCATATTAACCATATCATTCAAGTTCTGCATTAGTAAATTAACGTCATATCCATTCATTGTGGTGGTAAGGTCCAAATTTGGAATCTCTAGGGATTCTATTTCATCCAAAGGTACATTCTTGCCGTTATCTGTAATCGGTTTAGGGTCCGTGGTGTCTTCACTTAAATTTTGTCGTACTTTTTTCTTCTTCTCAGCCTTGCATGACGAATGCTGACGCTTGCGAGCATTATTATGATCATTATCGAGGCTAGTACTGTGCTTCCTAAATTCTTTTACTCTTTGAGCATTTGAGGTTCTTCTTTTCTTATTTTTTGGGTTTAAAACGTAAACGCACTGACGATTCAATCTTGCGCACTGCCAACAAGTCGGTTTAGTTTCATCACATTTCATTCTTCGTCTCTTACACTCGGAGCACCCATTTCTGGAGTACTTCCGTTTTACTGTATTTCCCTTCTTATCCGTAACAGTTGAAGTTACAGCAGGATTAGGGGTCAACGATGAGTGTCCATTATCATCTGCCTGTGAAATAGTGGGGTGATCTGCATTTTGATCTTGCTCTGAAGTAGTGGGATGACCTGCATTTTCATTACTGCCGTCATTACTACTTGTGGTCGATTCTACATTTTCGCCTCCTATATTCGAATTTGACGGCGAGGTCATCTGTTTATGATTAAAAATGCCACCTAAAGATCCCGCTCTAGCATTTAAAAACGATAAGGAGGGTAGATTGTTTTTTGGTTCAAAGCAACTAGTTGAAGTCCCACTATTTGTGAACGATGAACCACTGTCTAGTGAAGCTGGAGAAAGATAACTACCCGGTGGGGACAAAACCTTAGCCAGTTCTCTATCCTCTGGAGAATTTTCATCCAAATTGACAGATTCGAACATTATTGCCAGAAAACAGATCTTATACCAAAATGATGAGAGAAGGAAGAAACAGGGAGATAAGGACTAAAAAGGAAAATTTATCTAGCAACGTTCACAGCAATTCCTGTAGCTACGTGATGACCTCTGCTGGGCTTTTCTTATTCGCCTAGACTGAAGTGATGCAGAACAATAAGCATTCTAATCGGCCTATGGTTATGATTTTGAAATTCCTGAGGAAATTTTTCCACTGTCATTTCTTCCAATTGAGTCACGTCGCGTCCTCGTAGGCAATGATGTGCAACTTGAAGCGCGGAATTCACGGCTAAGAAGGTGTCGTTTTATTCATACCGTGCTGTAACGCTGTTTGGTCATCGTTTCCTTGTGTTATCAAATAAGTGAGGCCCTGTCTCTGTGATCTATACCAGCAGTCGCCTAATTTCGTAATACGTTATTGTAGACAACAATTTCTTGAAAAAGAGAGAATGTGTCTGGCTTGCAGGAAAAGAAGATGGTGACATATGCTTAGACGAGATTGTACATTCTGCATAATATAGCGAGTCAGAGCACATGTTTAGACAATATCTGATTTAAATTTCAAAATTAGGGATGTATATTCTAAATGTTTATGCGCTTAATACTATCGATGATTTCTGAATGGTTGCCTGTTTCAATGAATCCTTTAGAATAAAGAACATTTTTGAGCATTGTGTAATTTATTTAGCAAGGAGTAAAAGCCAAGCGTATATTATGGTGATTTTTTTTATCATGCTTTTGAGTAACGGGTAATGACATACATTAGTGACATATGCTAGAAATTATCCTCAGATTTTAGAAGGCTACTTCAAAATGTTGATAATAACCATAAATAATATTATAATTTTTTTCTTCTTTTCCTTTTCAGGAGTAGGTAAATATTGAGGTAATTCTTGAGTTTCAATGTTGGTAAAAGACTATAGCATTGGGTATACAGAGTTTACTAGAACACCTCCTCAGGGATATAGGAATCTGCACAAGGGAATTGACATTTCAAACATTTCAAGTAATATTGTTATTTTTCTTTTCATTTTATGTGTTGTCAGTCATTAACCTATCATATTATCAATCACTGCATTCAGATTCCATTAGATTTGATGGCAGTTTCTCAATCTTTATGTGCTCTTCTTACACCATTGAGAAATGGGTGAATGTTGAGATAATTGTTGGGATTCCATTTTTGATAAAGGCTATAATATTAGGTATATAGGGTATACTAGAAGTTCTCCTCGAGGGTCTAGGAATCCCCATAATGGAATCTATATTTCTATATACCAATATTAAGATTATTCCTCATTCCGTTTTATATGTTTCATTATCCTATTACATTATCAATCCTTGCACTTCAGCTTCCTCTAACTTCGATGACAGCTTCTCATAACTTATGTCATCATCTTAACACCGTATATGATAATATATTGATAGTATAACTATTAGTTGATAGACGATAGTGGATTTTTATTCTAACAACCATATATAATAATATACCAGTAACACGAATAGTACTTAATAGACGATATTTATATAATAGTGTCCTTCTTCCTAAGATTATATGATGCACAAGAAATGTTGAGAATGTGGATTTTGAGATAATTGTTGGGATTCCATTTTTAATAAGGCAATAATATTAGGTATGTAGATATACTAGAAGTTCTCCTCGAGGATTTAGGAATCCATAAAAGGGAATCTGCAATTCTACACAATTCTATAAATATTATTATCATCATTTTATATGTTAATATTCATTGATCCTATTACATTATCAATCCTTGCGTTTCAGCTTCCACTAATTTAGATGACTATTTCTCATCATTTGCGTCATCTTCTAACACCGTATATGATAATATACTAGTAACGTAAATACTAGTTAGTAGATGATAGTTGATTTTTATTCCAACATACCACCCATAATGTAATAGATCTAATGAATCCATTTGTTAGTTAATAGTTTAAATGTTTTTATCGGAAGAGGTTTTGTCATCACATCAGCAATGTTCTTCTTGGTCTCGATGTAGTATACGTATAAATTATTACCTGATACTTCATCTCTAAGTCTCATTGCCTTTGTGCCAAAAAATCTGTTTCTAAATTTCTCTTCATTTGTAGACTTAATTATACTGATCGTTGATCTACTATCAGTAAGTAAGCCTTTAATAATTGGTTTCTTGTTAAGTTCTTGCACAAGGTGACTGAGGTTATTCAATAGCGGTATAGCTTCACTGACTGCGTGTATTTCTGCTTCTGTAGTTGAAGTGCATGTTAACGAAGCCTTTGTCGACTTTCCTCCAATCACTTTTCCGTTGAGTAGGAAAATGTTACCAATTTGTGACTTGTAATATGGTTGGTTACCATATGAAGCATCGCTTATTGCGACTAGTTTATTATCTGGCTTGGTAGGTTTGTTTTTGTGCCATATTAATTGTTTATCTCTAGTGTCCCACATGAATTGTATTAACTCATATGTCATGTCTAAAACTTGCCTAGAGGGGAATAGTATATGTTGAGCAAGTGTGTTGATGTAGTATAGTAAGTCAAATCTAAATTTATATCCAACATATGAAGCTAGACCAATCAACTTTTGCATTTCATGTACTTTCTCTTTATATTCATCTTCATCTATTTCTAGTTCATCCTGGTCTATATAATGACCTGGTTGACCTGGAGCTCTAAGTTTCTTTCCTTTTGGGTTCAAAGGTACGTTTAGTTTGGGTAATTTTTCTGTCAAGGATTTTTCCATACCTAATTTCATGTACTTGCTTCTTTGATATTTGATCTCTAATCCAAGTATGTCGTACTGAATTTCGTTATCACCTTCACCCAGATTTATTATCTTTGTATCGTATTGTTTCTTGAGTGTTGTTATGATTTTCTTATTTGCATTTAAGTCTTTGCTGAATAATATCATATCATCAACGAATAAGCAAATTGTTACTTGACTATTCTTAAATACGCATGACCATCCGCGAACTTCTTGCATGTCGCAACAATTTATTAAATATGATTTAATGGTTTCATACCAGTTTGCACCACTTTGTTTCAAACCATAGAGTGATTTTCTCAAACGTAGTAACTTATCATTCAAACCTAAATGTGGTGGAGGTCTTATGTATAATTCTTCTTTGATATCAGCATATAAGTAAGCAGAGGATATGTCCAGCTGTGTGATATAATAGTCATTGTCTAATGCGATTGACAATGACGTCATCAGTGCATAGTGATGTACGGTATTGGATTGCATATCAGAATCATATGTATCGGGGTGTTGAATGTCGCCTCTTGCAACAAATCTAGCTTTGTGTGTACCATCACGTTTTTTGTTAAATATAAACATTGAGTTTATTACTTTCTTAGGATCTATGTCATTTCTATCATAATATTTGTTTGTATCCCAAGTGTTCATTCTCAATAGTTGGTTAATTTCTTTATGATAAGCTTCAATATATCTGTCTTTTTCTTTGTTGTCTTCATTATATGTAATTGCTTCATCATATCTTAAGGTCGTTCGAACTGGTTTGATTGATTTTACTCCTTTTATTGCAGCAATTAGATTTATACGTTTCTTCGATCTTGGTGGTTCCAGACTTCTCATATTCTTATTATTCCATGTGTCTCGGGATACCTCAATTTCAGTTTCATTATCTTCTAATGATCTTTTCTTACTTTTGGTAGTAGTCAGAACATTAGAATCATCCATACCACCCAAACTGGAATTAGTCTGACGAGAGTGTATGTGTGGAATATCTTTTGAAACATCAGAAGTGTCCGTAGGAGATTTATTAGTTAAGTCAGGAAGTGGGAGGTCGTCAAGAATAGAATCAGCCGTAACATTTTTTGAGGATTTGTCAGGCATTATATTAGGAGTCGCATGGTCAGAAGATCGATATTCTGGCGGATCCGTATCAATGGAGGGTGTATTATCGCATGCAGCCTTTGTTTCTATGGAGATGATGGGAGTAGTGGATTCACTGTTGGACGAACGGTCATCTATTGAGGGCGTACTATTTGTAGTCCTGTATTTGATATTTGTATCACTATTTCGTTGAATATATGGTTCCTCCGTACCACCCAAACGTGTAGTTTTGATGTTTTCAAGTCCATAATTAACTCTATCCTGTGAGGTCAAATCAATCATATCATTGGGACTACCAGGTCGCTTTTGGTTTCGTGCAGTGAAGGTAGACGAGTGTCTAGGTGAAGTAGTATCTGATTCAATGGTACCACCCATTTCGGTACTCTCTTTATTAATGATATGGGGTGTACGAGATCGTATAGTAGATGGAAGAATATTGTATTCAGATATGTCGGCATCAACTTCTTTTGGTGCACGTACTTTTTGGACTGGTTCCTTGTCTAATTGTAAAGGGTTTATTGATTGGGACGAGAAGTCGTTCACTAGAGGATCAGAGTTTATTTCAATCTCCGATTGATAGTCATGATCAGATTCTGTATTTTGATCATATGACTGCTCTGTTTCATTTTTTTCAATAAAAGATTGGTTATGGGCTGTTAAACGATTGAGATCATCATCAAAGGTGAGTGTATCATAATTGAATTGGTCCAATTTGGATTGCTTGTCTTGTAATATAACGTAATTGGTAGTATCTACTGTCTTTTTTAATGATGGAAGATAGATAATATAGCCATAAGAGTTTCGTGACGGATGTAAGGCGTAACCTGGAATGCCACGAGGATGTATTTTCGAGTCGGGATTATGGTTGTTAACTATAACCGGTTGACCGAAAGGTAGTATAGTAGTAATGTCCAGTCCAGCTAAACCTGCATGTTGTCTTGCAGATTTATCGTTTTTTGGTGAGACTAATGAATTTCTGATTATAGTAGAAAATTCGACTGCTGAGAACCATAGATGATTTGGTAGACCACTGCAATGAAGCAGTGTGCGACAATCGTTTAATAAAGTACGATTTAATCGTTCAGCGACACCGTGTGCTCTAGAATCTGCCGTGGTTGTATAGCATGCAGTAATACCTCTGTTCGTAAAGAACTTATGAAGAGTTTTGTTAGTGTACTCGGAGCCACGATCCATCTGGATAACTAGAACGCGAGCATTGAATTGGTTCTTAATAAATGCTAATATCGATGTAAAAACATTGAGGATAGATTCTTCACGACGGTCGTGTAATGGGTACACCCATTGGAATCTGGTTTTCTCATCTGTAAACGATATAAAGTAAGAAGGTGCACTTTTCGGTAAGTGATGTACAGGACCAAATATATCGGTATGCAAGTACTGAAAAGGCTCATATGATTCTTGGTACTTTAGTCGTGATCCTTTGACATGTCTATGTTTCGTGCTTTTGCCGATTAGACAGTCAGGACATTGATATGTGCTAGCGTTAGACCATTCAATATCCGATTCCTTCAAATATGTAACTGCATTCTTCTTAAGAGACTTCTGAATACTTCGGAAGTTAGCATGTCCAAGCATTCGATGTATTAACGGATATGGATATTTATTTACGCTTTTGCTTTTGTTGACGTTGTTTATTGTTAGCTTTGAAATGTGCGAAGGAATTAGGTATTTTTTAGATAACCAGTAAAAGTCTCCATGTTTGACTATGGGAGCTAGTACTGTACCATCCGATCTTTCTAAAGTGTTTCTGGTAAAGCAGGCAGTAATATTTTGATTAGCCAGCTCACTCAAACTTAATAGATCATAGGCTATGTTTGGTGTGTGTAGTGCTTTTATTGATGTTTTGGTGCCGTTCTGAAAGTTGAAGTGAAGATTACCAATGGCATTTATAGGAATGTCTTGTTTTTGAGCATCGACTATGTTTATTTCAGAATTGGGTGTTGCATGGTGTAAATAATGGGCTGATCTGACAAGCGTTTGCGAAGCTCCTGAATCAATAAGAAGGTGATCAGGTAGTTCGTCATTCGAGTCTATTGTGTGTGTTGGCTTAGATTCTTTCTGTTGCTGGCCTAAGACTAAGTTCGTTGTCATCGCTTAAGTATTGTGATGAAACGGTTGATTCATTAATGTGATCATTGTTCACCCTTGAGAATTTACTAGATGTAGCAATATTGTGAGCTTTTGCTGCTCTTGGTTTTGAACTATTTGTTCTCTGATAATTACGAGTTGTAACCTTTGTGTTAGTCGTGTTTGGAGATGTGCGAGAAACATTTTTGTATTCGCTGTGTTGTTTGTATTGGGACGGTTTATTTAGATTCATGATTTTATTTTCGTCATATATTAATTGAATTTCAGCGAATAATTGGGAAAGTTTCATGTTCGTTTTGGTACGATATTGATTACGTAGGTATTTGAAGTCACCGGATAGACCTTTAAGTATTAGTTGACAGGCCAATCTGTCGCTAACATTGATATTGTTTTCTTTTAGCCTCTGAATGATCGTACTGACTGTAATTTCAAATGTATCAGCAGATGTACTTCCGTCGTACTCAAGGTTGGCAAGAGCTATCCAATCCTTTAATTCTTGATTGTTAGTTTGCATTTTGGACACACTTTTACAAAGGACTGTAAGGATGTCAGCATAATTAATTTCTAAAATTTGTTTTACCCATGTTGGCAATAAATGAAATGGGGCAAATGCTTGGAAGGTATTGTATATATACGCATGTTCTTCATAAGTCATTTGTCTTTTGATTTCACCCTGGTCATTTGGAATGATGTCACCGAGATTAGAGTTCTTCAAAAATCTGATGTAAAATTTAACCCATGTAGAAAAGTTTTCTTCTGATGTTAAAGTGTGTGGTGGTAAGACGTTATTTCCCACCTTTGTCTTAGCTTGAGGTATTTCAGAGTGTTGATTTTTTAAATCGATTGGATCAGGTGAGGAAGTACTCAGTGGTGGGATATACTGTGGCAACGGATAGTGTGGGTCCGGTTGATAATACGCAGGTGACGTTTGATAATGTGAACACGTCATCATAGATGGTTGTTGGTAATGTGCCCAGTTAGAGGCCATAGCTTTGTTTGGGGTCATCATGCCGTGCTGTTGGTACTGTCCATTCTGTGGAGGTGGTACTGAAGCAGGTTGAGGAGAGACATGATGATGGTTCTCTGGAACAGCTGATGTCCCAGGTGTTGTCTCTTGTTGAGAATTAACCTTAGTGGAATCTCTATCAAATTCCGGTAAATTGGAAGCTGAAACGGCTAACGGATCTTGATTTGATGGGACTTCCTTAGAAGTAACCGAAGCATAGGCGCTACCATGAAGATTGGGTGAATTTTGAGATAATTGTTGGGATTCCATTTTTAATAAGGCAATAATATTAGGTATGTAGATATACTAGAAGTTCTCCTCCAGGATTTAGGAATCCATAAAAGGGAATCTGCAATTCTACACAATTCTATAAATATTATTATCATCATTTTATATGTTAATATTCATTGATCCTATTACATTATCAATCCTTGCGTTTCAGCTTCCACTAATTTAGATGACTATTTCTCATCATTTGCGTCATCTTCTAACACCGTATATGATAATATACTAGTAACGTAAATACTAGTTAGTAGATGATAGTTGATTTTTATTCCAACAAGAAAAATACAATCTTCGAAAGTCATCCTCCCTTGAATATTCTTTCTTACCTAAACGAATAAGAACAGAATCTGAAAACAGGCAAGTGATTTTACGGAGGGTTGGCCGAGTGGTCTAAGGCGGCAGACTTAAGATCTGTTGGACGGTTGTCCGCGCGAGTTCGAACCTCGCATCCTTCAATAACTTATTTTTTTCCTCAATCTTCGATATTAGACATTTTTTTTTTCCTATGCCTCCCTTTTCCAAGTAATGTTTTTTTTTTTTTTTTTTTTTTTAGCTCCTCTCACAAAAGTACTGAGGACTGAAATGTAAAAACTAATAACACAATAGAAATAATCATATGATGATATAGAAAAGAAGAGAGGAGACAATCATAATATTATACGAACTCATGGCTTTCCTTATGGGAAATTCTACATTCTCGATAGTGACCCTGGTATATTCAATATACTTAGGAATAACTGTCTTTCATAACAATGGCGGCCATACGATTACCGTATTATCCACCTATTCTTGATATTAAACTGGAAATTCTGTGAATTTTGTGATAATTGTTGGAATTCCATTGTTAATAAAGGCTATAATATTAGGTATACAGGGTTTACTAGAAGTTCTCATCGAGGATTTAGGAATCCTCAAAATGGAATCTATATTTCTACATGCTAATGTTACGATTATTCCTCATTTCGTTTTATATGTTTCATTATCCTATTACATTATCAATCCTTGCATTTCAGCTTCCTCTAACTTCGAAGCTTTCCATAACTTCTGTCATCATCTAATACCGTATATGATAATATATTGATAGTATGACCACTAGTTGATACACTGTTGGAATAAAAACCAACTATCATCTACTAACTAGTATTTATGTTACTAGTATATTATCATATACGGTGTTAGAAGATGACACAAATGATGAGAAATAGTCATCTAAATTAGTGGAAACTGAAACGCAAGGATTGATAATGTAATAGGATAATGAAACATATAAAACTGAATGAGGAATGATCGTAATATTAGCATGTAGAAATATAGATTCCATTATGGGGATTCCTATATCCTGGAGGAGAACTTCTAGTATATCTACATACCTAATATTATTGCCTTATTAAAAATGGAATCCCAACAATTACATCAGAATCCGCACAATTATCATAGATGATAATGGATTTTTATTCCAACAATCAGCATGCCTTTTGTATTTCTGTAAAGAAGAGTAAACCATAACCTAAGTCAATATCAAATTTAGGATTGATGAATTTTCTACTCAAAATGCTTTGTTCAAGAAGGTACGAAAGAAGGTTCCAATCGTCCATTTTAGGGTCCTATAGTGTAGTGGTTATCACTTTCGGTTTTGATCCGGACAACCCCGGTTCGAATCCGGGTAGGACCTTTTCTATTTTTTAACCCTCTTGTTTTATTTTTCTTTCTTGGCTTTGAATTGCACAGCCCCTCGCATTTTTTTTCGATACCCTGAAAAAAGGAAAAAGGCGAAGAAATAAGGGCAATTTCTATTTAAAAATTATACAAGCTCGATTTTTCATTTTCTCCTTCCCCTCTCGCCCCTCCCAGTTTTCAACTGTATTTAAATGTTTCTCAGTTATGTTGTGAATTAAAATAATCCTAATTGTCAACTAAAAAAGTCTAAGTTAGCAATACCAAAATGAGGCATCATCAAAATATGCATTATGCCCCACAACAACAACCAGTCTATGTCCAACAGCCTCCTCCTCGGAGAGAATCCGGTGGTTGCTGTAGAACCTGTTGTCACTTCCTATGTTGTCTATGTTTAATTAACCTATGTTGTGACGTTTTTTAATTCTAATCGACAGCTAAAAATTAGTATGGAAAGAACATCATATTTAGCCGCTGAAAAAAAAGAAGCAGCTGCGTATCTTCTCAAATTTATGCGTACATAGTGACATATATTTAAAAGCTTCCTCACTTTCCTTTTTTATATTTTTTCATTGCTCAAGTATTAGTCACATCGGAAAGTATGCTTGCTGCATTAAATACATGCATGTGTTTATAAGTGTTTGCATTTTCTCTCTCTTCTTTTTTTTCTTCCTGTTACTTGTATACGAACGACATATTTATTTTCACTATTTCTCATTTATATTTATAGCTACTACCCCTATTACGTTACAAGAACACTTTATAGCATTATGTTCATTAAAAACGATCACGCCGGTGACAGGAAACGCTTGGAAGACTGGAGAATCAAAGGTTATGATCCATTAACCCCTCCAGATCTGCTTCAACATGAATTTCCAATTTCAGCCAAAGGTGAGGAAAACATTATCAAGGCAAGAGACTCCGTCTGTGATATTTTGAATGGTAAAGATGATCGTTTAGTTATCGTGATCGGGCCATGTTCCCTACATGACCCCAAAGCCGCTTACGATTACGCTGACAGATTGGCTAAAATTTCAGAAAAGTTGTCAAAAGACTTATTGATTATTATGAGAGCGTATTTAGAAAAACCAAGGACTACTGTTGGCTGGAAAGGGTTGATTAACGACCCTGATATGAATAACTCTTTTCAAATCAATAAAGGTCTACGGATTTCGAGAGAAATGTTCATAAAACTGGTTGAAAAATTACCCATTGCTGGTGAGATGTTGGATACCATTTCTCCGCAGTTTTTGAGTGATTGTTTCTCCTTGGGTGCCATCGGCGCCAGAACTACTGAATCCCAACTGCACAGAGAATTAGCATCCGGTCTATCTTTCCCTATTGGATTTAAGAACGGTACTGATGGTGGTTTGCAAGTCGCCATCGACGCTATGAGAGCCGCTGCACATGAACATTACTTCCTTTCTGTCACAAAGCCAGGTGTCACTGCTATCGTGGGCACTGAAGGTAACAAGGATACCTTCCTGATCTTGAGAGGTGGTAAGAACGGTACTAACTTTGACAAAGAAAGTGTTCAAAATACTAAGAAACAGTTAGAAAAGGCCGGTTTGACTGATGATTCCCAGAAAAGAATTATGATCGATTGTTCCCACGGCAACAGTAATAAAGATTTCAAGAACCAACCAAAGGTTGCCAAATGTATTTATGACCAGCTGACGGAGGGTGAGAATAGTCTCTGTGGTGTTATGATTGAGTCCAACATAAATGAAGGTAGACAAGATATTCCCAAAGAAGGTGGCAGAGAGGGATTGAAGTATGGTTGTTCTGTTACGGATGCTTGTATTGGCTGGGAGTCCACCGAACAGGTATTGGAGCTATTGGCAGAAGGTGTTAGAAACAGAAGAAAGGCCTTGAAAAAATAGCCTGTAAATGAGGGAAAAATGCAAATAATCTTGAATGATACTCAAAACTTTTGATTTATTGTAATTTCTTTCTGAACCATATTTATTACATTCAAACTTTTTTTTTTTTGCCTTTTATAAAAAAAAATACTTATAAGAAAAGAGAAAGAAAATGACAGTTTTCTATGTATCATTAAATAAACATCCATATACAAATATAGCGTTATGTTTTACTTTTATTATTTACATGCATAGAAGTGTTGGCAAAATTCTTTACGAGCCACGGGGCTGCTATTTCAGGTTTTATTTCCATCTTAAGCCATCGTTAACTTCTTCACATTTTCTTTCACAAACAATTTTACATAGCGATTGGATACCCAGTTTCCCTCTTCTAGAAGGAATCACATTGGCAAAGTGATTTAGTACTTCTCTTTCGGTAACTTTGGCGCCAGTGTCATCATTCGTTCTCTTTTCAATATACGCAGCGATTTCCTGTTCTGTAGGCAATTGGTATTTAGAATGGTAGGGATATTGAGTCCAAGTAACATTCGAGGTATTTCTTAGTAATGACATTGGTAGCGATGGTTTAGGAGATGTGATAGATGTCAACTGAGATACAAATAACTGTTCCTTCTTTGTCCATGGATACGGGACCCTTTGTTTATCAATAAGTTTATGCTTTGTGGCTTCAGAGAATTCCACCAAAGAGTCCTGGTTCATGCACATGTTAGCTGCTGTGTATAAGTCTCTTTTGATAGCAGATTCTATGTGATCTCTGGAATTCTCTTGCACCAATCTCAAGGCGATTTGAAGAGAGGATGGTGACTTGGTTAACAATTTCGTTTTGATTTCTTGTGCGAAAGCCTTACCTTCCGCAGAACCTTCATATTGACGTAAGTTATTCATTATGTCTTCAATAGTACCATTTTTAGACAAGTTAAAACAGGCTTCAATAACGTTTAATTTCTCGTTAGAATACTTGAAAACATAATCTTTTGGTAATGGTGATACGAATTCGTCGATGGATTCGTTAACCATCCCGAAGAAGTATGCAGATTGTGGATCGTTATTAAAAGGGGGGCTAATTTCACCTAATCTTTTCTGCAAAGCATCTAAATTTTCACTACTGACGTAATGAGACGCTAAGCCGAGCATATAAGCGTCTGCTCCTGTGACTACTTCTCCTGTAAGACATAGATACAGGGCCATTTGTGAGTTTGAGTTAGCCAATGTCACGATTCTAGGGAGAGCAAAAGTTGAGCCTACATCTGGAAAAAAACCAATGTCCATCTCGGGCATGGCCCATTTGGTGTTTTCTGTAGCAATTCTAAAGGGCGTGTGAATGGATAGACCAACGCCGCCACCCATGGTGATACCGTCCATGAAGGTAACAATTGGTTTCAAGTAAGTTGCTATTTGAAAATTCAAAGAATATTCATCAGTAAAAAATTTGATGGACTTGGCAAATTCTTTGTTAAAATTGAATATTGCCACAGTAGCTACATCACCACCAGCACAGAACGAACGTGGTCGGTTGGATGACTTTAAAATGACTAAGTTTGTAGTATCGCTCTTTGCATACTCGTTCAAAGTCTTGAACATGGATTCTGACATTTCGGCGTTCAAAGCATTGAGCTTTTTGGGCCTATTTAGCGTGATAACTCTAGCTGTATCTTGAACGGTAAATAGCACAGGTGGTGCGTCGGTGACATTTAGCTGGGGTTGAGTAGTCATGAATGTACGTGTGGTAGTTTTAAATCCGTATTTAGACGACAATTGGGCACATTTTAGCGTATTTCTGAGCATTATTTGTGGTGGCTAAACAGAACCAAGTATTATATAAATGAGGATTCCCGTACACAGGCGCAGGAAACAAGCTGCTCTTATCTTCTCGGCTACCTCATCAATCATTTGGCTCCGAGGTTTAACACTTTTCTTTGCACTTGCCTCTCCAATTCCGAAGTTCCGAAGGGTGACCCGGATTGTGTTACTAAACAAGAGAAGATTGGTAGAAAACGCAATGGGTCAGTTTGGCTGGCTGAATCCTTGGAATCCTGTAAGGCTGCTTACTACAAATGGGTTAGGGACTGTTCTCTTCGGCATAATGTTTAAGTGTTAGTTTTGAGATATTACATGTTTAAGAATTCAAAAAACCTTTCTATTAACCCAGGAAACGATGCGGATAAGGCGAGCTTCTCCGACCCATGAGCACAATAGATCAAGTTCTGTTCTAGTTGTTGGTTAGTAGTTTATGGAATGCTAATGGCATTAGTGATGTAGGAATATTTTTGGTGTAGTGTATGGGTGTTGTGAAAATATTTGCCATTTGAATTTTTTTCGGCGCTTTTCTTTTTTTTTTTCTTTTTTTTTTAGCTTGAATTATCGATGAATGATGAAATGACTCTTAATGAACTTCGAAGTTATATATACAGCCACTTTTTTGTTTAGAAAGAAAAGTATAATTATCTTACATACATTGATTTATTGCTCTGTCCTTCCTCCGAGAAATCCGTAATAAACTTCAATAGCATAATGTCTCAACAAGATAATGTCAAAGCCGCCGCTGAAGGTGTTGCTAACCTACATCTCGACGAAGCTACCGGGGAAATGGTCTCCAAGTCTGAATTGAAGAAGCGTATCAAGCAAAGACAAGTCGAAGCTAAAAAGGCCGCCAAAAAGGCTGCCGCTCAACCAAAACCGGCTTCCAAAAAAAAAACAGATTTGTTCGCTGACCTGGATCCATCGCAATATTTCGAAACAAGATCTCGCCAAATTCAAGAATTGAGAAAGACTCACGAACCAAATCCATACCCACACAAGTTTCACGTTTCTATATCCAATCCTGAGTTCTTGGCCAAATATGCGCATTTGAAAAAAGGTGAAACCTTACCTGAAGAGAAGGTTTCAATTGCTGGTAGAATTCATGCCAAAAGAGAATCTGGCTCCAAATTGAAATTCTATGTTCTTCACGGTGATGGTGTTGAAGTTCAATTGATGTCCCAATTGCAGGACTACTGCGACCCAGACTCTTACGAAAAGGATCACGACCTTTTGAAAAGGGGTGATATCGTTGGTGTCGAGGGTTACGTCGGAAGAACTCAACCAAAGAAAGGTGGTGAAGGTGAAGTTTCCGTCTTCGTTAGCAGAGTGCAATTATTGACACCATGTTTGCACATGTTACCTGCCGACCACTTTGGTTTCAAAGACCAGGAAACCAGATACAGAAAGCGTTATTTGGATTTGATCATGAACAAAGACGCCAGAAACCGTTTTATTACCCGTTCTGAAATTATCCGTTACATCAGAAGATTTTTGGACCAAAGAAAGTTTATTGAAGTAGAAACTCCAATGATGAACGTTATTGCTGGTGGTGCTACCGCTAAGCCATTTATTACCCACCATAATGACCTTGATATGGACATGTACATGAGAATTGCTCCAGAATTGTTCTTGAAACAATTGGTTGTCGGTGGTTTGGATCGTGTTTACGAAATTGGTAGACAATTCAGAAATGAAGGTATCGATATGACACATAATCCAGAATTCACCACTTGTGAGTTTTATCAAGCCTACGCTGATGTTTATGATTTGATGGATATGACTGAATTGATGTTTTCAGAAATGGTCAAGGAGATCACTGGTTCTTATATTATCAAATACCATCCGGACCCTGCTGATCCAGCCAAAGAACTAGAATTGAACTTTTCTAGACCATGGAAGAGAATCAACATGATTGAAGAATTAGAAAAGGTATTCAACGTTAAGTTCCCATCTGGTGATCAATTACATACAGCTGAGACTGGTGAATTTTTGAAAAAGATTCTTGTCGACAACAAATTAGAATGTCCACCTCCACTAACTAATGCTCGTATGTTAGATAAGCTTGTCGGTGAATTAGAAGATACATGTATCAACCCAACTTTCATTTTTGGCCACCCTCAAATGATGTCTCCATTAGCCAAGTACTCAAGAGATCAACCGGGTCTATGTGAGCGTTTCGAGGTCTTTGTAGCTACAAAGGAAATTTGTAATGCCTACACTGAATTGAACGATCCATTTGACCAAAGGGCACGTTTCGAAGAACAAGCTAGACAAAAGGATCAAGGTGATGACGAAGCTCAATTAGTCGATGAAACCTTCTGTAATGCTCTAGAATACGGTTTACCACCAACTGGTGGTTGGGGTTGTGGTATTGATAGACTGGCCATGTTCTTGACCGACTCCAACACCATTAGAGAAGTCTTATTGTTCCCAACTTTGAAGCCTGATGTTTTGAGAGAGGAAGTCAAAAAGGAAGAAGAAAATTAAGCTAAAAGATATTAGAACATATTGTATAATGTAAGTATTATTATTCTAAGATAGAGCTTGAATATGAAAACTCATTACCTAAATTTGTTTATGTTCGGTAGCCCTAAAGGAGCTTAATTAAAAATAAAAAAATCTAAACTATTACGTAAGGGGGAGAAGGGATAAGGGATGCAAAAGGAAAGGCACTCAATAAATTGCCCTCCTTATTAATGCTTGACACTGATATTAATTTCGCTTTGAAGGGTTGTGGATGTGCTATACGCTTCAAATGGATCGTGTTTACTGCTTCGCTCCAAATCGTTTTCCGAATTGTGAGCTCTCTGAGTTTTGAAATAGCGCCTCTTTCCACACTTGTAAAGTTCAGCACCTATCCAGAATGCAATTGTGAATGCAATGGCGAGACCCCATTCAGCACCAATTGGTTTATGCAAAAACACTTTATCATTAATAACCGGAATATAGACGACGGGGAAGGCTGACACAAATCCAAAAATGATTGACCAGAACAAAAACTGGTTTCCCCAAATACTTCTGAAAAATTCCTTGACTGGGCTGTCAGTGTCTGGATGCATTCTGAAAAAAGATCTTCTCATGTCAACCACTTCCCAAGCCAGAATCAAAGCGCACCACGTCATAGTTGCGAAAGCCGCAGAACGTGATCTATAAACATCACGACAACTGCTGTTATAGGTGCCATCACAATCGTGCCCCAATCTACCACTATTTATTCCATACAGTGATCCAGTAAATGAAGCCATACAGGACCCTGTCATTATAATCCCATATGCAAATGTATCTATAATAACCTCCCATGTGAAAATACCAACCTCTGAATCATTAGGAGGTCTATCCATCAAATCTGGAGCAGCCTTTTCTAGACCTAGCCCCATAGCAGGAAAACAAGAGGTGACGACAATAATCCACAATACTTCCACTGGTGATAAGGGAAATACTGATTTTCCGTTCTCATCTCTGAATACTAAACCAATGATCAAATACAAAGCCTGAGCAACATTTTCTGCCAATAATTGTAGGACAAACTTCTGAATGTTATCCGTCATCCTACGACCTTCTTCGACAGCATTCAAAATAGAAGCAAAATTGTCATCGCTTAGAACAATATCAGACGCTTCTTTGGAAACATCTGAACCATTAATACCCATTGCAATACCAACATTGGCCATTTTTAGAGATGGAGAATCGTTAACACCGTCACCTGTCATTGCGCAGAACTTCTTCCTACGGTGTAAAGCTTCGATCATTCTCACCTTAGTCTGCGGAGAGCAACGTGCAATAACTAAAGGTAAGACGGGCAAATCGTCCACTTCCTCCTCACTTAGTCCGTCAAACTGAGATCCGGTCATGACCATACTGTCAACAATCTCTTGGGAGTAATGGTACAAATTGGTGGGTAAGATGCCAACCTCCTGAGCGATAGCCTTTGCTGTACCCACAAAGTCCCCAGTTAACATATGAACGTTAATACCAGCTTGGTGAAACTTCTTGACTGCACCGGCAGTCTCATTTCTGGGTGGATCGTAAATACCAATCAACCCTAGGAAAACTAAATCACTTTCTGCGGTGGCCCTGTTTGAAGTAATGTTTTTCAATTGATCGTCATTCACTTGATCTTTAGTGAAAGATTTGGAGGCAAAACCCAAGACTCTTAAACCCTCATTTGATAGACTGTAAACATTTTTCCTTATCGTTTCGACATCACAATCGGTCAATGGTGTGATTTTTACACCATCCTTACCATACCAAGAACTGCAACAACTGATGATGCTTTCGAAAGCACCCTTGCCATAAATATTATATGTTTCGTTGTGATTGTTGTAGTAGACAGATGACATTCGCTTCACAGTTGAGTCGAATGGGAATTCAGCAATATGTTCGAATTGTGCACTGCCAGGCTTCTCATTGTGTTGTGAAAGAGAGGATTGGTCATTCTCATTACTTTGATTAGTCGATTTCTCACCGGTAAGGGCATTGTGAGGCAAGTCCATCTTAGTAGCAAACACTTGAATCGCAATTTCTGTTGGGTCACCATGAGCTTTCCAACAGTCAGTTGCGTCATCTTTGAAAACAGTAGCAATGTTAGCCAAAGTGGCGGTTTCGAGCCATTTTTGAAATAGATCCATGTCAATATCTTCTGGTAAATCTTTTTCGTATAGGCGATCCTTGAAATTCTGGAGAATACCAACGTCACCATCCTCATTATGAGAATATTCGTAAGGTGAAAACCTTGGAATCAAACTCACGTTGCCCTCATTGGGATTAAAGGGGTCATCAGAATTCGAGATAGTTATGGTACCAAAGCGAGGGATCCAAATTTGCCTCGCTAACATTTTACCCTGTGTAAGAGTACCGGTCTTGTCAGAACAGATATCGTTAACGGCACCTAAAGCTTCCAGAGAATCTAATTTTCTTACAATAACGTTTCTAGAAACCATAACAGCAGCCCCAACAGACATGGTGATGGTCAAGACAACGACTAATGAAGAGGGAATCATGGATAGGGCCACACAAATGGCATAGATAGCTACCCTTTTATCTACGTCAAACTTTTGAGAGGCCATGACGATGATAGCAAAAAGTACGGCAATCCAGAAAAGCAATACCGCCAACTTAGACAGTTTCCTGTGCAGGGGCGTACCGACATTTGTACCTAAAAATGCACCAGTAACTTTCTTTGTAGATATCCATGTATTCTGTAACCACGACTTACTAGGATCGCGGGAAATGAGACCTGAATCACCTTGTAGAGATTTTGCAATTTTACCAATTTCACTATTCAAAGCTGTCTTGATGACAATACCCTTGGCTCTTCCCTTGACAACGGCGGATGAAGAAAATGCTAAATTCAAACGATCACCCACGGAGGTTTCTTCTTCTTTTCCAAACACTAAGTTGGCGTCTTTGGAGACAGGCAAAGATTCACCGGTCAGTAGTGATTCATCAGTATCAAAATTCTTAGTTTCAATTAAACGCAAATCAGCAGGAATAGTATCACCGACCTTCACCAGACAAATATCACCTGGAACCACATCTTTTGAGTTTATAGTCTCACTTTTCCCGTTCCTAATAACATGAGCATTGGGAGAGCTCAAGTTTTTCAAAGAGTTCATTGTCTTGGTAGCCTTATATTCTTGAACTAGGCCAATGAGCACATTGACCGCGATAACAAAAGAAATAACGCCACCAGTAATCCAGTCGCGCACAGCGAAAGAGATCGCCATGGATATTACCAAGACCATAATCATTGCATTACATACCTGATGGAGGACCATTGCTTTATAGTCAATTTTGGTATCATCACCCAATGTGTTCTCTCCCACTGCTTTCAGTCTGCGGAGGGACTCATCTTGAGTAAGACCTTCAGTCAGACTTGTGCCTATAAATTCAGCGGCTTCTTCTGTAGTCAATGTGTGATAAGCATTGAATTCTTCATTATTGTTTTCTTTGACAGTTCCCTCGCTCATCGAAAATTTTCAATTATGTGTACAAAGATTTTTCCTCAGTGAGTACATACGTTATCTGATAAGCAAAATACGAATATGAATAACGTTGATTTGGTTAACGTATTCTCGATGTAAAGGATGAAGGAAAATAAAATTCTTTCCTCTTTCTTTGCCTCGAGAGATAATATGGAGATTTAAAGAAGAAAACATCAGCCTCACAATTACACCGCGCGGTGATATAAGGATTTTGATAAAAGAATATATGTGAGTTGAATTTGAACGTCCTGGAAGGAAAAGTCTTGACGAAATAAACGCATTAATTTTCTAATTCTACAAGAATTTAACTAATCCTGTATTGAAATTCATAATTTTAGTTAAGAACCCTGTCATACGCGTAACGTAACTGTATCTGTTTCATGATTTACAACGGCAGCAATAAGAGTATAGCAGTAGTATTCCTCTAAGACATATTTGAACTAGAAAACATACTATTTAGGCTTGTTTATGTTCAGAACCTGTGAAAAGTTCGTTTATAGTAAATAAAAAAACAAATAACAAAATAAATGTAAATATCTAAATATATGAAATGAATAAGGAAAAAGATAGGGAGCACTTAATAGGCCCTGCCTATCATTGTTTAATACCAATATTAACTTCTGTATGGATTGTAGTAGAAGTACTATACGCTTCGAATGGATCGCGCTTATTGTTACTCTCCAAATCATTCTCCGGGTTGTGCGCTCTCTGAGTTTTGAAATAGCGCCTCTTTCCACACTTGTAAAGTTCAGCACCTATCCAGAATGCAATTGTGAATGCAATGGCGAGACCCCATTCAGCACCAATTGGTTTATGCAAAAACACTTTATCATTAATAACCGGAATATAGACGACGGGGAAGGCTGACACAAATCCAAAAATGATTGACCAGAACAAAAACTGGTTTCCCCAAATACTTCTGAAAAATTCCTTGACTGGGCTGTCAGTGTCTGGATGCATTCTGAAAAAGGATCTTCTCATGTCAACCACTTCCCAAGCCAGAATCAAAGCGCACCACGTCATGGTTGCGAAAGCCGCAGAACGTGATCTATAAACATCACGACAACTGCTGTTATAGGTGCCATCACAATCGTGCCCCAATCTACCACTATTTATTCCATACAGTGATCCAGTAAATGAAGCCATACAGGACCCTGTCATTATAATCCCATATGCAAATGTATCTATAATAACCTCCCACGTGAAAATACCAACCTCTGAATCATGAGGAGGTCTATCCATCAAATCTGGAGCAGCCTTTTCTAGACCTAGCCCCATAGCAGGAAAACAAGAGGTGACGACAATAATCCACAATACTTCCACTGGTGATAAGGGAAATACTGATTTTCCGTTCTCATCTCTGAATACTAAACCAATGATCAAATACAAAGCCTGAGCAACATTTTCTGCCAATAATTGTAGGACAAACTTCTGAATGTTATCCGTCATCCTACGACCTTCTTCGACAGCATTCAAAATAGAAGCAAAATTGTCATCGCTTAGAACAATATCAGACGCTTCTTTGGAAACATCTGAACCATTAATACCCATTGCAATACCAACATTGGCCATTTTTAGAGATGGAGAATCGTTAACACCGTCACCTGTCATTGCGCAGAACTTCTTCCTACGGTGTAAAGCTTCGATCATTCTCACCTTAGTCTGCGGAGAGCAACGTGCAATAACTAAAGGTAAGACGGGCAAATCGTCCACTTCCTCCTCACTTAGTCCGTCAAACTGAGATCCGGTCATGACCATACTGTCAACAATCTCTTGGGAGTAATGGTACAAATTGGTGGGTAAGATGCCAACCTCCTGAGCGATAGCCTTTGCTGTACCCACAAAGTCCCCAGTTAACATATGAACGTTAATACCAGCTTGGTGAAACTTCTTGACTGCACCGGCAGTCTCATTTCTGGGTGGATCGTAAATACCAATCAACCCTAGGAAAACTAAATCACTTTCTGCGGTGGCCCTGTTTGAAGTAATGTTTTTCAATTGATCGTCATTCACTTGATCTTTAGTGAAAGATTTGGAGGCAAAACCCAAGACTCTTAAACCCTCATTTGATAGACTGTAAACATTTTTCCTTATCGTTTCGACATCACAATCGGTCAATGGTGTGATTTTTACACCATCCTTACCATACCAAGAACTGCAACAACTGATGATGCTTTCGAAAGCACCCTTGCCATAAATATTATATGTTTCGTTGTGATTGTTGTAGTAGACAGATGACATTCGCTTCACAGTTGAGTCGAATGGGAATTCAGCAATATGTTCGAATTGTGCACTGCCAGGCTTCTCATTGTGTTGTGAAAGAGAGGATTGGTCATTCTCATTACTTTGATTAGTCGATTTCTCACCGGTAAGGGCATTGTGAGGCAAGTCCATCTTAGTAGCAAACACTTGAATCGCAATTTCTGTTGGGTCACCATGAGCTTTCCAACAGTCAGTTGCGTCATCTTTGAAAACAGTAGCAATGTTAGCCAAAGTGGCGGTTTCGAGCCATTTTTGAAATAGATCCATGTCAATATCTTCTGGTAAATCTTTTTCGTATAGGCGATCCTTGAAATTCTGGAGAATACCAACGTCACCATCCTCATTATGAGAATATTCGTAAGGTGAAAACCTTGGAATCAAACTCACGTTGCCCTCATTGGGATTAAAGGGGTCATCAGAATTCGAGATAGTTATGGTACCAAAGCGAGGGATCCAAATTTGCCTCGCTAACATTTTACCCTGTGTAAGAGTACCGGTCTTGTCAGAACAGATATCGTTAACGGCACCTAAAGCTTCCAGAGAATCTAATTTTCTTACAATAACGTTTCTAGAAACCATAACAGCAGCCCCAACAGACATGGTGATGGTCAAGACAACGACTAATGAAGAGGGAATCATGGATAGGGCCACACAAATGGCATAGATAGCTACCCTTTTATCTACGTCAAACTTTTGAGAGGCCATGACGATGATAGCAAAAAGTACGGCAATCCAGAAAAGCAATACCGCCAACTTAGACAGTTTCCTGTGCAGGGGCGTACCGACATTTGTACCTAAAAATGCACCAGTAACTTTCTTTGTAGATATCCATGTATTCTGTAACCACGACTTACTAGGATCGCGGGAAATGAGACCTGAATCACCTTGTAGAGATTTTGCAATTTTACCAATTTCACTATTCAAAGCTGTCTTGATGACAATACCCTTGGCTCTTCCCTTGACAACGGCGGATGAAGAAAATGCTAAATTCAAACGATCACCCACGGAGGTTTCTTCTTCTTTTCCAAACACTAAGTTGGCGTCTTTGGAGACAGGCAAAGATTCACCGGTCAGTAGTGATTCATCAGTATCAAAATTCTTAGTTTCAATTAAACGCAAATCAGCAGGAATAGTATCACCGACCTTCACCAGACAAATATCACCTGGAACCACATCTTTTGAGTTTATAGTCTCACTTTTCCCGTTCCTAATAACATGAGCATTGGGAGAGCTCAAGTTTTTCAAAGAGTTCATTGTCTTGGTAGCCTTATATTCTTGAACTAGGCCAATGAGCACATTGACCGCGATAACAAAAGAAATAACGCCACCAGTAATCCAGTCGCGCACAGCGAAAGAGATCGCCATGGATATTACCAAGACCATAATCATTGCATTACATACCTGATGGAGGACCATTGCTTTATAGTCAATTTTGGTATCATCACCCAATGTGTTCTCTCCCACTGCTTTCAGTCTGCGGAGGGACTCATCTTGAGTAAGACCTTCAGTCAGACTTGTGCCTATAAATTCAGCGGCTTCTTCTGTAGTCAATGTGTGATAAGCATTGAATTCTTCATTATTGTTTTCTTTGACAGTTCCCTCGCTCATCGAAAATTTTCAATTATGTGTACAAAGATTTTTCCTCAGTGAGTACATACGTTATCTGATAAGCAAAATACGAATATGAATAACGTTGATTTGGTTAACGTATTCTCGATGTAAAGGATGAAGGAAAATAAAATTCTTTCCTCTTTCTTTGCCTCGAGAGATAATATGGAGATTTAAAGAAGAAAACATCAGCCTCACAATTACACCGCGCGGTGATATAAGGATTTTGATAAAAGAATATATGTGAGTTGAATTTGAACGTCCTGGAAGGAAAAGTCTTGACGAAATAAACGCATTAATTTTCTAATTCTACAAGAATTTAACTAATCCTGTATTGAAATTCATAATTTTAGTTAAGAACCCTGTCATACGCGTAACGTAACTGTATCTGTTTCATGATTTACAACGGCAGCAATAAGAGTATAGCAGTAGTATTCCTCTAAGACATATTTGAACTAGAAAACATACTATTTAGGCTTGTTTATGTTCAGAACCTGTGAAAAGTTCGTTTATAGTAAATAAAAAAACAAATAACAAAATAAATGTAAATATCTAAATATATGAAATGAATAAGGAAAAAGATAGGGAGCACTTAATAGGCCCTGCCTATCATTGTTTAATACCAATATTAACTTCTGTATGGATTGTAGTAGAAGTACTATACGCTTCGAATGGATCGCGCTTATTGTTACTCTCCAAATCATTCTCCGGGTTGTGCGCTCTCTGAGTTTTGAAATAGCGCCTCTTTCCACACTTGTAAAGTTCAGCACCTATCCAGAATGCAATTGTGAATGCAATGGCGAGACCCCATTCAGCACCAATTGGTTTATGCAAAAACACTTTATCATTAATAACCGGAATATAGACGACGGGGAAGGCTGACACAAATCCAAAAATGATTGACCAGAACAAAAACTGGTTTCCCCAAATGCTTCTGAAAAATTCCTTGACTGGGCTGTCAGTGTCTGGATGCATTCTGAAAAAGGATCTTCTCATGTCAACCACTTCCCAAGCCAGAATCAAAGCGCACCACGTCATGGTTGCGAAAGCCGCAGAACGTGATCTATAAACATCACGACAACTGCTGTTATAGGTGCCATCACAATCGTGCCCCAATCTACCACTATTTATTCCATACAGTGATCCAGTAAATGAAGCCATACAGGACCCTGTCATTATAATCCCATATGCAAATGTATCTATAATAACCTCCCACGTGAAAATACCAACCTCTGAATCATGAGGAGGTCTATCCATCAAATCTGGAGCAGCCTTTTCTAGACCTAGCCCCATAGCAGGAAAACAAGAGGTGACGACAATAATCCACAATACTTCCACTGGTGATAAGGGAAATACTGATTTTCCGTTCTCATCTCTGAATACTAAACCAATGATCAAATACAAAGCCTGAGCAACATTTTCTGCCAATAATTGTAGGACAAACTTCTGAATGTTATCCGTCATCCTACGACCTTCTTCGACAGCATTCAAAATAGAAGCAAAATTGTCATCGCTTAGAACAATATCAGACGCTTCTTTGGAAACATCTGAACCATTAATACCCATTGCAATACCAACATTGGCCATTTTTAGAGATGGAGAATCGTTAACACCGTCACCTGTCATTGTGCAGAACTTCTTCCTACGGTGTAAAGCTTCGATCATTCTCACCTTAGTCTGCGGAGAGCAACGTGCAATAACTAAAGGTAAGACGGGCAAATCGTCCACTTCCTCCTCACTTAGTCCGTCAAACTGAGATCCGGTCATGACCATACTGTCAACAATCTCTTGGGAGTAATGGTACAAATTGGTGGGTAAGATGCCAACCTCCTGAGCGATAGCCTTTGCTGTACCCACAAAGTCCCCAGTTAACATATGAACGTTAATACCAGCTTGGTGAAACTTCTTGACTGCACCGGCAGTCTCATTTCTGGGTGGATCGTAAATACCAATCAACCCTAGGAAAACTAAATCACTTTCTGCGGTGGCCCTGTTTGAAGTAATGTTTTTCAATTGATCGTCATTCACTTGATCTTTAGTGAAAGATTTGGAGGCAAAACCCAAGACTCTTAAACCCTCATTTGATAGACTGTAAACATTTTTCCTTATCGTTTCGACATCACAATCGGTCAATGGTGTGATTTTTACACCATCCTTACCATACCAAGAACTGCAACAACTGATGATGCTTTCGAAAGCACCCTTGCCATAAATATTATATGTTTCGTTGTGATTGTTGTAGTAGACAGATGACATTCGCTTCACAGTTGAGTCGAATGGGAATTCAGCAATATGTTCGAATTGTGCACTGCCAGGCTTCTCATTGTGTTGTGAAAGAGAGGATTGGTCATTCTCATTACTTTGATTAGTCGATTTCTCACCGGTAAGGGCATTGTGAGGCAAGTCCATCTTAGTAGCAAACACTTGAATCGCAATTTCTGTTGGGTCACCATGAGCTTTCCAACAGTCAGTTGCGTCATCTTTGAAAACAGTAGCAATGTTAGCCAAAGTGGCGGTTTCGAGCCATTTTTGAAATAGATCCATGTCAATATCTTCTGGTAAATCTTTTTCGTATAGGCGATCCTTGAAATTCTGGAGAATACCAACGTCACCATCCTCATTATGAGAATATTCGTAAGGTGAAAACCTTGGAATCAAACTCACGTTGCCCTCATTGGGATTAAAGGGGTCATCAGAATTCGAGATAGTTATGGTACCAAAGCGAGGGATCCAAATTTGCCTCGCTAACATTTTACCCTGTGTAAGAGTACCGGTCTTGTCAGAACAGATATCGTTAACGGCACCTAAAGCTTCCAGAGAATCTAATTTTCTTACAATAACGTTTCTAGAAACCATAACAGCAGCCCCAACAGACATGGTGATGGTCAAGACAACGACTAATGAAGAGGGAATCATGGATAGGGCCACACAAATGGCATAGATAGCTACCCTTTTATCTACGTCAAACTTTTGAGAGGCCATGACGATGATAGCAAAAAGTACGGCAATCCAGAAAAGCAATACCGCCAACTTAGACAGTTTCCTGTGCAGGGGCGTACCGACATTTGTACCTAAAAATGCACCAGTAACTTTCTTTGTAGATATCCATGTATTCTGTAACCACGACTTACTAGGATCGCGGGAAATGAGACCTGAATCACCTTGTAGAGATTTTGCAATTTTACCAATTTCACTATTCAAAGCTGTCTTGATGACAATACCCTTGGCTCTTCCCTTGACAACGGCGGATGAAGAAAATGCTAAATTCAAACGATCACCCACGGAGGTTTCTTCTTCTTTTCCAAACACTAAGTTGGCGTCTTTGGAGACAGGCAAAGATTCACCGGTCAGTAGTGATTCATCAGTATCAAAATTCTTAGTTTCAATTAAACGCAAATCAGCAGGAATAGTATCACCGACCTTCACCAGACAAATATCACCTGGAACCACATCTTTTGAGTTTATAGTCTCACTTTTCCCGTTCCTAATAACATGAGCATTGGGAGAGCTCAAGTTTTTCAAAGAGTTCATTGTCTTGGTAGCCTTATATTCTTGAACTAGGCCAATGAGCACATTGACCGCGATAACAAAAGAAATAACGCCACCAGTAATCCAATCATGCATGGCAAACGAGATTATCATGGATATTAGAAGGACCATGATCATGGCATTACATACCTGATGGAGGACCATTGCCTTGTAATCAATTTTAGTGTCATCACCCAATGTGTTCTCACCCACTGTTTTCAATCTGTGGACGAACTCATCTTGGGTCAAACCTTCAGTTAGACTTGTGCCTATGAATTCAGCGGCTTCTTCTGCAGTCAGCGTGTGATAAGCATTGAATTCTGCATTATTGTTTTCCTTAGTAGTTCCTTCGCCCATCGAAAATTTTCAATTCTGTGTACGAAGTTTTTTCTTTAATTAGTAAATATACGTATTGTTGCCTCAAATAAATGTGAATTAAGTGTGAACAGTTCACTTGATGAAGATATCTGCTTTATTAAAGTTAATATTAGAATATAAATGATTAGACTATTACTAATGAGAAAAGAAAGATAGGAGAAATAGTAGAAATTAATAGTACTCTAAAAAGAAAGAACGGAATAAGAGGAAAAGACCTTTTATCTATTCAAATTGTTTCCCTTAGGTATATATATATATATATATATATATATATATTTTCCCTGTATATATCTATGTAAATGACGAAAACGCATGACATTTTAAAACCTACCCCGGGTTTGACCACAACCCACCGTTCATCTAATATTAACCCGCACCCACCAAGGAAAGAGGCAATAATTCGGGAATACTGCTCTAAGACCTTGTTTTTTCTTCTGTCAGGTGAAAGTATATGACCAAAATCTACATCCCTGCCCTAACAAACGTCATAGAAGTAGGAAATAAATGATGAGCCCCGCAAAATGACGCCGCACGGCGATGTTTAAGACCCTGTACTCACAATGTAACCACTTCGTGCAGAAGCTTCTGGGAGGAAAGGGTCCGTACATGAATTATCACACCCACACCCCTCATTCAATCCTTCTACCGCGCATGGTAATCAATCATAACAGGAAGCGATAAGAAAGTTTACATTGCACAGCCACCCTCATTGCCTCTGTGATTGAAGATCTGGGAGTGGGGCTAAAGGTGCAACTTCCGTACAAGAGTGACGAGATAAAGGATTTTCCACGGAATGGCTGACAAAATTCGGGGCTTGTGTGAGTTCCACGTGCGGATGACTTAATAAGCTCAGTGATTGTACTTTTGACATGATTGATGAACGGCTAGAGATAGCCACCGAGTGGCTACTTAGTAATAACCAGCGTAGGAAACAATTACGGATTTTGTTATCGTTCACCGATAACCCTAAAATATTGACCACACTGGTAGTCATTAGAATTTAACCAAGAGGGTAGCTTAGTTCGACCGATAATCAATATTACTGAAGTCTTATCAAATTCTGACTCTTGCCATACCGTTTCTTATCGTCACTGTTTAATCCGGAAATTAGTCATGTATCCACACATCCTTTATTAACAGCAGAGAGATTGGGCAAGAATGTTAGCAAACTATGTACCAGGCGGGTAATACCTGTACATCTATTTTCTTTTGAAAAGGAAAAAATGCAAGAAAGGGCATGAAATGAAACTATTTGGTACAAATTAGAATTATGCGAACCGTGCAAAATCAGAAAAGGGGGAAAAACATTGGCCAATGCTTAGAAATACCATTGCATTAAGATCATTTATCAGAACACAGTCGACGCGCCCATATCCTGTAAATGTAGAGGCAGTCTACTATGCTCCTTTAAAGTTACCTATCAAATATGGTGATTTAGTTGCAGACATTCAGTTAAGATCGTATGACAATGAAAACCTCGATTTTTATTCAGACTTCATACTTAGAACAGGTTACTATTTGGGTATCCCATTGACAGGTCCTAAACCTTTGCCCACGAGAAGAGAAAGGTGGACTGTAATAAAATCACCTTTCGTGCACGCTAAATCCAAAGAGAATTTTGAAAGACATACACATAAGAGGCTCATTAGGGCCTGGGATACGAACCCCGAAGTGCTACAGATGTTGATAGCTTACATTACGAAGCACTCTATGGCAGGCGTCGGAATGAAATGTAACTTCTTTCAAAGGTCCGAAATATCGCTGGACTTGGGTTCGGACGCCAATGGCCTCGAAAAATCACTAAGCAATATCGATGAATTGTATTCTCTGAGAAACGATGATAAAGCTCAAACTAGTGCTGTCGGACAAAAAGTATTGGAACTATTGGATAGCCCCGATTTTAAAAAACATTTGGAAAAGAAGTAAAAAGATGATGGCAATCCTATAATTACGCTGGTTCTTGGGACCGAAAAGATTTCGTACTTGTAAATAAAATAGGTGAAGAAGAGGGGCAAAAAGTAGTAGATTAAATGGTTATACTGAATTTATAAGTAAGTTTAATTATATTTTTTAACTATATGATGAACAATTTTGTACTAATATTGCGGCCCGTTATGAGTATTGCTCTTGCCATAAAAGTGTGTTCACTGCTTTGTTTCCTGGTACTGCATACCGCTTAATATTGTTATCGCTCAATAAATTTAGTTTCTGGAAGCTTTCCAAGGACTTACCAGGTAGCGGGCCTGAGAATCTATTTTTTAGTCCATCGGCTACAAAAATCGGTAGTATATTTGTTCTTGGTAAGTAAGCTTTGCTAAAGGAAAGTGTCCTTTTTCTGTTTGTATTCTTCTTCGAATTCCACCTGAAATGTTGGACATTCAGGGATGTGTGTAACCGATACTTCTGGTCAGAGAGTTTGTATACAATATACTCCGCTAATCTGAAAATGGTAAAAAATAATATAAAAACATTCTTGGTAGCAGATATGGAATCTGAATTCATATTGAGAAAGTTTCGCTCAGTACTCCAACTACTTTCGAGCAGAGTAGTGGAATCAGATTCCATTATTGAGGCTTTCGTTCCGAATAATTGTATAACTGGGTTATAAAATAGTTGTTGGAAAATAGAAAAAATGAGGACCTTTAGAAACTTTAAACCTTGAAAAGTAGAAAGGGTAGAAATTTTAAGGCTTTGATTATATAATATTTGCTCCATGTTGTGAAAAGAAAAAGATTTTTTCTCTTAGAGACCTAGTCGTTTGTTAGCTGTTGTTGATTCGCTATTTTCAATAGTAAAGTTTCTAATAAAATGACAAACATGAAGAAGATATAAGTGCGTGTTCTTCCAATATATAATATTTGTACTGCAGATACACAGATTCAAATTTTTCCCTGTTATCCGCCTTTCTTCTTGGAAATTGGTAACAGGATTTTGTGTCATTAGCAAAAATAATAGCCATTAGTAAGTACGCTTTGTTATCCCGACGCGAAACAGAAACAGAAATAAAGAAAATGAAAGCTACTCTGATTTACGTTACCGCCATTGAAGATGGAGGATGAAGCACAATAAGAATAAGAAAAAAGAAAATCAGCAAGAATGACGCGAAAATATATTATCAGTGTTAAAAAGCTATTGTCAAAGTTTGTTTCCACCTATAAAGGATTCGGACGAAGAAATTCATGTTGTTGTTGTTATAGGATATCATCATATATATTTTCGATCACTCGCCAAGAGAATGTATAATAAGGAAAAAGATACCACGTTCTTCTGAACATGTTCAATATCCTTTCTCCTACTTTGCTCAGTACTTGAGCCCCATGCGTTTACATGATTTCAAAAGATATGGAGCTGAAGCCTTTTGTCTTGGCCGAGGATATGGCACCTTTTATATGACCGTATGGAAGACGTAGAGTGGATGAAAATTTTGTGAAAAAAAAAAGCTTATAGGAACAAAAACATCCTTACATCTTCGGGTATTTCTTCTAGGGTTGAAGTATAATAATTAACTATACTATTGTTCGGAGACAGTTCTGATGCCTAGTAAAACGCTTGCAGCTCTAAAAAAATTTGTCTTATTTTTTTCTTCTTCAATGAGCTGTTACCATTGCTGTAAGAGATGCTCGAAAGGTAGTACCTTCAGTGAATTATCTGACGTACATCACGTGAACTGTTTTGCGTAGTAAATTGTTCAACGATAATATATCGTTGTTAGTGATCAAAAAGTAACTATGCAAACTGCAAATGTCAAAAAGCCACAGTTTCTAAAAGAAAAGCAATGAATGAAGAAGGTTTGGGGTTGTAAATGTTAATGCAGCGACGTCTGTTTTTTTGTTATGACAGGAAGTCAGGAGGTAGTCACAGTCTCGTATTAAGCAAAAGTGGTCTGTTTAGGTGGCATAATAGCCTTGTTGCAGCACTACTTGCTACCGAGGCGCAGCCTTACAACTAAAATGTCCAGACATGATCTTAAGCGGAAGGGAGGGGTTTTTGCTTCCGTTTTTTTGACATTAAAAGTTTTCTTAATGCCGCGCGTTTGAAAGGAAACTGATCTGAAAGTGATTTATGATGCCAAAAAAAAAAAAAAATCTTTTGAAGTACAATGTATGTATGCATGAGTTTATAAAAAATGATGTAAAGTGCGGAATAGTAGTACTGCTAATGAGAAAAACACGGGTATACCGTCAATTATTGTCCCTTTTTCAAATGTGTTCTATAGTGTTGCAAGCAATTATCATGTCGACTGAATCGCTGCGTGCATCCCTTATACGGACAACAATGATTTTTTTCGCCCGTATGAATTCTATTATGCCTTGCTAAATGACCCGATGTAGTGAATCCTCTTGCGCAAATTTTGCAAATGTATTTGCGCCTTTGTTCAAGGTCTTCCTCATCTGATAACGTATTTCTTGGATCTGTTCTTTGCTTCCGCGTTTTCAGAGAGTATCTACTATTTGCCATCTTATTATATGCATCATTAGAAACTATTCCGTTCTCAGGCTGTTGTATTATTGATGAATTACAAGTTAGTTGTGATAGCGAGCTTTTTTCGGATGAATCTGAATTATATTGTACCGATGAATTGTCAAAAGAGACGCTTCTTGTTTGTAAATTAGGCGTTATTAAGTATTTTGGCTCCCACTTTTCAGAGCCATTTTCTGATTTGGTTTGGTATCGGAAATCAAAAGCAGTCTTATTTAATTTGTGTTTTAGTTCATTCTCTACCACATGAGAATTAGTTAGAACTGGTAGTAGCGTCTGATATTTTCTTTCCGGGCTTATTTCAACGTTTTCTTCATCTTGCATTCCATCAAATGCGGAGATTCCCGGCAGTGCGGGCATAGTAGAAACATTGAGGTTACTATAGTTATATGGGTAAAACATTGCCTGAAAGTTTGCGAAGGGTAGTAATATGCTGGTCGAGAGGAACAATCCAAGAAAGGTGAATGGTAGAAAAAGGCGCCGTAATGGTAGGAATTACAGTACAATAATACTTTGCAGAATCGTATACGATATGATTTTTACTTTCAAAAGCTGCAGAATTCCCTTATAGCATCAAAAAACTGTAAACGAGGTGGAGTAATATAATTTCTTTTAGTTAAGAGATGGGAACCAAATTTTTTTTAATTTGGGTTTGGAAAGTTCTCTTCCTTATATATGAATAACGGAAAAGGAGCCTGCAGCCAGACTGTAGAAAGATGACACTGCCAAGAGAATAATTAAAAGAAAAAACACCCCAAACACCCTGACCGGCGGCGAAGCCCCTCTGCGCGCTCAACGCGTTTCGTTTCACGCTTAAGGGTCCTCAAGAGGCCATAGTCTTTTACCGATAAGAAAAATCTAGACCCAATGAATTTTTCCCTTCTTTTCCGGTGCGGCCTTTTCACTGCTAAACAGTAAAAAGCATTTCTTGGCTTTCCCTGAGGGTGTTGACCGCAACCAAGCCAATACTTCATTTTGCTTTTTCCTCTTTTAGAAAACAGAGTTTTCCCTGTCTCAAACGTTTCAAAGACAAATATGCGGAAAATCAACTTATAAGTAGAAAAATACTAGCGATTTTTCTAGTTAGAATATTTAGGGGAACTATGCGAAGACAAACGGTGAAGTCAAAAGAAACACACTGCCTCGATTAGAAAGGCTTATCTGCCACAGTTTAATTTTTTTTTAATTTTATTTCTTTTTTTTTTATTTAACTAGAATCTGGCTAAAAATAAGCAACGGTCCGTGTAGATTACTGTTTCGAACGAGGAACAACTGAAGGAAAAGTTTTTTATTTTCCGCGAAGTTCGTATATTTTAGTTTTCTTTTACTCCAAGGGTTCGTGACGTCGAATTCCTATCAGCTTTTTTTTGCGCTTGGCGTTCTAGGTCCCTGTGCCCGTCTGAAACTATTCGTACATAGCATTACTAGAGTACATAATATCGTCTACCATACATACGACGGGTAGCCAGATTTTGTGCCGGATTGTCGGGGAAAAGACGGCAAATGAGCTCATACGTAATGGTGCGATTTTGATTCTTAGCTTTCTATTTCTGGAGAAAAGTACTCCAAGGTGGGGAAGGGGGGAGGCTGGGACTAGTTGTTATATGATGTAGCCTAAATGTAACGAGGCGTGGCTCTTTCATCTTATCTCAATGAATAAGTGTAAATTGCCTCGCCTGGTTTAATCTTTTCTCCACATGCAGTAATAGGTATAAAAGGAGTTGAAATTAAAAATAATAATAAATAATGATATAAAAATTATAAGTTTCTCCTTTCGGAACTAAAAAATAATATTAATAATAATATATAAATATTATATCTTTTTTATAATATAACATAGATACGAGTTTTTATGTTCCTTTGGCAATAGCTTTTCGTGACTTGTTTTAAATACAAGGCATATAGGCGCAGCTTCACCAAGATATTCTGGCTTAAACCAGCACTATGTATATTTTGGTGTTTGATACCGATATCGGCAGCTCGAAGCGTTTTTATGAACTGTAAAAATATGTCCTACATAGTTGTTTGGTAATTTTTTGGTTTTTTAAGATTGTTTTATGAATAGGTGTTTTACCAGAAGGCTATCGCCAGGTAACTCTTTTAACTAAATCGAAAAGATTTATTTGACGTGTCATATTGTAAAAACTAAATGGAAGACAGAAACTAACTTTGTCGACACCTATTTTAAACAAGTATCAAACGCGGGCTATAATTTTTATGAGAGCAATCAATGCAATGGAGTCTATTTCCGGTTAAATGGCACGATTGTGCGTAAAAACACGAGAAAGTGGAAGCATCTTTTTCTTAATGACGGATAATTACCCGAAACAGTGCAACTGCAAGTGCATACTCTTGAAGGACTTACATATTGAGAGGGAACACATTACTACCTTTCAAGAACACTCGCATTTACGGCGTACATATGGTTCCGCGGTAGACCCTAGGTTGAATTGAAAACCATGTTTTGAAGGAAAGCAAAGGCAGAATGAGAACATGGAGATGTAAATATTTTCCCAGTTAGGCATGACCCAAAATCGCAATCCAGATGCAATTTATTATGACACGTAGACCTTTCCGTATCTAACGTAATAAACGATATCTATTTTCGAGGCGCTCGACATCTCGTATCTGGGACAGAAAGTGAGGTAGATTATTCAAGAATACCTATTAAGAAAGGTAGAAGGTATTGCACCGATTCCTAGTATCAATTCTTTTCAAAACCACTTATTTTGCAAAACATGCGTCTAACCTGCCATTTCAGCAACGTAAATAATAATTACTTCCATATATATTCTTCTCCCCCAGTAGCAATTTTGACATGACAAATTTCAGCGATAGTTGCTTCGGCATTCGAAAATCGTAGAAGTATGTCTTAATGTAGAAGGTTGAGAACAACCGGATCTTGCGGTCATTTTTCTTTTCGAGGAAAGTGCAAGTCTGCCACTTTCCAGAAGGCATAGCCTTGCCCTTTTGTTGATATTTCTCCCCACCGTAATTGTTGCATTCGCGATCTTTTCAACAATACATTTTATCATCAAGCCCGCAAATCCTCTGGAGTTTGTCCTCTCGTTCACTGTTGGGAAAAACAATACGCCTAATTCGTGATTAAGATTCTTCAAACCATTTCCTGCGGAGTTTTTACTGTGTGTTGAACGGTTCACAGCGTAAAAAAAAGTTACTATAGGCACGGTATTTTAATTTCAATTGTTTAGAAAGTGCCTTCACACCATTAGCCCCTGGGATTACCGTCATAGGCACTTTCTGCTGAGCTCCTGCGAGATTTCTGCGCTGAAAGAGTAAAAGAAATCTTTCACAGCGGCTCCGCGGGCCCTTCTACTTTTAAACGAGTCGCAGGAACAGAAGCCAAATTTCAAAGAACGCTACGCTTTCGCCTTTTCTGGTTCTCCCACCAATAACGCTCCAGCTTGAACAAAGCATAAGACTGCAACCAAAGCGCTGACGGACGATCCGAAGATAAAGCTTGCTTTGCCCATTGTTCTCGTTTCGAAAGGCTATATAAGGACACGGATTTTCCTTTTTTTTTCCACCTATTGTCTTTCTTTGTTAAGCTTTTATTCTCCGGGTTTTCTTTTTTTGAGCATATCAAAAGCTTTCTTTTCGCAAATCAAACATAGCAAACCGAACTCTTCGAACACAATTAAATACACATAAAGATGCCTGCCCCTCAAGATCCAAGGAATCTTCCAATTAGACAACAAATGGAAGCTCTTATCCGTCGCAAACAAGCTGAAATCACGCAAGGTTTGGAATCCATCGATACTGTTAAGTTCCACGCTGATACTTGGACCCGTGGTAACGATGGTGGTGGTGGTACCTCTATGGTTATCCAAGACGGTACAACTTTCGAAAAAGGTGGTGTTAATGTCTCCGTTGTTTATGGTCAATTGAGCCCAGCGGCCGTTTCAGCCATGAAAGCTGATCATAAGAATCTGCGTCTACCAGAAGATCCAAAGACTGGTTTGCCAGTTACCGACGGTGTCAAGTTCTTCGCTTGTGGTTTAAGTATGGTCATTCATCCCGTTAACCCACACGCTCCAACCACGCACTTAAACTACCGTTACTTCGAAACTTGGAACCAAGATGGGACCCCACAAACTTGGTGGTTTGGTGGTGGTGCTGATTTGACACCTTCTTACTTATACGAAGAAGACGGTCAATTATTCCACCAACTGCACAAGGATGCCTTGGACAAGCACGACACTGCTTTGTACCCACGTTTCAAGAAATGGTGTGATGAGTACTTCTACATTACCCACCGTAAGGAAACACGTGGTATTGGTGGTATATTCTTTGACGATTATGATGAACGTGACCCACAAGAAATATTGAAGATGGTTGAAGACTGTTTCGATGCTTTCTTGCCATCCTACTTGACTATCGTCAAGAGAAGAAAAGATATGCCATATACAAAGGAAGAACAACAATGGCAGGCCATTAGACGTGGTAGATACGTTGAATTCAACTTAATCTACGATAGAGGTACCCAATTCGGTTTGAGAACCCCAGGCTCTAGAGTTGAGTCAATTTTGATGAGTTTGCCTGAACATGCTTCATGGTTATACAACCACCACCCTGCTCCTGGTTCCAGAGAAGCTAAATTACTAGAAGTTACCACCAAACCAAGAGAGTGGGTTAAATAATTCAAGGTTCTTTAGCAGACCGATTTTATGATCTCAATGACAATGATGATTTAATTATTTCGACCACTTATTTATACATTTTTTTATCTATTTATTATACCTCCTTTACATAATTCTTCAAATTCAATTGATACAGGATCTCTATTCTTAAAAATATTAATTATTGCGTCCTATTTATGATGCAAGTTCACAGTACGTGCAGGATCAAAAATTATATCAGTATCTATTGCTCTAAAAATATGGCAGCAGCCTTCATTCTCAATATGCGATCATGCCTTCTAATCAAATTTTAAGATGTTTTTATTACTCTTTTTATTCTTAGAAAATTCATCTTATATTCAAGGACTTCTTAATTTTCCTTCCATCTATGACCACAGTTTACACACTTATAAAAGGTAGTCATCGGCTCATCAGCTGACCTAATTTGTAGTTGGAAAAAGTAAGCACTCTCACCACCACAAGTATCATAATTGGGACATTGGGTTTTGGTTTGATCCACATTGTCCCAACCACCACCAAGAACATCATCAACTTCCTTTCTTGGAAGTTTCTTCCTATCATAGATTTCTATACCCTCTATAGGAAACTCATATGGACATGAACGGCATGCTAATGTATATACACCACTATCGCCACTCGTTATCAGTAGCATATTGTTACACGAAGGACAAAACGAAAGCATCCTAAATTATGTATTTTACGTTTTACCAATGAATGCGAACTCTTTTGCTTATATAGCCATATAACGTATGCGTTTTCCAGAAAGAAGATTCTCGGTTATGCTTTTGGATAAAACTTTTCCTACTGTTCTTTTGAACTGGATTTGAATTTTATATCGATCATCTTGCCATGTAATAATAGATGTCCAAAAATTTCATCTGCCATTTTTTTATTTTCCCGTTCGTTCACTTGCTCTAGTTTTTTTTTTTTTTTTTTTCAATACTCGGATTTGAAAATGTTAATGGGAGTGGCGCTAAAAACCTTCATCTGTAGTTGAATGCTATGACATGAGCAACACAAAATCATTTAGACAACGTTGAGTAAGGTGGTTCGGTCCGAACAACAGTTTCATGCTTGTGTTACTTCGTTTATGAATATAATATACAAATATTTAAAATGCTATTTATTATGCACTAACACCAAAATTTGTAGACTCTGACGAATATTGAAGAGTTCTTTAACCTTTCTTTATTTTCTTCGTCCTCCTGCCTCATTATTTCAGGGTCGTAAACTCTTCTATGAAAGTCCAAGTCGATCTTGTCCAGTGGGTTTAAAAAGGTAAAATCTCTTTTGTAAACCATGTATCCAACATACATGAATATCCATAGCGGGGCAGCCAGATAACTCTCGAAGAATGCCTGAGCATCACACTTTCCGCCATTTCCTATTGGAGACAGTGCGACCCAAAATTGGGCCATAAAGACAAGCATATTGAAAAAAACCCCATAGTATGAACCCCATATACCGGTATTGGCCTTATAGCCGACTTCATCAAGTGATCTTCCTTGGACTTTCATCGCTTTTCTGAATCGAATGTGTGAAAGCATAATGCCTGACCATGTGAAAAGTTCACTCAAACCTGCAATGGCTGCCAACCATGTAAATGCTTGCTCTTCCTGTGGAGAACAGGCGACGAAGCCAACGACACCAACAAGAGAGCACACTACCAAGGCCCTTAAAGGTCTTCCCTCCCTATCAATATAGTTCAAAAATTTTGGAGCATAGCCCTGTTGAGCCAAGGAACACATTAATCTCGGTGCGGCATAAAGGGCAGAGTTCGCAACAGAGATGACTGATATCAAAATAACAGCATTAATGATATGGGGGATGACCCTAACCTTGTGAATAGAGGCTGCCAAGACATATGGTGAAGCGTGCGTTGCGGAGCCACCGGAACCCATCAATTGATCGTTATTGTGAGGAACATTGAACCCAATTAGAATCATTGTCAGCAAATAAATGATCAAAATACGATATACACTTCTCTTCGCGGCTACAGGAGTGGATTTTCTAGGGTTAGACTGCTCATTGATGGAAAGAACAAATAATTCAATACCACCGAAGGAGAAATATGCAGATACTAGAATATAACATATCCCTTTGAAACGAGTGGCACCGCTGCCTTCTGCAAATGAACCAGGGTCGCGCCAATATTTGCCGCCAATATAGCCGTCCACACCGGCTCCCCCACAATTGATGACGACTGATAAAATAATGAATCCTGCAACCATCAATATCTTACAGGAATTGAAGATAAATTCCGTTTCACCGTATGCCTTAACACCAAAAAAGTGGATAAACAATAAAAACACATAGAAAATGACAATGAATACATCAGCATTAATTGTGTCATTCCAGTACTTGACGGTCATGGAAGAAGTAATCAATTCCAACGGTAGCACAGTTAACCACTGAATGCAAAATAACCAAGTGGTCGCGAACCCAAACGACTTTGAAATAAAGATTGAATTGTATGCATTGAAGTTACCTGGAAGCGTCGGATAAGTGACACCCATCTCACCAGCCGCTTGGACCATAAAATACGTGACGAAGGACACCATAACGTAACCGATGACTAAAGACCCCGGGCCTGCAAGACTCAAACCTTTGGCGTTGGCAACTAGAAGACCTGTTCCTATCCCTGTACCTAAAGACATCATTACAACATGTCTAGATTTCATTGACTTTTTTAAGTGGTTATTAGATTTCATCGATTTGGTACCATCCTCCAAGTCATTGTCTTCTTCTAAACGTTGGCTTTCGGCTCTTCTGAATGAGTCGACGAATCTGTGAACTAACCCATTGCGAGATTCCTCAGAATGTTCCTTAATCTCCGGAGTTAGTGAAGCTGTTGTTGATGTATTGAAGTTATTATATAAAGCAGAGTCTGTTACTTCAAACTCTGCACTTTTTTCCATTTTGGAAGACGTTACTATAGGATCTGACATTACCTTAGGGGAAAGAAAATATTAAGAAACAATATCTTACTTCGCCAATCCATCAATAGTAACCACGCTAATTACAACGTAGTTTTTAATGCCCGGTTTTTCCGATTTACCACAAGGAAACGCAAGAACAAACTACATACTGCCACTGAAATGAATTTCACTGCTAATATATCTATCCTTTAGCGAAAAAGACAAGATCAACAGAGGCGCCAGAAAAAGGCAATTATGACTAAAAAAAAAACTGTGTAAACCTGGGGATGGTAGCTGAACTACTTGCAGTCGAAAATGACCGCATATTTTACTGTCATGCTTCTGTCAAGAAAAACGAGCCTTGGATGAGAGCTTTCGTTGATCGCGGCTCGAAGTTCAGGTAGAGAAATATAGCAGAGCTCTTTTCGCGGAGCCGCATGCACGGCTACATTAAAAGGTGTCCTTCCAGCTCAGCGATATGTGTCGGCCGGAAAAAAAAAGCACGCATCCGGCAAGCACACTAGTAAGTCTAATGCAGGATGAAGAAACGAAGAAGGTGCCATGAGAAGGAAAATAAAACTCAATGGGACGGAACGGCAGCATTTTTTAACAAATTATTTTGGATTCATCCGTAACAATATAACTTGGTACGGGAACGGCATGTTTTAAATGCACAGCGGTGCCTTGTTTCGCCGTGGATTGTTAAAGGCTCTTTTTCGGACGCCACATATTCCTATGCTGCACCAGCAATTGGTGTCTTCGGATCATACTACTTCGCACTAGTTTATATTCAAGGCTTTTAATGGAGCTTCGCTCTTAAAAGAAAAAACTTCTTTACTTCCATGCGCGCGTTTTTGGCGTACGTAGCACTGCGAAAGAGTGGGTGATATATAGAGAACATGTTGTAGTATACGTACGCGGGCAATTGTGGTGACAGTATCTCTTTCTGTTAGCAAGTAATATATCCTTGGCCTCAACCTGTCAATAGTGTTAGTTTATCCGCCATCTTGGCGCTATCATACACGATCTTTTTCAATGTTTCTCGTATATACAGGACAGGGTTCGGGGTTTTTGGCGGCAGGAGAGGAAAGCAAAAAAAAATGAGGCAAGAGTTTTAATTTTGCCAGCGAAATGTTCTGCCATTTTCATCTTTACCGCTCGAATTAGTGATGTTCCAGACGAAGGTAACATAGAGTGATCGATAGGTTCTTCAATTCATCAAGCATTATCTCAGAATTGTGTTTGGTAAGCTCTCTTCGAGAAAAGGAAGAACAAAAAAAAAAAAAATAAAGCAAAGAACAGGTTATAACGCTATGGGTAACTTTCCAGCTCCAAAAAACGATTTGATATTGAGAGCCGCAAAGGGTGAAAAAGTCGAGAGACCGCCATGCTGGATAATGCGCCAGGCAGGTCGTTACCTGCCGGAATATCACGAGGTGAAAAACAATCGTGATTTCTTTCAAACTTGCAGGGATGCGGAAATTGCTTCTGAGATTACTATCCAGCCGGTAAGACGCTATAGAGGCCTCATTGATGCTGCTATTATTTTTAGTGATATCTTAGTTATTCCGCAAGCCATGGGTATGAGGGTCGAGATGCTCGAAGGTAAAGGTCCACATTTCCCAGAACCTTTAAGAAATCCGGAAGACCTCCAAACGGTATTAGACTACAAGGTTGATGTTTTGAAAGAGTTAGATTGGGCTTTCAAGGCAATCACCATGACAAGGATCAAGTTGGATGGTGAGGTTCCCTTATTTGGCTTTTGCGGGGGACCTTGGACTCTAATGGTTTATATGACGGAAGGCGGTGGATCCCGTCTTTTCAGATTTGCCAAACAATGGATTAACATGTATCCAGAGCTTTCTCACAAATTATTACAAAAAATCACTGATGTGGCCGTGGAGTTTCTGAGTCAGCAAGTCGTGGCGGGTGCTCAAATACTACAAGTTTTTGAAAGTTGGGGTGGTGAGCTTTCGTCTGTAGATTTTGATGAGTTTTCCCTACCATATTTAAGACAAATTGCCGAAAGAGTGCCTAAAAGATTGCAAGAATTAGGTATCATGGAACAGATTCCTATGATCGTTTTTGCGAAAGGGTCGTGGTATGCTTTGGACAAGCTATGCTGTTCAGGATTTGACGTTGTTTCGTTGGACTGGTCCTGGGACCCAAGAGAAGCGGTAAAAATAAACAAGAACCGTGTCACCTTGCAGGGCAACCTGGATCCTGGCGTCATGTATGGTTCTAAAGAGGTAATAACAAAGAAAGTTAAACAGATGATTGAGGCTTTTGGAGGTGGGAAGTCCCGCTACATTGTTAATTTCGGTCACGGTACCCACCCTTTCATGGATCCAGACGTCATCAAGTTTTTCTTGGAGGAGTGCCACAGAATTGGTTCGAAGTAATGTGGAAATATTGATTCTTATAGTGTTATAAGTGATAATATACGTTTATGTAAATAATATCTTTTTCACAACGTTCAAAAGTGGCCTTTTTTCTTTTTTCGATATTCTGTATATTTATTACGATTTTTTTTTTTTTCAGATATTTATTTTTGCAGGTTCTCTGAATGGATGTAGTGACAAAATCTTAAATAGAAGAAAATAAAAGATGAAGGTATATGAAAATAAATGAGAATGCATATCACCTTTCCTTCGAAGAAAAAGGATTTTCAAAAGATCTGCACGCCTGTTGACAAGCTTCCAATAGCATGAATTCACAAAAGGCGAGTAAAATGACTGGCTCACTAAAAAAGAATGATCTTTATATTTTTGATTTGTCTGAGCAACTTCTGAATTCATTGAAATTGATGAGCTTTGACTCCACACTGCGAGAAGTTGAAGTAGAGAAGACATCTGATAATGATAGAAACAAGGAGTCTGGAGATCTCCAAATAGCAAGAAAGAAGGTCACATCAAATGTTATGCGTTGTAGTGTTTGTCAAATGAGCTTTGATTCCAGAAATGAACAAAAGGCCCACTACCAGACTGATTATCATTTGATGAATGTTAAGCGTAACCTTAGGGGGCTGGATATCCTATCCGTTGAGGAATTCGATGCGCTGATTTCTAAGGAGCATGGTATCAAGTCTGAAGACGAAAATTCTGGCGGCGAGCAAACTTCAAGCGATCACGAAGAAAGTGAGGAAGCCAGCGATCGGGACCCGGACCTACAAACTAATAATTATATGGAAACTATAATCGAAAATGATTTGCAGAAATTAGGGTTCCAAAAAGACGAGTCGGATGCTATTAGCCATATTAATACCCAATCGCCCTACATTTATTTCAAATCGAAGTATCTTCAAAAGAATGAGGTCTTGGCGATTTATAAGTCTCTATTTAATAAAAGGAGTCTTTCCAACCCCAATGAAGCTTTGACTTTTTGGAATTCGCAAGAGAACCCAATGGCCATTTCAGCTCTGTTTATGGTGGGAGGTGGACATTTTGCGGGAGCAATTGTTTCTCATCAAAGACTCAATGTCAAGGGGAACGCGCACAAGAAGGACGAAACCTTAATTGAGCAAGCGGTCAATTTCTTAGAGCACAAGACGTTTCACAGGTATACTACCAGAAGGAAGCAAGGTGGTTCTCAGTCAGCAATGGACAATGCAAAGGGAAAAGCTAACTCTGCCGGTTCAGCACTTCGTAGGTACAATGAAAGCGCTTTAAAAACAGATATACAGGGTGTGTTGAAGGACTGGGAACCTTATCTGTCAAAGTGTGATAATATTTTTATTCGAGCTCGCAATGTCAGTGATAAAAAAATTTTTACTGATAATACCGTTCTGAACAAGGGTGATGAAAGGATAAAGAGCTTCCCTTTTACCACGAACAGGCCCACTGTATTAGAATTGAAGAAGGCATGGTGCGAACTTTCCTACCTGAAAATATTACCTAAGCCTGAACCATTGGCAGTGAAAGAAACAGTACAAAAGTTAGAAGTGTCGAACAAAAAGGACGAATTTAAAGAAAAACAAGAACCGTTACTGGAAGAAATCCAAACAGAAGAAATAATTTCTCTGCTGAAGAAAGGAAGGGCACCGTTATTGATATCCTTCTTAAAAAAGAATAAGCTTGATGGAAACTTTCGGTTAAAGCCTGAGAGTAAATATTCCTTAACCCCTACCATGTTACATTATGCATCGCAGCAAGGGATGAAACAGATGGCACTGATTTTGCTCTCAAATATTAAATGCGATCCAACGATCAAGAACAGACTAGGAAGGACTGCGTGGGATTTGAATAGAAACGACGACGTGAGACACGCGTTTCAAATTGCAAGATACAATCTTGGAGAGTCTTTCACTAATTGGGACGAAACTCATATCGGTCAGCCATTGAGCAGAGAACAAGTTGATGAAATCAATGAAAAGAAAAAAGCAATAGAGAATGAAAAGGCAGAAAAACTGATTAAATTGGAATTAGAAGCCGCCAAGGAAAAACAAAGATTTGCTAAAGATGCAGAGAGGGGTCCAGGCAAAAAGTTAACCAATATTCCTTCAATTCAGCAACAAAATTTGAATTCTTTGACCGATGAACAGAGACGCAGATTGATGAGAGAACAAAGGGCTAGAGCCGCAGAAGAAAGGATGAAAAAGAAATACTGAGGAATATCTCATATTCAAATTTTTAGGATTTTTCTTAGCATTTGCATATATTTTCATAGACACAGTACTTACATTTAATAACAGTAATTGAAAAGCAATATTAAAATATAGAAGCCCAAATTTTATATTTCAAATGAATAAATGTTGTTTTTTTTGGCAATTTTTTGCTCTTCTATATAACAGTTGAAATTTGGATAAGAACATCTTCTCAACGCGAAAATGACGCCTCCAGTGAAAAAACATAAACTTTCAATGCAGTCTTCGGTACACTTATGAGTAACCCATATAGAGATCGTACACATTTTACAAGGATTTAGAGACAAAGTAATATTCTTCGTTGATATAGAGGTGTTCAATTGTTAAATGCTTTTCTTCTTTTTATTAGAAAAAGCGCCTTGCTTTTTGTTGTATCACTTGTAAATCTACCGTCCCTTACAAGAACATTCACGAAATTTAAGTGGCTCAGAATGAAAAAGAAACAATATAAAAAAGCTTTCCGTAGTCATCAATTTATTTTACATAACACTAGATATAAAGAAAAGAAGATAATATTTTTATATAATTATATTAATCTTAGTTTCTAGAGTTGATGATATCAACAAATTCTGGCTTCAAAGAAGCACCACCGACCAAGAAACCATCGACATCAGCCTTGTCCTTGAAGGTAACGGCGTTGCTACCGTTAGCGGAACCACCGTATAAGATTCTCAATTCGCTGGCAGCCTTGTCACCCAACTTGGAAGCCAAGAACTTTCTGATGGAAGCGTGAATATCTTGAGCATCTTCTGGAGTAGCAGCCAAACCGGTACCAATGGCCCAGACTGGTTCGTAAGCGACAACGACGTTAGTCCAGTCCTTAACTTCTTCCAAGACAGCGTTCAATTGTCTTTCAACAACATCCAAAGTCTTACCGGCCTTCTTTTCTTCCAAAGTTTCACCGATACACAAGATGACACCGACACCTTGACCTAAAGCGAACTTGGTCTTGTCAGCAATGAACTTGTCATCTTCGTGGAAGTAAGATCTTCTTTCGGAGTGACCCAAAATAACCCACTTAGCACCAACATCCTTGATTTGGTCAACGGAGTTTTCACCGGTGAAAGCACCAGAAGCCTTCAAGTAGGCGTTTTGAGCACCGACAGTGACTTGTGGCTTCTTAACCAAAGAGACAGAGTAGTCTAAGTAGGTAGCTGGAGGACAGATAACAACTTCGACATTTTCTGGGATAGAAGCAGTGTTCAATCTTTCAACAATTTCCTTAATGGATTGTTTGGAACCGTTTAATTTAAAGTTACCACCGACAAAGAAAGTTCTAGCCATTTTTAGTTTATGTATGTGTTTTTTGTAGTTATAGATTTAAGCAAGAAAAGAATACAAACAAAAAATTGAAAAAGATTGATTTAGAATTAAAAAGAAAAATATTTACGTAAGAAGGGAAAATAGTAAATGTTGCAAGTTCACTAAACTCCTAAATTATGCTGCCCTTTATATTCCCTGTTACAGCAGCCGAGCCAAAGGTATATAGGCTCCTTTGCATTAGCATGCGTAACAAACCACCTGTCAGTTTCAACCGAGGTGGTATCCGAGAGAATTGTGTGATTGCTTTAATTAATTTCGGAGAATCTCACATGCCACTGAAGATTAAAAACTGGATGCCAGAAAAGGGGTGTCCAGGTGTAACATCAATAGAGGAAGCTGAAAAGTCTTAGAACGGGTAATCTTCCACCAACCTGATGGGTTCCTAGATATAATCTCGAAGGGAATAAGTAGGGTGATACCGCAGAAGTGTCTGAATGTATTAAGGTCCTCACAGTTTAAATCCCGCTCACACTAACGTAGGATTATTATAACTCAAAAAAATGGCATTATTCTAAGTAAGTTAAATATCCGTAATCTTTAAACACTATGTAGTTAGGTCTCCCTCACAATCAGTCCATTTGGGTAGCACGGTCCTCAGGACGTATCTATTGATGGATTCGTCCAGTTCCATCACCATTACGCTCCCGTTAGGAACATTGGTAAACGATTCAAACTCTTCGTATGTCCATCTAAACCATTTCATCAGGAATACTCTGGAATAAATACCATGTGTAACTAGGACAACAACATCTCTGGGTCTTCTCTCTTGCCTATCATGGAAGTGCCTGAATAAAGTCTCTTGGAAACTGGCGACTCTGTCATATACATCTGCCGCACTTTCTCCATGAGGGAATCTGAAGAAGAAATGACCATACGTAGATCTCTTCTTCATAACGTCCTGCATGCTATTGATTTTTTGGAAATTACCAAAATCTTGTTCCCTTATTCTTGGCTCATCCTTAACCCGATATTGCAGATAACATTTTCCAGGCTTCCCTTCACAAATATTATCTTCATTATTTTCGTAAACACCACCAGTATTATTAAGTCCTCTCGGCCAAAATGCATGTTTCTGTTTACCATGTGGATCATATCTCATATCTTCACATATACGAACACCACTGTTTAATTCATTATATTCATCGATGACGTCCAAAATACCTTTCAATGTTTCCCTTGCTCTTCTATAGGGTGATGTATAAAAAACTATGTTTGTGTCTTTTTCTCTACTCAGCCTGGTATAGTCCTTCAGCGGTAAAGTTCTCCTGCTACTTTCATCTTTAATATACTTCTTAGCCAAATCCTCCACCAAGTTGTGATCGTCTACGTTTAAAACACGTAATAAGTCAATACCAGCTTGTCTAGCTTGGATTTGACCTGTTTTCGTTAAAGAAATCAGATGGTTAGGAATATAACCATTGACCTCCTTGTTTTTATTTGATTCGCTTTCCCCATGCCTTATTAGTACAATTAACCTAGGTCTGGCATTCGTAAAAGAACCGTGACTGCCAGCAACATCTTCACTAACATGAACATTCTCTTCACACATTTCTTTTACTAATACTCTGAGTTATTCAAATGGAATGCTGTAGCGTAAGTTCTTTTATGTTGAACCATGAATACGAGCTGCAATTAATGCAGTTGAGAACTAGCTTTTTTTTTTTCATGCCTCTCGGTCTCTGCAGGATATCGGGTAAAAATGAAAACTGGGACATTAACCGCGGTGGGTACTCGATCATTATTTGTTCAGAATGAGTTATGATATGAACGGTAATTAATCTAGATGATAATATATATATGTATATGTATATATATGCAATTGATAATATATGGACGAGTAAATAAGAGTTAAGTCAATAGCAAGAAAGTAACAAGGGTGAATGAGAAAGTGATTCAATAACATTGCCGTTGATAGCTTTTTTGTTCCGAGCAGCAATGGAAACGGAACAATACTATTTTGATTTTATCACTAAAAGCTACTGCACTTTACGTCGTGTCCCTATATTTGAAATCTGAGATTTTCAATTAACGAGTCAATAGCCTCAAAATTTAAATCGTTTTCAGCGAAAGACAAATGCTTCTCAGAAACTATGTGTTGTTCTAAAGATTCGTATTTTACACGACAATTTTCACAGTATCCGGAATTTTTTACCGTTTCTTTCTTCACCGGCTGTGCTGTCTGTGCTGTCTGTGCGTTAAAATGTAAGGTGACGTTTGTGGAAGTTGATTTCTTCGATGCTGTTGGAGATTCTGTGGTTGTTATCTTGATGTCATTATGAACTTTGGAGTCTGCGGAGACTGATTTGGTAGCTACCTTAGGGAAATTCTGGGGCTTTCTATTAGTTTCTAAGTGTACAGCACTATCTTTGCCCGTCTCTTTCGAAGGGGCTTCGTCTTTTTTCAAAGCATTAAAATCTAATCTGTGTCTATTTTCCTTTGATGTTTCAGCAGTAGTTGCTATAGTGGCTGTATAATTTTTGTTATTTCCATTTGTCTGCTTTACTCCCAGCTTTCTATCAACCATTAGTCTACTTAATGACTTCATGTTCTTACTCATGACGCTTGCTCTTGTTGGGCCCAAACCATTGCCAAAAGAGGTTGCCACATCATTAGATTGATGTGCACCACTTGCTTTGATTTCAAATGCCTGACGTGACTTTGTTTTCAAAGTGCACAAATCATCCGGCACTTCTTCAGTTTCTTGCCTTGCAAAAGTAGCTAATACTGGATGGTTTAGTTTTGGTGTGGCAGCCAGCTCTTTTCGCTGTGGGTACTTATTCGATTCTTCTGCTATAGATTGTTTATTTTCTTTTTCTTCTTTCAACGGAGGCTCTTTGGTTTCAGTTTCATTTAATAATATACTATTTTTTTCATCGGTTTGGTCAGCATGTTCATTACGAACATCTTGAACTGCGCTATCATCCGTCTTCTTTAACTCGGTCTTCTCAAAATTTTTTGCCTTTTCTTGCATCCATTTTTTGAAGCTCTTGGTAGAATCGTTGCATGTGTGAGGTATGAATATTAGGTTTTTCGTTTGATCATTAACTGATGACGTATTCAGTAAGGTGTCGGCATGATATTGAAATAGAGCACGAAGTTGCAGTGCATATTTTTTGTTTGCTTTGTCTCTCGAGTATCTCTTTACTACGCGCTTATAAGAACTTTCGTCATAATTCCTATCCCCTATAAAAGGGCATCTTCCGAATGAACCTATTTTCAATATTGGGTAAGGTAGTTCGTCTAAGTTTGTTAGTTCTTGAGGTTTCCATTCCAAAGTTATTATGGGGGCCCAAGTTTGCCATAGGTCATAAAGGTATACATGAGGATATTTAAAGTAGTGAATATCGTCTCTTTTAGTTCTGGGGTCTCTATCCGTTGGTCCATATAATTTTTCATTGTGTAGAAGATTGGACAATGTGGGCGCAGCTAAAGAAGCAGATTTAGTCTTGCTCAAATGATCCAAATCAACATCAAGATTTTTCAGAAATCTGGCAGCCTTTTCGTAACTCCAAACTTTCATGTAGTTTTTTTTAGCTCTCGATAAAATGTCGGTATCTTTTAGTAAATATATGTTCTCAACAGACCTTCTTGTGATAACTATTGTGACAGTAGTGTCAAAAAATTGAGTTATTTGCGCACCCAATGTAAGAAACCCTCTTTTCAATAAATCTCTGCGTTTGTCCATCTTGGACTTATTATATGTATTCATCTCTACATCATCAGTAATGTCAAAGTAAATGCGAGAATCTCTTTTCATTATCTTTTTCCAATTTGTTTGCCATTCCAGCAATTCCTTAGGCGTAACCCTTGGCTCGACATTTTTCAGACCCGTACCTTTGCTGACTTGGACAGCGCCTTCAATAGACCTGGCCCTTTCTATTCTGGCCCTTTTCTTTTCATGCAAATGCTGCTGCTGTTGGAGCTCGAGGCGCTCAAGAGATCTTTTCTTCGGAAAGGATTCAGTGGTATTGTTATTGTTGCAATTATTGTCGTTAGAAAACACATTCAAGTGGCCCGCTGCTGTTGTTGATGCGGCAATTCCATTATTATGTTTCAAGTTGGTATCTGTTTCCTTTAACGGAGACCTTATTATCATTTTCGTTGGAGAAACCATTTTCTTCTTTCTTTTCTAAATATGAACCAAAAGCAGAATTCCAAATGCCTTTCAGATTCAAACCTTGAATTCTGAAGATAACTAGCCCTGCAAGCGAATTCAGATCTAAAGGAATCTACACCTGGCTGAGTATAGACTATGCAACTTGATTTTTGTTTTTCTTGGCCTGAGCCATTACCGTTATTATTATCGTTATTTCTTTATTTTTTTCTTTTTCGCAAAGATCGACCTAAGACGCGTTTGCAAAAAAAAAACCATTTACTTACTGCGGGTAAAATATTAAAAGAAACTTAGGCGTTAGCCAAGAACCGATAAGAAAATAAAAATAAAAAAGGTAATGAGGAATTAGATGCAAAGAGATATAGATATAAACACACACACACAAATATATATTTATATACATATGTATGGTGATATATATTCAAAAAAAAAAAGTACAGTAACTTAGAAACTATTAGTGGGACGGATTTGGTTTTCTTATTTCTTTCTTTTTAAAAAACTTTCTTAATATACACGTTTGTGGTTATAAGGTGGTGTAAAGTAATGTAATGATATACACTTTTTTTCTCAATTCTTTACCTTCTTCTTTCGTACGGTGTACTGCGAGAAGTAAAATGGGATGATGAATTAATTTTTCTAAATTTTTCTTCGACACTTAGTTATTTTCTTCTTCCCCTGTCAATCTCAGATTATCATAGGGAAAAATGTAAAGTGCTTTATCGACAACGTATCGCGTATGTATAAATTGATTCATGTTTTGCGTTTGAGCTGAATATGTTTTGTTAAATTTTGTCTTCTTTCTTACTGTTCTTTTTTATATTTTCTTTGAAACTCTTTCTACATCCTCCACATCTTCACTTTCATCTTCAGCCTTGTGGGGTTGTTTCCTATCCATGACGCTGTCGTTATCTATACTATCGTCGTCATCATCGTCATCATCTTCGAATTCGATTCTTTCGTCATCGTCGTCGTTGTCGTTATAGTTGTAAACGTCATCATCTTCAAAGGGGATATGGTTGTTTCCATCGTCGTAGTCGTCGTCTTGTAAAATGACGGACCCGTTCTCATCGTCGTCCAAATCACTATCATACCAAAAATTATCCGCCATATCCTTATTCGATTCTGGTTCATCTAGTTTACTTTGAGATATGTACGCCGATTCAGAAGTGGGCATTATGAAACCTTTAGGGATATCTTGTTTCGATCTTTCCACTTCCATTTTGACTCTTTGCTTGTATTGTTCAGGGTTCTTTCTGTAATCAACAGCGGCATCGACATTTGCTGGCGAGTTGATATTGGGGTCCTCTAATAGAGATACTATAGAGATCAACACACTTTCCACGGTCTGCACGGGGGACCACGTTTCAGCATCAGGTTCGTCGGTCATAGGATCCCCACTTTGATGTAAAATAGAAATACAAAGCCTGCCATCCCTGTAAACGTTTGGATGGTAGATAGCCGGCGTAAATCGAAACTGTGGTGGAGAAAAGGGAAAGTCTTCCGGAAATCTCATTTGAGCTTTGAAAAACCCTCCATGATAAATGGAATCCTCATTTAGCACCATAACACCTATGTTCCAAGTGAAAATATTTGAATCATCCTCTAGTTCTATATGAAATGAGGGAATAGCTTTCTTAGGATCAGTAAGTTCTCTATATTGCCGTAACAGTAAGCTAGAAGCGGTGCTTTTGCGACTACTCATATTTACGTTGTATTGTTCTTTTTTCCTTGTTTGGTGTACTAAAAAATAACAGTCGCTATAAGTCCTAAACAGTAAAGGACAAAGATGTCAGCGGCAGAGAGTATAAAGGAGTACTATTCGACTGAAATAACAAACGCAAAGCTCCTATTATTTTGTAATAGTATGCTCTTTATTGTCCTTCTTAACTTTAAGTTTCTGCTCTTGTTCTTTACAGATTCAAGAGGAAACCAAAAAAAAATCAAAGAAAAAGAATCGAATTTTTCCCAAAATGAAAGTGTAAGGAAAAAAAAAGAGGAGATAGAAAATCCGAAGAACCCCAAGGGACGGACAAACACAAGACGATGCTGCACGTGGTTAGTTTTGTAAGCGCAGGTTACGATAAAGAGCATAAACAAATCATTACTAAGAGCGGTATACAAGAATAAAGTGACAAACAGTTCTCCCTATTTAACGCACTTAACGTAGGTTCCATCATTATGATGCTATTGCCACATCAAATCTCCTTTGGACTGAACCCGCATTAGTAATTGCCCGCTTTTCTTTTCTTCCGCGGGTGGGCCCCATAAATAGAAAAAAAAAGAAAGAAAGCGTTTAAATAAATAGAGTGAGCGGATTTCTATTATCTGAAAACCGGGTTATAATGCACGTGATATGCACGTGGGAGCTGGGCGGCTATTTTTTTCTTTTTCAAATGTATTTGAGTCGTTTAAAATAGCACTCCCCGTTGACCCGCCAACTCATTTTTGTTTTCTCTTTACGGAAAAGGCTTTAAATTAAGGCCCGCATTTTCGGTATCCTTGAGGGAAAAAAACCAAAGAAACCCAAAAAAGACCACAAAGCTGGGATATCTTAATTAGTAGAGAGGGCTTTTAGTTTTAATAGTGTTACGAGTCTCTAAAAATAGCGTAGGCACACTGCCCTGATTCGGACTTTGATCAGAGTTTATTACTACAAAGAGTAATGTTGAATGATTGGGCTGGGTTTTCATAGCATTAACTCTAAGTAATATCATTCAACCGCTCAAGGTTCCTTACGAGCAAACCCATATATGCTCTACAGATAAACATATAAATAGCGTGCATATTCTTCTCTATTCAACTCTTGCTCTGTATAGTTCAATAGAATCTTACAGTACATCACGCTGCAATAGATCTAATCCAAGAGAGAAGCAAAAAAAAAAAGCTCGCTATAAAAATATCATGCAATTACATTCACTTATCGCTTCAACTGCGCTCTTAATAACGTCAGCTTTGGCTGCTACTTCCTCTTCTTCCAGCATACCCTCTTCCTGTACCATAAGCTCACATGCCACGGCCACAGCTCAGAGTGACTTAGATAAATATAGCCGCTGTGATACGTTAGTCGGGAACTTAACTATTGGTGGTGGTTTGAAGACTGGTGCTTTGGCTAATGTTAAAGAAATCAACGGGTCTCTAACTATATTTAACGCTACAAATCTAACCTCATTCGCTGCTGATTCCTTGGAGTCCATCACAGATTCTTTGAACCTACAGAGTTTGACAATCTTGACTTCTGCTTCATTTGGGTCTTTACAGAGCGTTGATAGTATAAAACTGATTACTCTACCCGCCATCTCCAGTTTTACTTCAAATATCAAATCTGCTAACAACATTTATATTTCCGACACTTCGTTACAATCTGTCGATGGATTCTCAGCCTTGAAAAAAGTTAACGTGTTCAACGTCAATAACAATAAGAAATTAACCTCGATCAAATCTCCAGTTGAAACAGTCAGCGATTCTTTACAATTTTCGTTCAACGGTAACCAGACTAAAATCACCTTCGATGACTTGGTTTGGGCAAACAATATCAGTTTGACCGATGTCCACTCTGTTTCCTTCGCTAACTTGCAAAAGATTAACTCTTCATTGGGTTTCATCAACAACTCCATCTCAAGTTTGAATTTCACTAAGCTAAACACCATTGGCCAAACCTTCAGTATCGTTTCCAATGACTACTTGAAGAACTTGTCGTTCTCTAATTTGTCAACCATAGGTGGTGCTCTTGTCGTTGCTAACAACACTGGTTTACAAAAAATTGGTGGTCTCGACAACCTAACAACCATTGGCGGTACTTTGGAAGTTGTTGGTAACTTCACCTCCTTGAACCTAGACTCTTTGAAGTCTGTCAAGGGTGGCGCAGATGTCGAATCAAAGTCAAGCAATTTCTCCTGTAATGCTTTGAAAGCTTTGCAAAAGAAAGGGGGTATCAAGGGTGAATCTTTTGTCTGCAAAAATGGTGCATCATCCACATCTGTTAAACTATCGTCCACTTCCAAATCTCAATCAAGCCAAACTACTGCCAAGGTTTCCAAGTCATCTTCTAAGGCCGAGGAAAAGAAGTTCACTTCTGGCGATATCAAGGCTGCTGCTTCTGCCTCTAGTGTTTCTAGTTCTGGCGCTTCCAGCTCTAGCTCTAAGAGTTCCAAAGGCAATGCCGCTATCATGGCACCAATTGGCCAAACAACCCCTTTGGTCGGTCTTTTGACGGCAATCATCATGTCTATAATGTAATGGAATGAAGAAATATTCTTCATTTTTGATAACTAGTACCTGTCATTCACGACATGTGAACAAATAAAAACATTTATTTAAAAATTTTATGTATTCAAATATTTTCGGGAAAGAGATAAAAGTAACGACACTTAAAAATTTAAAAAATCACAATACTTTATTTACTCAGTCTTTTGATCAGCTCCGGCACCTCCTTGTTGTTGCTTCTTTGCTGAGCCCGCAACAAAATTGTAAATCAATAGGCCTAAAAGTAACATTTTCCAGTTCTTTTGAAACCAAGACACCTCCTTAACCTCTTCATCTTCTTCGAATTGTGCAGTGCTTCCATCCTTATTCTTACTAGCTTTTTTATCAGCATAAGTTTTGGTTTTCTTCTTTAATTTGGTGACTGGTGCAGTAGGTCCCGCTTCTGGATATCTGACTGTAGCAGTAATAGCATCGTTAGTCTCGTCATATGATAACGACACTTGTTTGACCTCATTATCTTCATCTACATCCACAATTAAATCGTATTTTAGTGGTGTCCTCAGCTTCATGTAGCTAAAACATGGCATATCCAGCTTACCTTCAATCTGGGCATTCAAACAGTATTCTCCAGAAACTTCAACATCCTGTATATTAACGGTTGTTACTGTAACATTCCCATCGGATGTACTATCAATCTCAAATGTTCCTAGGGGTATAGCGTCTTTCGCATCATCTGAATAGCTTAATTGTAAAATATCAGCACAGAAAACCATGCTGGCCAATAAAATCACACGCAACAGCCGCACAAGCATCTTTCCTTCAATGAGTATTGTACAGTTCTTGTTAGATAGTGTTGAATAGTACCACCTTGTTTTTTTACTCAAAGTGTCTTTTATATACTTCTAATTATTCCTATATTTGGTTGGGTTTTTAAGTTACCAATGCAAATACAGTGGTTAGAGACCCAGCGCACGTATGCAAAAAAATACAGCGGAAATTTCAAGTAAAAATGTAGCTTCATAAAAAAGAAGCAGATTCCCTAAAATAAGCAATAGATCTTCACATATATCGTTATCATCCCCTTTCTTCCCTGTTTCAATGCAAGCTAAAATTATATATGCTCTGAGCGCAATTTCTGCGTTGATTCCGTTAGGATCATCACTATTAGCACCTATAGAAGACCCCATAGTATCGAATAAGTACCTCATATCTTACATCGATGAGGACGACTGGAGTGATAGGATATTACAAAATCAGTCTGTCATGAACTCGGGATATATAGTGAATATGGGCGACGACCTTGAATGCTTTATTCAAAATGCAAGCACTCAATTGAATGATGTATTGGAAGACTCAAATGAGCATAGCAATAGTGAAAAGACAGCATTATTAACTAAAACCCTGAATCAAGGTGTTAAGACAATTTTCGATAAATTAAATGAACGGTGCATCTTCTACCAAGCCGGATTTTGGATTTACGAGTACTGTCCTGGCATAGAATTTGTTCAGTTCCATGGTAGAGTAAATACAAAAACTGGTGAAATAGTAAATCGAGATGAATCTTTGGTCTACCGCCTGGGAAAACCAAAAGCAAATGTAGAAGAGAGAGAATTTGAACTACTTTATGACGATGTAGGATATTACATCAGCGAAATTATAGGGTCAGGTGATATTTGCGATGTGACGGGGGCTGAAAGAATGGTTGAAATACAATATGTCTGTGGCGGCTCAAACTCTGGACCATCGACTATTCAATGGGTGAGAGAAACAAAAATTTGTGTTTATGAAGCCCAAGTTACCATACCTGAATTGTGCAATTTAGAATTACTAGCCAAAAATGAAGACCAAAAGAACGCCTCACCTATACTTTGCAGGATGCCCGCAAAATCAAAAATTGGTAGTAACTCTATTGATTTAATCACCAAATATGAACCGATTTTTTTAGGTTCTGGAATATACTTTCTAAGGCCCTTTAACACCGACGAAAGAGACAAATTAATGGTTACTGACAATGCCATGTCAAATTGGGATGAGATTACGGAAACATATTACCAGAAATTTGGAAATGCCATAAACAAAATGCTTAGTTTGAGATTAGTATCGTTACCTAATGGACATATTCTCCAGCCTGGTGACTCATGTGTTTGGTTGGCGGAAGTGGTTGATATGAAAGATCGGTTTCAAACCACTTTATCGTTGAACATACTTAATTCACAGAGAGCAGAGATATTTTTCAACAAGACGTTTACATTTAATGAAGATAATGGAAACTTCCTATCATACAAAATTGGGGATCATGGCGAGTCAACTGAACTTGGTCAAATAACCCACTCAAACAAAGCAGATATAAATACCGCAGAAATTCGGTCAGATGAATACTTAATTAACACTGATAATGAGCTATTCTTGAGGATTTCTAAGGAGATAGCAGAAGTGAAAGAATTATTAAACGAAATCGTAAGTCCACATGAAATGGAAGTAATATTTGAAAACATGAGAAATCAACCGAATAATGATTTTGAACTGGCGTTGATGAACAAGTTGAAATCCTCATTAAATGATGATAACAAAGTTGAGCAGATAAACAACGCAAGGATGGATGATGATGAAAGCACTAGTCATACAACCAGAGACATCGGGGAAGCTGGATCACAAACGACAGGGAATACTGAATCGGAGGTAACAAACGTAGCAGCTGGTGTTTTCATCGAACATGATGAGCTTTAAACAAGGAGGAGTATAAACTTTTAATTTTTTTTTTTCACGTTTTGCCTTTTATATACCGATTAAATATTTATATTTCTGACTTTTTCTTTACCGACACCAACAGGTGTAGGCTCAAAACATAAAAAAAAAGAGTATTCTATAAACAGTTCTTACGAATAGAACAACTCTTAAAATCCTTTTCTTGCCAAGTCATCGGTTATCTTCAAGTAAAAATTCAGGATGTCAACCTTCTCTCCGACAGTAGTGGTACGAAAAAATTTACTCCAATCATCCTGTAACTTATTTTTCCAATTGATGACGTCCAGATGATCCATGTCCTTCAAAGTCCCCCTGTATTCACCCCATTTACTACTATTTATGGTTACAAGGCCATCGTTGGGGCAACCTTTAGACCTTTCATAAACAATTTTCCAGGGAGTACAAAAGACATTGTACCACTTAGGCACAAAGGAGCATCCATACGAAAAATAAGAGACTTTTGGACTATTTGGCGTAACCAAATTGAAATATTTCATATACGCAGTCGTGAGTTGGTAGAAACATATTGGCAATATCTTTTGGCTAACTCTCAAGGCATTTAGATTTTCAAAAAGGTCGACTACGTAATCGGCCATTTCTGACCCTCTATGTGGAGTTGAAATAGTGGTTAGGCTCAATATATCGTAATTCCTATTTTTTATATTGCAAATTAGATATCGGCAGTCTAGTCCCCCCATTGAGTGTGCGATTAGATTTAACGAATGTCGCTTATCCTTCGACTCGATTTTCTTTACTTCTTTCTGTAACTGAGCATCCAAAGCCATTGCTCTTTCCTCGATGCTACCAAAACCTGGTACCTTAGTGGTGATAACAGTACATCCCTTAGATTGAAGAAATTTTTTAACGCCAATCCAATATTCAATCTCCAACAAATTTGTGTACTTGTTATCACTCTTATCTTCGTCATCCTGCATGAAATTTTCTGCCATATTATGTACTATTGAATTGGAAATTAGGTTTGTCAGATGGAATACAGAAGGGATTAGAATTAATTTGTCAAATCCTGATAAACCATGGCAAAATACAATAGGATTTTTTGGGGGCTTGTACGAATCAGGAACTTTGACGGAGTCTATTATTATATCATTAGCTTTATTATCATTTTTCATTTTTTTTATGCTTTTCCTCCTTTAAAACAAGACGCTTTATTCTCTATATTCTTCCTTGTACATATTTTCAATAGCGGTTCATATTAGGCTCATTATGAGAAAAGGTTGGTGAGAAATTTAGCATATTTTAAACAATCATTTAGCTAGATGAATCAGAATGTTTTTCCGACAAATAGTAGCTCGCGTGGCGTAATGGCAACGCGTCTGACTTCTAATCAGAAGATTATGGGTTCGACCCCCATCGTGAGTGCTTTGTTTCTTCCGTGATAGTTTAATGGTCAGAATGGGCGCTTGTCGCGTGCCAGATCGGGGTTCAATTCCCCGTCGCGGAGAATTTTTTTTAATTGATAGTAGCAGGTACAGGAGAAAGAGTAAATAATAGAAAGCAAGGTACGTGATGGGAATTGATCAAACTAATATCGCTATACCTATAAGAATTTGCGTGTTTGTATACGTAAAGAATATATAATATATTGATGTGTGCGCTGAGGAAGGTAAGTCTACACAATTTATCCGTTAGCCCAAATTAATCAAACAGCATATTTTTTAGTCCACTCCTTAGCGGTGGCTTCATACTTAGCCTTATCTGTCTTGTAGATTTGAGCAATTTCAGGGACCAAAGGATCGTCGGGATTAGCATCTGTTAAAAGAGAGCAAATAGACAACAAAACTTTTGAAAGGGTTAGCGCCGGTGACCACTGGTCCTTTAAAATATCAAGGCAGATATTACCACTCGAATTAATATTCGGATGATAAATTTTGGTCGTAAAGTTTACCTTCGGTGGCTTGAATGGATAATCAGTTGGAAAGTGAATAGACAAAAAGAAAACGCCACCAGCGTAGGGTGAGTCTGAAGGACCCATAATAGAGGCTTGCCAATGATACAGGTCATCCCCTACAGGTCCTGCTGAACATGAAGCAGGAGGATCTCTTCGGAAAAAAGTTCAAAAAAGAAACTCATGTTAGTAATCCTTTTTCTTTACAGATCAAGAAAAATCATTCATTTTATTTTTAACATACCTCCCTAAATCACTTAATTCCTTGGCAATACGCTTGGAGGAAGACATTTTTAGTTTAGTTGAGGGTGGTGAGCAGAAAATGACTTTTCAAGATGGTAGTCAATAAGCAGTCCTGACCTTGGAAAATAAAACTCCAACCATCTATTAAAATCCGGGATACAATTATTTTTTATAATTTTGGGTCGGCTATCTTTGGTACAAATGAGTAAGGCGGCAGCCGCTTTATTACCCGCTCGCAGTGGCAACTACCTCCACCACAGCCATGCTTCAAAAGCGCTTGCTACGAGAGTTTACACCGTACTAGCACTAGCAATACATCTAGATATCTAATTGAATTACGCACAATATAAGAAAAATCGGTTTATGAGCCTAATGAATGAGTACCAAAATAAGTAGGCAAAAAGTACAGCCTCTCATGGAACAATGAACACAACCCTAGTATAATTCATCTGTACTTTGGGACTTTCTGTGTAAGTAAACCAAGACATAATTTAATATATTTGAGAAATCTATCCTTATCCAATTGGTTGTTGCAGATGATTTCATATAAGCAAAAATGTTGGTATAACTTTCACCACATGCAATAGCAGATCTTTTGTATAACGCGTATTGCCCAACATAATCTAAGATCAGATCATTAATAAGAAAATCTCATTTCCAAAACCGATTGGACATATACTGTTTAGTAATAACCGCCGATATGATGTTCTTCCGTTCTCTTGCCTCTGTATTCCGTTACCCGTTGCAGAATGAAAAATTTTTTCTTTTGGCGATGAGGTAAAAAATTATCAGAGATGCCAAAGTAATGGAGTTGCGAATAAGAAAGCATTATGTCGTACACATCGGAAGCGAAATTCTATAGTTTGATAAATTTCTATAGATATTAAACCTCTCCAGTGTCTTTGTTGGTACAGTAATCAAAAATAATGAGTGAGAACAACGGCAATCCGCTGGATTTGTCTTCACTAAGAAATAAGATTTCGTCAAAATTGCGAGACAATAACAGCAAAAAGGCGAAGAAAACCCACAAAGGCAAGGACGTGAAGGCCAGTAGTAATTCAAAGAAGGTAAATGAGGACATACGTCGTGAAGCACTAGCATTGGGTGCCAGCGAAGAAGATCTAAAATTGATTCAAGGATTAAGCGATGATGATGACGCTAAGAGCGAACAGGAATTTGATGCCGTCGCTGACGAGGATGCTGACGACAAGGGATTCAAGAACGATCTTCAAAATTTCATGAAGAATGTAGGATTTGACCAACACAAACTCGAAGATGTAGACGATGACGATATAGAAGAAGAATCCACTAGCTCCAAAGAATCTAAAATACCCGCTCAAGAGAAGGAACATGCACAATCAAACATTGCATCATCGACAATAGAGAAAACCTCCCAAGAGTCAATCGATAATGGCAGTGAACAAGAAGAAAACACAGTAGAAGAGGCTAATCTTAGTTCAGACCAAGAGCCAGAATCAGAATCTGCAGAGAAAGAAAAGAAAGAGGAGAAAGATGGAGGTTTAATTACTCAAACTACTATTATCTCATCTGACAAACTTATTATTCCTTACGATAAACCATGGTATGAAATTCCATTGGATCCTCAAGTTGGACAAAATGATGATGTTGAAGAATTATCCAAGGAACAGATTGAGAAACTTTTTGAAAGAGGTAAGCAAACGCTAGAAGCTGACAACCAAACTTACTATGAGGAGTTTACAAAGGACTCATCGCAGGCCAAGTTCATGTCCCAAATCCTATCGGACGGTACCCTCAACGATAAAATATCTGCCGTAACTTTACTCATTCAAGATTCGCCATTGCATAACACTAAGTCTTTAGAAACTCTGGTTTCATATTGTGGCAAAAAATCGAGAAACTCTGCTTTACAGAGTTTAAACGCTTTGAAGGATTTATTCTTAAATGGTCTTTTGCCCAACAGAAAGCTGAGGTATTTCAAAAATCAACCTGGCTTATCTATGATGCTAAACAAGAAAACTCTTGCAATTTTCTATTTCGAAGATTATTTAAAGAAACTGTTCTTTCGTGTTTTAGAAGTCTTGGAAGTGCTTTCCCACGATCCAATTATTCACGTTAGATTACAAATATTAAATCATGTATTTGATTTATTGACCAACCAACCAGAGCAGGAATTTAATTTATTGAGATTAGGTGTAAATAAAATTGGTGATATTGATTCCAAAGTTTCTTCGAAGGCGTCATATTTACTACTGAAGTTGGAACAAGCTCATCCGAATATGAAATCTATTGTCATTGATGCTATCGTTGATATCGCATTGAGACCGAATGCGGATTATCATACCACTTACTATTCTGTTATTACTTTAAACCAAACCATCTTAAAAAGATCAGAAGACTCTGTTGCTAATAAATTAGTAAAAACATACTTCACTTTGTTTGAAAAATTCTTGATTAATACTGATAAAGACAATACCAATGGCGTTGTTAAGAGTAACTCAAAGTCGTATGAGGAGAAAAGAAAGAAGAACTTTAAAAAGGGTAAACACGGTGGTAAATCTGTAAAAATCGAAAAAACGGAAAATGAAGTTTTAGATGAAAAGAACTCAAAATTATTCAGTGCTTTGTTAACAGGTATCAATCGTGCATTCCCATTCGCTCAGATTCCAGCGTCTGTCTATGAAGTACATATGGAAACTCTTTTCAAAATCACACACTCCTCTAACTTTAACACCTCAATCCAAGCATTAGTTTTGATTAATCAAGTCACCGTCAAAGCAAAGTTGAACAGTGATCGATATTATAGAACATTATACGAAAGTTTATTTGACCCCAGACTGGTGAACTCTTCTAAGCAGGGTATTTACTTGAATTTACTATACAAATCATTAAAACAAGATGCACTCAACGTTGAACGAGTAGAAGCCTTTGTCAAGAGAATTCTTCAAGTTTGTTCTCATTGGTTGAACGTCGGCACCATTACTGGTTTTTTCTTCTTATTAATCCAGTTGGCTAAAACAGTTCCACAAATAAAAAATCTTCTAACCAACACGCCAGTTGATTACGAGTATGAATCTGATGCAGAAGAGGAGCAAGGGGACAAGGACATAAAAAGGAAGGAATACGACGGCCGCAAGCGTGATCCAAAGTTCGCCAATGCTGAAAAATCTTCTTTATGGGAAATCAACAACTTCATCAATCATTTTCATCCTACTGTGAAAACATATGCAAACGCCTATGTGACAGGAGAAACAGAGCAAATAGCTAAACCAGACCTGGGTCTATTTACTCTATCACACTTCCTTGACAGATTTGTCTACAGAAGTGCCAAGCAGACCAATACAGCAAGAGGTACATCTATTATGCAACCTCTGTTTAGTGGCTCACGAGTTAATGACTCTGTCTTAGTTAAGGCATCTGATATTATGCATGACCAGGGTCCCGTGAACACTGAAGACTGGCTAACTAAAAAAGTTGAAGATATCAAACCTGAAGATAAATTCTTTTATCAATATTTCACTACCAAGAAAACCGCTGATGGAAAAGGAAAGAAATCTAACAAAGCATCTAATTTCGATAGTGATGACGAAATGGATGAAAATGAAATTTGGAGTGCTTTGGTTAAATCGAGACCAGATGTTGAAGATGATAGCGACGACAGTGAACTTGACTTCGCTGAAGATGATTTCAGCGATTCAACTAGTGACGATGAACCTAAGCTGGACGCAATTGATGATGAAGATGCTAAAAGTGAAGGCAGCCAAGAAAGCGATCAAGAAGAAGGCCTCGATGAGGATATTTTTTACAGTTTCGATGGAGAACAAGACAATAGTGATAAAAAACGTTCCTTCGCTGAAAGTAGTGAAGAGGACGAGAGCAGCGAAGAAGAAAAAGAAGAAGAAGAAAATAAAGAGGTATCCGCAAAAAGAGCAAAGAAGAAGCAGAGAAAGAATATGCTCAAAAGTCTACCGGTATTTGCATCTGCCGACGATTATGCTCAATATTTAGATCAAGATTCAGACTAGAAAATAATAATACATTAACTAAACACTTCGGTGTTGTAAATTAAATAAGGAAAACAGAATTTTGTACAATAAAAAACGGTCCAATACGAAACCTTGAAGCGAAAGACGCATATCAGAGTTTTGCTGATAACTCTACTTATGTCCGCTTTTCAACATTATTAGAGCGGGAGTAAACGGAAAAAGAGTAATGCGGAAATAGAAACGGATTTTAGCTACAACTATGTCAGTTGAAATCGCCGAGATTGCTGACATCGTGAGACGAAACTAAAAACGATGGAACCACGTGACTCCTATTAGAAATAAATAATCCAGAACTCATTTTTAACCATTTTGTTTATATAGGCACATTTGTAGCGACAATTTTCTGTTAGCTAATTGCAGTAAGCAAAACAAATTTGTGAATACTTGATTAATATTCTGTGAAAGATTTTTTAATTATGAGTACCAATAAGTTCGTTGTACGAATAACGAATGCGCTCTTCAAGTCATCACTGGCTAGCAACAGTCCACCTGTTTACCCTAAGAGGATTAGGCATTTCGAGATTTTACCCAACGAAAAATGGGTTATATGGGGACCTGGAAAGGGCAAGTTCTTGGATGTACTGAATAACAAGTATATTTGTGAGCCCCCATTATCTTTGAGGTTTGGATTTTTGAAGGAAAGTTCGAACATCCTGCCGAGGATAGAGCAAGTGGCCTTCAAAGGGGTTATGCCAACGGCTCATTTAAGTGCTAGATATGAATACTTCAAAGATGACTACGATCAAACCTGCAAACAGTTTATATTTGATAAGGCAAGCGGATCAAATGCTGTTTCATATAAAGTTGAGACGAACAATCGGCAAATAAACATGGAGCTGTACAATGCATTAGTTGAAAATTTAAACCTCTCCAGTTTACAGGATAGGTGGGTAATGGGATTGAGTAATGGACAAATGAGGAGAGCAAGGTTAGCTCGTAGTATACTCAAGGAACCGGATCTACTACTTATTGACGACCCATTTTTAGGGTTGGATCCAGCCGCAATAGCAACCATTTCACAATTTTTAGCCAAATATGATAGTATAGAAGTCAGTGGCGGATGTCCAATCGTCATTGGTTTGAGGTATCAAGATACCATTCCAGCATGGTGTACTCATATATGTTGCGTTGATGAGAAAAACGGTATATTGTTTGAAGGCCCAATCGAAAAACTTCAAAGTAAAATGGATGAAACCAGATCAAGGGCACTAAAAGAACTAGAGCAGCTCAAAAAAGCGTCTAATTCCAAAGAGGACATTTCCATTAACGATTTGATTTGTATACATCCTATGTATGGCAAGAAAGAGCACGAAATTATCAAAATGCCTCATCTTATAGAATTAGACGGGTTGAGCGTTTCATACAAAGGCGAAGCTGTTTTGGAAAATCTGCACTGGAAAGTTCAGCCGGGTTCGAAATGGCATATAAGAGGTGACAATGGGTCAGGTAAGTCGACCTTATTATCTTTGCTTACGGCGGAACATCCCCAATCGTGGAATTCGAGGGTGATAGATAATGGCGTCCCACGAAGAACAGGTAAAACAAACTACTTTGACCTAAACAGCAAAATAGGTATGTCATCACCCGAATTACACGCAATTTTTTTGAAGAATGCTGGAGGAAGGCTAAACATTCGGGAAAGTGTTGCAACTGGCTATCATGAGGCGTCCTCCAACAATTACCTACCCATATGGAAGCGCTTGGACAAAAATAGCCAAGAAATAGTGAATATGTATCTGAAATATTTTGGCCTGGACAAAGACGCCGATAGTGTTTTATTTGAACAGTTGTCCGTAAGTGACCAGAAACTAGTCCTTTTTGTCAGGTCTTTAATTAAGATGCCGCAAATATTGATTCTCGATGAGGCATTTTCTGGAATGGAGGTAGAACCTATGATGCGTTGTCATGAATTTTTAGAGGAGTGGCCTGGAACAGTCCTTGTAGTGGCACACGTTGCCGAAGAGACACCAAAATGTGCCCATTACTTAAGGCTCATATCTCCTGGAGAGTATGAAATAGGCGATATGGAAAATTAAAGTTTTCTGTTGTGTGGCAGCAAGAGACAGAACCTCGATAATTTGACATACGTATATAATAGTACATGTACATAAAAAGCTACGCAAATATCGTATATCTGTTATACTACAAAACAATTACTTCTATATCATAGCCAGTTAGCGGGAACGACTTCAGCTAAATGGACTATCCATGCTTTAGGCAGAGGCGAAGCGCGGTGATTGGGTGTAACATCATCTCCTTTTCTCTACGACAAATTCCCAAAAAAAAAATTTATGCTATGTTAATACCTGCACAATTCAACCGTGCTGAAACGTAAAATTAAGGTGATTATACGGATAGTATACGATATTATCAATCTCATAAGAAAAATCTCTTTTGAATTTAACGGAGGGATTATTCATTAGAAAGCGTTCTTACCATTCACTAGGAGCGAATCCGTGGAAGGTGTTTTAACGTTGCCACGAAAAACAGCTCTACATCGAAATAAAAGACAACAATCAGTGCCCGTAAGTTTCATTACTATTTTCTATTATTATCTGCAACTTTTTATTAGTTAGGTTTTTTTTGTTTGTTTGTTTGTTTTCAATTGATTAATTTACAAGACAAAGAACCTTATATTTCGTGTTTTTCATTCTAAAGGAAAAAAAGCATAAAGAAGATTCCACACACTTTATTGTGATAGTTTTCAAAGTAAAAAGTAATAGATTATGAGTACTCCTGCAAACTATACCCGTGTGCCCCTGTGCGAACCAGAGGAGCTGCCAGACGACATACAAAAAGAAAATGAATATGGTACACTAGATTCTCCGGGGCATTTGTATCAAGTCAAGTCACGTCATGGGAAGCCACTACCTGAGCCCGTTGTCGACACCCCTCCTTATTACATTTCTTTGTTAACATATCTAAATTATTTGATTCTGATTATATTAGGTCATGTTCACGACTTCTTAGGTATGACCTTCCAAAAAAACAAACATCTGGATCTTTTAGAGCATGATGGGTTAGCACCTTGGTTTTCAAATTTCGAGAGTTTTTATGTCAGGAGAATTAAAATGAGAATTGATGATTGCTTTTCTAGACCAACTACTGGTGTTCCTGGTAGATTTATTCGTTGTATTGATAGAATTTCTCATAATATAAATGAGTATTTTACCTACTCAGGCGCAGTGTATCCATGCATGAACTTATCATCATATAACTATTTAGGCTTCGCACAAAGTAAGGGTCAATGTACCGATGCCGCCTTGGAATCTGTCGATAAATATTCTATTCAATCTGGTGGTCCAAGAGCTCAAATCGGTACCACAGATTTGCACATTAAAGCAGAGAAATTAGTTGCTAGATTTATCGGTAAGGAGGATGCCCTCGTTTTTTCGATGGGTTATGGTACAAATGCAAACTTGTTCAACGCTTTCCTCGATAAAAAGTGTTTAGTTATCTCTGACGAATTGAACCACACCTCTATTAGAACAGGTGTTAGGCTTTCTGGTGCTGCTGTGCGAACTTTCAAGCATGGTGATATGGTGGGTTTAGAAAAGCTTATCAGAGAACAGATAGTACTTGGTCAACCAAAAACAAATCGTCCATGGAAGAAAATTTTAATTTGCGCAGAAGGGTTGTTTTCCATGGAAGGTACTTTGTGTAACTTGCCAAAATTGGTTGAATTGAAGAAGAAATATAAATGTTACTTGTTTATCGATGAAGCCCATTCTATAGGCGCTATGGGCCCAACTGGTCGCGGTGTTTGTGAAATATTTGGCGTTGATCCCAAGGACGTCGACATTCTAATGGGTACTTTCACTAAGTCGTTTGGTGCTGCTGGTGGTTACATTGCTGCTGATCAATGGATTATCGATAGACTGAGGTTGGATTTAACCACTGTGAGTTATAGTGAGTCAATGCCGGCTCCTGTTTTAGCTCAAACTATTTCCTCATTACAAACCATTAGTGGTGAAATATGTCCCGGACAAGGTACTGAAAGATTGCAACGTATAGCCTTTAATTCCCGTTATCTACGTTTAGCTTTGCAAAGGTTAGGATTTATTGTCTACGGTGTGGCTGACTCACCAGTTATTCCCTTACTACTGTATTGTCCCTCAAAGATGCCCGCATTTTCGAGAATGATGTTACAAAGACGGATTGCTGTTGTTGTTGTTGCTTATCCTGCTACTCCGCTGATCGAATCAAGAGTAAGATTCTGTATGTCTGCATCTTTAACAAAGGAAGATATCGATTATTTACTGCGTCATGTTAGTGAAGTTGGTGACAAATTGAATTTGAAATCAAATTCCGGCAAATCCAGTTACGACGGTAAACGTCAAAGATGGGACATCGAGGAAGTTATCAGGAGAACACCTGAAGATTGTAAGGACGACAAGTATTTTGTTAATTGAATTTTACCTAATTGCTAGTTAGGTGAAAAATTACAAAATTTCTGGAAGACGTTGGAAACACGCAACGTCTTTTTGACATAAACTTAAAACTGCCAAAAGTCAAACAAAAATTGCAAAAAAAGTAAAAAAAGTTACGAAAAAAAAAACATTTAAAAGAAAGAAGAAGTTAAAAGTGCACGCAATATGTTCCAGGATATGAAATGAAATACCTTTTGTTTCACCTTTTAAATAATTTAATGTTATATATACAACTTTATCGTATCATATTCGCAATTACATTATACAAGAATGAGTTTTTTTTTTTCGCGGACAAAAGAAGAACATGTCAACGCCAACCCCCTAGGTGATTTTGTTAGACAAAAGCGAATTAGGATCAGGGTCTGTTAAACTTTAAATGGATTATCAATTCTTTTGTTCACTGATTTTGAATTTATCAGCTACCATTGATTTAAACCCATTATTTAGTTTTGCAATTGCGTCCTCAAAGCATCGAGCAAACAATCATGTCGAACCTCTACAAAATTGGAACTGAAACTAGAAATAAAATCAAGAAGTTTCGTACATCTACAGCAAGAACCGACTCCATAAAAGCTTTATCAATAAAGATCGAACCAAAACCGTCCTATGAGATAATTGTCGATGAAGACGAACAAGAAGAGCTAGACGAAATTGAAGATTTGAGCGAATTAGCCGAGATCCTACCTGATAACTCACCTAGATTTGTACTAACTGCATATCCAACAACAACAAAAGATGGGTTCAAACAGACTCCCTTAGTTCTAGTATATTGGAAGCCAATGACGGTCGTTTCACAGGAATGGAAGATGCTTTATGCCGGCGCATTAGAAATGATCAGAGAGGAGTGCGGTACTTTTAAATTGATAGAGGTTTCTTCAGGTTTGGAGGATGACTCAGACGTTGAAGAATTGAGGGAGCAATTAGAAAATTGTTAGTATAGTCTATCTTAAACACTAAACTACCTCCTATAATCATGTAGTGTACTTTAAACATTTTTTTATCTTCATAGCAATAATATAAGCCTTTTACCACCCATAAACCATAAAGTAGACCCAAACATTTTTAAAAAAATTTTACGTTATAATTTTTTCTTTGTCGTTTTTTCTGAGCGCGCAAAGTAGCGGTGAAATTTTGATACGAATGAGATTTCCACTTCTGTACAGATGGAAATTTATGTTGGCCGACATATATCACAGTCGTGATTGAATTAACAATTTCTTTCTCATTAATATTTATTCTAAACGGTTAACCACTAAATCAATCAACAACAATCAGTCAAAATGGGTCGTATGCACAGTGCCGTATGTTTATTAACACCATAGCGAGATATTAATGCAAAAGTTGCATTGAATAGTTCGCTAAATCAGATGACACTCTAATGTGGAATTCAAAAGTGGATTTCTAATATAATTTGTCTCTGTCGGATCACAATTCTATTACAAGTTCCGGTGTGTACACAGGTATAGTTTATACTGGAGAGTAGTTTCTACTCGCTGTACATTAGCTGGGTGATTCCAATTTCTTTTACAAATATGTTGCATTAGTTTAACAGGTTATACTATCTGCCGTTTCTCAGTATAATTTACGCCGGAAAATTACTGATGGCTAGCCGCCTTTATGAATTAGTTTTCACAAAGCTCATAACATAACACGTTAACCTATCGGAGGAGAACCAAGATTGAAGAATCACCCGGAATAGTTATACTTTAATGGAATTGTATGGTCTGAACGAGGAAATATGTCATGATACACTTTTCTTCAAGCCATATGAATCTTCATGTTACTAACATTCGATAAATTTTTTGGAATATCCAATTCCACTAAATATTACTTTAAACAGGGTAAAGGTATTTCTTCTTCTGCTATTCCATACTCTAGAAATGCTCCAGCTTGGTTCAAGTTGTCCTCTGAATCTGTCATTGAACAAATTGTCAAGTACGCGAGAAAGGGTTTGACTCCATCTCAAATTGGTGTCTTGTTGAGAGATGCTCACGGTGTTACCCAAGCTCGTGTTATCACTGGTAACAAGATCATGAGAATCTTGAAGTCCAATGGTTTGGCTCCAGAAATCCCAGAAGATTTGTACTACTTGATTAAGAAGGCTGTCTCTGTTAGAAAGCACTTGGAAAGAAACAGAAAGGACAAAGACGCTAAGTTCAGATTGATTTTGATCGAATCTAGAATTCACAGATTGGCCAGATACTACAGAACTGTTGCTGTCTTACCACCAAACTGGAAGTACGAATCCGCCACTGCCTCCGCTTTGGTCAACTAGAGTGTTTAAATCATTTATTTCATTATTTTATATGTATATTTTGTATAACTAAAATTGATTTTTTAAACATCTCTTTATAAACGATAAGTTGCATTTTATTTTATTTCACTATTGCTAATTTTTGTGTCCGTTTCTAACTTCAAAGCTGCTCCCAGCCTTTCCTAAGGTTTTCAGTTACCAAGTCTGCCTGAGAAAGCAACAGATTAACACTTTTGTAATGAACAAGTAGAAAATATGGCTCAAAATTTTGGAAAGATTCCTTCTCACAAGTCTTACGTATTGAGCTTATATCGGACCGTTCTCAGAAACATTCCAAAGTGTTGCCACTCATATGCGTTTCAATATGAAATAAAAAAAACACTTTCAATACAATTGTTCAAACACAAGCATGACAAGTCAAGTTGGAGTGTTTATACTTTACTCAATGAATTCAGTTTGTTGAACAATTGCCTTTTGGAAGGTAAATTACAAGAAATCAAAAACTTAATGAAGCCATTAAAAAAGATGAAAAAACAACTGAAAACAACGAAAATCCTCAACTCTTTGACTTCATTAGGGGATGTAAAGACCAACGACCCAGAAGAAGTAAGAAGATTTCATGTTCTAAGTGCTTACATTAAGCGAAAACAAGATTTGGGCCTTTTACCTGCATACATACCAAAAACGTATCAGCACAAACTCCTATTACCATTAGCATTGAACGAACATGCGTGCCTGAAACTATTTCATATTCAGCAAAAATTGAAAAATGGCCCACCTTCTGCTGGGCTGTCATATACAAAAGAAGGAAGGAATCAAATATGGTTTGTTCGGTCACCAATTAACAAGGGCAGACAACAATCGAAAAAGCTGGGAATATTGATACGAAAAGAAAGGAAGGATTCTCAGAAAAATATCGATAATCTCAATTTTTGCGAAATTAATGCTGCTTGGGCATTACATGAGGCCATTTGGGAGGAATATCTAGAGTCGAAAAAGATTATTAAAGTAAACTTACCGAAATACTTGGAATACGCTGCAAATATCCCAAAGTCTACTAAATGTAATCCTTCGAGTCAATATCAGAAAGTTAAAGAATGGGTAGATCCCGTGAGAGAAATAATGTTCGAATTACATTCCAAAAGTTTTCAAAGAGTGGAGTACTTTAACAAATATAAGGAAAAGCTTTTAAAGAACGGTGGCCAACTAGCATATTTTGATAAAAAGTCAAAAGAAATGTACGCCAAACGGTTGACACTATTCAGAAAAATGAGCAAAGAAACATTACCATATGTGACACTCTTTATAGAAGGGAGGGACTTGCCAAGTGTTTTGGCGAAATACGGTTTTTAAGTGCAAAAGTTGCGTGAATCAGAAAGTTTAATAGAAAATTTACTGGTTACTTCCATTTCTATGTAAATAGTCACTCGTATGACCGCGATAAGGATCCTGATGAAGACGATTTAATTATACTTCCTATTCTATACAGGTTTCCTCATCAGTAGTCAACTGTCCAAAGTACACATCCAATGGTAAAGGCTCATTCTTGTAGGTATCATCAAACTCAAGATCCTTGAAACTCGTTATCAGCGATTTGACGGTATCTATAGGTACCTCACTTCCAACTAATTCTTCTAAAAGGCTTACCGAGTACATATCATCAAACTCTAGATTAATGTAACTAGTTAAATGCACGCCTCGCCTTTCATGCAGAGGCGTTTGTGATAACTGTCTCATTAAATACAACGAACATTTACTGTGATAATTATTACAATACATTGAGTGGATAAAGAAGCCATCAGATGAATTTTCTGCCGCACTCTTATAGCATAGCGGGTACCCACATATTTTCTTTCCCCTTCTTGCATTAATAACATCCATATAAGACATCGGTGAAAGTAGCCGTGCTAAGTATTTTAATGTCTGCTCATTTTCGCAAAATGATTCTGTGAGCATTGAAACTATGGCAGATTCAATCATTCGGGCTTCCACTATAGATAATTGCTCATGTAATTGGTGTGATCCTAAAATTACTTTTTGAATGAACGTAGTGGTTATTATCTGCATTATGGCTTGCGTTGCTCCTGTCCTTCTAGTATAAAAATAAACCTATCACTTTTCTTAAATATGCTGCAATTTTTCCAGAATGCCTCCTTGCTGTTGATAAATGGCTTCCAATCTTCGCCAATACTAGAATGTGACCGGCTCGTCTCTTTTGTAAAGTCGATGTAATTTTCGTTGGACTTTTCAATGGCATTTGATATTGAAAAAAATGATTATCAATGCTGGAGGGCCCGGCTAAGACTTAACCCTGAAGCTTCTGTCTTTACAAAATATTATATGAATTTATCCCTGAATTTTACATACTATGAAATTTTAGTTTTGGCAAAGAATTTGACACGCTACTTACTCTTGCAACTTTTTCAGACGCATTAGCATCATCAACACGCAACTCATCTTTTGATTCTGTGGCTGTCCTTGCAATATATCGCACGGTAATCCAGGGAACTTTATCCTTTATATCCAGATCGTCAACTTCGATTTCAGAGTTAAAGTTTTCAATGAAATTTCTTTCATGAATATTGATGCTGGAATTATACACCAAAAACTCATTTAGTATGGATACCGTACTCCAATATGAAAACTTTCTCATACATGCTACTACGAGAGATATTATCAATTCACCATTCGTACAGTGCATATAACAGGGGTAATGCCCTTTATCAATCAGAAATTTAACGCATCGTACTACAACATCGTATTCAATAGGAACTGTTTTCTTTTTCCTTTTAATCTTGGGTTTGGTCTTGTCTGCCTTTCTTTCACTTTGACATTTTATATGAATTGTCTTAATGTTATTTTCTTCACAAAACTTTACCATTAGAGGATCAGTGCTCAAAGGTTCTGGTGTCAAAGATAATATGTATTTCAATCTAAGGGTTCTCAGGAATGGGAGATTGATTTCTCGTGGGTAAGATCCTCTATATAAATTTGGCTGTACAGTCGAAAATTGTAACGGAGTCACTAGTGTCATTTTGATACATATAGCTTATTCTAGATGTGTGAACTGGGTATTCATAGCAATTGTGAACCCATAGTTTATATTGGTACTCCTTTCCTTCTTAACAGAGTCTCTTTTTTTCTTTCGCATTTTTTTTGGCCTTACATCAAATAGCGGTGATTAATGATAAAAAGCACTTAGCAGAAGTCATGCAACAAAAAAAGAACACAACATAAGGGTACAGCTAGTGAGCTCCATTGCTTCGACGTTTTAGGATAAAATGGAATTCTTTTATGAAGAACAAGTAGCTTGTATCGAAGATGATAAAATAAGCAACTCTCATACCAAGGAAACTGGATCAACAGAAAACACTGAAAATAACGAACTTCAGAGCCGAGATGACAAAACAAATGAGGCCTTCCAAAAGTTAGAAGAGGAAGTCAATAAACGATATGAAAAGACTACAAGTGCATTCAAAAAGTTAGTAATCGAGAAAGATGACGGAATTGAAATTAACTTGCCAATTAGCAATGAAACTACAGAGACTGCACAAAAGTATTTGAAGAAACTAGACGAGAATATTCACAGCGTGGAAAGTCTAGCCCAGTCATATTGGAGCAAAATGAAAACTAAGAATTTTTGGTCTGGCTTCAGTAGCTTCGATAATGCTGCAGAAAATGACTCTAATGACAAGGATGAGAATTCGAAAGAAAATGAAATTGCTGTGGGTGGAAATAGAACAGAAGCCGAACTAAGGACATTATCTAAAGATAAATCGGTTTATTTAGACAATAAAATGGATTTGCAACTGGACCCGTTTGACGTGGATGAAAAAACTGAGGAGATATGTTCTATTTTACAGGGCGACAAAGATATCTCCAAATTAATGAACGACATCGTACCCCATAAAATCAGCTATAAAGATTTCTGGCACATCTATTTCTTACAAAGAAACAAAATTCTAGATAAAGAAAGTAAAAGGAAAGAAATATTGTCCAAAAAGGAAAAGGAAACGGAGGAAAAAGAAGTTGAGTGGGATGACGAAGAAGAAGAAGAAGATGATGACAAAGTAGAAGCAGTAGCTGACAACAAATCTAAAGGGGAGACGAAAGTTGCTGTGTCTCAAGAGGGATTGAAAGATGTTAGTGACCATGTTGGCCTCGCCAACAAGGATGAGAGCAAGGACGACGACGACGATGATGACTGGGAATGAGTGATTTTTTTCATATAAAAGATATATGTAATGCTATAAATATTTACATACTTTTCATGACGTATTATGGTAGAAAGGAAAATCATCAATCCAAGAGATGCACAGGAGGAAGACAAAATCTGGGCGTGATCTCATCTTTACACCTTCTAAAAAAAAGTTCGTTTGTTACCGTTAAAATAAATCATTTGTATTTAGGGTTTTTTACTTTGACCTTAGATGGAAATAATGATATGCCATGTTGAACGGGAAAAAAAGTGTATAGACAACGGTTTTCAGTTATTTATTCAAATGAATCAAACACCGTAGACGCGGTGATAAAACAAAACGTATGCATTAGAGTTAATTGCATCGGCTTTGTTTTTGACAGGTTTATATTTGGTATCATCAAAATATAGCCATCCCTTCTTTAATCCCTTTTTCACATAGGCTGTATAATGACCACCATACAAAGTACCAAAGTGGCATGCTACACCATATAATTCATACTTAAAAGGTGGTATTTGTCCCCTTATTGGTAGTTCATCGTCATTAACACCTGGAGGAAAAACCCCGTCAAAATCATTGGCCCAAAATGGAGTCAAGTCCAACAAAAAAGGGTATATGACGAAGTCATTATTTTTGTTTAATAAATTATCAAATCTCTTTAAATGGACTATCAGATTCCTCGGTAATCTCGTTATTGTCAATTGTTTCGTGGAGGGCTGCCTTTTTTCACAATGTGGGCACAACCATTGCTCATCCACTTCCAAGTTCTCACATTTGGTGAACTCTCTGAAACAATCTTCAATGGTAATATTATTTCGGGAATTTTTTTTAGGAATAGGGATTGACAGCACCGTAAAAGGTTGGTATGTTGTCGAGGTATGACTACAGACTTTACATTTTAGTCGTGAGGCGTATTGTCCCTGAAATAAGTCGACAATAACACTGAAATCAGTAGTCAAGAATCGTTCCCACTCAATTGACGAGGCAATTCGCAAAGACAGTTTTTCTCTTCTCGCCTCAGCTTCTTGAGAAAGCTCCTTCAAAGGTGGGTTTGAACCGCATTGGTTCAAGTCTTCATGAAGACCATCTAGAAGGAATTGGCAAAACTCTTGGCAGTCCTGTTGGGATGCAGTCTTAAATAATGAGTTAACAGATCCACATGCCAATTTAAATTTTATCGGTGATATGGAAATTTTCTTTGAACCATCAACCTGTTCCTTATACATCATATGAACCAACCTTGCAAAATATTTTGCCAGAATACCTTTCGATCCCAACTTACTATTAATATTGATGTGTTTAGCATATGAATCGTCCAAAAAGATTTGGGTTAATTCGTGTGTACCTAAGATACACTGAATGATACAGTTCATGTAACACGAATTTCCTAGATTTTCCAAACCAACCGCGAAATCAAGGTCATAATTATGAGAAGAAGTTGGTGTAACATCTGTATGATCTAAAGAGTCATTATTAGACAAGGATAGACACGAAGGTTGAATGGTAGAGGTGGCAGAACTGTGTCCATTGGAGTTCATATTAAGGTTCATACTAATTGTTTGCGGGAAGCGTTGTAACTTCGGTGTGGCAGTTCTTGATGGAGAAGTGATGGCCTTCGTGTTGATAGGAGCTATGTGAGCAAAAGAGTTGTGATTCAACTGTTCTCTTTGATTTGTCATAAAATCTGTCTCACTGTTTTTCCAAAGATGTGGCGTTTCCGGATAATTGATTGGCAATGAATTGCCCTTAACTGGGTCAGGCGAATGTAGAGGTAAAGGCGATGGTGAACTAGATATGGACAACGAAGATATAGAATATAAGTTTGAATTTGAATTCTTCGGATTAGGAGACGTATAATTTGAGAATAATTTTTTGAAACTTGAAGATCTTTTTAGCACATGATCATTGTCTGATTGCTGTTGTTGCTGTTGTTGAAGATGATTTAATGGAGTAGGCGCAACTAGCATTTCTTTCATAGAGTCGTCCATTGAATGTCTTATACTGGGAGACATCTTAGGTAAATGTTGTAAACTTAGGCCAGAAGTGTTACCATTAATATAAACACTATCATCTTTAATATTGTTATTTGATGGAAAAGATGATGATACTTGCCTCCCATAATTTGACTTAAGCCAACCTGGAAAACCAGATTCCAGAATGAAAATTTTGGTAAAGTCATCGGATATTGGTTTTTCAAAGGAATGATTCACCAGAATGTCCAACAGGACAGACTGCTGTTTAACATTGTATTCGTTTGCGTCTGTATAGAGAATGATAAACTTGAAAAGATTTCTACTTTGAAACATTTTAATCTCACTATTAGGAGAAGTAATTAATGATTTTTTCTCCAAATCATGATCTGAATATGACATTTTAAAAGAAATAGGCTCCAGGCATATAATATTTTTTGTATCAATATGTGACTTGTTGAATTCCAACCTTGATCGTATATCTATCAGTAGTATCTCCATTTGGGAGGAAGCAGAATTTGCTGATGAACTTATTAGGGAGTTTAATTGATTGGAAGTGATATAGGAACCCGTTCTCATCAGGTTACATTCTTCTTGCTCATGGTTCAATTTTGTTTGTTTTATGGAAGACTTAATGAAACTTTTTATTTTTGCAATGTTTTCATCTTTTAATAAGGTTTCCAGCAAAGTGTTGTAAATGTTCATGAGTTGAAATTCATTATTGTTGTTATTACCGTTGCCCTCATCACTCGTGCTCTTATGTAATTTAATCTTGGCGAATTCACTTAAATGAGGAATATTGGTTGTTACAATAATGTGAATTACCTTGTAGTAAACATAATTTAATTGAATAATCATTACGGAATTTGAACTAATCATTGCACCCTTATTTTTGCACGATATAATATTTTTGATATCTTTCGAGTTCTTCTTGTAAATAGATAAAATATCGATGCATTTATCTAGAAGACTGCTCAAATCTTGATCTTTTGCCTTACCAGTTATGATGAATTCGTTAATTTTAGCCTCTGCAATAGCGGTTAGTTGTGCTATCGTAAGGTACTTCGACCGGTGACGAATACACTCATCCCTTATGGTACTAATAATATTCTGCTCCATAACTTAAGCATGTATCAAATAGTAAAAAAAACTTTGGAAGCGTGCACACTCAGTCTTAAATCTGCCCTATACTACCGAAGATAAATACATGAACTACACGTATCATATAACATCATATCCTTTTTTTTTTTTTTTTTTTTTTTTCTAGGCTTTTACTAATACAAGGGCCTTAGCCATTCGCTAAACGTAATGAACGATATTGAAGCAAATGAAGTAAAACAATGTGGAAAGCAAATAAATAATGGTTATAGTTTTGCACTTATATAGATATCAATAAATGATATGATATGACTAAATACGATAGGACCAGGGGGGAAGGAATATAGATATGTGTATGACAGAAACTACATGCATATACGAGTTTGTACCAAGTGCTTCTTAATAAACACCGTCATCTGGCCTGTTTTGTTCGATTCTAGCGTCATCTCCCTTTTTTTTCAAATCTTCCATTCCAGGTTGCTTATAATCTGGATTCTTGCCGTGTTCCAAAGTGTCCAACCTCTTCTTGTTGCTATCAAACAAACCCTGTTCTTTTTTCTCAGCTTCATCTTGATTGTTCTTTAGGTGAGGAAAGGCGGCCCTAGTGACGATTGAGAAAGACGCCCTTGGCGATTTACGCATCAATTGTCTTGGAGTGCGCAAAAAAGTGGTTCTCAACATTATCAAATATATTCCTGTGTATTATATATGTGATACTGCGGTCTGGCTTCAACTGCTGTTGGAGTATTGTAGGAACAAGTATTCAAGGCCAAAAAAAACTAAGAGCCAACTCAAAGGCCATATCTACCTAATCAAATCTTGGGACCTTTATATACTTATGTGCTTTTACGGTTCCCTTAGATTCTGTACAGGAAGAAGGGGTTGATACAGGAACAAACCCTTTACAGTAAAGGTATCCTTAAAAAAAAAGGAAGGTAGTACGTATATCTCTCCAAGAACTGAAAAGAACCCAATCACCGGAATTAAGCAGTGATATCTCAGTACGGTCAAGGATGTAGGGTAGCACCAGTAGTAATGATTTTAATTATACTTGGCAATTTTAAAATATACAAAAATTATATGTAGTATTTATAATTAGACATTTGTAAAGTGCGTTAAACTAATGATCTAGTTGTCGTATTCTTCCTTAATTAGTTCTCTCTCCATATCGATCCATTTCTGTTCTGCGAAGTTTTTGTCCTTAGCAACATTGGTGTTCTCAGCAATGATCTTGAAACCAACTCTTTCATAAAATGGTATCAATGGCTCGTGAGCAATAAGGACAATTTTGTTACCAATTTCCTGATTACTCAATTTCTGAATGTAGTCAGTTAAAAGTAAAGTAGCCAGGTTTTTTTTCTGGTATTCTGGCTTGATTACTACAGAGTGAATACCAATATGATTACTCGATTCCACTTGTAATTTGCCCATGCTTTCGATAGTAATGTATTCATGAGGTATCTTAGTACCCATAATATGACCAATTAGTGTCTCCTTTTTAACTTCTTTGCCCTCGATCTCTCTGATGAAAAGACCTGAACATAGCTCTGGACAATTGATCAAACGAAAGCTGATAATTTCTTCTGAAGCTCTTTCGTTTGGTGGGAAACCTTGGCTTTCCAAGTTCAAAATCTGCTTTAAATCTTCAATGATTAAGGGTCTAATATACATATGAAGCGGTAGCGTGCTACTTGAGGAGGCCATTTTAACTTTTTATTTAATCGTAATGTATTGGTGTTATTTTTTCTCCGAGAAAAGTATTCTGATGTCCAATTCTTCTTAATCTAGTTTGTTGTAAATTTTTCTTACAAACACTTGCTCCCGCTTCTTGTCCAGTGGGATGTTCGTCGTTCTTCCATTGCTTTTCCATTTTTGCCCGTTCAAAACTATTCTTTTTATGAATTGACAGAAAACCAAAAGCAAGCCGATTTCAGGTTAACCCTTTATTAAAATAAAAAAAAAAAGCATGCATAACACTAATAATATATTATTAAAAAAAAAGCCAATCTATATTATTTAAATTATCCGAAATTACTTTTATTACATTATGACATTCTATAGTCTATGCAAGCGGATCAAAAAACCATTCCATCTTGGTGCCACAAAATACTCTCATGCCAAAAGTGCGAGCTTCGTTTCTTGTATCCACTTTGTCGCCTAACCTTATATGAATCCACTTTTTTAAAACTTTTGGTTGTAAAACAAACCAGTTTATGATGATGAAACTTGTCATTGCATATAAAACACCAACGAAAAGGTCAAATCTATAATGGTGGTCCAGATACATGGTAGCCCACCATTGTAGTATTATATATAGGATAGCCCAGAATTTTGGTATAAACCCATCGTTGACTATTTTAAAAATCCATTTGTTTGTGAAGTTCGTGTCTTCATCATATAAATGGACAAACTGGAGAGGTTTCTTATTGCCATTGCTGTTAATAATGCTGCCGTCGCCGCCGCCGGTGCTTCTTTCATTACTGGATACGGTGAATGAAGATGAAGGGGAGGAGGACCGCTCATTTGAAATATCTACAGGCTCAACGGTACCCAATGGTTCCATCTCTAAGTCGTTAGGGCCAATCGTGGGCGGTATGCTATTGTCACCTTCATCTTCGCTGTCTTCCTCACTCAACTTGAAAGTGGAAGAATCATTATTGTGCATTGTGAAACCTCCAGCATTGGAAAATCTGTGTTTTAAGCTGGTGGACCTTGAAACCAAAAACAAGAAACATTGAAATGCAATGGCGGAGTGTAGTGAAGGAACAGCACCAAACACAATAGGAGACATGTGAAATCCTTTAGTGTTCAAATGAGTACCCAAATGGCTATCTACTCTTATCAAACCGGCAGCAAACCCTTCCTGGGTGTAATTAACATGTTCGGTGTCATCAATACCGTACAGATGAGTAAACCATGGGGAGGCCATTGGAACAAGCAGATGGGTAAGGACCCCCGCTATATTTTGTAATCCTAGGGCAAAACTAAAGCATTTTAAAGTCCCCGGTGGTTGGAAGACGTATAAGTATACAGCTGTTAAAATTGGAGCTGTCAAGTGCAGGATGACATAGGAGAACCAAGCCAGTAAATCCTTGGTCTTAGTAAAGTTTGCATCCGACTGGTAAGCAAAGAAATGATCAATGTTGAGTATAACAAATGTAAACAGGGGCAAGGCAAACGGTATGAAAATTGTCCGAAATCTCTTTTGGATCGGCCGCTGCTTGCGCTTGCAGGGGTAATGAAAAATATTTGCGAACCACTCTAACAGATTATAGTTAACGTGCTTAATGTAATAGATGTAGTACCAAATGGCAAAGGGAATACATATCAGAAATACTAAGAGAAATGCAGAAGATGATATGAATGACCAGAAAAATAGCTTCGAAGTATTATCGGGCAATTGTACAGTAAGTTCATGCCAATAGTCCCCAAAGAGGAATTGATCAGCAAAAAAAGCAAACTTGCTATGAATGTCAGGTCTGAGCCTTATGGGTATCAGACCAGCGCGCTTGAATATAGACAGCCAAATAAACACTGGCGCAAAATTAAGCATGAAGTTGAACGGCAGGCTTATTAGATTACGTTGGTTCAAACTTGCATTATACATGTTTTTGACGAAACTCGCCAAAGAAAATATGACATTCATGCTTTCTTAGACGTTGAAAGACTTTAGGTGATTCTTAGCAGAAATGATAACGTCCAACCGGTGAAATAAAGGAACAGTTAGGGTGGCAATGAAAAAGTAGCGATGCTTATGAAAACACTATGCCTTAGGTTTCCTTTTTTTATTTTTATTTGACAAGTAGCGATTACTCTTCTATTGTTCCTGGTTTTTGATGCTCGAATGTATTATATAAAAATGTTGTGGCCGGAGGTCTGCATTTCTAGGCATTTTTCCTTTTTCTTATTTTTTTTACTTTCCTACTAACTTTGCACTTCGTAAGAGAATTTACACCAGAACTCTCGATTGAGGCGAAGAAGGCGGAGAAAAAAGCCGGTAAAAAAAAAAAGCGGAATCAATCAGCACAATCAGAGGCGTCAAGAAGCGGCGCGGGGATAATGCTTTTTTCCCGTGGCGTTCACATTTTTGTTCCGCGGAAAGCACGTGAGCGTAATCCACTCGGGAAGGGCGCAGCTGCCGTGGCCAACTGAAGTAATCTTTAGCCGTTTATCGCCGCGCAAAACGGCAATTGCACTTGAGACCCCAACGGCGCTGTGCAGCAGGGTATTCTACTACGTGTTAGCTTGCCTTGCATTTCCCCATGCGTCTCGAATAGGAATTATTCAAGATGGATTATTGGCATTTACGAGTAACCAAGGATAACCCCGCTGTGCGGTGAAACCACCCTCTTTTCACGTTTCTTCAAGGCCAGTGCAAACGCGAATAAACATATCTACGCTATATATAGATATGACGTTTCTCAAGCCAACAGAAGTAGATAAAGCAGCCAGGAGGGTAGAGAGTGTTCAAATTATAGCAAGCCTTCTTCTACCTGTTTTTTTTTGATGATTGTTTTGCCGGGTAACAATCGACTTTCGGGCAAATTTTTTTTCCTTTTTTCTCCTAACAGTATATACGGAGTGGAGAACAGACTTCCCATAAAAGCATATTACGTGGGGTCGTAGTAAGATTGCCGTTTATGATACCCTCTATTCAGGGCTCAGAGCGCATCACGATCGGGAGTGTAAATTCAATGTGCATATAAGCAAAACACACAGATTTCCTTTTTTCCCAGAAAAATGAGCAGTGAAATTGCCTACTCGAATACGAACACCAACACTGAAAACGAGAACCGCAATACTGGCGCTGGCGTAGATGTAAATACAAATGCAAATGCAAATGCAAATGCAACTGCAAATGCAACTGCAAATGCAACTGCAAATGCAACTGCAGAGCTGAACCTCCCCACGGTCGATGAGCAAAGACAGTATAAGGTACAACTGCTATTGCATATCAACAGCATATTACTTGCTAGAGTTATTCAGATGAATAATAGTTTACAAAACAATCTACAGAACAATATAAATAATAGCAATAACAATAACATCATCAGGATACAGCAACTTATATCTCAGTTCCTTAAAAGGGTTCATGCCAATCTTCAATGCATATCTCAGATAAACCAAGGAGTGCCCTCAGCGAAACCACTGATCCTCACGCCTCCTCAGCTAGCCAACCAGCAGCAACCTCCACAGGATATTCTTTCTAAACTCTATCTTCTCTTGGCAAGAGTGTTCGAGATATGGTAGAATAACTTTGTTTCTCTTCCCTTTTTTATTTTGTTTTTTTTTTTTTACTTTTGCAATTTTAATTTTGCATTCAGCTACAGGTGTGATTGCATACCCGCAGAGCAAGTACAGGAAGCATAAGAAAAATAGAATACGAAAAGCAGAAAAAGAAAGGCAAATAACAATCACTCAAGTACTACAACTGCATGAATTTATCGTATGTAATGTACCCAACGTAAATAATAATATTAGTATTTTAAAATCTATGACATCAGATGTAGTTATCTTACTGCCAGCCCTATTAATACTACTTTCTTATTATCTTCTTCGAGAGCCACCTTCGTCATCGTCGCAGTAAGCATTGTCATCTTCATCATGCACGTCGGTAACGGAAGCCTAATCTCAATATCTACTAGTTTACTCTACGCCATTTGGAGCGTAGCCCCTTCTCCTTTTGACTCTCTGACTTTTCCCTCCCCTCCTTCTCTTCTGGCCTAGCCTAACCTAGTCTAGCCTCGCTGGACCCCCTCCTTCCAACGGTCAACCCCTTCCTTTCTATTCTCTTCTCGTTCTCTACGTAAGGAACTTGTAAAAGAAAAAATTTGGTGCCATACAGGGAAATCGGCAGTGAGACGGAGCGGCCGAGGGTCTGATTATAGGGGTTAGTTACGCTCCTACTATGACGATCAAGGAGAGACAATCTCGATTCTCATTTTCTTTGGGACAATACGCCTTTAACCCCCCATTTTCGGACATCCCTGGAAGTCTCAGCTGATTCATTTAAATACTATCAATTTCCGTGTACTTTCGGAGATCTTTCAGTCAGCTTTTCCTTCATCTTTTTCAGTCTAATCTAAGGAAGAAGAAAAGCACTTCAATACGAATAGCTACCAACGTACCCAGTTCACGTTGAACAAGCAATAGAAAACCAAAATAACACTGCCTGTCACTATTTCTGTGCCGAAATGACCACCACTGCCCAAGACAATTCTCCAAAGAAGAGACAGCGTATCATCAATTGTGTCACGCAGCTGCCCTACAAAATCCAATTGGGAGAAAGCAACGATGACTGGAAAATATCTGCTACTACAGGTAACAGCGCATTATTTTCCTCTCTAGAATACCTTCAATTTGATTCTACCGAGTACGAGCAACACGTTGTTGGTTGGACCGGCGAAATAACAAGAACCGAACGCAACCTGTTTACTAGAGAAGCGAAAGAAAAACCACAGGATCTGGACGATGACCCACTATATTTAACAAAAGAGCAGATCAATGGGTTGACTACTACTCTACAAGATCATATGAAATCTGATAAAGAGGCAAAGACCGATACTACTCAAACAGCTCCCGTTACCAATAACGTTCATCCCGTTTGGCTACTTAGAAAAAACCAGAGTAGATGGAGAAATTACGCGGAAAAAGTAATTTGGCCAACCTTCCACTACATCTTGAATCCTTCAAATGAAGGTGAACAAGAAAAAAACTGGTGGTACGACTACGTCAAGTTTAACGAAGCTTATGCACAAAAAATCGGGGAAGTTTACAGGAAGGGTGACATCATCTGGATCCATGACTACTACCTACTGTTATTGCCTCAACTACTGAGAATGAAATTTAACGACGAATCTATCATTATTGGTTATTTCCATCATGCCCCATGGCCTAGTAATGAATATTTTCGTTGTTTGCCACGTAGAAAACAAATCTTAGATGGTCTTGTTGGGGCCAATAGAATTTGTTTCCAAAATGAATCTTTCTCCCGTCATTTTGTATCGAGTTGTAAAAGATTACTCGACGCAACCGCCAAAAAATCTAAAAACTCTTCCAATAGTGATCAATATCAAGTCTCTGTGTACGGTGGTGACGTACTCGTAGATTCTTTGCCTATAGGTGTTAACACAACTCAAATACTAAAAGATGCTTTCACGAAGGATATAGATTCCAAGGTTCTTTCCATCAAGCAAGCTTATCAAAACAAAAAAATTATTATTGGTAGAGATCGTCTGGATTCCGTCAGAGGCGTCGTTCAAAAATTAAGAGCTTTCGAAACTTTCTTGGCCATGTATCCAGAATGGCGAGATCAAGTGGTATTGATCCAAGTCAGCAGTCCTACTGCCAACAGAAATTCCCCCCAAACTATCAGATTGGAACAACAAGTCAACGAGTTGGTTAACTCCATAAATTCTGAATACGGTAATTTGAATTTTTCTCCCGTCCAGCATTACTATATGAGAATCCCTAAAGATGTATACTTGTCCTTACTAAGAGTTGCAGACTTATGTTTAATCACAAGTGTTAGAGACGGTATGAATACCACTGCTTTGGAATACGTCACTGTCAAATCGCACATGTCGAACTTTTTATGCTACGGAAATCCATTGATCTTAAGTGAGTTTTCTGGCTCTAGTAACGTATTGAAAGATGCCATTGTGGTTAACCCATGGGATTCGGTGGCCGTGGCTAAATCTATTAACATGGCTTTGAAATTGGACAAGGAAGAAAAGTCCAATTTAGAATCAAAATTATGGAAAGAAGTTCCTACAATTCAAGATTGGACTAATAAGTTTTTGAGTTCATTAAAGGAACAGGCGTCATCTAATGATGATATGGAAAGGAAAATGACTCCAGCACTTAATAGACCTGTTCTTTTAGAAAATTACAAGCAGGCTAAGCGTAGATTGTTCCTTTTTGATTACGATGGTACTTTGACCCCAATTGTCAAAGACCCAGCTGCAGCTATTCCATCGGCAAGACTTTATACAATTCTACAAAAATTATGTGCTGATCCTCATAATCAAATCTGGATTATTTCTGGTCGTGACCAGAAGTTTTTGAACAAGTGGTTAGGCGGTAAACTTCCTCAACTGGGTCTAAGTGCGGAGCATGGATGTTTCATGAAAGATGTTTCTTGCCAAGATTGGGTCAATTTGACCGAAAAAGTTGATATGTCTTGGCAAGTACGCGTCAATGAAGTGATGGAAGAATTTACCACAAGGACCCCAGGTTCATTCATCGAAAGAAAGAAAGTCGCTCTAACTTGGCATTATAGACGTACCGTTCCAGAATTGGGTGAATTCCACGCCAAAGAACTGAAAGAAAAATTGTTATCATTTACTGATGACTTTGATTTAGAGGTCATGGATGGTAAAGCAAACATTGAAGTTCGTCCAAGATTCGTCAACAAAGGTGAAATAGTCAAGAGACTAGTCTGGCATCAACATGGCAAACCACAGGACATGTTGAAGGGAATCAGTGAAAAACTACCTAAGGATGAAATGCCTGATTTTGTATTATGTTTGGGTGATGACTTCACTGACGAAGACATGTTTAGACAGTTGAATACCATTGAAACTTGTTGGAAAGAAAAATATCCTGACCAAAAAAATCAATGGGGCAACTACGGATTCTATCCTGTCACTGTGGGATCTGCATCCAAGAAAACTGTCGCAAAGGCTCATTTAACCGATCCTCAGCAAGTCCTGGAGACTTTAGGTTTACTTGTTGGTGATGTCTCTCTCTTCCAAAGTGCTGGTACGGTCGACCTGGATTCCAGAGGTCATGTCAAGAATAGTGAGAGCAGTTTGAAATCAAAGCTAGCATCTAAAGCTTATGTTATGAAAAGATCGGCTTCTTACACCGGCGCAAAGGTTTGAAACACCCTTTTTAACGAAATGGTTATGACTAGACAGACATCTTACGTCTTACTCCTTCATGCTTTATTTTTTTCTTTGTATTGTATTTGAACAGTCAATATGTGGTGTTGCGACGAAGGCATATATATAATAGTCTCAACCCACCATTTTCGAAGATTTACATACACATTATATTTTTATAAACTTCCAATATGTAATAACTTTATATGATATGTAACTTCTCACTATTATCCTTACTATTAAACGGTTTTTAATAAATATCATTGTTCTTTGTTTTATTAATGAGAAAAAGAAATTTAATACAATGTCCGGCGGGAAGAAAAAAAATCGATGAATTAATTGAAAAAAAGTATCTTTATCATGTGAACTGAGGAGAAGAACGGCATCTCGAAAAGAGCACGTCGAAACAGCGGTAGGTAAAAGAGGGTACTACCAGAGGTCTTTTCTCTTTATACGTTAACCTCTCAGCTTTTTCTTTTGCAATTCAGGACACTTTAACTTGTAGTCACACGCTAGTCCACGTAGCAAAGTAAAACAGCACGAAAAAAGTGATTACAAATTTCAAGGGAGATATGATGGACTTAGATAAGATTATAGCATCACTGAGAGACGGAAAACATATTCCTGAAGAAACCGTTTTTAGGCTATGTTTAAATTCACAGGAACTATTAATGAATGAAGGCAATGTAACACAAGTCGATACACCGGTTACAATATGCGGTGATATACATGGCCAATTACACGATCTACTAACGCTCTTCGAAAAGAGTGGTGGTGTAGAGAAAACAAGGTATATTTTCTTGGGCGATTTTGTGGATAGGGGATTTTACTCATTGGAGAGTTTTTTACTTTTACTATGTTACAAATTAAGATATCCTGATAGGATTACTTTAATTAGAGGCAATCACGAAACCCGGCAAATTACTAAAGTATACGGATTTTACGATGAAGTAGTAAGAAAATATGGTAATAGTAACGTATGGAGGTACTGCTGTGAAGTTTTTGATTATTTATCATTGGGGGCAATAATAAACAATAGCATATTCTGTGTTCATGGTGGATTATCTCCGGATATGACCACGGTTGATGAAATACGAACAATAGACAGGAAACAAGAAGTTCCACATGAAGGTGCTATGTGTGACTTATTATGGAGCGACCCCGAAGACGTTGACACATGGTCATTATCACCAAGAGGTGCTGGATTTCTTTTCGGTAAAAGAGAAGTTGATCAATTCTTAGAGAAAAACAACGTTGAGTTAATTGCTAGAGCTCATCAGTTAGTGATGGAAGGTTACAAAGAAATGTTCGACGGTGGATTAGTGACAGTCTGGTCGGCACCGAATTACTGTTATCGTTGTGGTAATGTAGCAGCTGTATTGAAGATAGACGACGATTTGAATCGTGAATATACAATTTTTGAAGCTGTTCAGGCACAAAATGAAGTCGGAAATGCTATAATTCCAACCAAAAAATCTCAAATGGACTATTTCTTATAAATTTTTAACAGGCACTCTAATTGTCAAGTGCATTTTTCTTTTTTTCTTCATAATGCAATAAAGGAAAAAAAATTGTAATATTACATACTTCTTTTCACATCTTAGCTAATTAACAATATGGCTTTTGAATACTAATATATACCCAGCTACCGTTTCTTCTTTTATTTTTTATTCCTTTTTTTCTTCAGTAGAATATGTTATAGATGCGGAGGTCCCCTAAGTTCTTCACGTGTTCTCTTCTCATCGCGTTTGATATGAAAAATAGAAAAAAATACATAGTAGCATGACTAACTAATAATAAGCTCCGCTATCAAAGATGTCAAGTACATTAAGGAAAGCTTTTAGATAAGGAAAAGAACTTATTAATAATATATAATATGAAAATATGTCGCTTGGTATACCACTTTCCCAATTAATAGTAGAAAGTCCAAAGCCATTAAGTAGCGGCATCACAGGATTAGATGAGATATTAAACCTGGGATTCCAGGCAAGGTCGATCTACGAAATATTTGGGCCTCCGGGCATTGGCAAGACTAATTTTGGCATTCAATTGGTGTGTAATTCGTTAGAAGGCATACAACAATCGGAAATAAACGACGATAAAATTCTATGGATAGAAACATTTCAAGAAATGCCCATAAACATACTAAGAGAACGCTTTCAAAAATTTAAAATCGTGGAAGAAAATGTGAAGCGGGTCCGAATAACGAAATTTGGACAGCTATTATATTTCTTCCAGAATTTGTTCAAATTATCTCAAAGTGTGCGATATAAACTAGTTATAATTGATGGATTTTCTCAATTAGTCTGCGATCATCTGTGTACACTAAGTAAAAGAGGCGGCGGAATGATAGATAAAACTATACACGAGTTAAAATGTCGACATTTGATATTAATTTTTACGGTAATGACCAAATACACACATTCCACGGGTTCGACAATAATAGTTTTAAATGACTGTATGAACACCGCCTTCCAATCAAACGAATTCGAATCCTTGGAAGAATACTACGAAATTTTAGACGACGGATCTAACTTCTTTGTCAACTCTAACAACGAAAGGCGTAAGAACAATGTACATATATTGAAAAGCGCGCTCGTTGCCAATATCGCTATGGGAAGCAAGGATTCCACTTGGGAAGTATTTCTAAGAGACAGGATCGGCCTTTTTAGGGATTGGAATGAACAAGTGGACGAAACCGTTTTCGTGAAAAGCAAAAGAGTGAAGGCGTCATCCTCGCAGAGTAACGAGGGATGTACTACCATCAAAGAAATGAGAATAAACAAACGAAACTTTGAAAACTTGAGAATAGCTATTGTTTTTAATTTACACGGCGAAGATAGAAAAAGAGAAGGACGAAATTTAAAGCGGTCAAGAAGCAGCGACGATCGTAACTATATTGTCAAATTTGATTTTGATAAAGCAACAGGTCAACTCCGCGATATAATTGATCTGAAACCTGATACTGCTAATATTGCCTCATTTCCAACATTATCAACAAGCAGCAGCAGTTGCTCACAAGTGTTTAACAATATTGACTCCAATGATAATCCATTACCAAATGCGGAGGGAAAGGAGGAGATAATTTATGATAGTGAAGGTTAATAGTAAAATAAAAAAACCGAAAACCGAAAACAATAAAAAATGGAAAAACGACAACATTCCACCCAACAACTACAAAGAAAAGTTAAGGGTAATTTTACCTATTTAGGATTTTAATCTGTTGGAGTTAAGGTGAATACGTTTTTCCATATTGGGGTATGCAGCTCGAACCTAAAGTGGTATGTACACATCCCCTCAAGCACACCCATTACCCTTATAGGATTAATGTAAGCAACAGCTTACACGGAATTGGAAATACTATTCAACGATCCATGCATCTGCCAGATTCGGACATGCATATTCCCCAATTGGATATAGAAAATTAACGTAAGGCAGTATCTTTTCACAATGTACTTGCAACGCGGCGACTTAAAGTTGAAGTACAACCTGCAGCAGCGGCTTTTTGTACGGTACGCCAAACTGTCAATGGATAATATTGCGTAGACCGAAAAAGGTAATCCTCAACACTACCCGTGGTGGATGACCTAAAGCAGTAATATTGGTTGGAATTATCTCCCAGACGGCACCGTCTCCCCGAGAAAGCTTAGCCCCGAGGTCTACCTTCCATACACCACTGATTGCTCCACGTCATGCGGCCTTCTTTCGAGGACAAAAAGGCATATATCGCTAAAATTAGCCATCAGAACCGTTATTGTTATTATATTTTCATTACGAAAGAGGAGAGGGCCCAGCGCGCCAGAGCACACACGGTCATTGATTACTTTATTTGGCTAAAGATCCATCCCTTCTCGATGTCATCTCTTTCCATTCTTGTGTATTTTTGATTGAAAATGATTTTTTGTCCACTAATTTCTAAAAATAAGACAAAAAGCCTTTAAGCAGTTTTTCATCCATTTTACTACGGTAAAATGAATTAGTACGGTATGGCTCCCAGTCGCATTATTTTTAGATTGGCCGTAGGGGCTGGGGTAGAACTAGAGTAAGGAACATTGCTCTGCCCTCTTTTGAACTGTCATATAAATACCTGACCTATTTTATTCTCCATTATCGTATTATCTCACCTCTCTTTTTCTATTCTCTTGTAATTATTGATTTATAGTCGTAACTACAAAGACAAGCAAAATAAAATACGTTCGCTCTATTAAGATGAAATTATCAACTGTCCTATTATCTGCCGGTTTAGCCTCGACTACTTTGGCCCAATTTTCCAACAGTACATCTGCTTCTTCCACCGATGTCACTTCCTCCTCTTCCATCTCCACTTCCTCTGGCTCAGTAACTATCACATCTTCTGAAGCTCCAGAATCCGACAACGGTACCAGCACAGCTGCACCAACTGAAACCTCAACAGAGGCTCCAACCACTGCTATCCCAACTAACGGTACCTCTACTGAAGCTCCAACCACTGCTATCCCAACTAACGGTACCTCTACTGAAGCTCCAACTGATACTACTACTGAAGCTCCAACCACCGCTCTTCCAACTAACGGTACTTCTACTGAAGCTCCAACTGATACTACTACTGAAGCTCCAACCACCGGTCTTCCAACCAACGGTACCACTTCAGCTTTCCCACCAACTACATCTTTGCCACCAAGCAACACTACCACCACTCCTCCTTACAACCCATCTACTGACTACACCACTGACTACACTGTAGTCACTGAATATACTACTTACTGTCCAGAACCAACCACTTTCACCACAAACGGTAAGACTTACACCGTCACTGAACCAACCACATTGACTATCACTGACTGTCCATGCACCATTGAAAAGCCAACAACCACATCAACCACCGAATACACTGTAGTCACTGAGTACACTACTTACTGTCCAGAACCAACCACTTTCACCACAAACGGTAAGACTTACACCGTCACTGAACCAACCACTTTGACTATCACTGACTGTCCATGTACTATTGAAAAGAGCGAAGCCCCTGAGTCTTCTGTCCCAGTTACCGAATCTAAGGGCACTACCACCAAAGAAACAGGTGTTACTACCAAACAAACCACAGCCAACCCAAGTCTAACCGTCTCCACAGTCGTCCCAGTTTCATCCTCTGCTTCTTCTCATTCCGTTGTCATCAACAGTAACGGTGCTAACGTCGTCGTTCCAGGTGCTTTAGGTTTGGCTGGTGTTGCTATGTTATTCTTATAAACGGTGGTGTTTGACACATCCGCCTTCTTAATGCTTTCTTTCAGTATTATGTTATTTTTTTGTTATTCGTTTTTCACTTCTAGGCTTTTTGACAGACTAGCCCCGTTATACCACCATCTTTGTGGGAAAGCCCCTAAATTGCCCTGAGCAGTATCGTTTCATGTCTAGTCTCTTTAAAGATGTTTCTTACGCGTTGCGTGTAAAACATCCTCTCATTCAAGACAGGGTTTTCTAAAAGCAATAGGGGTAGTTTAATAATTCTTATATAATCATCATATACACTATTTTTAGTTCTTAATTCTTTAATACAAACTTATTAATGTGCTCTCCATTGATCTCTTAATCAGGAGGCGATATATACCGGAAGCGGTGTACTTTTCTTCACCTCTTACTCAACTATGTTGATGTGCAAGTTTAACCACTCGTCGATATTATCTATTGCTATAACGAAAACTTTATTCGAGTTCACAGTGAAAAACTTCAGCACATTTATGGAAGATCTAAGCAAAATGGAGAACGCCAGTAGATGCGAACAACAAACTTTATCAAATTTGAAATACCACTGCTTTGATAAGCTATGAGGATCCAGCTGTGCAAACCTATCATCCGAAAATTGCAAATGATCATCAACTTCATTTATTAGCACATCGTGTAATTCTTCTTTTTCGTCAGTTTTTTCTAGTGCTTCATGAAAGTATTTACAAAACTCTTCACATGAGCAGAACCAGTGTGCGATATCTACGAGTATTGGTGGCGCTCCATCATTAGTATCCTTCACTATTAAGCGATACTCCAGGAGCGAATTAGATGAACCCTTATAAAATTCATCAACTAACACATCAATCAATGATGTATGCTCATTACCTTCCTTGTTATGGACTCTATCTAATATGTATATAAACATGTCTGAAGATTCTAGTAATGAAATTGCTCGAATAAATAGTTCCCTTGGAAACATATAATATAAGAAGGATGCTATTGTATCATCCAGTTTTGTATCATCGTTTGTGTTAACCAGTTTAGCAAATAATTTAGAGTATTCTATTACATCCTTCGACATACTCACCCTTGTGACTTGTTCTTTTCTCCCTATTTCTTCTTCATCACCAACACTTTTGCTTTACCGGCTTGACCTTAAATGGTTATTTTTTCCCGTATAATTCCAATATATCAGCGCATCTTGCTGATATTTTCTGTTCTATAACAATTTAATAAGGGCTGACAAACAAAAGTAATCACTTCGACAAGTACAAAATGGGTCTATTTAATAACTTCAAGTTTAAATATACAAGGGCGCAACTGGAGATCTTTAGATTTTCATTTTGTTTGCTAGCACCTGTTGCTGTAATGTACTATATTGGTACAGATACTGATAAAAAATTAAATGTTCCAGGGTTTTGGCCAGATCCTGCAACGTTGAACCAAATACCAAAAGAGCCTTATGAGATTAAAGCTGAACTGGCAAGGATGAAAAAAGAACGTTTAGAGAAAAGGCTTAGGTTGGAGAAAAAGATACAAGAGGAGTTTGGTTTAGACCTTGAGGAGGAAAAAGAAAAAATTAAACGGGATTTGGCTCTCAAAAAAGGATGAGAAAAGAAAACGGTTAAAGATGTATACTTGCACCTGACCACTTTTTCTTCCTTATATTTATTATTCTAACATGTACATACCTGTATAGTCGTATTTCCACTAGATCATCACTTCCCCTCTATATTCATGTCTGACCTGGTTATGCAGGTCATGCTCTATTCAAATAGTATTGAAAAAGCTGAATGAGCAATAATTACTGATTTTCTTCTTCATCCATAGGATTATATATATTCTTAGATAATAGCCTATTTAGCTCATGCTTAACAAATTCGACTTTCGAGGGATTTACTAAAAGATGGGTGTCATCCAACTCCTCTAGTACTATATCACTCATCTTGGCGTCAATTTGTAATATGAGCGCCTTGATGGATGGATCACATTGAACCAGTGCACCCTTTCTTGCTCTAGCCATTTTTTCGTTCTTTTACAAAAGTATCTTGGCTTTGTCTCTATTGGGAGTACACTTCTATCTTACTGCAGTTTGCTCGTCTTTTTTCAATAATACGATACAAAAGAAAAATTAAAAGGGCTATTGAGACTGTTGTAAAATATATATGCAAAATAAAAAAGCATTTTAACGAAGAGTATATACCTACTATTAGACATTAATGACTACAGATAATCATCAGAATGATTCTGTTTTGGATCAACAATCAGGCGAACGAACAATTGATGAGAGTAATTCCATCTCTGACGAGAATAATGTTGATAATAAGAGGGAAGACGTTAATGTAACTTCACCAACAAAAAGTGTTAGTTGCATATCACAAGCGGAAAATGGAGTAGCTTCTCGAACAGATGAGAGTACAATAACAGGAAGTGCGACGGATGCAGAAACAGGTGATGATGATGATGATGATGATGATGACGATGATGAAGATGAGGATGACGAAGATGAGCCCCCCTTATTGAAGTACACACGAATTAGTCAACTCCCGAAGAACTTTTTTCAACGAGACTCGATCTCTTCATGTTTATTTGGTGATACTTTTTTTGCATTTGGTACACACTCAGGCATTCTACACTTAACTACATGCGCGTTCGAACCCATTAAAACCATCAAATGCCATAGATCTTCGATACTTTGTATTAACACTGACGGAAAATATTTTGCTACGGGATCTATTGACGGGACAGTGATTATCGGATCGATGGATGATCCACAAAACATTACACAATACGATTTCAAAAGACCTATAAACTCTGTAGCGTTGCACTCAAATTTTCAAGCATCCAGAATGTTTGTTTCTGGTGGAATGGCTGGCGACGTTGTACTATCTCAGAGAAATTGGCTAGGAAATAGAATCGACATCGTTTTAAACAAGAAGAAAAAGAAAAAAACAAGAAAAGATGACCTATCCTCTGATATGAAGGGCCCTATCATGGGAATTTATACTATGGGTGACCTTATATTATGGATGGATGATGATGGAATAACATTTTGCGATGTTCCTACAAGATCACAGCTTTTGAATATTCCATTCCCCTCCAGAATTTTTAACGTACAGGATGTAAGGCCAGATCTATTTAGACCCCATGTTCATTTTTTAGAAAGTGATCGTGTCGTTATCGGATGGGGATCTAATATTTGGCTATTTAAAGTTTCCTTTACCAAGGATTCAAATTCGATCAAATCCGGTGACTCTAATTCTCAAAGTAATAATATGAGTCATTTTAACCCTACGACAAACATCGGATCTCTCTTGTCTAGTGCTGCATCGAGTTTTAGAGGGACACCTGATAAGAAAGTTGAATTAGAATGCCATTTTACTGTGTCAATGTTGATTACAGGGCTTGCATCGTTTAAGGATGATCAGTTATTATGCCTAGGTTTTGATATAGATATTGAAGAGGAAGCAACCATAGATGAAGATATGAAGGAGGGGAAGAATTTTAGCAAGCGGCCAGAAAACTTATTAGCCAAAGGGAATGCTCCAGAATTAAAAATTGTTGATCTTTTTAATGGTGATGAAATCTATAATGATGAAGTTATCATGAAAAACTATGAAAAATTGTCTATAAATGATTATCACCTCGGTAAACATATAGATAAAACAACACCAGAATACTATTTGATAAGTTCCAACGATGCCATCAGGGTTCAAGAGTTATCATTGAAGGATCATTTCGATTGGTTTATGGAAAGAAAGCAATATTATAAAGCTTGGAAAATCGGTAAATATGTAATTGGATCAGAAGAGAGGTTTAGTATAGGGTTGAAATTCCTCAACTCTTTAGTAACTAAAAAAGATTGGGGTACATTAGTGGACCACTTAAATATTATTTTCGAAGAAACTTTAAACTCATTGGATTCCAACTCATATGATGTCACTCAAAACGTGCTGAAAGAATGGGCAGATATAATAGAGATTTTGATTACATCAGGAAATATTGTAGAAATTGCGCCTTTGATTCCCAAGAAACCTGCCTTAAGAAAGTCGGTATATGACGATGTATTACATTACTTTTTGGCCAATGACATGATCAATAAGTTTCATGAGTATATTACTAAGTGGGATTTAAAGCTTTTTTCTGTGGAAGATTTCGAAGAAGAGCTAGAAACAAGAATAGAGGCTGCTAGTGAACCTACAGCTTCATCGAAGGAAGAAGGGTCTAATATTACCTATAGAACTGAGTTGGTGCATTTATATTTGAAAGAGAATAAATATACCAAGGCTATACCGCACCTTTTGAAAGCTAAGGACTTAAGAGCTTTAACTATTATAAAAATACAAAATTTATTGCCGCAGTATCTAGACCAGATAGTTGATATCATTCTTTTACCATATAAGGGTGAAATTTCCCATATTTCCAAACTATCAATATTTGAAATTCAAACAATTTTTAACAAACCAATAGACCTGTTGTTTGAAAATAGACACACCATATCAGTCGCTAGAATATACGAAATATTTGAACATGATTGTCCAAAAAGTTTCAAAAAGATTTTATTTTGTTATTTAATAAAATTTTTAGATACGGACGACTCGTTCATGATAAGTCCTTATGAAAATCAACTAATTGAACTTTATTCTGAATACGACCGACAAAGCCTTCTGCCTTTTCTGCAAAAGCACAATAACTATAATGTAGAGAGTGCCATCGAAGTCTGTTCATCGAAACTTGGTTTATATAATGAACTGATCTATTTGTGGGGGAAAATCGGTGAAACGAAGAAAGCATTGTCTTTGATTATTGACGAGTTAAAAAACCCGCAATTAGCTATAGATTTTGTTAAAAACTGGGGTGATTCAGAACTTTGGGAATTCATGATTAACTATAGTCTTGACAAACCTAATTTTACTAAAGCCATTTTAACATGTTCTGATGAGACCAGCGAAATTTACCTAAAAGTGATCAGAGGTATGTCCGATGATCTGCAAATTGACAACCTGCAGGATATTATTAAACATATCGTTCAAGAAAATTCATTAAGCTTGGAAGTTAGAGATAATATTTTGGTTATCATTAATGATGAAACGAAAAAATTTGCCAATGAATTCCTGAAAATAAGAAGTCAAGGTAAATTGTTTCAAGTAGACGAAAGCGATATTGAAATTAATGACGACTTAAATGGTGTTTTATAATATCGAATCATCATTTAATACACAAGGCAAGTGTACACTTCAGGAATGTACTGCTGAAAAAAAAAAAAAAAAAGAAAAAAAAGAAAAAGATATCTTGGTTTGAATAAGTAAAATTAATAGAATCCAGTTTCCAGTGATCGGTACAGGCTAAATAATAAATATCTCTACTTTTATTTATTCTTTTCGTTTTCTTGTGTTCAGGATAGATCAAAGAGCAGTCAAAGGTCATCAGGAAAATGATAAATTCAAAAAACCGAGAGTTAAAGGCAAAACTACAAAAAAGAGCAATGAATATCGAGATCTTATTAAGTTTATATCTAAAAAAAGCCTGTGTTACCAGGTAAGTGTAAGTTATTAGAGTCTGGGAGGTTTGAACCACCAGTCGGAAGGTCCAAGTTATTGGCGGAAGTTGCAGCTGCAGCTGCAGCCCCAGATAGAAGGGTTTCTAAATGGTCTTGTGCATTCTTACTGTTTATTTTAATGCTTTCGCTATTTAATTGTTTTCTAGTCTTTTTAATCCTTTTTAAAAGTGTCAAATAATTGAAATTAAGTTCATTTATTGTTTCTTTCGTCAGTGATATTTCGTTTGATTCTGCATGTTTCATAATGGTACTCAATGATTTGGCGATATTTATATTTGTTTGTAAGTTACTTAATATTGTGGTGGAAGAGGGTGACATACCGGAAACAGCACCTTCAAGATGTTCTAAAGCTGATGGCGATGACGCAGAGGAATTTGAGTCTATGGGTGCAGATATAATAGATCTCGCTGGAGCGCCTGTTGAGTTTATTGCCACAGGAGATGGTGTAATTGAAGGAGACGAAGCTTCCGCGACGGACGCCGAATTATGTTGAAAGTTATTCAGAGAATTTTGAGATATAGCATTTGAGGAATTAACAGAATGTCCGCTTTTTGATGTGTCGCTCAGCAACCCATTCATATGTGGGACATCAAACGGCTGTGCTTGATTTCTTGACTCTAGAAGGGCAGTCGTTATCGAGTTTGAATTTGCCATGGCCGTGCTTGAAGGAAGTTCATCAGTTGATTTGTTCTGATCTGAGGCAGCTTTTTCGTTGTTTCTGATAGCTGAAGAAAATACTTCGCTAAAATATTCTGATGATGGTAGTTGCATATCAACGCCAACAGTAGATAAATCCAAATCAGGACTTAAGAATAAATTAGGTTTATCGATTAATGTACTGACATTATAATCTAATGGGCCCGGCTGTTTCATTGTATTATATGGATCATTCAAAAGGCCGTTAAAATTGACGTCATAATTACCGTCAACAACTAAATCTGTAGTCGAAGAGTTCCTTTGCGATTCCATACTAGAAATATTTGGTTGTCCAGGGTTACCTGTTTTGGTACTATTATCAACAGTATTCTGTTGCAAATACTTTACGCTACTATCATTATCATTAATATTATTACTACTACCATTATTATTGTTATTATTATTACTGCCTCTATTATTAGTATTTTCAATAGCATTGTTGCTGTGATTACTGTTGTAATCGGGGTTGTGGCTAGCTTGTGACATGCTTAAATGATTTTGATTATTATCATCTTCATTGGCAAAAACTGATACATCAAAATTATCATCATGGACCTCATTACCTTTTGGCGCAGTATCAAAATCAGGTTCACAAGGCTCCACAATAGCACTTTCCACTAATTCTTCTGTACTCAAGAAGTTTGTGTTTTTGTTTTCAATGTTTAAATCTAACAACATTTCATATTCCCATTTTTTAACACAGTAGTATTCATCACATAATCTATTCAAAACGCTCTCTAAGACTTCGTTTTTCTTAAATGCCATACTAACATTCTCATTCAAATGTATCATTTCAGGAGGAAGCAGACCGGAACTTTTCCAATTTGCTTTGATAGCATCAACGGGTATATCATCCCAAGCTTTTTTAATAAATTTGAATGCATTTGACATTGTGAGTTGACTCTGCTCAAAGCTAATCAAACATTTTTTACCATTGGGTATGCATTCGTTCCGTTCTGATTTATTTTTATTTTGGATATTCTTCGAAATTCTATTTTGCAAGTCAATGAGCGCCTGATACTGTTGTATTCTGTATCGTGTTTTGAATTCATCCCAGACACCCCAGTTAAATGGCAAAAACTTTGAATTTGAGGAAGTGTATACAAGTTTTATATTTTGAAGGCGCAAATTAATTATTCGATGACAGCAAGAATCATCCAAAACAATCCAAATCTTCCTATTCACAGCAACCAACCTCTTATCCCACCTGACTAACCAGTTGTGGAAAAGATTGCTCGTTAGCCATGCTTTCCTGTTACTATGGTATGAGATATCAAATTTCTTAGCCATCTTAGTACCCAACATTGATTGTGACACAGGATCATTCGGTTCATTGGGGAAATAATTCCTGAATGATTTGTAACTATCATATTTGCCCACGACAACAGGTTTTAACTTTTCAGAGCCATCTAAATTGGAGCACAGCATGACAGTTGCCACCTCTATACGCCTTTGAATGCTACTTGCTTCATATTGAGCATAATCCAACGGTAGGTTGTAGGAGAGAAACGCTTCATCTAAAGTGAATAAATCCTTTGGAGGAATTTTGGAGAAATAAGCCTTCAATACATCCCTCTCTTCAAATGTCCAGACTTTTGGGGTTTTGGGTAACTCTTCGTCTAAAACAGAAATATTGACATCCATTTTTGATAAAAAATTCGAAATCCATTTATAACTAAAAGAACCATTTCCCTCGCGATGCTCCGCAGGAATTCTGTGCCAAACAGCTTGTGCAGTGTCTTGAATAATAGGTGACGTTATAGGGATTCCATTCCACAAACTTTGAGAAATCCATTCTTGTAAAATTTTCCGAACCAAAAGATTATTTGGCTTCCTTAATCTATTCGCATCTTTTTCATGCTCTTTACAATTCATATAAGTTGATTTCCTTGCCAACAAACGCGATATTGTGCCTTGGGATGGAATTTTTGGCAGCTGGAACGTCTCATAAGCCCATTTTGCCAATTCAAGTTGCGTCCACTTTGGGTGCCTCTCCGCCATTAGACAAATATTATATCTTTGCTGAATGGAAAGCATGCTGGTTATAATAAAGCTGTCTCTTTACTGCTTGGTGTTACCACAAAATTCAAAACGCGAACTAGTCACGATTGATCAAACTTTGCTGATTTCATTCAAATCTTGCAACTGATTTTTAAGCAGCTATTGGTTTTGATAATTTCTTACTTTCAAGTAATTGACTTCGATGGGCAAAGTCACTCAGAACGGAAATATGCAGCAGCTATTCTAACAACAAAACCACGAATCACACCAAAAAGAAGTATGTAAAGGCATGGAAAAAGAAGTAAGCATTGGAATATATGAAATCCTGCTTGTTGATATTCCATTTCTGTGCGAAAAAAGAGCAATAAGCTGGCTTTTAATAATGGGTTGGAGCCATGGATAAGTACGGACATATAGCTCATCAAGAAGGCGATGTTTGTTATTATATTCCAAGGCTGTTCAAATACAACAGTTATTATAGTGGGACAGAGGACGTTCGAATATTTGTTGGAGATTTAAAGTACCGGATGAGAGTTTCTTTGCAAATTTGCGAAAAGTATTATGATAGGCGGTTGTCGATGTTGTTCTGGAAAAATCATCCTTTACAGCAAATACACCTTATTGGCTGCATCATTGGACTCCAGTTCAAATGGATTGGGAAACAAGAATACATTTTTTTTCAGTTGGACGATTGTACTTCAGACTCTTCATTGGTGGGTTATACTAGTGACATGAGATTCTTAACATGTAAAGTTAAGAAGGATAGCATCCTATCATGGGGGTTGAACATAACCGATTTGATAGGCTTAACTCTTCATGTCTACGGGCAAGCAAGTTTGAACTATCAAGAGCTTCAAGTTGAATATTTAAGATTATGCTACAGTTTAACGGAAGAAATAGATCATTGGAAAATCACAATGAACATGCGTGAGCAACTTGACACGCCTTGGTCCTTAAGCGATTTTGTAATTGGAGAATTGTTCACGCAAGAGCAAGAGTGGACACCTGAGACATCACAGATTGAGGTAGTAAACCCGGATTTTGTAGGTATAGGGTACAAAACCCCAGAAAGTAAAAGAAATGAAACTACTTTCATCGAGCAACTGCAAGAAGAACGCTTGAAGGATGAATTAGAAATTATTAGTCCATACAATAGCACAGATACTTCGAATAGTGTGCATTCCTTGTCATTTCGGTTTGTATCGTCGCTAAAGGATTTTCCTGAAACTCACTTTTTGAATTCAGGTGATCAAATTGACAACGGCAATGACGAACAGTTAAAAAAACTAGAATATCAAAGCGCTAATCTACCTGTGATGATTCCCAATAGGACATCAGCAAAGTCAAACTTGATGTTGATCCTATTAGGACTACAAATGAAAGAGATTTCTAATTCTGACCTTTACAAACTAAAGGAAGTACGCAGCGTAGTAACTAGCTTAGCATCGTTTTTGTTTCAACAACAAAATGTTGGCGTCATGAAATCTTTTGACTCTTTGGAAAAGGAAGCGTTTCGAGACCTGGTTAATCGTCTAGTCAGCCAGGGTTTGATCGGATTAAAAGATAAAACAAGTGAGACATTTGATTTGCTTCCTCTAAAAAATCTTTTTGAATATGCTGAAAAACGTATATCAGTTCTAATGAAGCTACAATGTTATACAGGCACTGTGCAATTAAGTCATGTTCAGGAAAAGCTACATTTGCCGTACATAACAACGAACGGCATCGTTGATGTTTTCAAAGAATGTCTTAAAAGGACAAAGAAACAGTATCCTGAGGTACTAAAAAATTGGTGGATTGATCTTGATCCGAAGAATGGTATGGAGGACCAAAACAGTGGAATATTATTACATTTGGAATACGCAGCAGCATATTCATAATTTGTTAGAAAACTCGCATCGTCAATAACGGCGCATCTCTCTAGGCCTGAAAAATTTTGCGATGAGCTCAAAATAAGATACTATAACTTTATGCATATATTGTATATATATTATATCAAACAAATAAGGACGTTAACGAAATTTTATATGGCCTTATTTAACGTAGAAGGTTGGTCTATTAAGACAAAAACCGTCGCTTTTGATAACAAGACTAATAAGTCTTCAAAAGATAAAAAAAAAAATAATAGAAAAAATGGCAAACTTACAAGAGAACAGAAGTTGAAAGAAGAGACAGAGGCTGAGTTGAAGGAACAAGTGGAAGACATTCCTTCCGAAGGATCAGTAGCCAAAGACATCCCAAAAAAAAACCAAGAGAAAAGTGATCAAAATGAAACGAGCAAGAAACGCAAGCACGATGAAGAAGCCCCTCTGATGCAAGTAAAAGAAAATATTGAAAAACCTACAAAGAAGCAACTAACCCCTTTACAACAAAAGATGATGGCTAAACTGACTGGTTCTAGATTTAGATGGATCAATGAACAACTGTATACAATTAGCTCTGATGAAGCTTTGAAATTAATAAAAGAACAACCACAATTATTTGACGAATATCATGATGGTTTTAGATCACAAGTGCAAGCATGGCCGGAAAATCCAGTTGATGTTTTTGTTGACCAAATTCGTTATAGATGCATGAAACCTGTGAATGCTCCAGGTGGGTTACCAGGTCTTAAGGATAGTAAAGAAATAGTTATTGCTGATATGGGGTGTGGTGAAGCTCAATTAGCATTAGAAATCAACAATTTTTTCAAAAATTACAATAAGAAAGCGAAGAAATATTTGAAAAGACGCCATAAAGTCCACAGTTTTGATTTGAAGAAAGCTAACGAAAGAATAACTGTGGCAGATATTAGAAATGTGCCGCTACCAGATGAGTCCTGTACTATAGTGGTCTTCTGCCTGGCTCTAATGGGTACAAATTTCCTCGATTTCATAAAAGAAGCTTATAGGATTTTAGCGCCAAGGGGTGAATTATGGATCGCAGAAATTAAATCAAGGTTTAGTGACGGCAAAGGTAATGAATTTGTAGACGCTTTGAAGCTGATGGGATTTTTTCACAAAAAGACCTTCGACGAGAATAAGATGTTTACAAGATTCGAATTTTTCAAGCCACCTGCGGAGATTATTGAAGAGAGAAGGCAGAAATTGGAAAGAAGACAAAAGTTTATTGAAGTTGAAACTGAGAAGGAAGAATTAGAAAAGAAAAGACGGAAAATTGCCGAAGGAAAATGGCTCTTGAAGCCCTGTATTTATAAAAGAAGATAACGACTTCATCCGTCATTTTCATATTTTAATATTGTTTTTTCTTTTGTATACTATATTTATACATATAATTGTATTCTTTTCCTGTAGTACATTGCGTAAAGTAAAAATCATCTAGAAGAAGTACTCCACAATGTTCACATGAGGGACAAGGTTTTATTGTCTCTGGAAAAACGATTGGATATTAGCCAGCCTTGAAAGATTTTCAAAGCCCGGAACAGAAGGAAGAGCGAACCAATTATTAGTATCTTGACCGTCAGATTGTCCACTATTGGGCTCCCATCTATCGCAACAACGAAATCCATACGTGTTCCAGGCGGTCAGACACATTGCAACAATGACCAAAATCAGGTAGAATATTTTCAGTCTTAAAAGACACAACACAGCGAAGACACCCCAGATTACGGGTGTCACATACATCGACCACCAGAATAACTTAGAATCGATGGCATTTATTGGTGGGCCCGGCGCATATTGCTTATATGATTCGAAAGTAAAATTAGAATCTTTGTTCACATCTGTAGAATCATACCACCAGCGTAATTGGACCAGTTTCCGACCTGTAATGTTTTTTGTTAAGTAAAAGTCAAAAGAAAGTAAAAGAACGACAGTGATGAATTGAGGTGTGAAATTCAAAAACATTGATCCTATGATATAAAATACAATGGGAACTGCCTTACCTGCCAGATGAAATGATAGTAGCAACGGGTGCGACGATTTTAAAATTGTGTTGTAGAAATTTCTTGCCTGGTCCATGTTTCATTCGTAATTAGAGCACCAGCAGGTTTATAAAAGCGTATTGAACCGTAAATCCTTTAAGAACCACGCTTTTCTACATTTACATTATGTACAGTTAAAATGGAAACGAAATCCCTTTTCACCCAAAGGCGCATTGCGGACAAATAATAGGTTCGAGGTCAAGGTAAACAGGAAGCAAGATGCAAAAGAAGTAACTGGAATGGAATGTATACATTGATATATAAATATGTATGACGCCTTCTATTGCAAAAAATAAACTGGATTATGTTACGTTAATAACTCAAATTAAATAATGTGTAAAGCACTTGCTGTTCTCATGGACAACCATCTCATTTTTTTTGTAAGAGTTAAGTTCAAGTTTGATCTCATTCATGGCACTATTCATGCTTGGATGTACTTTCATCATCCACAACAATCTGTGGCGATTCATAATGAATTCCGGATTAGCTCTCTCATATGCATTCGATGACCAAGTGCTTGCTAAACATACTTCTTTTGCAAACCGGACATCTTTTTTTATTGGTTTTGGAGGTGTTTCGACTTTATCAAATGAGGAATCTGGCAGCGAATTCCTTCTATCTTCGAATCTGATATACTCCCAGTCATTTCTCAACCTATTTACCATGTCGTTCCCAACATGCATTGGTAAGCTTATTGGACCTGACAGAGACTGTCGCAAATCTGTCGATATGTTGTAGAAGTATCGTGCAGATTCATTGTCATCTAATGAAGGCCTCTTGGACGATCTTGGTGGTGGTTGATTTCTCGTGTCGATTATATATTCACCGAGCTTTGAAAATTCTTCGATTATGGTCTTGTCGATCAAACCTTCATTGACATTATGCTTTTCGGTATCTCGAAAAGAAACCTTGCCATCGTCGTTGTGCGAGGTCTCGTGGAGCTTTTGTCGTATTTCTAATTGCCTTCGCCTCAAATCGTATTTATCATTTTCCTTGGACAACAGATCATCAAAAATTGAATCTGTATCCATTAGAGTTTCGTCGTCGTCAAATTCAATGCCGTCCAGATTTGCATCCATTAATTCAATATCATTCTCAGCTTCAGAATTTCCATCAGAATGCGTAACCATATCATCGATAGGAATTCTCCTTCTTTTTGTATCCTTTTTTCCATGCTTTGTATTCGAGTTTCCTGAAGTACGCCATAATTTCTTCAAAACAGAACCCAGTTTCAACTTCGATTGTGACTTTATACATCTATATTTCTCAGTGCCCAGAATAGTCTTTTTCTTTCTATCAAATAGGCCTGAATTAGTTGTTGGCTTAGTTTTTTCCTTAGTTGATAAATCCAATTTTTCTATATGGCTACCATGTTTTTCATTTACCGTATTTTCGAAGCAATAAGATATAGTTACAGTTTTATTTTCATAACCGTCATCATCATCAGTTTGACTTTCTGGCAAGCTGGTCAGGGTATTAACAGCAGATATCGGAGAGGTTGATGAAACCGAACTTTTTATTGTTGAAGGAACTGAAGTGTTCAGCTCCAAGCTATTTACACCGTAGCCTGTATCATTGGGAGGAATATGTATGACTGATGTCCCATTATGAGGCCCCACAAAATCTTTTGATAAATTGCGACCTTTCTTCTCGCTGAATTTGAATAAAGAAGAGTCTCTTGAATTTAATTCAGGCTTTTTCAAGCTGTGGGTGCATTTTCCATCAAGTTTTGGCTTGTATATTTCGCCATTGGGAAATTGAAAGCTTCTTTTCATTTTAGAGCGCTGCAGTTGATAAGGTGTTAATTCTTTATATACTCCGAAAGTGTACTGTGGCTTCTGGTATTGGCTCACATAATCTTGATCATTATTGAACCCCTCATGGTAAGAGTTTCTTTCCCTAACTGTGAATAGCGCAGTTCTCTTTCTTTGCTGGGCGGCTGTCATTGAACAGGACCTTACTGGAAATTTTCTAGCTGCTGTCACAGACCTACAGTCTATCTCGCCACTATAAATGTGTCTCTTCTTATTCGGGTTCGAATAATTGTAATCAGCATCATTCCTAACATTGAGTTTAGAGAATGTACTAGACAAAGCAAACAAATTCGAAGTTGAGTTCGACCTAGGTATCAATCGCTCCGGTATGGGTTGGTTTTCTTGTGCAGATAGATATGAGCCCTCCATTATTATCAGCAGTTTGTGGTAACACCTAATATGGCCTATCTGGATAATGAGATAGCCCCTTCCCTTTTTCCAGTTTTCTTTTTCTTTTGTTCCTATATTATATGAAGCCGGTATATATATTTATGTAGAATAAGCTTTTAGCAGGCGTCCCATTAAAGTCGTCAAGGTAAGTCGGGCCCAATAAACTTGTTGAAAGGGTGAGAGAGAAAGTGCTAAAAGGAAGCCAAACCTTTGTGAAACCTGGGGTATGTCGAGCATATAATCAAAAATAAGACGTACTACTCAAAAAGGAAATGCATGGGAAAAAGAGGCAGCGAAAAAGGAAAAGTGAGTGCCCATCTATTTTTAGGCGCTGTTCCGTTCAGGGATCGTACTTGTTTCATATCAGTGGTAGCAACGTGGTAGCACGGAAGAATTTGACAAGGAGCTAAACGTCATATCGCCAAGGAACGGTTTTTCGTTTCAAGGTCGTTGGAGAGCTTTTCCATGATCGGTATGGAGCTTAAATAAAGGGAAAGGAACAATGATACGTTTATGCTTATTCGGCAAATAGAAAACATGTTTAATACAGAAAATGCAGTAATATTATATGGGAAGAATCAAGACTCTTGCCTTCCACCTCTTTAGAGTAAATTCTTATATAGGGCTGAACATATACACACTATACCGATAGAAAGGTTATAATTTAAAGGGAAAAATGCACATAAAGAATACTACTTAATTTTGATTTTTGGTTCTGGTGCCGTTGTTTTTATTTTTTCTCGTCTTTTATCTCTTTTAAACAATAACGTATCTGATTGGAATATGAATCAACTTGATGGCGTAACCAATGATACCGACTGCAATAAAACCAATACCAACAGCCTTGACAATCTTGGTGTATTCCTTCAAATCAGGTTTCTTACACTTGGCCAAGAATTGAGTACCTTCTCTGACAAATTCTACAGGTGCTTCAACCAGCTTTTCAACCTGGTTGTTGCTCTGCTTTTTCTCTTCACCTTTTTCACTAGCTCTAGCCATTTTATTTTTCAATGTTATACGTGATTTTATCTTTGGTAAACTAGCGTAGTGCGGACAATGGACACGAGTTATGGACAATACACGCCAATCTGTACTATTTTCCTTGTTTAATTTAATCACTAGTATTCTTTCATTTCAAAACGAAAAAAAAATAAAAAAAATGTTGCGAGGAAAAAAAGGCGACGTGTTTCGCATTCCGCCAATATCCACAGAGGGTAATGAATTTTTCGTACTATAGATATACAACTACAATTTATATGAGCGACTTACGATTACTTACATACTACCGCCAGGAAGAATCAAAATCCCTTCCACTCTTCCTCTTCCTCTTCTTCAGATTCGTTACTGGAATCATTATGTTGCGTTTCGCCTTCAAGAATATCCCAGGAAACAAGTCTGGTGTCACTGAATAGGTCTTCTTTGATCTTCTCTCTCAACACCTTACTGTTATTGTAATCTGCCACGATATCTTGGAAAATTGCGATAACATCGGCTAGTGGCGTTTTTTTTGCGCTCTCTGCAATTTTGCGCATCTCTTCCTCTTTGTTTTCCTCGTCTTCATCGTCTTCATCTCCATCTTTAAGCAATCTTTCCCATTCGTCCAGCAGAATATCGACGATATGAATTGGAATCCCTGTGTAGACCTTTGGACTTCCACTCAGAGGTAACCACCTCAACACTTTCTTAATATACTCGTCGACTAATTTTTTGTCCCAGTTTCTGGACTGCAAATACTTCAATTGACTGAATAATACCCTTCTTATCAATAGAAGATACTTATCCAACCTATATCTGTCAATGTTAAACCATTCAAAGCACATGACCTTCCAAAACCCTCTGCTAAACTTTATAAATGCTTTATCGTTTGTGGTCAACTCATCTGCAGTGCTATTGTCCTTAGGATCAAAATATAATCCATGCAATTCACCTAATTCATTGGCTAAACGTTGCTGAGGTCTAGGACGGTCACTGAACCACATTGCATAGTAAAGACCCTTCCAAAGTTTATTGAATTCTATTTGTTTGTTCTCCTTGAACTGTTTAGCGGTTAGATATTTCTTTAACGCTTCGAGTGCATTTACCCTGGTTTTTCTGTTGTTCGACGATAATTGTTTAACAAAGTTGGAGGTCTCCATTGTGAATGTTCTCACTCGATTTTTTAAGTGTCTATTTAGTGTATTATGCCGTGAATGCGCAAGATATATACGTATACTTAAGAATGTAGTTTATATTTGACAATTTTTTTCAGCTCATCGCATTTTTTTTTCTAAATTCTTTACCTCTCGTGCTCCGTGACTAGGATATTGGAAATTCAAATGATATAACTTAACCATATAAATCTTTTAAGTGGTTCCGTTGTTCCTCAGATTGCTTTGTACCATCTACTTTCCTAGCTTCCAGATCTCCAATGCTGACAATCTTGGGCTGCTTGGTTTCTTCTTGTTCCCGTTTTTTCTTCAGATATTCATATTTAGTAGGATTGGCGACTAAAACATGTTGTACTTTTTCCTTATCCTCAATTTCATCACGTATACCCATTTCCTTAGCGTGAGATCTAGCAAACTGGTTCAATTCGTTTAATTTTAGGCCTTCACCTGTCAAATGTCTGCGGAACATTTTTGATTTTTCATCAACTGCGCCCAGTGTTTCAGTTTTGTACAATCTTGATTTAGGATCATAATTACTCTCCGTTGAATTTATGTCGTTCAAGTAAGCAGCCTTATCTTCTCTCAATCTCGTTGATGTCCTATACAACTGAGAATTATCAGCATCATCTTTCTTCAATGAACCTACGGAATCCTTGTAAAGTTCTAACTTCATTAGTTCTATCTCTTCATCTGTATCCCATAGTGTTTCATCAGTTTGGGATTTGTCTTTTCCTTTTATTTTATTTCTTTTATCACGCTCCCACTTACTTATCAGTTCATTGTATTCTTTCCCTGAGTAACCGTACCATCTATCTTTTCTGGAGTCCCAGTCATCATCAGTAGCTCGTACTAAAACTGTGCCATTATTTTTTTGTGAATTTAAATCGGGAACAAGCTTCTGCATCTTACGAGGTTTTTCCATGCAGTCTTTCTCCTTATGCCCTGCTTCCCCACAATTCCTACAAAATGACAGCGAATGAGAATCTCGGACGGACATCTTCTGGGGTCTGATTAGTTTGAACTCATCCTTTATACCCATACCAATTTTTGGTTCTGAATTATTGTCAATATCTAAAGCACCCCCTTTTGCTTTTTGCCTATGATGCACCAAGTAGTCGCTTTTTTCTCCTCCTTCTGCAGTGCTCGTATCATCATTGCCGGGCTTCTTCCCTTCTTGTTCTTTGGGGGTATCCTTATAGTACCATGGTTGATTTCTAATATACCTGGGGATATGAATATTTTCATTTTTTTCTTTTGCTTGTTGTAGTTGCCTTTTATTTCTGTTAATAGTGCTTCGATTTTCGTTGTTTCTGCTGTTATTATTCATTATGTAATCCGATCGTTGTATTTCAGTGTAACTGGTATCTTTTTCAGAAGTGCTCGATAAATGATATACGCAGACTTGATTATTGATTTACTTGAAAGGCAAGCTATTCAATAGATAACGAAGGAGTTATCGTTATGGGTACTATTATTGTCTTTCCGCGTTCGAACTAGTCACTAGTTGTTCCAATGAAATGTACTTTAAAAAAACTCGACAACTTCTCCAATTAAATTGAAGAGTACGGCAGCTGAGGTTACCAACTCTTTTCTATATTTTAATTGTCACTAGGTATAAAAATCAAAAGTCTAGAAAAATGTATAAAAAATCTTCCCCGCCAGGACTTGAACCTGGAATCTTCTGGTTCGTAGCCAGACGCCGTGACCATTGGGCCACGAGGAACAAGATTTCTTGAAGTTATTGAAATACGGGATTTGCTGATACCAGAATTAATAAATTCAGACCGACTTCTCTTGTGGGGTGGTAATCATCATTTAAAGTGTGGTATCCTGCTTAGCCCGGACAAAGAAGTTATTTTAAAGATTTATTTGCCAATCTTCACAACTGCCCTGTTGTATCTATATATTATTCTGTTGAAACAAAGTTTTAATATAGTCTACTAACTAGTATTCCCGCATTTCTCATATTCCTTTGAAAATACCAACTATCGCTTATTTTACCAGCAGTTAATTAACTAAAACGTTCTCATGGGGATGGACACCAGTTAAAGAATCAATAGAACCTTTTTCAAATCTCCATATGGAGCGGCCTCAATGAGTAGCAACGAGGGAAATAATTACTTGCTTCGGCTGCATTCAGTGATTAGTTAAAAAGTCGTCACCCTAAGTTTTTCTGTCGTATTTTAGGCATTTTCATTTTGAGGAAATATCGTATACCTGGTAATTGCCTATATTTTGAGATGAAGACTGTTTCTCATTTCTTTTTGGTCATCTCCTTGCAGAGCATTTGATAATATAGTAGTAATAATGAATTGTAGTCGATAAATGTTAGTTGATTCTCATTCCTATCGTATCGATAAGGAAACCTGAGAAATACCAAGGTTCAACGATAATGGCAAACATGCTTCATTAATCGGTATTCTTGATCAAATACTTCCTTGCCTGCCATACGGCATCCCTTAATCGCAAAATAGTAATATTCTTTCCAACTATATAACCGTTATTTTAACACACATTTCTCAAGAGACCCCTTTCTAGAAATGGCATGGAGTGGCAAGTATCTTCAAGCTATTTTTTAGTTGTTCATGTACTCCATAGAGTGACGGTTCTTGCAATTTCAACTAGTTTCAAGATAGTCATAAAAATTTGCAACCGAGCCCATTACTATATATATATATATACAAAAAATTTTAACATTAAACCTTGAGCTCGGGTTTTATCTCATACCAAGTATTATCAACCTTTGGCCGGTGTGTTCCTAATATGGTATCGATTTTCAAGTATACCGTGTAACATTTGGTTTTTGAATTATCCAGGGGTATTGCAAGGAATATCGTGGATCCTGCCATATGAAGGCGTGGATCTTAATTTATTCACCTTTACTGATCGTACCAAACGAAGTAAGCGTAGAAAGCTAACCAATTTCCTCTTGTTACAGAGAGAAAACTTTTCTTGTACAGTAAACTGAATATGCTACGTCGTAGACTTACAATGACGCCGCACTTAGGGATAGTAGTTACCTTGCTCACTTTACTGTCGTGATCATTACACCCGTACGTAATCGATGATCATTGCAGGAGAGGGGCACTTTGGTCTGACATCACTTTTTTTACCTAATCAAATAGATTGGCTTTTATTTGACAGATAAGGTTTATGATCTCTTTTTTCGAATGGAAAGTTCCATGCAGGCACCCTTTATCTCATTGTATTTAAACTACATATAGAATGGATGGAAACGTGGCAAGTCATATCAGGACGCTTTGAAGACTGATAATTAAAAACATTAAACAAGTTTCCAGATATCAGGAAGCGACCAAGCCAATATTCAGAACTTTCGTTTCGAAAAACACAGTAATATATTATTCTCAAAAATTACCACACTTTTTTTAGGCAAGGCTGCAAAATAATACCAGAAAAGCAGAGGCGGTTCTTAACTTCTGTGTAAATTCAGTGCAGGAGGACGGGTGTTGTGTTATTAACTTGCAAGGAAAAGAAAGTTTGTGTCTCCCCTTGTTCTACGCTAGCGAAATGGGTGTGTGGAAGAGTCAAAACTGAACCAAGAAAAAAAAAAAAAAAAAAACAAAACAGATAAAAAGATAAACAAAGGCAAGATCAAAAAGCCCTATCGTGAACGCTATCAAAGGACTTTTAAAATTCATAAATTAATAGTTCGTCCGTTGCCCTCTTGAATATAATAGAGATAGAGTTTAATACTTGCTTTTTACCTTTGCTTTTTTTTTGTATATCTCCATCTCAGCCCTAGGTAAGGATAGATACGAAGGGTTGTACAATCATGAAATTTGAAGATCGCATATTGAATAAATCAATCCCTGAATGGAAATTCTACAATATTAACTATGAGAAGTTAAAAGTAGCCATAAAAAAAGTAACGGCTTATGATTATGACAATCCAAATGATTCGGGCATGGAGAAGTTGTTGAATCAATGTTCAGTAGCCTTTGACCAGGAATTTCAAAATGTTAATTTATTTGTTTCTTTGAAAATAAAGGAAATTTCCACTCGTATTCTTTCTGTGGAATCATCAATAATCGATTTTTCAAAGGGCTTAAACAAAACTTCCAGAAACCGTTTCAACCTTCGTAAACTGAAAATCATCAACGCTCATGTAGACGATTGTAACTTTGAACTACAACTACTGTCAAGGTTTTTGATAATACAAAGGATTGCCTTGAGAAAGTTATTCAAAAAATTACTAAATGAATTTCCTCAAGACAGTGAAAATCCATTGACTGCAAGTGAGTATGTTACGTCGATCAGAAACTCTGAAAGTTTACGAAATGGACACGAAGGCATATCATTTATGAAGCTTGATTTAGATCCATATCTTTTAGAAGTTTCGCTAATTGTTGATGTTTTACATGATTTGGAAAATAAACTTGAAGATGCAACTGAGCCAGCAGTGGAGCAAAGATCCCTAAACCGCTCCGATGAATCTGCCCATACAAGTTCAAGTCCAGAAGCCAACAATTCTTCCTTGCCAGCATCTCCAAGGTCAATTCCGCTACTTTCAAACAAGAAAACTTCAAAAATGATTGATTCTTCGCTAGAATTCGATACTGCCCTCATAGATAAAGCAGAGAATCTAGGAAGGTTTTTATTATCGTCCGAGGACATAGAGGGACTGAAGTTCATGCTATTGAATATTGGTTTTAGGATAATTGACGATAGCATCATATCCACTTCAAAGGAGATTTTAGACACTACAGATAATATTAATTCTGCGGGCAACAAATCTATAAGATCAGCAAAGTCATTCAATGACTTACAACATACCTTATCCCTATCTAAACAGAAGAACATATTACCCTCTGCTGTACAATCCAATGAGAAGTACGTTTCTATTAGTATACTAGATACTGTCGGGAACGAAGGCAGTCCTTTACTACTTACTGATGATAATATAAATCAGCACCCAAACATGATAGTCAGCTCTACTGCTGAGGATACTTGTATAGTAATGTGCCACGTGGGCGGCTTAAGAAATCATGTTGTCACAAATGATCTGCTTCTAAGGGATGTAAAGAATATTCTTTCGGCCATGAGGAGTGGCAACGACACAAAAAATATTAGCGCTCTCATAAACTCACTGGATCCATCGCCAATCAGTAAGATCGCTTTGGAGTGGATTCAGTCCCATCGATTAAAAACCATTGAACCAAAGCTAGATTTTAAAAGAACAAGATTCATATCAGCAGACAATGGAGATATATACTTGATAGCTTTGGATGAATCTATCACTATTGGAAATGTATCTACATTACCCTTTCCAATTTTAGAAATTAAAAAGCTTAGTCGATCCAGTGGTCTTTCACAGACGGCTATTAATGAAGACAATAAGTTTAAACAGTTAATGAAATCAGTTGTTACAAATGAGTTTCAATGCAGCTTAATACCACCAGACTTAACCACATGGAAAATATGTTTAGAATTAGTACACTCAAATGAATTGCAAAATGATTTATTTCAACTTTTACTAAGAGATCAATATAAATTAAATTCCGATGATTCGCTATCACCTGATGAATTTTTCCAGCTGGGCAAGGATCGTCTAGAGGAAGAGTTTGACCTGACTGGGCCGATAAACAACTCACAAGGTAGTGTTGACAGCGGCAGAAGAGTTCGAATTCACAAAAAATCAAAGCAATCGGATAATGAAACTAAAAAGAAACCTATTAGGTATTGGAATGAATTTGATGAACAAGAAGAGGATAATTTAGACAATGCTTTTTACATTGATACTAATGGAAGCAGGAGTACAACAGATAACGAAGAATCCTTACTTTTGAGAAATTCTCCGCCTGATTATGGGTTTATTTTGTTTAGCCGGAATTTCATCAACCGCACATATGATTTTTGTGAGAAGTTACGAAACTTGATTCGCCATGACAAGAAAACATCGCCAGATTTGTTTCAAAACTCTAAGCATCCGCATTGTTCATCAACTAACTATGGTTCTGTTGCGTCATTTGGTTCACAATCAACTTCAGCGTCATATGATGACGTTCAAAGGTACTTACAGTATCAACAGCAAGACATAGAGGACTCACAATCTATCTACGAATATAGGCATGACGAAGTTGTTACATTTTTATACTTGTCTGCACTGCTAACATCTTGCATTATGGCAAGTGTATGTCTGGGAATCGTTTTATCCTTGTTTCGCGGGCAAAGTAATAATGAGATAGATTTAGAAATTCAAAATATTCTCATAGCCATTATTATCATTTCCTTACTGGTTTCCCTTATTTTGATCTGTGCGTGCCTGTTGTTGTTATTTAGTCGGTTCACTTTGGCGCCAATCTGGCATTATGTTGGTTGCTTCACAATGTTTTTCTCAGTTACTGGAACAGTGTGCTATGGTATGATTGAAATTTTCTTTTAATTATTTTGGACGATAAAAGTTTTTCATGTGTACAGTCTATATAAAATATGCATATCATGTGGTTACATAAGAAGAATGTTAATCTTGTTTGGAGATTTTGTTTTTGGAAACTTCGCCATTGCGAAGGGTGTTGCAAACTGAATTTCTGTTTAAGTTTTTAATTAATAATCCTTATTTTGATCTTTTCTGATGGCCGTGTTTGAACGCATAGTATTGTGAATATAAGCGAAGTGAAAACCTTTACACCTGCGGCAGATGCCATATTACTGCGCTAGTGGTGAATATTATTAAGCGTGCTATCAAAAAGAGATGAAAACGTGCTAACTAAAAAGGACTCAGATTCGTTACACACTTAGCCTCGAATAACGATCAGGATCTGTTCTAACCACAACTCCATGGACAGCATGCAATGTTTGGGCTCTTGATAACGTCCCCCCATCAGTACTATCGTATATATTAAAATCGTCTGCAAAGCTCGAAGCATCGTCGGGGATTGAACAGTTATCCAGGTTATAGTTAGTAACATTTCGGTCACTCTTGCTAATATCTTGTTCGATTTTTTCATCGGGTTCTTCCTTTTGAGCTTGGCCACTTTCTTCGTCAAAAGTATTGCCTTTAGCTAGGAATCTAAACCTACACCACCATATGAAATGAGACGCGAAAATTCCTAACTCCATTCCAGCAACTATTGAGTATAATATAATACCCATAATATCCATATTACCTAGGATAACACTGATGATAGATAGCCAAGCACCTAATGAATCGATGAATAAGAAGGCAAAGTTGATGCCAATAACACGACCTTTCCTTTTGGCTAGTTCAAAGTAAGGTGGAAGCAGTCCGACAGCTAACAAAACAGATGCAGAAATACCAAAAATCAGATCGGGCCATTTAACACCCTTCTCGTAAAGGGGCCTCAGCCATAATATAAAGCCAACTTCCATGCCAACATCAGCCGCAATAATAGCAGCTACAATCATTACTATTTTGGATCTCGCCATACTGATTGGTGGATAATAACACGATTGGACGAAACTTATAGAACAGAAGAACATAAAAAGGTGTGGTTGAACTTGTAAAATGACATTACCTTTACTAACACAGAAATATATGGCAAATGGAATTCCGGAAACAACCCAGAGGAACATCATCAGTGGTGGCAGCCCCGTACAGTCCTTTTTTTTCCAATTATATATTATTTGCGGAATTAGCTGGACACACCAGCAAACTGTTGCTATAGTAGCTAAAGCGGTAGCAGCCTTTTCAGAGATCATGAATACCTTATTCTTAAATCTATGTTATGTTATAGTATTCCACAGTTTATATTTCAGCGGTTAATTTGAAAATAGAGATCAGCGGAAAGTAGAAGGCACCAGAAGGAAAGCATTATTTATATGAGTTTCGTTTGGTACGAGAAGTGTGATACAGAGGTAATCTACCTATCTAGTCATTGAAAAATGCTATCAAGAAACGGCGTTCTCATATTACCCGAAGCACCTTATCTGGCGCTCACACCGCGGAAATAATTGGGTGATATTTTAGACAAACGGACTTTAATGTCATGCTAAGATAAACGTTCAGTAATGCAGCAAATGCTTATCATGACGACTCGTTTACAAGGTAAATTCGATTACGAAGAAGGTGCGGACAAAATAACGATTAATTAAAATACAATAGGTATATAAAATAAATAGAGAATAAATATAGTGTAGTTGCTTTACAGAAAAATGAAATAAACTGGAGTACGGATCACCGAAGAGGAGGTTGTTCACTTTCAGGTTATGATGTAATGAAGGTGGGAAGTTAGAAATGTATTAGTTGGCGTATATCTAGAAATAAACAACCCGATGCTTGGGAAGGAACTCAATGTAATATAATACTCATTTTGTTTTGCAAAAACATTATAACTCTTAATTATTTCTCCACATTTCTAAACCCAAAAATAAAACAATCGTCCTCTTGGTTCTCCGAATCCCAAGATGCTTAAATACCGGTGTTATCCAAGAAAAAGTAGTTTCCTGATGATTTTTGTTCTTTATCCATTTGGGAATCTAGCTTATTAATTCTTGGTCTGAAGGAGTTTGGATCCCTTCTGAAGGTGACATTCAAATTCTTCAAAAATCTGTTACAACCAGTCAACAAAGATTCAGGGGCTCTTGCGTGAGCATTCTTGGAAGGAATACCTTCAAAAACAATGACCTTATCAGCAAGATAAGTAGCCATGATGAAATCGTGCTCGACAATAAACGCAGTTTTCTTATTATGTAAGATGAATCTTCTGATAACTTTAGAACAGATAATACGTTGTTCGGAATCTAAGTAGGCAGATGGCTCATCAATCAAGTATATGTCTGCTGGGATACCCAATGCCAAGACGATGGCGACTCTTTGTAATTCACCACCAGACAAATGTTGGACTTCTTGATCAATAATATCGTCAATCCTTAAAGGTTTAACGACATCAGTCTGAAACTGTGGATTTAGGAATTGTCCTCTAATTTTCTTGAAAAACAATTGTCTGACAGTACCTGGGAACTTTGGTGCAATTTTTTGTGGTTTCATAGAAACATTCAATTTTGGAATATCTTGTCCTTCATCTGGCTTCAAAGCACCAGCTAGTAATTTGATCAAAGTGGTCTTACCGGTACCGTTTTCACCCATCATAACAAGGATTTCGGAATCGGAGAATTCACCTTCTTCAACATTCAAAACAAAATCACCTTGAGTTTTCTTCAAACTTGGGTAAGAGAAGGCGCGACTAGCAGAGTCATTCTGCAAGTCTTCGGTAGCATCAGCTATTCTAAATTGTAAAGCTTCAGTTCTGAATCTCAGGTTTTCAGCAGGAATATGACCGTCCAAGAATATGTTGATACCTTCTCTGACAGAGGCTGGTAATGTAACAACACCGTAAACAGATGGAACACCATATATGATACAAACGAAATCGGAAAGATAATCCAAAACTGACAAATCGTGCTCAACACAAATAACGTATTTAGTTGGAGCTAGTAAAGATCTAATAATTTGAGCGGCATTCAAACGTTGCTTAACATCCAAATAAGATGAAGGTTCATCGAACATATAAACATCAGCCTCTTGAACACATGACATACCAATGGCAAATCTTTGCAGTTCACCACCAGATAACTTTTCAATATCTCTTTTCAAAACGTTTTCCAACTGTAAAATTTTGATGTAGCGTTTCACATCTTCAGGACTTTTTTCCATTCTCAATTTCAAAAGTTCGCCAACTTTTTGAACCGGACCTTTAATAGCACGAGGAATGTTATCAACATATTGAGGTTTGATTATAGCCTTGATATCATCTTCCAGCATCTTGGTGAAGTAATTTTGTAATTCAGAACCACGGAAATATTTAATAATTTCCTGCCATTCAGGAGGATCATCAAAACGACCTAAATTAGGTTTTTGTTTACCGGCTAAGATTTTCAAGGCGGTAGACTTACCAATACCGTTGGTACCGACTAAACCAAGGACTTGACCCGGTCTTGGTGTTGGCAATCTGTGCAGTTTGAAACTATTGGCAGAGTAACGGTGAGTTACATGGGCTTCTAAATTAGTTGGCAAATTGATAATTTGAATAGCATCAAATGGACATTTCTTAACGCAAATACCACAACCAATACACAAGATTTCGGAAATGAATGCGATTTTTGAAGTTGGAGTGACTTCAATACATAATTTACCAGTTTTCACAACGGGACACGAACGTTTACACTCTTGACGACACTTTTTTGGTTTACATTTATCAGCGCTAACGATAGCGATACGACTGTTTTTATCACTCATTATGGTCTGTCGTGTTTTCTTAAGAACTTTTGCAGAAGGCTAGGTGGAATTCGCGCTGAAACAGATCACAATGAAGATCTAAGAATACAGAAACAATAAAGGTTAATGCCCAGTTTTACATTTTTTTTTTTTCACTTTCACTTTGCTAGCGAGCGATGCGATTGAGAAAAAAAATAGAAAATTTTTTCAGTTGCAAAACTACCCGGCTAGAAATCTGGTTCGATGCACACGAGTAACAAGAGATTGTTTTTCTATCCATGGTATTTGCTTATGAACAGGTGACTGAAGCAGCGTATAGTCATGTTCAGTCTTTACTATGTGAAGGGTAGGATGCTAATGACCGGCTCTTTCTTATCCTCCGCGGTGTTTTAAACGATGCTCCTTTCAAGTACGCTATTCCGTACTATTTTTTACTGTGATAATTTGATCATCAACAACGACGAAAATGACACGTCGGCGGCTAATTTGATATTTCTTTATTTGTGTATTTCCGTTGCAGATACGAGGGCGTTTTACATGACATCAAACTATTAGGAAAATCCTTTTCCAATTCAGTTTGTAGTAAACCATGATAGGCCACAAGACATTTTTTTTCAACTGGGGAGAAATTTAACAAGGACGTCTTTTTTTATTTAGACGATAAAAAACCAAGAAACAAAACTAGTAAAGGTTCTTGGAAGCATTTATCTGGATGCAAAATAATCGTTATTCTTGGGCATGCTGACAATGCTGAAAAAGTTATCCAAACAAAGTAGTCAAATATTCAAGATCACTATTAGATCGCTAAACATTAATTTCTCATTTTGCGACGATACTTTTTTTACAGAATATAAATTCATGTTAATTTTGAGATATTTAAGCGTTTCATCTCTTTTTTTCTGGGCTAAAAAAGCTTTTCGATGTCTAGAAATACTACCAACAAATACTTGAATGCAGAACAAGAAGGAAAAAAGCTTGATACTAGTCAAGCTTAATGATTAGATTCTGCGGGAGCCGCGGGAACAGAAAATACTAACGTTTTAAATATCATTTAAAAAATTACCAAAGTACAATAAGCAGTTTTTTCTTTGCCTTCTCTACATGTGAACAAATATAATGGGCATCTAACAGGAATTTGTTTTCCTTTAAACCATCAAAGAGAATAGTTCAGTTAATTATGCCGCATCCGTATTGTTACCCGAAATTATGGTGTTTTTAAAACAAAGGATAAGTGATTCATTGAAAGATGGCGCGCCACCACGAACCAAAACACCTCTATAGAGAATAGTACTTTACACTCTTCTGTTCTTTTTTTTTCCAATATTAGCAAATAAGGTCAGGTTCATTGTAACATAGTTAGAAATGGCATCATTACCCAAGAGAATAATCAAGGTATGTTCAAACAAGAGCAGTGGATTATATACGAAATCTGAAGTGACGTTTTCGTCTGAGCCGTCACACTCTACACTGTTTCCTCTTGATAATGGCTAGAACTTACATACTAACGCAAAACTTCCAAAACAAGAAGGCTTTTTTTGTCCAGTTTGTAGCAGCGTTCCGCCTTCCCTTTGTCCATATCCGCAAACGCTCATATGGAGGGAATTCAACAGAACAAACTACTAGGGCAGAAAACGCAAAGTCTTTGTGAACTTTCATATAGGAAACTGAGAAATTAGTAAGTGACCCAGTACCTGGCATTACAGCAGAACCACATGACGACAACTTACGTTACTTCCAAGTAACAATCGAAGGCCCAGAACAGTCACCATATGAAGACGGTATTTTCGAATTAGAATTATATCTGCCTGACGACTATCCAATGGAAGCACCGAAAGTACGTTTTTTAACCAAGATATATCATCCCAATATTGATAGGTTGGGCCGTATATGTCTTGATGTGCTTAAAACTAATTGGTCACCCGCTTTACAGATCAGAACCGTCCTGCTGTCCATTCAAGCACTGTTGGCTAGCCCTAATCCTAATGATCCGCTAGCTAATGACGTCGCTGAAGATTGGATAAAGAATGAGCAAGGTGCCAAAGCTAAGGCTCGCGAATGGACGAAATTGTATGCAAAGAAGAAACCCGAGTGATCATTTCTGTATAAGTTTTCTCAACTGAATATATAAATATATATCATTACTATGCTGCTGCTGCTGCAAAAAAAAAAAAATTTACGATAAATGCAAAAACCATAGATGGTCATCTAAAGAGGCGCATTTCTCAAAAATGTAGCGTCGCTAAAATGGTTTTCTCTACCTTTAGTTTTACGCCAGATTTTTACTAGACGCGTTTTAGTTTACTTTTTCCTACCCTGTTCGTTTTTTTTTTTTTTTTCGCACCAAATTTTTCAACCGTTCCATGGAAGCCGGGATCGACCGTCCTACACTAATGTAAGCATTAGTCCGCTCGAGGGTCCACGTTTAATTCCGGATCATAAAGTTTTTAATGTATTTCTTGTTATTATCGCTTTTGTTGATCTTACCTGCTATTGCATAGAGACAGACAATAGACAAACCAGATTCATCGCTTACTCGGTGGTTTACCTCTTAGTATTACTTTCGCTGCTTCTTTCTGCTGTGACAGAGTCTCAGGTGAAACAAATTAATCAAAAGAGTTGATTAAACGCAAGAGCGTTGAGAGAGTTTAAAAAACCATCCGTTTCTTTTTCTATTTGCTTTCACATTGTTCGTACTTTGTTCCTTTTTTCCTAATCCTTTTAATAATAGAATTCTTTAAAAAGAATCATAGCATAAACTCAACACATATATGTCAAGTCCCTCCAAACCCACTTCTCCCTTCGTGGATGATATTGAGCATGAATCGGGATCAGCATCTAATGGTCTGTCGTCCATGTCACCATTTGACGATAGTTTTCAATTTGAAAAACCCAGTAGTGCGCATGGAAATATTGAAGTAGCGAAAACCGGCGGTTCTGTTTTGAAGCGACAATCTAAGCCAATGAAAGATATTAGCACACCCGATCTCTCAAAAGTTACTTTTGATGGAATCGATGATTATAGTAACGATAATGATATTAATGATGATGATGAACTCAATGGTAAAAAAACCGAGATACATGAACACGAAAATGAGGTGGATGATGACCTCCATTCGTTCCAGGCAACACCTATGCCTAATACTGGAGGCTTTGAGGATGTTGAGTTGGATAACAATGAAGGTAGCAACAATGATTCCCAGGCAGATCATAAGTTGAAAAGAGTACGTTTTGGTACAAGAAGAAATAAGTCAGGTAGGATAGATATAAATAGGTCAAAAACATTGAAATGGGCCAAGAAGAACTTCCACAATGCTATTGATGAATTCAGTACAAAAGAAGACAGTCTCGAAAATTCAGCCTTGCAAAATAGGTCTGATGAGTTGAGAACAGTTTACTATAATTTACCCTTGCCGGAGGACATGCTTGACGAGGACGGCTTACCGTTGGCAGTTTACCCGCGTAATAAAATCAGGACTACGAAGTATACTCCATTAACATTTTTTCCCAAGAACATTCTTTTCCAATTTCATAATTTTGCCAATATTTACTTTTTAATACTGTTGATTCTAGGTGCTTTTCAAATATTTGGTGTGACAAATCCAGGTTTTGCATCCGTTCCCCTAATTGTCATCGTAATTATCACTGCTATTAAGGATGGTATCGAAGATTCCAGAAGGACTGTATTGGATTTAGAAGTTAATAATACAAGAACACATATCTTAAGCGGGGTGAAGAATGAAAATGTTGCTGTTGATAACGTTTCCTTATGGAGGCGTTTCAAGAAAGCGAATACAAGGGCATTGATTAAAATTTTTGAGTATTTTTCAGAAAACCTCACTGCTGCTGGTAGAGAAAAGAAGTTACAGAAAAAAAGGGAAGAATTACGAAGGAAGAGGAACTCGAGAAGCTTTGGGCCACGTGGGTCTCTGGATTCAATTGGTAGTTACAGAATGTCTGCCGACTTTGGTCGTCCCTCTTTGGATTATGAGAACCTGAATCAAACAATGTCACAGGCTAACAGGTATAACGATGGTGAAAATTTAGTTGATCGAACGCTACAGCCAAACCCTGAATGTAGGTTTGCCAAGGATTACTGGAAAAATGTTAAAGTTGGTGATATTGTTCGTGTTCACAATAACGATGAAATTCCTGCTGATATGATCTTATTATCGACATCAGATGTTGATGGCGCTTGTTATGTGGAAACCAAAAATTTGGATGGTGAAACAAATCTAAAGGTCCGTCAATCATTAAAATGTAGCAAGATTATTAAGAGTTCAAGGGATATTACCAGGACGAAGTTTTGGGTTGAAAGTGAAGGCCCACATGCCAACTTGTATTCTTATCAAGGTAATTTCAAATGGCAAGATACACAAAATGGAAACATCAGAAATGAGCCTGTAAATATCAATAACTTATTATTGAGAGGTTGTACCTTGAGAAACACTAAGTGGGCCATGGGTATGGTTATTTTTACTGGTGACGATACCAAGATTATGATAAACGCTGGTGTCACTCCAACCAAAAAATCCAGAATTTCAAGAGAGTTGAATTTTTCTGTGATTTTGAATTTTGTACTATTGTTTATCCTATGTTTCACTGCTGGTATTGTTAACGGTGTTTATTATAAACAGAAACCTCGATCGAGAGATTATTTTGAATTTGGTACCATTGGAGGTTCTGCCTCAACTAACGGTTTTGTTTCTTTTTGGGTGGCGGTTATTCTTTATCAGTCATTGGTTCCGATCTCTTTATATATTTCTGTGGAAATTATTAAGACAGCACAGGCTATTTTCATTTACACTGATGTTTTGTTGTATAATGCCAAGCTAGACTATCCATGTACACCAAAGTCGTGGAACATCTCCGATGATTTGGGTCAAATTGAGTATATTTTTTCAGATAAAACAGGCACCTTGACACAAAATGTGATGGAATTCAAAAAATGTACTATTAACGGTGTGTCTTATGGACGTGCCTATACGGAGGCACTAGCAGGCCTGAGGAAGAGACAAGGTGTTGATGTCGAATCGGAAGGTCGTCGCGAAAAGGAAGAGATAGCAAAAGATAGGGAAACAATGATCGACGAATTAAGATCAATGAGTGATAATACACAGTTTTGTCCGGAGGATTTAACTTTTGTATCTAAGGAAATTGTGGAAGACTTGAAAGGATCCAGTGGCGACCATCAACAAAAGTGCTGTGAACACTTTTTGCTGGCGCTCGCATTATGTCATTCTGTCCTTGTGGAGCCAAATAAAGATGATCCTAAAAAACTGGACATCAAGGCTCAATCACCTGATGAGTCTGCCTTAGTTTCCACCGCCAGACAATTAGGGTACAGTTTCGTTGGTAGTTCAAAAAGTGGATTGATAGTAGAGATCCAGGGTGTTCAAAAGGAGTTCCAAGTTCTGAACGTACTTGAATTCAATTCGTCGAGAAAAAGGATGAGTTGCATTATCAAGATCCCTGGCTCTACACCAAAGGATGAACCTAAAGCACTGTTAATATGTAAAGGTGCGGATTCCGTTATCTATTCAAGATTAGATCGCACTCAAAACGACGCTACTTTGTTGGAAAAGACGGCCCTCCATTTGGAAGAATATGCCACAGAAGGTTTAAGAACATTATGTTTGGCTCAAAGAGAGCTCACGTGGTCCGAGTATGAACGTTGGGTTAAGACTTATGATGTGGCCGCTGCATCCGTTACTAATAGGGAGGAAGAGTTGGACAAAGTTACTGACGTTATTGAACGTGAGCTTATTTTGCTTGGTGGTACGGCCATTGAGGATCGTTTACAAGATGGTGTTCCTGATTCGATTGCCCTCTTGGCCGAGGCCGGTATTAAGTTATGGGTCCTAACGGGTGATAAAGTGGAAACTGCCATTAACATTGGTTTTTCCTGCAATGTTTTGAACAATGATATGGAATTATTGGTTGTGAAGGCTTCCGGCGAAGATGTAGAAGAATTTGGTAGTGACCCTATTCAAGTGGTTAACAATTTGGTGACAAAATACTTAAGGGAAAAATTTGGCATGAGTGGATCCGAGGAGGAGTTAAAAGAAGCTAAAAGAGAGCATGGTTTGCCACAGGGAAATTTTGCTGTCATTATCGATGGCGATGCGCTAAAAGTTGCTTTGAATGGTGAAGAAATGAGACGCAAGTTCTTGCTACTGTGTAAGAATTGTAAAGCTGTTTTGTGTTGCAGAGTTTCTCCAGCACAAAAGGCTGCAGTGGTCAAGTTGGTAAAAAAGACCTTAGACGTTATGACCTTGGCCATTGGTGATGGTTCGAATGATGTAGCCATGATTCAATCGGCGGACGTTGGTGTTGGTATCGCGGGTGAAGAAGGCAGACAAGCTGTCATGTGTTCTGATTATGCCATCGGGCAGTTCAGATATGTGACAAGACTGGTATTGGTGCATGGTAAATGGTGTTATAAGAGACTGGCAGAGATGATCCCACAGTTTTTCTACAAGAACGTTATTTTTACGCTATCCCTGTTCTGGTATGGTATTTACAATAATTTCGATGGGTCGTATTTGTTTGAGTATACGTACTTGACATTCTACAATCTTGCATTCACATCCGTACCTGTTATTTTACTAGCAGTACTCGACCAAGATGTTTCCGACACCGTTTCGATGCTGGTGCCACAGTTGTACCGTGTGGGTATCCTAAGAAAAGAATGGAACCAAACCAAATTTCTTTGGTACATGTTGGATGGTGTATACCAATCTGTGATATGCTTCTTTTTCCCCTATTTGGCGTACCATAAAAACATGGTTGTAACTGAAAATGGCCTTGGACTAGACCACCGTTACTTTGTCGGTGTCTTCGTTACAGCAATTGCAGTCACTTCATGTAACTTTTACGTCTTCATGGAACAGTATAGATGGGACTGGTTCTGTGGCCTATTCATATGTCTATCACTGGCCGTGTTTTACGGCTGGACGGGTATATGGACAAGCTCGTCGTCAAGTAACGAATTTTACAAGGGTGCGGCGCGTGTATTCGCACAACCTGCCTATTGGGCAGTACTTTTCGTTGGCGTGCTGTTCTGCCTACTGCCAAGATTCACCATTGACTGTATCAGAAAGATATTCTATCCGAAAGATATAGAGATCGTTAGAGAAATGTGGTTACGCGGTGATTTTGACCTCTACCCACAAGGCTACGACCCTACGGACCCTAGCAGGCCCAGAATAAACGAAATACGTCCCCTTACAGATTTCAAAGAGCCCATTTCACTGGACACTCATTTTGATGGTGTCAGCCACTCACAAGAGACCATAGTCACAGAGGAAATACCAATGAGTATACTCAATGGTGAGCAAGGCTCGCGCAAGGGGTACCGTGTCTCTACCACTCTGGAACGCCGTGACCAGCTCAGCCCCGTTACAACAACGAACAACTTGCCTAGAAGATCAATGGCCAGTGCCCGCGGAAATAAGCTCAGAACTTCGCTGGATCGCACAAGAGAAGAGATGCTTGCCAACCACCAACTGGACACAAGATACTCCGTGGAAAGAGCACGTGCCTCGCTGGATCTGCCGGGTATCAATCATGCAGAGACGCTGCTCAGCCAGCGCAGCAGGGACCGTTAATGATTACAATTTTTTTCTTCCTTTGTACTATGTATACCAATGTGATATGATATAGATTTCATATAGGATGTGATGATGTGTATCACCCGGCACGGCTCTACCCCGCCCTGTGGGGTGTGGAGAAAACGCCGCGCAGAGCCTTGAGTAGGAAGGGGCTGGGTTCTCCCCTTCCTGCCGGGGTCCGCCCGGCGCCAAGAGTAAGAGAGCGAAGCCGGAGACGTAATATGAAAAAAATTTTGAGGGGAAAGGGCGTCCGCAAGGGCAAGGGCAAGGGGAAGGGGTGGCGTTTTGTGCTTCAAGGAATTATATTTCGTTGTTTTCCGCACTATGGCGGCATTGTGGCAAGTAACTACTTTACGGAGAAAGACTAGAAAATGGTTACAACTGCCACTATTACCGCTTCGCATTCTCTTGTCTTACAGGTCCCTTGAATTGGCATTTACGTTTACATCCGATCCGGTTTTTCACCAAAGAGAAAGGAAAGGAAAGGTAAAAATAGCAAACCGAAAAAGAAAACAGTATTTTCTCTCTGTTTAGGATTATTACCACTACTTACTGAAGAGAAGTTTTTAACGTTTATCGTTTGTGTTGAGGTAGAAGTACAAACGCGTGTGTGAGTTGTGTATTTGAAATTATTATCCTTCTACGCATATCGGGAAAAAGTTAACGGAAAAAACAAGAAGAAAACCTCCCCCCTCCTCCTCCCGCCATACAGAAGGCAAAAGAAGTTGGTCTGTTAGGAAGAAAATAGCCAAGTAATAATACGTTTGGCCAGTTGTATTTTTTTTTTGTTTCGCTAAGTCTCTTGCTTACAGAAACTCTTTGCCCACCACATATTTCATCGTTTTTCCTTTCTGTTCATCATTAACCTCCATTTCCCAATTTTTTCCAATTTTCAATTTTTTTCACTATTTGTTTCTTTGTTGGGCGTTTAAAAAGTATTTGCTTCTACAAAGTGAACAACATCGTTGTAATTTTTTTTTTTTAATTTGAAGAATAGCTACAAAAACAGACTACAATGGAAATCAAGCCAGTTGAGGTTATTGATGGCGTTCCGGTTTTTAAGCCGTCTATGATGGAGTTTGCAAATTTCCAATATTTCATTGATGAAATTACTAAATTCGGAATAGAAAATGGTATTGTCAAAGTCATTCCTCCCAAAGAATGGCTGGAGCTTTTAGAAGGCTCACCTCCTGCGGAAAGTTTAAAGACTATACAACTAGACTCCCCGATTCAACAACAAGCCAAGCGATGGGACAAACATGAAAACGGTGTATTTAGCATCGAAAACGAGTATGACAATAAGTCGTACAATTTAACACAGTGGAAGAACTTGGCCGAAAGTCTAGACTCTCGAATAAGTCAAGGTGATTTTAATGATAAAACTTTAAAGGAAAATTGCCGCGTAGATAGTCAGCAGGATTGTTATGATTTGGCACAGTTACAAATTTTAGAAAGTGATTTTTGGAAAACCATCGCTTTTTCGAAACCTTTTTATGCAGTGGACGAAAACTCTTCAATTTTCCCCTATGATTTAACTTTATGGAATTTGAATAATTTGCCAGATTCTATAAACTCAAGTAACAGACGGTTACTTACTGGTCAGTCTAAATGCATTTTTCCATGGCATTTGGACGAACAGAATAAATGCTCTATAAACTACTTGCATTTCGGTGCTCCCAAACAATGGTATTCCATACCGTCCGCAAACACAGACCAATTTTTGAAAATTTTATCAAAGGAACCATCAAGTAATAAGGAAAATTGTCCAGCTTTTATTAGACATCAAAACATCATAACTTCTCCCGATTTCTTGCGAAAAAATAATATAAAATTTAATAGAGTGGTGCAGTTCCAACATGAATTCATCATTACTTTCCCTTATTGCATGTACTCCGGATTCAATTATGGTTACAATTTTGGCGAATCTATTGAGTTCATATTAGATCAGCAAGCTGTCGTTAGAAAGCAACCTTTAAAATGCGGCTGTGGAAACAAGAAGGAAGAGCGAAAATCTGGTCCGTTTTCAAATTTATCTTATGATTCTAATGAGTCGGAGCAACGAGGCTCCATTACTGATAATGATAACGATTTATTTCAAAAAGTTCGAAGTTTTGATGAATTACTAAACCATTCCTCTCAAGAGTTACAAAATTTAGAAGACAATAAGAACCCCTTGTTCTCCAATATTAATATGAACAGACCGCAAAGTAGTTCTCTTCGGTCTACTACCCCTAATGGTGTAAACCAGTTCCTGAACATGAATCAAACTACCATAAGCAGAATTTCTTCCCCGTTGTTATCAAGGATGATGGACTTATCAAATATTGTGGAACCCACTTTGGATGATCCGGGTTCCAAGTTCAAAAGGAAAGTTTTAACTCCGCAATTACCGCAGATGAATATTCCGTCTAATTCTAGTAATTTTGGCACCCCTTCTCTAACTAATACAAACTCCTTACTATCTAATATAACGGCTACATCAACCAACCCATCGACAACTACAAATGGCAGCCAAAACCACAATAATGTTAACGCCAATGGCATTAACACCTCTGCAGCCGCATCTATCAATAATAACATTAGCAGTACCAATAATAGCGCTAATAATAGTAGTAGTAATAATAACGTTTCCACTGTGCCTTCTTCAATGATGCATTCGTCCACTTTAAATGGGACTTCAGGTCTAGGCGGCGATAACGATGACAATATGTTAGCTTTAAGTTTAGCGACACTGGCTAACAGCGCTACTGCGTCACCAAGATTGACGTTACCGCCGCTGTCGTCACCAATGAATCCGAACGGCCACACCTCATATAATGGCAATATGATGAACAACAACAGTGGTAATGGTAGCAACGGTAGCAACAGCTATTCTAACGGTGTGACTACGGCTGCTGCCACAACTACATCAGCGCCTCACAATCTATCCATAGTGTCCCCTAATCCAACATACAGTCCGAATCCCCTATCTCTTTATTTGACCAACTCCAAAAATCCATTAAATTCAGGTCTTGCACCCTTATCACCTTCAACATCTAACATCCCATTTCTCAAGAGGAATAATGTGGTTACATTAAATATTTCAAGAGAAGCTTCAAAGAGCCCTATATCTTCTTTTGTAAATGACTATAGATCTCCGTTGGGTGTAAGCAATCCACTCATGTATTCTTCCACAATCAACGATTATTCAAACGGTACTGGAATTCGCCAAAATAGTAATAATATTAATCCCTTAGATGCAGGTCCATCTTTTTCTCCTCTCCACAAAAAACCCAAAATACTCAACGGTAATGATAATAGCAATCTGGACAGTAATAATTTTGATTACAGTTTCACGGGTAACAAGCAAGAATCTAATCCATCAATCTTGAACAATAATACTAATAATAATGATAACTATCGTACATCTTCAATGAACAATAACGGCAACAATTATCAAGCGCATTCTTCTAAGTTCGGTGAAAATGAGGTCATTATGTCAGATCATGGTAAGATTTACATTTGTCGGGAATGTAATAGACAGTTTTCCTCTGGTCACCATCTAACAAGACATAAAAAGTCAGTTCATTCCGGTGAGAAACCCCATTCTTGCCCAAGATGCGGTAAAAGATTCAAGAGAAGAGACCATGTTCTGCAACATTTAAATAAAAAAATTCCATGCACTCAAGAAATGGAAAATACTAAATTAGCTGAATCATAGGTCAAGAAAATGATATACAAAATGGGTTCAAAAAAAATTTTTATCGAATATTTTCCTGTAATAATATTGTTTCTTTTAGAAAAATTTTGGTTTTCTATAATATATTTATTCTCCATGTTTTAATTTTCTCAGCTATTAATGTTCAACTTATTCCTTATAAATTTGTCATTCATTTTTCATATATATCGTTAATATATAATCTTTGCCTGTTCTGAATCCTTTTTCAACGACCAAAACTTTAAAAAAAATAAGTAAAAATCTTACATACATCGTAAATGAAAATACTTAGGATTGTAAATCATCAATTATACTAAATAGACTTTTCAAAACGTTCCTTTTTATGTTCCAATCATAGTTCAAGACCCCTTCACCAGAACCTAATTTTGTATTCTTCAGTCCATCTCCGTACGCAATTCGAACGAAATCACTTTGTAAGCCACCTGGCACAGAGACAACTTCACCATTCAAATTATTTGCAGCTAAATCACGTTCTTTGACTAGCCTAGAAGTATGTTCTAAATTATCAGCGGCAATCTGCGCGTTATCAATAATTTCCTTTGAAATGCCACACATTGACGCAACATGCATACCAAAAGAGCCTTCACTTTGTCCTTCAAGCATCTTATACAAAAATGTAACGTTCCTAGTCGCTTCATCGACTAGAATGCTCATTTTCAGTGGTCTTACTTGAGGATGGTGCTTGAAACTTGATGCCAATGTCCCATAATGTGTGGCAAAAAAACCCAGACTTTGAATATGTGTCGCGACATGATGTAGCACACTTTCTGCAATTGCAAAACCATCACTCGATGAACCTCCTCTTCCCAACTCGTCAACAACTAATAATGACCTATTGGTAGCCATGTCTAATATTTTTTTTGTTTCCGCCAATTCCACAAAAAAAGTAGATTTACCTTGCATGATATTATCATTAGCGCCTAAACGAGTCATGATTCTATCAATCGGCGTCAGAACGGCAGATTCACAAGGAACATAACATCCCATTTGTGCCATAATTACGGCAATACATGCCATCCTCAATATCGTGGATTTACCAGCTGCGTTGGCACCCGTTAACAATCCTAATCTGGGCTGTTCTTTACCTAATTCAATGTCGTTAGGAATGAAGTCCTTTGCTGTAGTAGCGCCGAGGTTAAAGCATGGATGTCTTAATGATTTAAATTTCAGAAAACCATTTAATTGAGTATTCGTTTTCGAGTCCACCTCATCTACAATGGTTGGCCTACAAGAGGGAGCACCTAGATATTCAGATGTCCTTGTAATTGCCAACAAACAATCTATGTTAGAGATGGCCTGTATGGTTGGCATCCAAATTGTATTATAATGCGCATCAAATTTTTGACATAATCTATTTTTTAGGTCCTCCTCTAACGTCTTGTGTATTTCTTTAGCCTCCGCCATCGATCTTGCTAAAGCTCTTACTTCATCAGAGTAGTATCTCTTGTACGTTTTGTTCGCAGCCATTTGAACCCAATTTGATGGGACATTTTTAGTTGCAGAGATAGGAATTTCAATAGTGTATATCTCCTTTCCGGAATCTTTATATTGTATATTGGAACATTTGAATTGCTTCCTATAAGTCATCAGAATTTCCATCAATTCGTCTTCTAGCTCCTGTATTCTATCCATTGACTTATCAAACTCTATGTCAAATCCCCTTTGTGGTACAATGATATTTTCATTGATTGCTTTTTGTCTTTCAAAAGCATTAGTCCAGCTTTTGACAGCTTCCACAAGTCCCTCAGGGAAAGAGGATATGTATTTTGAAACATCTCCCTTCAAATCGTTGTTCTTTAAAGAGTCTTGTAATTCAATAATCGTTTCAAAAGCGGTAATTACCTTTTCAAAATCTTTCACTTTAATTGTCCTACTATGGATACGGGCCAACATTCTTTCCAAATCTGGCAATTTTGAAAATGTTATCTCTAGCTGTTCTCTTAATGTAATATCTTGTAACAAAGAGTCAACACTATCGAGCCTGCTTTCAATATCATTCTTACGTAATAATGGATGCATTAACCACTTTTTCATCATTCTCTTACCCATTGGAGTAATAGCCCTGTTGAATAATTTGAACAAAGTACCCTTATCAGAACCATCAAACGAATTGGAAAATATTTCCAAGTTCTGTAAAGTGATACCATCTAAAACCATGGAGTGTTGCGATTTTACAAAATCGTACTCTTTGATATTTTTCATCGAAATTAAATTCTTATCCAGTTTTAACCACTTCAAATAATACAATAATCCACCAAATGCACTAAAGCCAACTTTTTTACCCGTATCATAATAGGATTTCAAAACCTCTGGCCAATCTTCTTCCGTAGAAAAGTATTCTGATGATATGATTTCAGCATAGGTTTTATCGCAGTCATAAAATTCTTCACCGGCTTTAACCTCATTAAAAATTGCATTGGGTGCTGAATTGAATTTTACAATTTTGTTAGCTAGTGTGCTTAAGTTATTCCTCTCCATGACGACTTCCATAGGTCTTACTTGCGACATTAATGTGTCCAATTTGGTGCATTCACTATCATCTTCAAACTCCAGCATTTGAAGCTCACCAGTTGCAGTATCAATGAATGCTGCACCGAATATTTTTGTATTCAGCTTTTGCACTATCGTTGATGAATCTAGCTGAGTTTCATTGTAGAAGTTACCAGGTTCTTCCCTGATGGCAAGACAAAAAGTAGCCAGATCCGAATGCAACATATCTCCATCAGTTAACGTACCCGATGTCAATATGCACTGGAGTTCTCTTTTAACGATACCTTTAGAACCTTCCCTCATTTCTTTAGCCAACATTGACTCTCTTTGATCCACTTTCGCAACTTTATATCCCATTTGGATAAACTGAGCGGCCCAATATTCAAATGACATCTCTGGAATCCCAGCTAGTTGCATATTAGCGCGTCCTCCACCTGCAATCTTTAAGTCAAATAATGCATTAGCCAATAATGCATCCTTTTCATATAATTCAAAGAACTTACCCTTTTTGAAAAAGACAATACAATCCCACATTTTGGATTTAATTTCCCAATATTGTTTTTCAAACGGAGTAAACTTGTTCCATGCAGAAGATGGGATGTACAGTGTTCTTGGATCGTACTCTGGATCACTCTTGGGACGGCGCTGAGCATCTCGTTCATCCACTAACCATTGATATCGTTCTTCATTTTGTTTATTGAATTTGCTAGACTTAGAAGTCGCTGATGGTTGACTATGAGAAGGATTGTACGATCTACTTGGTGCCTGATTTGGCCTGCTTTTCTTTTTTGAGTTGTCACGGGATATATTTCTTGTAAAGGGCGATGAAGAATGCGAAGTGTTGTATGAAAATTTTTTCTTAGAAGTCGTTTCTGCCAGAGAGATTAAATCATCGTCATCACCACTATCTTCTGCCAATTCTCCTTTGATGTCCTCTTTGTCGTCTGCAATATCGTCATCTTCATCGCCGTCATTTTTATCTGGTAAATATTCATCCTCATCGCTTTCACTATCAACTACCTTACCCTTCTTCCGTTTAGCAGTGAATGTAGTATCTGAGTCATCATCATCACTTTCGGCATAATTCACTCTCCTTTTGTGATTCCTTCGAGATTGGGAAGATGATAAATCCTCGTCCGTAGTGGTACTTTTAGGTTCTGTCGTGTTACTATTTAACATAGTATCAGATTGGGGCTCTTGAGAATGCATTATGTCACTCCTTACAGTTGATACCGTTTCTTCAGCTATTGTCAAATCATTGTCTTCGTCTACATCTACGAAAAGTTTGCCTGTCTTTCCTCCTTGTGGATTCTTTGTTATCTTATCAGTAGCTGTATTTTCTAAAGTCGCTGGAGTAGGCTTCTGGACCTTCTTTGACGGTGTGCCAGAAGGTACCTGTTTTGAGAAAAAAGATAACAAACTCGATTGCTTCATTTTCTTTTGAGAAGATGTGGAGCCATTTTCGAAGTGTGCAGTCTTAGAAGTTTTAGGGGTAGCTGGGGCCATTTTGGAGTTCAAATTGGCTTTGTCAAAATTAACTAGTTGCTCCAATTAAAAAATCTTATCTGTTAGCAAAGAAGGCTCCAAGGAAAAGCTCTTATTAGTTTCAACAGATGTAATTTCAAATATTTTCTCTATATGGCGATGACCTATACATGAATTTATGAAAAAGTGAGACGCGTATCAGCTACTGCTCACGCGTTTATTTTCTCCGGGCAATGGTTGTTCAAAAAGCCAAACTTAACCAGAAGCCATTCATTATGTCACACATATAAAAATGCTTGCATACCATTAGTTGGAAATGGAGACTTTTCTGTTTCAATTTACACTAAATACATCTATTTATTTAAGATTGGAGAGCATGCTGCAAAAAATCAGGGTCTTCCTCCAAGGATTCCTTGATAATGTCTAAACCGCCTTGAAACTCCCCATTTATATAAAGTTGAGGGAAAGTTGGCCATTCAGAAAACTTTTTCAAGTTTTGTCTAACAGATTCGTCTCTTAATATATCAAAGAAGCCAAATCTTACTTGATGTTCTCTCAAGATACCCACAAGTTGTCTCGAAAACCCGCATTTAGGTTCAGAGGGGCTCCCCTTCATAAATAACATTACCGGCGCGGCATTGACCAATTTAGTCAATCTAGCGTTTATTTGCTCCTCAGTTTCTTCTTCCTCTTCTTCGTCGTCATCGTCTTCATCATTATGACTCCCCTCATTTACGTTTGCATTTTCCATAGTATGAGTTTGTGATGATCCGGAATTGACTGAGTTCTTGCAGTCTTCTAATAAAGACACATACTCCTTTGGATCCGCGCCGGATAATTCTTTTAAGATTGTCCCTTTGTGAATTATGATAAAATATGGAACAGCTGAGATTTCAAAAAGTTCTGAAATTTCCGAGTTTTCGTCCGCATCAATGGATAAGAAAGAGACGTTGGAATTGGAAGGCTCATTACTAATGGCCTCAAAAACCTGCTTTAATGCTTTGCATGGTTCTGCCCAACTGGTATGGAAATAAAGCACGATTAACTTGTCGCCGGCCGCAGTGGTAGTTAGGTAAGTAAATTGCTCTTGATCGTTAATTTCAATAACAGGCATTTCCTGAAAAAGTTTTGCTGCTGTGTAATATCTTGCTTGGTGGCGTTTATAACAGTACGAGGTGTAGTTAAAAGAAAATGCAGATGGAACCTGAAAAGAACACATTTAGTCTTTGAAATATATTTTAATGACCTCTTAGTTTGGCATCTCATGACCCGGCACACATTCTCTGAAAAAAAAAAAAAGTAACTGATGGTTCAACAGAGAAGCCACAGTTAAAAAAGGTCCTACCCGGATTCGAACCGGGGTTGTCCGGATCAAAACCGAAAGTGATAACCACTACACTATAGGACCGTAACAACTGTGTATTGTTGTATTACGGGCTCGAGTAATACCGCAGTGTCTTGACAATCCTAATATAAACAGTCTTAGGGAAGTAACCAGTTGTCAAAACAGTTTATCAGATTAATTCACGGAATGTCACTTATCTTATATATTATATAAAATATGAATCATACTAAGTGGTGGAAGCGCGGAATCTCGGATCTAAACTAATTGTTCAAGCATTTATACGTTTGGGTAGTTCAGCTAGGGAAGGCCGTGTTTTATCTCATGTTGTTCGTTTTGTTATTGAGATATATGTGGGTAATTAGATAATTGTTGGGATTCCATTGTTGATAAAGGCTATAATATTAGGTATACAGAATATACTAGAAGTTCTCCTCGAGGATTTAGGAATCCATAAAAGGGAATCTGCAATTCTACACAATTCTATAAATATTATTATCATCGTTTTATATGTTAATATTCATTGATCCTATTACATTATCAATCCTTGCGTTTCAGCTTCCACTAATTTAGATGACTATTTCTCATCATTTGCGTCATCTTCTAACACCGTATATGATAATATACTAGTAACGTAAATACTAGTTAGTAGATGATAGTTGATTTTTATTCCAACATACCACCCATAATGTAATAGATCTAATGAATCCATTTGTTTGTTAATAGTTTAAATGTTTTTATCGGAAGAGGTTTTGTCATCACATCAGCAATGTTCTTCTTGGTCTCGATGTAGTATACGTATAAATTATTACCTGATACTTCATCTCTAAGTCTCATTGCCTTTGTGCCAAAAAATCTGTTTCTAAATTTCTCTTCATTTGTAGACTTAATTATACTGATCGTTGATCTACTATCAGTAAGTGAGCCTTTAATAATTGGTTTCTTGTTAAGTTCTTGCACAAGGTGACTGAGGTTATTCAATAGCGGAATAGCTTCACTGACTGCGTGTATTTCTGCTTCTGTAGTTGAAGTGCATGTTAACGAAGCCTTTGTCGACTTTCCTCCAATCACTTTTCCGTTGAGTAGGAAAATGTTACCAATTTGTGACTTGTAATATGGTTGGTTACCATATGAAGCATCGCTTATTGCGACTAGTTTATTATCTGGCTTGGTAGGTTTGTTTTTGTGCCATATTAATTGTTTATCTCTAGTGTCCCACATGAATTGTATTAACTCATATGTCATGTCTAAAACTTGCCTAGAGGGGAATAGTATATGTTGAGCAAGTGTGTTGATGTAGTATAGTAAGTCAAATCTAAATTTATATCCAACATATGAAGCTAGACCAATCAACTTTTGCATTTCATGCACTTTCTCTTTGTATTCATCTTCATCTATTTCTAGTTCATCCTGGTCTATATAATGACCTGGTTGACCTGGAGCTCTAAGTTTCTTTCCTTTTGGGTTCAAAGGTACGTTTAGTTTGGGTAATTTTTCTGTCAAGGATTTTTCCATACCTAATTTCATGTACTTGCTTCTTTGATATTTGATCTCTAATCCAAGTATGTCGTACTGAATTTCGTTATCACCTTCACCCAGATTTATTATCTTTGTATCGTATTGTTTCTTGAGTGTTGTTATGATTTTCTTATTTGCATTTAAGTCTTTGCTGAACAATATCATATCATCAACGAATAAGCAAATTGTTACTTGACTATTCTTAAATACGCATGACCATCCACGAACTTCTTCCATACCACACTGTTTTATCAGGTATGATTTGATAGTTTCGTACCAGTTCGCTCCACTTTGTTTCAATCCATAAAGTGATTTCTTCAAACGTATCAACTTATCATTCATTCCTAAATGTGGTGGAGGTCTTATGTATAATTCTTCTTTGATGTCTGCATACAAATATGCCGAAGATATGTCTAATTGTGTAATATAGTAGTTATTGTCTAATGCAAGTGACAGGGATGTCATTAATGCATAGTGATGTACGGTATTGGATTGCATGCCTGAGTCGTAAGTGTCAGGATGCTGAATATCACCTCTTGCAACAAATCTAGCTTTATGAGTACCGTCACGTTTCCTGTTGAAGATAAACATTGAATTTATTACTCTTTTAGGGTCTATTTCTTTTCTGTCATAATATTTGTCAGTGTCCCAAGTATTCATTTTCAATAGTTGGTTGACTTCTTTGTGGTATGCTTCGATATATTTTTCCTTTTCTTTAATATCTTTATTATAGGTGATTGCCTCATCGTATCTTAAGGTTGTCCGTATTGGTTTGATTGATTTTACTGCTTTTACAGCTGCAATCAGGTGAATTCGTTTCTTCGATCTCGGAGGTTCTAAACTACGCATATTCTTAGTATTCCATGTGTCTCGTGATACCTTAATTTCAGTTTCATTATCTTCTAATGATCTTTTCTTACTGTTGATAGTAGTATAGGCATTAGAGTCACCAATACCACCCAAACTGGAATTAGTTTGATGAGAATTTATCGGTGGGAGTTCTTTAAATGGGTCAGGGAATTCGGTAGGAGATTCTGGAGGTAGATCAGGGAGTGGGAGATCAGCGATGATAGATTCCTCGGTATTCTGTTCAGAAACAGTAGTTGGCGTTTTGATAGGAACAATATTGTGCGATGAATTATTTTCCGGTGGAGAAGCATCGATTGAAGGTGAACGGTGTATAATCCTTTTCTCAGTCTCTTGGTCACTTATCTGCGGAACAGTTTTGTTGTTGGTACCACCCGTACTGGATATTGGTACGTTTGTATGATTAGTCTCATTTTCACTGTACGAGTCTGAGTGTCTGAAATCTTTAGATTTACTGGCGTGCGACGACTCATGTGTGTTAGATTGGGACATGGGAGCAAGTAAAGGAACATTTAATTTATGCATACCACCCGAACCGGTACTCTCGATATTGGAAATTTGGGGGGTGCTAGATCTCTTCTTTGATGGAAGAATATTAGATTCAGATATGTTGGGGTCAACTTCTCTGGGTGCGCGAATATTGGTTTTAGAAACACGTTTCGAATCTTCAGTATGAGTTGACGGAGGTGTGGAATCGGTTGGACTCACAGCTTTTGAAAGGACATTTCTCGGTTGCTCAGGATGTAGTTCAATGTCGGATTGGAAGTCATGGTCAGATTCTATGTTAAGATCATTGGATTCTTGGATCTCATTTGACGCAATGAACGAATGATATGAAGCAGTTAAACGGTTTAAGTCTTCATCGAAAGTGAGTGCGTCGTAATTGAATTGATCTAATCTGGATTCCTTGCCCTGAAGAATAACATAGTTAGTTGTATCTACTGTCTTCTTTAAGGATGGAAGATAGATGATATATCCATAAGAGTTTCGAGACGGATGTAGAGCGTAGCCTGGGATGCCACGAGGATGTATTTTGGAGTTAGGGTTGTGATCATTGACGATAACAGGTTGACCGAAAGGTAACAAAGTACTGATATCAAGTCCTGCCAAGCCAGCATGTTGTCTTGCAGATTTTTTGCTTTTAGGTGAAGCTAGTGAATTTCTCACAATAGTAGAAAATTCGATTGCAGAGAACCATAAATGGTTCGGTAAACCACTACATTGCAGTTGAGTACGGCAGTCATCTAATAAGGTACGGTTTAGCCGTTCAGCGACTCCATGTGCTCGGGAATCCGCTGTGGTTGTATAGCATGGAGTTATACCATTTTTTTCAAGGAATTTATGGAGAGTTCTGTTAGTATACTCAGAACCACGGTCCATTTGTATAACCAAGACACTGGCCTGAAACTGGTTTTTAATAAAAGCTAGTATCGTAGTAAAAACATCGAGGATAGAGTCCTCGCGACGGTCGTGTAATGGATAAACCCAACGGAATTTTGTTGTCTCATCAGTAAATGAGATGAAATAGGATGGTGCACTATTTGGTAGGTTGTGAACTGGACCAAATATGTCAGTATGTAGGTATTGAAAGGGTTCGTATGAATTTTGGTATTTTAGTCGTGAACCTTTGATATGTCTGTGTTTGGTGCTTTTGCCGATTAAACAATCAGGACATTGATAGTCAATAGCACTAGACCAGTCGACATCTGATTCGTTAAAATACGTGATGGTGTTATTTTTAAGTGAGTATCGAATTGTCTGTGCATTGGCATGCGCAAGCATTCGATGAATGAAAGGATAAGGATATTTGCGTGTACTTTCACTTGTATGGACATTATTGATGGTGGGTACGGAGATATTTGATGGAAGCAAGTACTTTTTAGATACCCAGTAAAAGTCTCCATATTTTACGATAGGTGCAAGTACAGTGCCGTCAGATCGTTCTAAGACGTTTTTGGTAAAGCATGCTGTGATATCTACTGCAGCCAATTCATTCAAACTGAGTAAGTCATAGGCTATGTTAGGAGTGTGCAATACCTTTATTGATGTTTTGGTGTTGTCCTGGAAGTGAAATTGTAGGTCACCAATAGCGTTAATTGGTATATTTCTTTTTTGAGCATCAACTACGTTTATGCCAGGATTAGATGATGCTGAGTGTATGTGGTGAGCAGATCTTATAAGGGTTCGTGATGCTCCTGAATCGAGAAGGAGGTGTCCAGGGAGTTCATCATCAGAATGATTAGTGTGATTTACCGTAGATTCAGTAAGTTCCTGGCCTAAGATGAAGGTCGTGCTTATTGTTCAATTGAATCGGTTCAGTAGTTGATTTACTGATGGAATCGTTGTCCGTGCTGGGAGAGTTATTAGATGTGGATACATTGTGAGCCCTGGCTGTTTTCGATTTCGAATTATTTGTTTTTTGAGGATTCCGAGCTATAACTTTGGGTTTGGTTGTATTCGTATAGCTGCGAGAATCATTCTTCTCATCACTCGGATTTCTCCTGTAATTAGGTTTGCTGTTTCTCGATCCCTGTTGTTCTTCATAAATAGCATGGATATCTAAGAACAGTTCAGCGACTGTCATATTTAGATGTCGATGACGTGTGTAGCGTAAAAATTTATATTCGCCAGATAGACCTCTCATAATTAATTGGCATGCGACCTTGTTATTGATATGAATGCCATTATTGTTCAGTCTGTCGATAATGTTTGTGACTTTTGTTTCAAATGCATCTGCAGGTGTACTGCCATTATATTGCAAATTTGCCAGGGTCACAATGTCGTTTGCCTCTTGGGTATCAGATTGCATTTTTTCAATACTTTTGGAAAGAATTTTCATGATATCCGTATAATCAACGGATAGGATGTCTTTGACCCAGGTAGGTAGGAATTGAGAGGGAGCAAATATTTGAAAAGTGTTATACAAGAAGGTGAGTTCATCATCAGTGATCTGACGTACGGGTTTTCCGTTTACTGTCGGAATAATACCACCGAGATTCGAGTTTTGTAAAAATTTGATGTATGTTTTAACCCAATTTGGAAAGTCATTAGGTGAGGTTAACATTGGTGGTGGTCTGACATATTTTTTAGTGGATGTCATATCAGAGTCCGCTGAGGATGAATCAGTAAATGTATTACCTGACTCAGGTGATGGAGTGCTCAGAGGCGTTCCAACTGATGATGGATACTGCGGAAACTGTGATTGTGGCCCAGGTGGAAAGTACATAGGCGACATTTGATAAGGTGTATACGGAATCATAGATGGGTGTCCGTAAAATGACCAACCAGATGGATTGGCTTGGTTTTGGGTCATCATGCACTGCTGTGGGTACGGCCCATTCTGTGGAGGTGGTACTGAAGCAGGTTGAGGAGAGGCATGATGGGGGTTCTCTGGAACAGCTGATGAAGCAGGTGTTGTTGTCTGTTGAGAGTTAGCCTTAGTGGAAGCCTTATCATATTCTTGAATTTTGGAAGCTGAAACGTCTAACGGATCTTGATTTGTGTGGACTTCCTTAGAAGTAACCGAAGCACAGGCGCTACCATGAGATATATGTGGGTAATTAGATAATTGTTGGGATTCCATTGTTGATAAAGGCTATAATATTAGGTATACAGAATATACTAGAAGTTCTCCTCGAGGATTTAGGAATCCATAAAAGGGAATCTGCAATTCTACACAATTCTATAAATATTATTATCATCGTTTTATATGTTAATATTCATTGATCCTATTACATTATCAATCCTTGCGTTTCAGCTTCCACTAATTTAGATGACTATTTCTCATCATTTGCGTCATCTTCTAACACCGTATATGATAATATACTAGTAACGTAAATACTAGTTAGTAGATGATAGTTGATTTTTATTCCAACAGTTATAAGGTTGTTTCATATGTGTTTTATGAACGTTTAGGATGACGTATTGTCATACTGACATATCTCATTTTGAGATACAACATGTATTTTGTGTTTAACAAACTGTATTATCTGAAAACTATATGAACAGATCTTGAAGTAAGCTTGCCCCCCCTATTCCAGTGTATTCAAAATCACAGTACGTTTTCCTAAAATACCATCATTCATATTTGCTGGTTTATGTTACTACATTGGACTGTATATCCATGTGGGAAATGCCCAATGTACTGATAATTGTTGGGATTCCACTGTTGGTAAACGCAATAATATTAGGTATACAGAATATACTAGAGGTTTTTCTTCGAGGATCTTGGGATCCAAAATAGGGAATCGGTATTTCTGCATAATATTGCTATTATTTCTCCTTCTATTTTACATGCTTCATTATCCTATTACATTATCTAGCTATGCAATTCAGCTCTCATTAAGTCTAATGACTGTTTTTCAATTGTTGTATAATCTTCTTATACCTCATTTGATAATATAGCAATAATATAAAATAGTACTCTATAGGTTATAGGAGTCTTAATACAATGAGCGCGCCATTATCGTTCTGTAAAGTAAATAGTCATTCACATAACGAGCTAATAAAAATCTCCAGATGGCACACATAGTGTATGGCAACATCAATGAGAAGAATAAGGTCTTCGAGGAATAAATTGTTCTAATCATGACAAAAACTACATAACAGAAGACTGAAAGACTGCATTAAAAAAATATTATTAGCATGAACACTAGTCAAAAAATGACACTAAGATTTCATTCCAACACTACATTTTTTCGGAAAACGTTTTATTGAAGTACTGCTTTATGGTCAGCACGTATCGCTTCATATATGATAACCTTACACAGTATCTTTCCGAAAAATCATGAAACGAAGTAACACAGCATCAATTTCTGTGAGAAATAGACAAAGATGTTTCAAAAGTTCCAACATATAGTGAGCATCGTTCATATACCTCGTACAAATCAAATTTGTCTCTTGGAATACCGAAAATTAGCCGCTCAAACACTCTCCGTTGTTAATGACAATTACACCATAGCCGCTGCCGTAGAAAATGCACGGTCTTCCGTGACGAGAAGATTCGGGGGCGAATCGCATAGATCGCTCTTTCTCCTCTTTCTCAATTCTGTCTTATCTGTATTTATAACATGAGCTCATAAACAAAGTCCCTGTTTATATATATTGATGACTTATATATCTTTCGCTTCAGCTTCTTCCCTCATTTCTACTTAATATTATCTTTTGAAATTAGCGCGATCAATTGCATTCTTTTCCACACCACCTTCAAATTTAAGAATTCATATTTGAATCGAACCGTATGTTTTACCTCTCAATAACTTGTTTCATTAATAGCTCCTTCCACAACCACCTTCATCTTCTCTGATTTGAATTATTACCGACATGAATGTTACTCTCCTGAAAATGTTAATTATATCAACTTAACAGGCCTTGAAAGTGAAGTGTTATAGTTTCTCTTCCTTTGTTTTTCCCACTTTCTTTTTTTTATATATATCTTATATTGGTTTAAGCACAGCGGATTGCTTTCTTCTAATACAAGAACTAGAACATAGGTCCACCCGTGTGATGTTGCATTCTGAAATGTTTAGTTATCTCTGTCAGAACAGCGAGGTAACACTTATTTTTGTTACGACCAATCCGTAATTCAAGCGTGGGTATTCATATGACCAGAGATAATAATACAGCGAATACTATTGAAATCGTCCCTTTTTTGTTTAGGAAGAACGGACAAATCGGTCGTCTGCTCGAAATGATTAGTAGTGTGTCACCCGGATCAGCAAAATGACACACACGAAATACGAGGAAAAAGTCGGTCGAAAGGGGCAAATGTTATTATAAGTCCCTCCAGTAGTCTTTTTTTTTTCAAATATTCATCATCAAAGGTTACGAAATCTTTTGAGCTATCTTAAACATTCGTTCTTTTTATCAAATTTCAATTACTAACTTATTTTTTCAAAAAAAATTGCCTCTCCCGGTTTTTAATCATTATTTTTTTCGATTGATTAAGGGGGAAAAGCAAAGAACGAGAAAACTTGGACAGAAGGTTAATACTCTGACAATTTCAAAACGAAGTAAAAAGAAAAATTATCAAATCAACAAAAAGTACCCGTTACAACAAAAAAAATGTCCCAAACTCGTGAAGATTCTGTTTACCTAGCTAAATTAGCTGAACAAGCCGAACGTTATGAAGAAATGGTCGAAAACATGAAGGCCGTTGCTTCATCAGGTCAAGAGTTATCTGTCGAAGAACGGAATCTATTGTCGGTTGCTTACAAGAACGTCATCGGTGCTCGCCGTGCTTCATGGAGAATAGTTTCTTCGATCGAACAAAAAGAAGAATCAAAGGAGAAATCTGAACATCAAGTTGAATTAATCCGTTCTTACCGTTCTAAAATTGAAACTGAATTGACCAAAATCTCTGACGACATTTTATCTGTGTTAGATTCTCATTTAATCCCTTCTGCTACTACTGGTGAGTCTAAAGTATTTTACTATAAGATGAAGGGTGACTACCACCGTTATTTAGCTGAATTTTCCAGCGGAGATGCAAGAGAAAAGGCAACCAACTCCTCTTTGGAGGCTTATAAAACCGCTTCCGAAATCGCCACAACTGAATTGCCTCCAACTCACCCAATTCGTTTAGGTCTAGCTTTGAATTTCTCCGTCTTCTATTACGAAATTCAAAACTCTCCTGATAAGGCTTGCCACTTGGCCAAACAAGCCTTTGATGATGCTATTGCTGAGTTAGATACTTTATCTGAAGAATCATACAAGGATAGCACTTTGATCATGCAATTATTAAGGGACAACTTGACCTTATGGACCTCTGATATTTCTGAATCTGGTCAAGAAGATCAACAACAACAACAACAACAGCAACAGCAACAGCAACAACAGCAACAACAAGCTCCAGCTGAACAAACTCAAGGTGAACCAACCAAATAAGAGCGCTGAGAAATACAAGGGGAAATGAAGATTTACCACTCCAGTTTTCTTGCTAACGAAAATGAATGCAATTCGATTTTGATACTTTTTTTAGGGGAAGAGATAATATCTTCGTCTAATACAAATTCACAAAATTTTCAATTTTACCAACTACAAAATATACAAACCTCTAAAAAAATAGTTTCTTAATATATAACATAAAATAGTTTTTCTGTTACTATTACTTCTATCACTGTTTTCTTCGTGTATTCTTATATTTTGGCTATCGTTCAGAGTTGAGACAATTTGCGAGAGTAATTGAGTAGTAATTTTCGTATGTTTTAAAATAAGTTCCTTCCATTGTATACGCACCTCTTTCTTCTGTTTTCCTTTGAATCTTGATCTACCTTACCTATTGAAGGTGAAGGCATCTTTTCTCATTTGATGAAACAGCGCTCCCTGGGTGTAGGGGGGCGGGGGTATAGTAGCGTAAATCCGCAACGGAAAAATACTTCGAGTGGAAAACTATGACCATTAATATGTATGTCTTACAAGAGAGGACAATAAACAAAGTCAAATAACCACAAGGGATCACAAACGAAAGGATGTCAGTTATTCCTCCAAAATTCTTCAAGATTGCAAATATATCAATTGGCTGCATAGACATTATTGCTGCCCTTTCACAATTGACGTATATTTTCACCAATTTAAACGTCTTCCTCTTGGCAGTTTACGGACTGGCACTCTCCGTACCTATCGTCTATCTGGAGTTCAAGGTTCCGTCAAATCTTTACAGGTATGCTTCCTTTTACTTTAGTTTTCTTGGAAGGGGTTTATCTTATATTTTACTAAGTCTGATAATCAGCTTCGGCGGTATCTACAACATATTGGCGGGAATGTTTACTTTTATTTTAGGGGTTGCCTTTATTGTTTTTCATTTTTCCCAGTTTGTGGAAGAACCTGCTAACTTCAGAGCACCCGGCTCATCTTTGTCAATTGGTGATGATGACATCGACGATGACGATGACATGATTTAATATTAGAAGCCCATGTCTCTCAATCCGCCGGTGTTACAAAAGCATGGCGAAACAGGCGTGAGATATTTAATCTTCCATCTCATCTGTATAGCAAATAAAATGTAATTATAATGCAAGATTCTGAGCAAATGAACCAAGCGGTTTTAGTACAGCTAGGTTGACTTTTTTTATAATATTCTATTTTACATTTTATGATATACTTATATTATTTATATACTAGCTTTAGAAATGATGAAGTTTCCTACATTTTCATGGTTTCTTCAACTCCGCCATTTGATGTCTCAACACTCTTCTGCTTCATTGGCTGCGTTTCCTTTAATAATAGACCGAACCTCTTATCCTTGGCCAAAGTAGCTAATTGAAAGATCCCTTGAACAATTGAATCTTGTGGATTTAATTCGTGCTGAGAGTGAATCCAGCTCGGTTGACAGGTCTTAGAACCACCAGTTAATCTCAATAATTCGGGTCTGTCCGTTGTACTTACACTAGAGTCACATAATACGATGGTATTACATTCACGAGCAACTGGTAAAGAAATCGATTCCTTGGTTGAATTCATTAAGGATTTAAGCTTGATGGCTGAAACACCCAATTTTGGTAAAGGTAACTCATGCCCAGGTAATGTTAATGTAGAGGTTGCATCATAACTTAAATTACCGTTTGGATTGGTAGCCTTTAAAATATGGTCCCATGGAACCCATCTAGCAATTTGTATTGGACTTTCCACACATAAGTAGTTGTTGGAAATCTCACTCATCCCAAGTCTAAATGATTTCAAATCTTTCTTTAAGCTTTGGAGTTCTTCTTCATTTTCGTGAACGAAAGGAAAGTTAGAAGATAAATGAGATAACTTGAATGGATAAACGCCTTGTTTATCGATTTTAGTTAATAATTGTCTAGAAGTTTTTAATTTAAGAATATGGGTTTGAGCAAAATCTCTAACATATGCACCGGGTCTTGCAATCAATTCTCCAGCCTTATGAGATTTACCTGTGTAAGAGTCAACGGTTTCTAAAGTTACTAAACCCTTTTTGGTACAATGCTCCAAAGATGCCATTTTCAAATCAATTAAATACACTTCACCTGATTGAACAACGAAATCATCACTTGGAATAGCAGAAACATTAGTGAATGGAGTCGATTGTCCACGATCTACCACTGTTAAATCCTTGGCATCAGTATTAGATAGCAAATCTGCTTCTTGATGGGACTCTGTCCAAACAACACCCTTATATTCCCTTTCGGCAACAATACCTTCGTTTTGGCCTGCCAGGAATCTTCTAATCCTTCTTACACGAGAACCAGGAACAACGCCACAGTTATAAGATCTGGCAATAGTATCCACTATAGTTCTAATCAATTGGCCTGTGATACCACTTGAAGTTCCTCCCAGTGAGGCAGGAAGCTTTTCTGGAGTCAGAGCACAGGCTAATAAAGCAACAACTGTTTCCATAGCAATGTGAGCAGCAGCTACAGCATCCGCTTTACCACCTAGTAGTGGCCCAGTGGGTTGAAGAATAGGTTTGGTTTCATCAACGGGGTAAATAACCATAGTATGAGAAACTTCAGAGGTGTAACCATCAATATGAACACCTAGTGTAATCTTGACTAAATCCCCCGGTCTCAAAGTCCCAGTGACAGATGATGCAAAAGTGGAGTCTTTCCCCTTATTCCAGTTTAACAAATTTTGAGTATCATCTATTTCGGGGCACCATCCACCAGAAATTTGGTCGATATCAATAGTGGTTGGAATGGCAATACCTCTTTCATTAACTTTGTTTTTATAATATTGTTCCAACCGGGTCAAAATAAAAGAATCGGTAAGCAAACATAGCTCTGGCACGGTTAATTGGCGCTGTGTGGTCTTAGAGTGATATGAATCATTGATCAAAGAAGTAACATATTTCAAAGCAGTTTGTGCGATTTGTCCAGCAGTTCTGTATTTGTTCAAGACCGATTCCTGTAGAATATTTTTGTCCTTTAGCAAAATCTGAGTATCCTCGTGGGAGATAGCTAGAGCCATGATAGTTTTAGCAATATTAGTCGGGTCGGGTTTTTTCTTAAAAGTATTTTGAATAACACGATGCTTTAGCTCATCTCATCTCTTCTGCTGAAATTTTTCTTTACTTCGGTAAAATTTTTTCAGAAAGCAAAAAAAGCTTCACAGAGGCATGACCCTCTCCGGGTAAAAAAAAGCTTAGGGTTACCGGCCTGTCATTTTTAGGGCATTATCAATTTTTTGCCATCTAGTTGCAACTATAATAATACAGTATGAATTGCACGAAAGAGCAGTCAATGTAAATTCACGAAGTGACTGACAGAATACTGACATCAGCTGATTTCTCATAGAGCTGTTTCTCTGATAACACGTTGTTTGAACATCGACAAGATGAAAATCTAGAAGTATCAAGTTTCCTTTAAAGGGATATATAACAGATTCTAAAACTGACAGAAATATTTCGAGTGAAGAAGAAGCGTTAAATATTGGATCTTTCCGCAGTTCTACTCTGATACATTTTTGAAGTAGGAGAGTCATTTAGAAGGCGTATTGCTCAATAGTAGAAAGCAGGCCTGTGCACATGAATTAATTAAAAAATATAAAGGTAGTGATTAGACGACACATGTCCATAGGTAACCTGTCATAATTTTGAACAATTTCCCTTCTTTTCTTTTTTTTTTTTGGGTGCGGCGATATGTAGCTTGTTAATTTACACATCATGTACTTTTCTGCATCAAAATATGAAAGGCGATAGTAGCTAAAGAAAATACCGAGAATTTCCTCGAAAAGTTGACGACAAAAGAAAGGCATAAAAAAGTAATTTGAAAATATTTTAAAACTGTTTTAACCCATCTAGCATCCGCGCTAAAAAAGGAAGATACAGGATACAGCGGAAACAACTTTTAAATGATGGAAACTCCTACAGACAATATAGTTTCCCCTTTTCACAATTTTGGTAGCTCGACACAATATAGTGGTACCTTGTCGAGAACTCCCAACCAAATAATAGAGCTAGAGAAGCCCAGTACTCTATCCCCATTGTCAAGAGGAAAAAAATGGACGGAAAAGTTAGCCAGGTTCCAAAGAAGTAGTGCTAAAAAGAAAAGATTCTCACCTTCTCCTATTTCCTCCTCTACATTTTCGTTCTCACCCAAATCTAGGGTCACTTCTTCAAACTCTTCTGGCAATGAAGACGGTAACCTAATGAATACACCTTCTACGGTTTCCACTGATTATTTGCCACAACACCCTCACAGAACATCGTCTTTGCCAAGACCTAATTCCAATCTCTTTCACGCAAGTAATAGTAACCTATCCCGAGCAAATGAGCCCCCAAGGGCCGAAAATTTATCAGATAATATACCACCCAAGGTCGCTCCATTTGGCTATCCAATACAAAGAACCTCTATTAAAAAATCCTTTTTGAATGCTTCTTGTACGTTATGTGACGAGCCTATTTCTAACAGAAGAAAGGGAGAGAAAATTATAGAGCTTGCATGTGGCCACTTAAGTCACCAAGAATGTCTTATTATCTCTTTTGGCACCACTTCAAAGGCAGACGTTCGTGCGCTATTTCCTTTTTGTACCAAATGTAAAAAAGATACTAACAAAGCCGTTCAATGCATTCCAGAAAATGATGAACTAAAGGATATTCTAATTTCTGATTTTTTGATTCATAAGATTCCTGATTCTGAGTTATCAATCACACCTCAGTCCCGCTTTCCTCCTTATTCACCACTCTTGCCTCCTTTTGGGTTATCCTATACACCTGTTGAAAGACAAACGATATATTCTCAAGCTCCAAGTCTAAACCCAAATCTCATATTGGCTGCACCCCCCAAGGAAAGAAACCAAATTCCACAAAAAAAATCAAACTATACATTTTTACATTCACCCCTGGGGCACAGAAGAATTCCGTCCGGAGCAAACTCTATCTTAGCAGACACCTCTGTAGCGTTGTCAGCTAATGATTCTATTTCTGCTGTTTCCAATTCGGTAAGAGCAAAGGATGACGAAACCAAAACAACGTTGCCGCTGTTAAGGTCATATTTTATTCAAATTCTTTTGAACAATTTCCAGGAAGAATTGCAGGATTGGAGAATAGACGGGGACTATGGATTACTAAGGTTGGTAGACAAATTGATGATTTCCAAAGATGGTCAGAGATATATACAATGCTGGTGTTTCTTATTTGAAGACGCATTTGTAATAGCAGAAGTGGATAACGATGTTGATGTTTTGGAAATTAGACTAAAGAATTTAGAAGTATTTACACCTATTGCCAACTTGAGAATGACTACACTCGAAGCTTCAGTACTCAAATGCACCTTAAATAAACAACATTGCGCCGATTTATCAGATCTTTACATTGTTCAGAATATAAATTCTGACGAAAGCACAACTGTACAGAAATGGATATCAGGTATATTGAATCAGGATTTTGTATTCAATGAGGACAATATCACTTCGACCCTGCCTATTCTTCCCATTATAAAGAACTTTTCAAAAGATGTTGGTAATGGTAGGCACGAGACGAGTACCTTTCTAGGTTTAATCAATCCTAACAAAGTTGTTGAAGTTGGAAATGTGCACGATAATGATACTGTAATCATAAGGAGGGGATTCACCTTAAATTCAGGAGAATGTTCTAGGCAGAGTACTGTCGACAGTATACAATCTGTTCTAACCACGATAAGCTCAATTCTTTCCCTTAAACGAGAAAAACCTGATAATTTGGCAATAATCTTACAGATCGATTTTACGAAATTGAAGGAAGAAGACAGTTTAATTGTTGTTTATAACAGTCTAAAAGCTTTAACCATTAAATTTGCGCGTTTGCAGTTTTGTTTCGTTGATCGAAATAATTATGTTCTGGACTATGGATCGGTATTACACAAGATAGATTCACTAGATTCCATCTCAAATCTCAAATCAAAGAGTTCCTCGACACAATTTTCACCTATTTGGTTGAAAAATACTCTATATCCCGAAAATATTCATGAACATTTGGGTATTGTTGCTGTATCAAATAGTAATATGGAAGCAAAAAAATCCATACTATTTCAAGATTACAGATGCTTTACAAGTTTTGGAAGAAGAAGGCCCAATGAATTGAAGATTAAGGTGGGCTATTTGAACGTTGACTACAGTGATAAAATTGATGAACTAGTCGAGGCCAGCTCCTGGACTTTTGTTTTAGAAACTCTTTGCTACAGTTTCGGTCTAAGTTTTGATGAACATGATGACGATGACGAAGAGGATAATGATGATTCGACCGATAATGAACTTGATAATAGTTCAGGATCACTGTCGGATGCTGAATCTACAACTACTATTCATATTGATTCTCCATTTGATAATGAAAATGCTACCGCAAATATGGTGAATGACAGAAACCTTCTCACTGAGGGTGAACATAGCAATATAGAAAACTTAGAAACTGTCGCTTCTTCAGTACAGCCAGCTCTGATTCCTAATATTAGATTTTCACTTCATTCTGAGGAGGAAGGTACTAATGAAAATGAAAATGAAAATGATATGCCAGTATTATTACTTAGTGATATGGATAAAGGAATCGATGGCATAACCAGACGCAGTTCATTCTCGAGTCTTATAGAGAGCGGTAATAACAACTGTCCCCTCCATATGGATTATATATAGAGTATACACTAAATTTTATGCAATAATAAAAAGAAAGCATCCCGCCAAACGTTTCGTAACTACATATTGTTACATAGTTTGATTCCGTGAATTTGAAGTGGACGCAGTTCTTCTTAGTCTTTCAAGTTCATAGTAAATAGACATTACCCAAAGATCTCTTTCCTGTCTTGATCTTGCCATGAAAACCATTGACTTGCCGCTCACACCTAACTTTTTAGTGAAATGGATCTTATCTGTGTTACTTGGAACATTAGAGTTATTCAAGTCAGCTTCCGGAGCAGAAGGTGGGTCAATATTATTATCTTGTCTACCATAATCTTGCGTATATTGCTTTTCATTCCCTTTCTTCTGTAAGCGATTGCTAGAAAGGGCACGCCTTGTTCCAAACCAAAGCGTAAAGCATCGCGAACTCTCGTCTTCTACAGATCGCCATCCGTCCCCATAAACTCGTGGGAGAGCGTGGGATCCATAGTTTATTTCGTCAAAAGTACGATCTCTCTGCAGAAGGTCTAGTTCTGTTGTGGTCCCAGAGTATAGGTAGCAATCGTCAATCGGAATGGTTACATAATGAGCATACTCCAAAACTTCCTTAGCAAAACCTGTGGTTGATCTATGAAAGCAGTGGAACAGTACAATAAAACCTGATATCAAAACGACGTAGTACTTCGAGAAAACAGAATGCTTGTGCGGCTTTTGATATAAAGGTCCCTTTTGAATTAACGGCCTACTTAATGATATTCCATTTGCATTAAAGGTTTGCTCATCTGCACGCCCATGTTCTACGATCCAGCGCAATGTATTCTCACCAATTTTTGTTTCCTCTTCTCCATTTAGCATCAAAAGACCTGCATTTGAACGCCTTATTTTTAAAAGCCTCTCCGTATCTTCCCTTTGCTTGTTTTTCCAATAGGATATCATTTGTTTCAGCTTTATGACCCACTCTTCAGCAACTGTTGCTGATGTAGCAAGCAGCTTCAAGAGGAGTCCATTTGAGGTTTCTATATTTATTACGGACCGTGAAACATCATCAATCTCGTAGTTTCTATGCCAAAAGATTTCACTAGCTTCCTTGTAAACCCCATATTTTATTTTGTCTGCTTCGTAATCAGTCCTTGTTCCTTGATATATATCTTTCACCTCAGTTAGGTCAATCACATTGTCCGTTTTTAGTATTTGATCAATCCTTCTATGAAAACAATGGAAAGCATAGAAATCTCTGGAATCATATTCACTTTGGGTCGTTTGACAGTTCATCCACTCGATGTGATCATTTGTGTCTAAGGGATAAGGTTGTTGCTCGTAAACCTCTGGAATTTTCTTCCACTGTTTCCAAATTTCTTCTTTTTCTATTTCTGTGCTAGTGTCGTCAATCATCGAATCTATAGGCAATGGTGGGTTTGCTCTATATGCTTTCATCGAAAAAAGCAAATTCTCACACGTGAAGAAGTAAGCTGTTGAAATACTATATTTACCAAAATTTGTCCTCGCAGAGCCATACTTGTCAGTCAATCTTATTAAAAAACCTTCAATAGGTGTTGGTTCTTTCAGACATTTTCCTTCTAAAGATTTTGTTTCCCTTAAACGATTCGCAATTGGCCTGTACTGGATTAGGTGAGATTGACAAAATGCAAAAATTCCAGTTACCAGAGAATCTTCATCACATGGAATCCACTCCAATCTATCATATCTTTTCAGGGCACATCCTAGTACAGGATTTTCTGTATCCCATTTTCTAATCAGATAGTCATAATGCGCCAATTTTAATTTCTCCAAAATAGCAACTGTGAAATATCGTAAAATGGGATGCTGGAAAATTTTATAACCTCTTTGAAGAAAACATATTTTTAATCTATCTTTTTCCTGCTTCCCTAAATCTATTAGCTTTTGGAATATAATTTCATTCAAGTTTATTTTTATCGAGATCTCAGTTAATGGAATTTTCAAGTTGATGGCAGGTGTAAATAGTTGTCGGTCCAAAGATTCTAGTAGAAATTTGTACCATCTACCAGACGAACGAATACTGCTGCATCTTAAGATAAAAATTTTAATGGGGGAATAGTGTTTTAATTCGTCCTTCTTTTCAATACTCTCGTCTATAAACCCACCTAACCGCTTATCAGGCTTTTGTATGGATATAGTTTTGTCTAGAGAGCTGTAGAATTTTACAATACAATTTCTTGAAAGAAAAAAATCCAACGGGTTGCGGTGATACTTTGTAGCTATGGAACTGATATCTTCGATTTCTGGGATATGACGATGACGATAGAACTGTAAAAGTATCGGGGGATCGAATCTTCCCGTGGATCTTGCAATAACAATATATTCTTTCCACCGTTCACTGACCCTTGTATCAAAGCACTCGTTTTCAGAGAAGTTGGGAAGTGGTACTTTATTTTGTATAGCTTCTTTTACCATCACTAGCATTTTTTCTTTTTTAAGGATCTGACCGGTGCGTTTCTTGACAGTTGCTTTATTTGTTAGTGAATTTGTCATACCTAAGAAAGTTCCAACACTATCTTTGATTTTGCAGCTAGTTTTGTTTCGAGCATTGTGAACATGTTTTCTTATATGATGAGAATGTTTAGAGGCTAGCCTATCGTGTATAATTCTCTCTTCCTCCGTCAGTTCGGTAGGCCATGGAGGTAGGATATTAATAAACGGAAGATGACTCGAATGCAACTTACCAATGTCCACGCATGAACCTCTTTCTCTTTTTTGAAAGGCATCCGCACTTTTACGTCTTTCATCGAGATAAGTCCCATATTTCTGGGATGTTTTCCACAGCATCAAGTTTTCCTTTTCCATACTTTGTAGAGCATTAAAAAAAATCTTTTCATTTGCATTTAATCCCACGTTATTGATAGTATTAGATGTTGAAAAGCCATCACTTAGGTCATTCGAGTTAACAAATTGTCCTGATCTACTTAGAATACTATTTGGGGCGGGGCTTGTCCGATTTGTTACTTCAATTATACTGTCGGGATATCTCAAAGTATCTTCAGAAGGTTCTCTATTATAATTAAAGTCTGTTTCTCCAACACTTCTGGCTGAAGAGGGGCTCGGTATTCTATCAAAATGCGAATAATCTTTTCTGGATATGCTTTTTGATTCCCCTAGATCTTTTCGTTTCAAATTCGAAAGGAGTGATTTATTCCTTTTATTTGTATTTTCTTGATCTTCTTCATGTAAAACTGGGTGGATATCCACGGCTTGCGCCGTATCGATGAGAGGCAAACTATTGTTTCTAGAAAGCTCTGATTTTTTTTCTTTCAAAAGCTCTTGTCGCATGAAGTTTTGATCGGAAGAACTCCTACACCTTCTGGGTAGACTTAATTTATATTCACTTTTCTGCACAGGACTTGACCTAGTTCTCTTCATCTCCATTTCCGCTTCTTTAAGACGATGACCGTTGTGAATTGATGTATTATCTTCATAGGACCATGTAAAGTGCTTTCTTAAGTACAATGCAGTTGGGATCTTCCCTACACGCTTTTTGTAAATTGTTCCATAGCCATATCTTCTTAGCATGTCAGATTGCTTCCTAACCTTCCGAAGTGAAATTTTAGTTAGAAGTTTCCAGACTTGATTATTTTGATCAGCGTACCATTGTTTTGGAATACCACCTAGCAAAGTCACCTGTGAACATGCTGAAAGCTCTGTAGGTGAAACATACGACAGTCTAAACGCTGTGAAGGAATGCCGGGGAATGGTGAAGACCTTGACATTTGCATTTTGTGGTGAGCTGAAGCTAGTCACTCTCTGCGCGTACTTAACATCGTCTTCAACAACATTAACGATAGAATCCATATTTCGAAATGTTTCGAAGACAAATCCCTTTCTTTTACAATCACTGTATGCTGACTTTTGTTATTGATATTTTCACCAGACATTTCTTTAGCCACAATGATTTTGTTTTACCATATCTTTGAAGCACGGCGCAAACTCCGAATATCGCATAAAGAAGGTTGAGAGAATGTTTTCTACCTTTAAAAGAAGAAAAGAGATCCTTCGAAAACGGTCGATCGATAATAACTGTAATTGGCATTTCAAATAAATAGAGGATAGTTAAAATAATCCTCGAGAAGCGATATCTCAATTAGATAATTAAGATCCATTTTTTTTTGAGGGAGGTTTACTCATCTTCTTGAAACTAGTGCATGAGTATAGTAAAATTAGTGTTTCTACTGGGGGCTACTTAAAAAAAAGTTACATACATTATAAGAAAATCTTTTTGTGTTAGTCTATTTAATAGTAATTCTCGTAATCAAATCTATCGGGCATAATCGCTGGGGCTACCACTGTCCAACCGTAAAGGGCATAACATATCCATGCACTAACTATTTTTACCCAAGAATAAAAATATGTTCTTCCTACGGGTATAAAATCACCTACATCATCCTGGGTAACGTTTATTGTTAGTAAAATTGCAATCCACTGGGTTGCCAGAAAGAATATAACGTGGAACAGAGTGTAATTGTACTTGGTTCCAGTCCTTTCATCATCATTTTGGTTATCCATTGCGCCTGTAGGAGATGATGTCCCTAACCAAGCGGTATCATATAAGGCACTTTCCGGTAAAGATCCTTCTTCTACAGCTTGTTTAATAGCTTCATACCTCAACTGATTTCTTGTCTGTCCACCTAGTCCTTCGTACTCGATATCATTCCCGAGATATATAGCACCATTAGTATTGGTGCCTTGAAAAGCACTATTAGCAGCGGCTCTAGTTGTGGTGTAAGCAATCGCAATAAAAGTAAATAAAGAGCCCAAAATGATACTAAACTTACGGGTTCCACTAGATCTAACCAACGGATTACACATTTTGTCATCCGGTTCGGAAGACATGGCACTCATTGTCAAATAAGTACAGTAAACAGAAACCATACTACTTTGGGCCAGCCCACTTTTAGGGTTGGCCTCTTGGATCTTAGGATTCACCGATAAGACAAGCGTTATAACAGTTAATATTAAATTGACTGTTACCGCTGTTTGATTCATGTTACATTGTTGATGACAAAACATAACATACATAACAACAGTCATGATAATCGATGCGGTATACATTGAAGTTGTCCCTAAAACCAAAAATCGTTGCCAGAATGAGGAATCTTCATCTTCTGACTCAACGTGACTAATACACGTTTCAGCCCACTCATGAGCGAAGTCTACTAATAATATAAGCCCAACCAGGATGAAAATTGCTCCACTAGGGACTGACACCCACTTGGAAAAGAAAATATAAAAGTCATTGGGGATGACAAATGACAAAACAATGAGACATAAATACAGTATAAATTTTAAACTCCACCACGAATTCTGTAATGCTGCTCTTACGTCATTAGTCGACTTTACGCCCGTTAGTACAAGCGCCAATATCAAATGTAAGCATCCCAATGCAAAATTCAACCTATGAACTGTAAAAAATCCACATTCCCCAGTCCCAGTACATGTCTTCCCTGGCCATAGGATTGATTTGTTCGCAGAATAGGACACCCATGATATCAATGAGTTAAGTAAAAGCCAAACGGCGTACAGAAGTCTTGTCCCTAAAGAAGAAGATCCTAGGGAAGATGCAGTCTTAGTCACCAAGTTTGAGCAGCAACCTCCAAAACAGGACGCCACGAATGAGCCCGCCATGCTAACTGGCAAAGAAATTACGGCACCCATGGTAGATTGTTGTACTTTGTGATGGGTATTTTGATATGAAGTAAATCTGTTGTTTGATTATAAACTTCGTTTTGGGGGCATAAAGACCTCAAAAACAGTTCTCTTTTTTGTTAGAATCTAATTGTCGGAACTTCTATTGTAGCCGAGAGACATAAACAAAAGAGGTACAAATACTACAATATTCGACACTGTGAAATGATAAAAAAAATCTACCCAGGAAACCCTATGAGGAAATGTCGAATACTATTGTGATAGTCTATTTGGGAGCTAACAGAATCGAAATTGGAAGAAGTGCTGATGCGTGTCCACAAGAAATTATCGCCTGGAAAACAGGTAGTATTAATGAAAAAAATAGGGAAGAATTGAAAAAAATATTTGAACATTACTTCCAAATTTGCAACATCTTGGGAAATCGAGAAGTACAAGTGTTGATACTAGAAGATATCTTCATTTCTGTAGTAGAGAAAAGAATTATTTGTAGCATCTTGTTTAAGGAATTTGACTGCGCTCACGTTTCGTTTGTCCCCAGGGCCATTGTGCACTGCTTATCCTGTAATACAAGGAATGCCATAGTTATAGATATAGGTACCAATTATACTACATGCGTACCTATTTTCGACCTTAGACCTTTGCAACAGTTCATAAAATACTCAAAACGAGGCAAAAGACAGGTTGAGTCAAGAATTCCTCTCCCGGGCAGTCTCTACATGCCAATATTTTTTGACGAAGAATACAACTCTAAAAATTGTGAAGTAGATGAAACCCCGGTAATAAATCTTGTCAAAAATATTGTAGAGTCACTTCCTATCGACTTGAGAAGGCCACTGAGAGAAAATATCATTATAGTAAACATTGAAGAGGCGTATGAAACAGTAATAAGGAATTTATTCAAGTTAAAAATGGATACGTCCAAAATCCAGTTTCCTAAAAATTACTGGCAGGCTGGTTCTGCATGCGCGAAAATACTTCTGCACTATAAGGGGAGCAACATTGTAGGAATAGAAAGAGATGAGTTTTATAACAATCCTCATATTGCTCCTGATTGGTTTGATTATTACTTCAGAACTGGAGTGAAGCGCTTACAATAGGCTTTATGTATATGTAGAAAACAAAAACAGGAAGTGTTCTCTTCACCAAACTGCGTCTTTCCACAACAATTAGCCTTATTGAGCTTTTGATGTAAAAGTTTATGATAGTAAAGAGCTATTTTTAACAATAGAGGAGAAAAAATAAAAATGGTCTCTAGCGGGATCGAACCGCTGATCCCCGCGTTATTAGCACGGTGCCTTAACCAACTGGGCCAAGAGACCAATTTGGATCGAAAGTGTTGTATCTCAAAATGAGATATGTCAGTATGACAATACGTCATCCTAAACGTTCATAAAACACATATGAAACAACCTTATAACAAAACGAACAACATGAGATAAAACACGGCCTTCCCTAGCTGAACTACCCAAACGTATAAATGCTTGAACAATTAGTTTAGATCCGAGATTCCGCGCTTCCACCACTTAGTATGATTCATATTTTATATAATATATAAGATAAGTAACATTCCGTGAATTAATCTGATAAACTGTTTTGACAACTGGTTACTTCCCTAAGACTGTTTATATTAGGATTGTCAAGACACTCCGGTATTACTCGAGCCCGTAATACAACAGAAAGTTAACCATTAATATTTCACCTAATTACACACTCTCCTAAAGAATTTGGATTTGATAACTATCATGTCATTTGAAAGAGTAACTCGTTTTCAGATTTATTATTGCCGGAATAAAAATAAATAAATATATCGAATAATATTCTTTATTATTAATGTCGAATGAGTTGTTAGAAGACTTCATAACAATTATCGGATTTAATGGAAGCTGAAGTGCAAGAATTGATAATTTAATAAGATAATGAATTTAATATAAAATATAAACGGAGAGAGAATAATGTTGTTATATAGAATTGTTGATTCCCTTTTGCGGATTTCTTATATCCTCGAGGAAAACTTCTAATATATATCCAATATAATCGTTTCCAAATTGTGAAAGAAAAAAAAATCTTCAATACAGTGTATTAGTGCTACATAAAAACGCGTTAAAACTTGCATTCCAATTTATCAAAAAGTTTGCCAGGACATATAGGATATAAATGCATTGCGAAGTAAAACACTTCTCAAAAAATTAAAAAAAAAAAAAAAAATAAAACTAACGTATTCACTTCTTTTACTTTAGTGGAGAGAATAACGAAATCACTCAACTTTAATGGCAGAGTATATCTTCCTAATAAAAAACATACTACTAAAAAAACCAATCGCTCCAGTGACGACACAACATAATGCAGATATAATAAGTGAATATCCGAGATAGAGCACGACAGTAATAACTCCACCAAGCTTGAACTTAGTAAATAGTATGGAGTGGATGAACGTATAGATTGAACATCCTAAACCACCAATAATAAAACTTCTCCATTGCCATAGCCAGTTTTCTAGACATAACGAGTAATATGTGATCAAGATGGTAACTAATGAGGTTGTCAAGGTCAACAATAAGAATGAAAAGAGTAAAAATCCAAACATATAAAAAATTTTGTTGAACCATAAACTGGAGTAAATGAAGTACAGCTCAACCGCTATTGATCCGAAACTGAAAATTCCAGCGATTAAGGTTGCTTGTGCTGTTCTCAAGTACCAGGGTTGATATGGAATCTGTCTGGCGATTTGGTTTGTTTTAGTTGGATGCTCATCCCAATTACACTGCTTATGAGCAACAATTGAACCCGCAAACGACAACGGAACAGAAACTAAAAACCATAGAAGAATGATAAAGAATAGGCTTCTCGCTGGGATGACACCTGAAGAATGTGCAAATAACAAAAAGAAGTTCATTATTACAATCAGTAAAAAAATTGCTCCAGGAAGTAATATTGGCGTTAATATCATATTCGCCTTCCAATAGGGTCCACGAAAAAATTTGTAGACACCCATTGAGGCGTAGGATCCTACAAATCCAAATAATGCATAAAGAACAAACATTACAGTTGGCAGGGATCCTCTGGAAACAGGCGACACAAGACCTACTGCGGCAAAAAAAATGCTACACATGACCATCAAAAATAACTGCATACCGGATCCCACAAGAATGGATAGCAGCATCGACTTAGATGGGGTTCTAAATACGTCACCATGGCCCAATTTCCAGCCAGAATCTTCATGGAATTCATTATCCAAGTTTAGTTCGTTATAACGAGCGAGATCGCTTTTCAAAGCCCGTAATAGAGAATGCATTACAACAGATGACAACAAAATAACAATAACGGAAAAATTTATTAATGAAAACCATTGTATCTGCGGGTCATAAATATGTAGATACTTATCCCATCTCGTAGCCCACACTGTATCAGAGGCAACAAATTTAACAGAATAAGTGAAGTAAACCTCGTTATCCTTATCCTCGTCTAGTATCAGAGGTTTTCCCGTTGTAGAACACGCGCCAGGTGACGATCTTTCGATAGATACAGGGTTTACAATGACACCAACAACTCGGTAATTATCGTTTCCACGATCGTGAAATTCCACTTCAATGTCAAAATGATTTACAAAGTAAGGTAATTCTACCGTTTTAACTAAATTAGGCTTAACATTCTTGGGCAGTCGAGCATCCAATATAACATCCTCATTTGAGGCCTCTGAAGTAAGCTCTTCCATCGTACTGGGAACTGCTTTACCGTCAACGGTTTGCTTAACATCTGTAAAACCTAACTCAAATCCTGTGCCGTAATAGTTTGTTTTTGTTCTGCTATCATAAGCCTTTCTTGCTGCTGGCAATCCATCCACGAGCCAGTTTTGGAAAAATCCACTTTTAATAAGGGTGTTGATAAATTTGGCATCTTTTCCCGGAATCGTGCTTTTACAAAGTGCAACACACTCTTTCTCCTCTAACATGTTCAATTGGAATGGGGAATTGTAAATTCTGTCACCAAATATGACTGAACCTAACGACTCAGGCTGTTTCTCAACGTGCTCTGGTCTACAAAAATGAAACCTCTTATTATAGTAATCATAGGAGTAAAGAAAATGTTCTTTATCGCCTGAAACATCGTTACCTTCCTCATCTTGATGCTGAAAGTAAATTGATGGAGTCAAGCGGTTCACCAATAGCGGGATTTCATCGCCTGAGTGATATGTTGTGGGAGATAGGCCTGGCAAGGAAAATCCTTTAGTTAAAGTTGCATAGCAATAAATCAGCAACCAAACACCTCGTTTCATTACCGATTATTAATTATCAATATGTGTACTAATATAATTGTCAAAATTTATGATGTAAATTTAGGGTTCCCAACATATTTTACTCAACTGTAAACAAGTCATAATTTCCTCGGACAAAATTAGGCAAAATAACAGAAAAACCAATGGATGGGATGGGTAGGAAAATGAGTAAGTAACCCAAACAAACGGTACCTCTTTATTCAGTCGGCTTTACAGATACTGAGGTAACTTATAATGGTTTTTTCTTATGAGCACTATATGAATCTCCTTTTCCATTTGGATAACAGTAAAGAAACGGTGCCTCCAGAGATTGCAAAAAGAATAATTTCAAATGCTATAGCTCCTGTAATAACAGTTACTTCAACTCCTCTCTTCGACAAACATATTCAAGAAACGTACAAAGTAGATTCTCTCTATATGCTGCTGCGATTCTTTGGCGGTTGTGTCTCTGATAGAGATCAAGCCAATGAAGCGAAGGTTGGACAGCATGAGCATGAGGTTTGTGATGCAAGTGACTCGACGGATTCAATTCCCAAAAATAAAAATTTGGAAGTGCCCAATTTATCAAAGAAAGGTAGTCGCAGTAGGTCGAATAGTCTTTTCCAGAGGGATTCAACGCAATCTCAATATATCAGGTTTACAAGGCCATTAGGTGACTTGATCGAAACAAGAGATGCAAATGATATGTTATTCAATTACCATTCTTTAGAGGTATTCTTAGATAATTATTTGAAATTGGTTGCAGCAAATACTGATGAAATGGTTCCTCATAATCTTCTTAAGAAATCCATTTATCATAGTTTCTTTTCACTAGCAATTTCATCCACAAATAACTTATCGCCCTATGAAACTTTTAATCACCCTATTCTTTCCTTGATTGCTTTAGATATATCAAATGGCGAAGTTTATGAGGATGCAAGAGATCTTTTAGTCAATTTCAAGAATCTTAATCATAATACTGAAAACTTTCCTATCTTCATGAATACAAATGAAATGCTTCCAGTTTTCTTACTCTGCTACAATGACGATTCCCAAGAAGAATTCGAAAAATGCCAGGCGTTAGCTAAGAAACTAAAGAAGCAGTTGTTTGTTGAGAGTATCTTACTAGCACTCTGGAAGGATTCTTTTATTTACGACGAAAATTCAGTCATACAGTTACACCAACCAGTAATGTCATCGCTTGAAGAAATTCTCTTCTTCCTTCAAGCTCCAACTCAAACAACACTCTCTCTGGCTTTGATAAACTCGATCTATGATATGCTTGATTATTTGGTTTATGATTTAATGATACCATTCATGAAAAGAAAAGTGTCATTCTGGGAAGAGACAATTTTACAGCCAAGAAAGTCGCTATTTAATGGTGCAAAGTTTTTCAAAAAATTTATGAATAAAAATCCTGTCAATGGTAATCACCAACATAATTCTCTAACGAGAGACAGCCAGGGAAATGAATACTTCGCATCGTCATCTTCTGAGTTTTTGATGAGAAAGTTAGCAGATTGGTCTATGATGCTATCCGACTTCAAAACTGCTTATTCCACATACGAATCGCTTATGGATGACCTAGATGCATTTCCAAAGTACCTGGCATCATGCATCGAATGGTGCGCGGTATCACTATTGATGGGTGCGCAGAGCATAGTCACCGTGAAAATGATCAAAAACGATATAAATCCTCTTATCGAAAGGGCATTAGCCACATACGAAAACTGCTCACGAATACAACGTGGTAAAGGCAAAGAATCAAACTCTTTGGATGTTACAGAGCCAGTGCGTTCGTATGAGACACGTTGTATGATTTTGGCATCTGAATTGTTTTTATCTTTAAGCAATACGTGGACATCTACCCCATACGCTATCCAATATTTAGAAACAATTCTAGACGAGTGCAAGTTGGGACCTTGTTCACAGATAATGGTTTGGGAAAGGCTTAGTGACTGCTATAATTTGAGAGTTGACCCTAGAATCAAACATAGAGTTGGAGCAATGAAGAAGGACGCTAAAGACACCGAAGATCTCCGAGGTGAGCATAAGTATAGCACAGATCATTTCACAGACGAGGACATATTATCGGAAGGGTTAACAAGAAGACGCAAGGCAGCTTTTTTTAGGTTAATAGCAGCTAAGAAGTGGGCAGAGCAAAAACAATGGAGACAGGTTTCTTGGTGCTTAAAAGATATTGAAAGTACCTATTCAGAGATCAAATTTTTGCATGGTAACGGTTTAATTTTAAGCAAACTAAAAAATCAACTCAATTTAAAGGACGTGGATTCTGCACCACGGCCCTCCGAAAAGAATCTTACAAGAACAAGTGTTAGCTTTATTGGATGACTTTATGGAAAATTCATGTTTTGAGTATAAATTATACGTACGAATCTTATAGATATATATTTTTCTTTTAAAACTCCATTTCAGCTCATAAGCCGATACAAACACCTTCTATATATTATTTCTCTAACAGCTATGTTAACATGATTGCCTTTGTTTATCTACTAAAGGACCCTTCTACTTTATCTACCATACGCCTATATTTTCTCTGTGTTTCAATCATATCGAGAAAAATTTGGTACTTCGTGTCTAAAAGAATTCTATCTGGATGAGTTTTCTCATTTGGATTGACAATTCTTGCATTACCCGTTAGCTCTTGCATAACTTTCCATAGAAAACTTGTCCCGTTATATCTTCCCTCTCCTAGGCTCTCCTGTCCCACGGTCAATGAAGCATCCTTACTACTTTCCTCAGAGGTTTTGTCAAGTGGTTGTTGTGTGCAAATCGGAAGAGAATAGTTATTTATTTTGGCAGGCGCACTTGGAGTTGAAAGTTGTAGATTATGTGGGGATACAAAGCCATTTGTCGAGTTTCGATCTTCCATTGATAACTTTTGTATCGACGAATATGAATCGTTAAAACGTTCCGTCTTTGTCTGAGAAGATTTTTGGCCTTTGAGAGTTCTTTTTTCCCTGGTATAATCAAAATCTTCACTTGCTGCAGCCCCAAGCAAGGCAGAACCAAATACAACTGCAGCGTCAACGTATCGAGGAATCACTATCGGCAGGCCAGTACAATCAGCCAACAACCTCATCAACAAGCTATTTCGACACTGTCCACCTGACATGAAAATAGCATTTATTTCATGCCCACTTTTTAGCATTACTTCAATGATTTGTCTTGTTTGTTGTGATATGAATTCACAGGCACTCAAATACATAACCGCTAAGTCTTCAATTGAGTTATCCATAGATTGTCCTATAATACAAGCGCGCATATTCGGATCTGCTATCGGTGATCGATTACCGTGATAGTCACCATAAAAAAACAAGTGCTTAGCTAAAGAAATAACAGATCTTACTTTGCGCTTCTCGACCAAGGTTTCAAGTATTTTGTTTAAATATTCGAATTTCGACACACCTGCCAAATTAGCCATATGGGATAGCTCAGTGAAAGCTGGATGCGTCGTTATTAAATGATCTAAAAGAACGCCTGTACAGCTTTGGCCGCCTTCTGCCGCCCAAAAGCCTCTTGCAAGGACATCTCTATAAGGCCCCCAAACGCCATGGACAAATATAGGGTTTTTTGATAACAAAATATGACACGTAGACGTACCGGCAACAGCTGCCAATCTGCCAATTGCACCATTGAAATCCTTTTTATAATTTTCGGTCTCGGCAAGACCTTTTACTGCTGATTCCGGCTTGGCGGCTACCGTCCCTACCCAGCCTGCATATGCATCAATAATTCCTGAACTTACTACACAATGCTCTGTCAAGCCTAATTGACAGGCAGCCTTTTTATCTAACGGGCTGATACATTCACCTGCGGTCAGAAAGTTTTTTTTTTCCCTTAACGATCCACCCAGTCTTTCAAAATCATTCTTCGTAAGCTCTGAAAGCCCAATTGAATTTAAGAATTCTTTGGACCAGCCTATATCGGAACCTTCGACACCCACTGGTAGAAATCCCTGCTTACAAACAGCAGAACAAAATGACCTATTCTCTTTTCCCGTGGCTTTGAAAGTCAAGTAATCCGGAAGGTCAAAAAACTTACAATCCTGAAAAATTCCAGCTTCTAAGTTGTTCTTCAACCACTTAATCTTCGGAATTTCCATTTCAACAGACATTTGCCCTCCCACATATTTTAAACATTTATCACCAGATGAGTTGATTTCTTCAGTCTCCTTCATCGCCCTATGGTCCATCCATAATATGATATTCTGGTCATTATTGGTAAAATCCGGTCCAACTGCAATTTCTTCAAAATTGGTAGCGGATACGACTACTAAGGAACAAGTCGCATCAAAACCAATTCCACGAACTCTTTCAGGGTCAACTCCTGATTCTTCAACAACAGTTCTAACACAATAGCAAACTGCATTCCAGATTTCTCTTGAAGACTGAGTAATAAAATTGGATATCAATTGTTCCCTTTTTATGGGTTTTTCTGCTAGCGACAACATGTTACCAGATTGATCGATAACACATGCCCTTGCAGAGCCTGTTCCGACATCTACACCAACGTAGAATTTTGCTTCTGGATCTTGTGGAGAAATGCGAGAAATCGAGGTTTCCTGTGACGACAATACCGCTGGCTCCCGTGTTTCATTTTGCATATTGTTTTGGCGTTTCCTGCTTTTCATATAGCCTTAATAATGTACTTTGCAGATGTTTGTTCCTTCGTCTCTTTACATCTTTTCATTGTACTCAGCGGTCTGGGTGTGCAGCTTTCCACATTTACTAATACTGGTCTGTAGCATTTAGTCAAACGGGTGTTATAAAGGTTCAATTTCTTCATCATACCTAACATTGTGATCGAGGTTTCCAGGAAGAGCTTATATATATCAAAACAAGAAACCCAGAGTATCTTTACCCCCACATTCAATATGAGGTGTCAGCCATAATTATTTACATGATAATACTGATATTTTTTCTTTTTCGCGATATATTGAAAAGAAAAAAAAATTGCGAGGTGATTCCTCATCGCATGTATTCATTTTAACGACATTGAATTAAGCCTTCAGGGGGGAGAACAATTTAACGATTGTGTGAGTGTGAATTTGTGCTGAGGATAACAATGACGAAACCGCGTTACAATGACGTGTTGTTTGATGATGATGACTCGGTACCATCAGAATCAGTTACGAGGAAATCGCAGAGAAGAAAGGCAACGTCACCTGGGGAATCAAGAGAGTCCTCAAAAGATCGTCTACTGATACTTCCCTCTATGGGGGAATCATATACTGAGTACGTAGACTCTTATTTGAACTTAGAATTATTGGAAAGGGGAGAAAGAGAAACACCAATCTTTCTTGAATCTCTGACAAGACAACTAACGCAGAAAATATATGAACTAATAAAAACAAAATCTTTAACTGCAGATACCTTGCAACAAATAAGTGATAAATACGATGGTGTAGTGGCAGAAAACAAGCTGTTATTTTTGCAAAGACAGTATTATGTTGATGATGAAGGAAATGTTAGAGATGGCCGAAATAATGATAAAATATACTGTGAGCCAAAGCATGTATACGACATGGTGATGGCAACACACTTGATGAATAAGCATCTTAGGGGTAAAACATTACATTCCTTTTTATTTTCTCATTTTGCCAATATTAGTCATGCCATCATCGATTGGGTCCAGCAATTTTGTTCAAAATGTAATAAAAAGGGCAAAATTAAACCATTGAAGGAATATAAACGTCCTGACATGTACGATAAACTACTACCAATGGAAAGGATACATATTGAGGTATTCGAACCCTTCAATGGAGAAGCTATTGAGGGAAAATATTCTTATGTCCTTTTATGCCGAGACTATCGCTCTAGTTTTATGTGGTTATTACCACTTAAGAGTACCAAATTCAAACATCTTATCCCAGTTGTTTCCTCACTTTTTTTAACATTTGCTAGGGTTCCAATTTTCGTAACATCAAGCACTTTAGATAAAGATGATCTTTATGATATTTGTGAAGAAATTGCATCAAAATACGGTCTCCGTATTGGCTTGGGTTTGAAGAGTTCTGCGAGATTTCATACTGGGGGTATACTGTGCATTCAGTATGCTCTAAATAGTTATAAGAAGGAATGTCTAGCCGATTGGGGTAAGTGCCTAAGATATGGCCCTTACAGATTCAACCGAAGGAGAAATAAGAGAACGAAACGTAAACCTGTGCAAGTACTACTTAGTGAAGTTCCAGGTCACAATGCCAAGTTTGAGACTAAGAGAGAAAGGGTTATAGAAAACACATATTCCCGTAATATGTTCAAGATGGCAGGTGGAAAAGGTCTTATATATTTGGAAGATGTCAATACTTTTGCCCTTGCTAATGAAGCGGATAATAGCTGTAACAATAATGGAATTCTTCATAATAACAATATAGGAAATGATAACTTTGAAGAAGAAGTGCAAAAACAATTTGATCTAACTGAAAAAAACTATATCGATGAGTATGATGATTTGGCACATGATTCTTCAGAGGGCGAATTTGAACCTAATACCTTAACTCCCGAAGAAAAGCCTCCTCATAATGTCGATGAGGACCGAATAGAGTCCACCGGCGTGGCAGCCCCAATGCAGGGAACAGAAGAGCCTGAAAAAGGGGATCAAAAAGAAAGTGACGGTGCATCACAAGTAGATCAAAGTGTCGAAATAACTAGACCAGAAACTTCCTACTATCAAACTCTGGAATCGCCGTCAACAAAACGACAGAAATTAGACCAACAGGGTAATGGAGATCAAACAAGAGACTTTGGCACATCAATGGAATTGTAATAATATGTAGGATAGAATGAAAGGAGGAGTCACCATAGGTGAAAAAAAAAAGCACCTATTGCATATAAAGTATTCAAAAAGGTGTTGAAAGCTCTTCCTGTATATGACCCTGTATTTAATGTACGCGGTTAAAAAATTTTTATATTTTTAAATAAGTATCAACTTGGATAATATGATCTTGCCCGCAAGGTGGTTTTATATGAATAATTACTTTTTTTTTTTTTTTTTTTTTTTTTTTTTTTTTTTAATTGAACAATAGATGCAGAGGAATGCTCCAAAATTTATTTCCTTGAACAATATTACAAGAGGCAGATATATACTTTTCCTTATTTCCCTTAGTAAAGAATGATGCATGTATACTATTACAAATTTAAACTTCACCCCCACCATGGATGCAAAACAAATAGAAAGCCATTATCATTAGTTTTTTTTTTTCATTCAATTACGATACTTGCTGAAGAAATCTTGATGAAATTCTTTCCAGTCTTGAATCCATTTAGTCCCTGGAGCCAAAAACGTTGTTCGCACATGATAAGTCCCGGGTCTTTGTCCGAACCCAGACCCTGGGACAGTACAAATACCTGTAGATTCTAGCAAAGATGTGCAATAGAACTCATCAGGTTCGATGCCAAGGCGTTCGCTTTCACAAAGAGCTTTCTTAGGTAAAACAAGCCTAGGGAAAAGATACATTGCACCCTGAGGTTTTTGGCATTCGATACCCTCTAGTTCCTTAAACGTCTCGTACAATAAGTTTGCTCTCGTACGCATTTCATGAAAAATTTTCAGCCTTTCGTCATGATCTTGTTCATAGGACTCGTCTCCAGGCTGGGGTGGTTTGACCATTAAATCAACCACAGCTTGTCCTGTGACAACAGAACATATGGATATAGACATGAGTTTGAAAAGAGCATCTCTTATTTCTTGAGAAAACCCAATAATTTCCATGTAACCGCCTCTTTGGCCGCACTCATCCATGAATCCTTTAGAAATGGAGTGTAAAGAGGCGAGCTGAACGTTATCGAATTTTCCTGGATAAAGATGCTGCAATTTTCTTAGGACTTTCTTCATCGAATGAAATTTAACATCGTTGAAAATGTTTTCTTGATAGACCTCATCAGAAATGATTGTAATGCCGTATTTCGCAGCGATCAAACAGATCCTGGCAATGGTTTCTTCAGAAAGAACTGCACCGGTTGGGTTACCTGGATTAATAACTATCAGCACAGATGGTCTGATCTGTTTTTTCAAAGCATCTTGCACTACTTTTTCAATTTCGTCGCTGTTTGTAGACCAATTTGACTCCTCATCTAAGTAGTATGGCAGCACTTGTGCATTGAAAAGAGATGCGGATGCAGTATAAAGCGGATACTGCGGAATTGGAATCAGCAGGCCTGTTTGAGAATCTTTACACAATAAAGATAACAAAGAAGTTGCCGCGGACGAAGCGCCAGTGGTTAAATAAATATCTTCCGGTGTAGCGGGCTCACCGCCGTCTCTTCTAGTAATGAAGTCAGCAACTGTTTGCCTTATTCCTGGCACACCTTGAGAATGCGAATATGCCCCTATAGAACCGCCAATATCATTCAAGAGGCGCTCAGCTCTTTCCAAGGCGTCCCTGGAAAACAAGTTCAAAGAAGCCAGTTCATTATGGCCTACTCGTAAAATTTCCGGGTACTCCAGGATGGCCAGTACTTGCCTGGTAAAGGTCAAAGGCTTCTGATCCAGTTGCTGCGGATTACCAATGTTCGCATTGATAATATCATCGAAAGGCAAAACTTCTGGGTTTTTTTTCAATTCCTCTTTTAGCTCGTCAGCTCTGGTTGGAATAGCTCCTCTTACAGCATATTCTGCCTTAGTGACACCTGTATTCAAATCTTTTTTAGTAATCTTGCCAGCGGGCTTAAAATCCAAATCCTTTGCGGTGAACACACCTTTCAAATCCTGTTGGTGTGTCATTGTCATGTGTTCTTACTTCTTCTGTGTTTACCACTTACAAAAACAACACTACTGTGGCGCTCCTTCCCTTTATTCTTATCTTTTATGCCTCTAGAGATATGAGGAAATATTGGGGTATTTACTGAATGAGAAAAGGATGATGTCAGTCAAGAAAGGATCAAAAAGAAAAGTGAACAGAATATAGTTCCCACACGAAGTAGTAAATTTAGCTATCCTAAAAGTGTATTGGTAATTTGAAGAGATATGTAGATGTACATATGGGACCATAAGAGTAGGAAAAATAAAATAAAATCGCCAAACAAGTAGGAGAAGCCTCAAGATACAAGCCGTTTCCATGGAGAAAATATTGCGAATGAGGCCAAACTTGAACTTTTTTTTTTTCTGCTAAAAAATTCAGAAAAAAAATGAAATTATTTTCTTAGGTATAATGAAGTAATTATGACGAAGTACTTTGAGAACCCATAAAGAGAAGCAATTGAAGACGTGTGGAGGACATCAGCCCGCAGCACATTAGTAGAAACAATAGTATCGTGATGTGATCCCTCTTGGACCCTTTGCCAATCAAGGGTGAAGCGAAGCCATTTAAAACGTACGAACAATGGCGGTAGTTGAGGTATGGGTGAGGCCGCAGATTAAATCCCGGCGGCAGGAGCAACCGCTTTTAACCAGAATTGTATGTTATAAAGTATCTGTATATACGTGTATATATGTTGTGTGTATGTGAATGAGCAGTGGATCTAAGTAACTAAGTCCTCTAGTTCTTCAGGATCGAGGCCTTCTTCGCTGTACACTAACTCCATGGTTGGGACGGCGGCAACTTCTTTGAAGTTCTTAGACAGCAGTGGTAACGCTGCACCTTCTTCTTGATTCCGAGTGATGCACTCAGTCTCATCTTTTTCGCCTTCTTCATCAATTTGTTCTAGTGGGAGTAAATCAACTTTATCTGGGGTGTCATCTTCGTCTTCCAAGTCAAGCTTATATGGTGAGTTGAACGTCTTCAGCTTTTCAATATCATCTTGTTGAAATGGGGAATAGCCTTCTGGTACATACGGTAACGGCTCCTGCCTCTGTGGTGCTATTTCGATATCATAGTCATCAGTTTTATCACTTTTATCGTTTTTAGTTTTTTGCTCATTCTTCGTGGAGTTCTTTATGAGTTGTTGCAGACCACCTTGCTCATTAAATAGTCCTAGGCCACCATTTAATTCATTTTCACCGTCGGAGGAATCCTGTTTTAAAAGTGCACTTTGGAGTTTTTTGCCAAGTTTACTCTCGGAATCTTCATTACCTTCATCATCGTCGGAACTCTCTTCATTTTTACCTGAATCTGCAAGATCTTTTAAAACTAGACTTTTCATTTTAGGTAAAGCATTATAACCAAGGACAGAACCGTACTTTTGTAACTTTCTTGAATTGCTTAACAAATCATTATGGTTGGCCCTACTACGACTGCGAGAAATTTGCGAAAGTTTCCTGAGTTGGTCGTTTTTGCGTATAGATAGTGTATTCTGTAGTTGTGGTAAGTCTGCATCTTTACTCTGATTAGAAGTTTCGGGAAAAATAAAGCTTTTCGATCTATTGTTGTCTTTTGCTGCCAGAGGCAATCTTCCTTGTTGTTGCGCATGGGTATGCAACCTTTTTGTGGGTGACACCTCCTTCCCTCCTTGTATGTACTTTAATGTGTTGCCATTGTTGCTGTTCGCATCCCTTTTGAGTTGGTCCAATCTTACAGGTGGTTTTAAAATATTAGAGTGCGACCTTTTCAGCAAGTGAGCCGGCGTCTGTGGAAAGTTAATGCCGGAACTTTCATTCCCTGTATATACGATATTATTCTCTTTATCTTCGTTAGCTGGCATCATAAAGGTTTATTATCTAGCACTTAATCTAGCTTGGTACCGCAGAAGTGTAATAGTATGTGAATGGGAAAAACCGCTAGCAACCGTTACTTGCCTTCGCCGAATATTGATTTAAAGCTGCATTTATTTTGTTTGTTTATTTTGTTTGTTTTTCTTTTTGACCTCTTACACGAGTTTTTTGACGCGTTTGAGATCTTTGTGTGAAAACGATAAGCAACCTACGCTAACAAATACACACGTCGCACGGAAAGTGATAGTGAAGCAGATATTTCTCGCAAATCCTATGTTATCCGTAAAATAAATCCAACCCTAAAGTATTAACATGTAACAACTTAAGCGCTTCCTTAAGACTGTATAGATATATATATATACATATATATACATAATCATGAAACGCATCGTCGAAAGGTCATTTGAAGCTCGGATCACGTGATCGAAAGCTGTAAGGAATTTGAAAAGCCAATTTTCCCGTAGAAGCTGTGAGGTACAACAAGTGAAATAACTACAGGAGAAACTCACTGAGAAACGTTGGAATAGAACAGTAGTAATCGCAGGACGGAATGCCACTATTTGCAAGGCTCTGCCAGCCTCAATCAAGAAGAATGTTTTCATCTATATCTTCTTTCTCTGCTCTATCTGTGTTACGCCCACAAACCGGTATGCTCTTAAACAGTTCACCATTGAAGACTCCGTCCTTCACACCGTTGGGATTTGGCTTAATAGGTCAAAGAAGATGGAAATCAAGGGGTAACACCTATCAACCTAGTACATTGAAACGGAAGAGAACTTTTGGTTTCTTGGCTAGGGCCAAGAGCAAACAGGGCTCTAAGATATTGAAAAGGAGGAAGCTCAAAGGTAGGTGGTTTTTGTCTCATTGAAATTTCACATACTATTCAGATAAATTTGAATACTTCTTGTACATAGGTATCTAATGATTATGCAACATACACTTTCACTATTATTCAAAAATAAAAGAGCAGTTACTTTATTCCACTTTAAAAAGACGGTTACTTTGTATGTACATGATTTTATATAAAAAGAAAGAAAATGCACCAGTATATATATATATACAATTAAAAAAGTCCAACAAGACAAAACTGATTCGCTGATTAAGCAAAATCGATTACAATACCGGGGCCATGTGTGCTTGATAATGTGGTTTTACTCAGTATATTTGGTTTCTTAGATTTTTGATTATCAACAGCAGTTTTAAATGCCGCTCTAGCGGATATAATGTTTTGTAAAATTTCTCGATCAGTGAAGTAGCATTTGCCGACTCCAATGCTGATAGAGTTTCCCCTTTGCCTGAAAGGCATAGATCCTAGACTTTCTTGAAGTAAGGAGCTTATATCATCACTCACCGTACCTTTTTTGACAGAGGGTAAAACCCCACGAGGACCAAGTATCCTGGCCACCTGCGATTGTAAAGCTGGAACAATATCAGGAGTTGCAAATGCTTTGTCAAAATCAACGCTAATTTCACCGCTTTTAATTTTGGCAACAAGATCTGCTCCGCCAATCAAATGATTTGGGTATTTCTCACGAAGCTCTTCCAATTTACTTTCGTCGTTGGTAAAGGCAGCAATTTTGATATATCTCAAAGGCTTAGGAAATGTCACGCTACCGGATAAAGGCGCTGTACCTCTTTCACCGACTACCAATGTAGTCAAATTAATTGTCTGTTGCGATTGCGGTCTGCCAACTTCTGCTGCGCGTAAATATCTTAGTGCCTTTGTAACAGGCATGTACAATGGGCTTGCTGTAGCTGGTCTCTTTGCCTCGGCCTTTCGTTGTACCAATCTTTTCAACTCTCTTTTTTTGGCTTGGTCTTTTGTTAGCGAAGGTGCATTGGAGGACATAGCTGCTGGTTTATAGTCATCTGCGTATAGTTTTTTTGCAGTATGAAAAAAGCATCTTCTTGCAGGACCTGTGACACATATTTTCGGGATCGCTACTACGGATAGCATCTTCTTTGATGACTTATCACTGTTTAGTTTTCTTCAAATTCCCTTTATTTCAGGTCGTTTTTCAAAATACTTTGGTTTTTCGAAAGTTTTCTCTTTTCGCTTAAAAAGGAGATTTTGTCGCTAGTCTCATAATGTAAGTTACACTAAAAAATAGAGAATAGTAAAGATGAACTGGATATACAAATATAGTATATTTTTACCGCTGTTGAAAACATTTCGTTCCCTCCCATGATACATTCATATTTTTTGTGGGTTTCAAGACTACCATAATACCTACTTTAGAAAAGCTTCGATTAGGTAAAAAAGTTCTATATGCTTTGATGTCGGGCATTTTTACGCATTTAAACATTTATATGATATAAATCTACTTTCTTTTTTTCTTCTTCAACTTGTTCTCAAAGTCTATCCATTTGCTTGGAATACCTAGCTTGTTAAGGTGATCAATGATCGATTGACCGTGTGGACCTTGAACCTGCACTTCAGCACATTTGAATGTTTGTGATTCACTTATTGTTGTCGATCCGCTACAAATCTTTCTTAAGTCAGCCGCAAGTGATTCTGGGTCGACTTGAAACACTTCAAAATTGCTCACTCTGGTAATAACTTTTCTGCCAATTTTCATTTCAGTAATAATCTTAATATGCGGAAGGGAACCCTTCATTGGCGCCTTGAACAAGAGAGTATCATCGCTTTTGAATATCTGATAGAACTCGGTAAAATTATTGGTGAGTAAGGGATGCAAAATTTCACCTCTAGCAATGATACGTGAAGCATTCAAGACTTTCTTCTTCTTATTGACCATATCGAATAATAGATCGTCCATAATAACTTTTCCTTTATCTTTTGTGTCTGCTAGGTTCTTGACAGAAATATACTGAGAAACCGCGCTTCTAATGTCCTGAGAGGTGTAGTACGTGTGAGAAGCCAAATTAACCTCCTTCAAAAGATCTTTGGCAAGATTAAAGGGTTTATACAGAGTCAGTGAATACATCATTCCAGATGTTTTCTCCTTCGAGGTTGTGCTCTCCCTACTTTCTGTGGCAGACTTGCTACAACCAAGCTTATATGGCACAAAGTTCTTTAACTCATCCTTGTCAGTATTTTTGCCCACAATAGTTAAGTCATCCCCCTTTCCTTTTAATTTCAAGAAGCCTTCTTTCTCGAAGTGTTTCAAAAATTTTGCGCTTTTTTTCCATGAAGTTTTCTTTACATTGACTTCATTGTGATCAATTGGAGGCAAATTACGCATAATGTGGTTTGAGATGAAGTTAGAAGCTGAAATGGGTAATTCCAAACCTTTATCTTGAGTCAAGGTATAATATAATGCTCTTGTAATGAAATAATCTACATCCGACACAGTGAAATGGTCTAGAACTTCAGCAATCTCCTCTACATCAACAGACGCTTCTTTTACATCTTCTTGTTCCTTTTCAACAGCCTTGATTTGCTCCGAGGATTCTATCTGTTTACTACTGATATTGTTATCCTTTGATTGAGTACTGAGAACAAATGGAGGTTCCAATTTCATTTTAAAGACTTTGGAGAGCCCATCATTGAAATGATGTATGATTTTGACAGCAACTCCTGTTTCACCAATTACTTTATCAAAGGACGGTAGATCTAATTCGACAATACCGATGGCTAAGACAGTTTCTGGTGCCTGTTTGCTAGCTATACCACAAAGAGTACCTATTTTACAACGAGGATCAAAGGGTGGGATCGAACCGGAAATCATTAAGTTAGCGCCGTTGAATAAATGTTCTTCTATAACAAATCCATGAGTTAAAACGATCGGCAATAACGCAGGATATTCCCAACAAGAATACACAGTTGGAAAAAGTTGCTCCTTATGCTTTTCCTTGAATAATATTGGGGTATTATTCTCATCTGTGTAAACCGTTCCTACACTTTTCTGGCCGTTAAAGTTGGTTTGTTTTATAGTGGAAGTACGAAAGCTATATTCCTCATTATTCGTTTGTTTTTGGAATGTTTGTAGCAACTTCTTTCTTTCGGAATTCTTCAAATTACTTAAAGCTTTTATGTGAGGCTCCTTCTTAAACATAGCTGTACTAATCCTGCGCTACACTAATCTATTGAGTCGGTTATTCAGTAGACTCATGTGTTAATTTTGACGCATATGTGTTATTTCACGGTTTTTTAGGTTTACATTTTTGTTTTCCGTAGCTAGCGCCTAAGTTTAACCAAGCATAACAAAATGGAGCACAGAATGCGTTCAATTCGATTTATCAGAAGACGTGACCTAGGGTTCTGTTGAACACGCGTAAACGACTCAAGACGAAATGTCGTCTCCTATTAATGATTATTTCATTGATTATAACCCTCTTTTTCCAATCTTTGCTACAAGAATTGCGAAAGGCCTTGCTATTTACAGAGTCTCGGATCACGCTAGGCTTGCAGTAATTCCAATAAGAAATATAAACTTGGTGGCGAATTACGATTGGGATACAACTACTGGTAAATTTTTGTCCATCTTTTTTAAGGATGGGACGATCAGAATCCATGACATTTTTAAAGACGGTCGATTAGTTTCATTCCTAAGAATTCCGAGTACAAAAATATCAAAAGGTATATGGGACCGAATTCCATTAAGATACGAACCAAATAATCGAGATTTTGCATGTAACATCATTGATGATTTACCAAAGCTAATAAGGTTTGTAAAGGACTCCAAAAGGATAAACATTGTCCCTTACACTCAACCGAATAGCTTGTGGAGAGGTCCTGATGAGGATGATCTAGATAGTAATGAAAAACTAGACGTTCACGTAGTATTCAATGAGGGAAATGATAAAATTACAGTTTTTTTTAATGGTGATTACGCTGTTTTCTTGTCGGTGGATAATATTGAAAACGAAAATTCTTTAAAATCAATTATCAAAGTTCAAGATGGCTTTTACCAGTGCTTCTATGAGGATGGAACTGTACAAACTTTAAATTTAGGACCTTTATTACAGAGCAAATCATCAGTGAACCTGCTGAATTATATAATGGTAATAAAAGAGCTTATAGGTTATATGCTTACTCATCTCGAGTTCATTAACCGGGAACTGGCAACACCTTATTTAGATTTCGTCAAAAGATTGTGTGATGAAGCCTACGGATATGGCAAACTCAAATCGGAATTAGAAGCCCTCTTTTTACTTGGAGAGATCTCATGTGACTTGGAAGACTGGCTTTGCAATTCAGTAGGTGAGAAGAACTTTAAAAGGTGGAAGTATTTAGGTTGTGAAGCTTACCAAAAAACTGTTCAGATTTTAACTTTAATATTTGTACCCGCATGTGAAAGAATCATTATTTATGTGGAGAAGTTAAGGGCAATATTACAAGCCTTTTCTATACAGAATAAGCTCAGTTATACGTCAGATTTGACAGCTGTTGAAGTGCTCCTAAAAAGTTCACAGAAATTGTTAACTATGACATTAAATTCAATAATAGGCTTGGGGAGGGACGAAACACTTTTTGAGAAGTTTTTCATATGGTTCAACGACAGACTTCATGAAGCGCTAGATGAAGATTATAAACTGAAATTTCAATTTGAGGATGATCTTTACTTTGGATACGATTTACTAAGTTACTTTGACAGAATCTTATCTAAAAAAGGTACGGAACCTAGCTCAATAATCGACGTGAAACTTTATAGAGACCTAATTAACAGCATGTCTGATATGGAAAAAGATATTGCACAAAGTAATGTTAATTCTCATATTCAACAGCATATTCTGGTTGATTTAAAAACGGATGTTTTTGCGCAAAAATATCCATCTTCGCAAATAAATTTGCTTGATGCCATAAAATTACCAAAGCATAATTACATAGTCTACCTTATTCAGGTAACAAAACACAACAGTGCTCAAGAACCTTTCTCAGAAGAAAACAAAAAGAAACTATATATAGGTACTCTGAAAGATGAGAATTTAGGCATTATATCAAAGGAATCGTCAGTCAAGATTCCGGCGCTATTCAAGAGCTATAGGTTGAGCAGTACAAGGTTTGTGCCGAATAGGGTCCATAGCTTGCTTCGGGATATTGGATTGTCAGATAGTAACTATCATAGTAGCCACGTCACCGATTATAGGGGAGAAAACTATGAAAACGAGGAAGATGATGGCACAATAGCTATTCCTGCTTACATCAGGGAGAATAGGGAAAATGATGATTTCATAGCATGCACCGCGAAGGTATCGGTGGATGGAAGAAGCGCATCCCTAGTGTTTCCAAAAGAAAAACAAAATGTTTGACACATAGACAGATGACGAGTAGCTTTTTTTTAGTATTTGCATAATGATCACCAATAATAGTAGTAATGAAATGTAAGCGTAAATAGCGTATGCATCATCTCCCAAGACTTTTCTTTTGTATGGCGCACTATGAAGAAGTTTGGAACCCGCCTGTGGTGTACTGAGAAAAAAAAAAAATTTCAAGGGCCCGCAATCTCAAAATGGAGTCAATTGTGTCAAGTCTTTTTTTTTTTTTTCATCGTTATCTCACTTTTTATTGCTTATCTTAAGATAATTTAGCTGATATACTATATAGAATAGCCGAAGTGTCAGTTTACTCAGATTTTTGCTACTTTTGATTACTTTTTTTTTACATTTTCAAGGTAATTGACGTCGGTTAAGTAGAGATGGGGAAGAAGGATAGACAGCGCAAGAAACTGCGTGAGTTTGCTAAATTGAAAAACAGGCAGCGAAACTTGAGAAAGAGCGTGCAAACATTGAAGAATGAGGTTCAACGAGAGGCTAAAGTCCCAAGAACTTCGAATCAAATTGCTTTAGGAAACGACAAAATCGAAGAGATTAACGAAAATAGTCCATTATTATCAGCTCCTAGTAAACAAGAGGAGGTATCAATTCCGAAAGCGGTTGATATTGATACCATTGATGCACAGCCTCTTCACGAAGGCCCAAAAATTGATGACTCGCCCCAAGATGAGGTCAATAGCATTAAAGGAAAACCTGCGGACAAGGCTAATGAAGACGATCTTAAGCCGCCTTCACAACATGAAGCATGTGGAAATTCAGCTTTGCAAAGCTCTATTACAGATTTTAGTGATAGATCAGTATCACCATTGCAAAGTATTACCAGCTGCAATACTCCGATGAGTGAGCACGAGCTACCAGTATCTTCCTCAAATTCGTTTGAAAGAGCTGATGATATGCCTGTAGTGCAGGCAGATAACCAGACGTCAAGTAGTAAATCTTTGCACATTGTTGCACCATCTCCTGAAGTACCAGTCAGCGGAGATGAAATCACTTCATATGGATATGGCTCTATACCCCAGAGCATCGGGGATGTAGAGAACGGATTGAATCCTCCTTATGTCGAAAATACATCATCTGATGAACTTGTACATGATCTGACGAGAAGACGGATATTTTCATCCTGTATGTGTACTTATTTATTCTTTATTGCAATGGACAGTTCTATAATCCTAGTAATTGCGTCCAAAATTGCTTCGGAGTTTCATGAGTTATGGAGATTATCCTTAGTCATCTCAGCATACCTATTGAGTAATGCTATTGGGCAACTGGTATTTTTGAAGCTATCTTTAATATCCAGTGTAAAATTGTTGTTGTGTATTGCTCAATTCAGTTTTATCCTTGGTGGCTATTTATCTTGGAGTTCTGCCCATTTTTGGACGTTTATCTTTGCCCGTTGTGTCACAGGATTTGGGGGCGGTTCCTTAATAGCGCTCAAAAGTACTATTATGAATCGGTTTTCTCAAAAGAACGACAGTCGGTACTCATTGAGTGCCTCTATGATAACATTTGCTATGGGTGTGGTAATTGGGCCCTTTATGATGAACTTGTTTGATTCTTCTCATGGTAGCGGGTGGAGAAATGCCTTCTTAATACCAGTTCCTTTTTGCCTTGTGAATGCCTCGATTATGCTGGCAGATATGTATTCTGTTAAGAGCACTTTATATGGACGCCCAACGCCTACATTATGGAAAAGATTCAAGAATACTCTATTAAGTCCTGATTTATACGAAATATTGACACTTACGCTATTCCTACTTTGTTTCGTTCAAGTGACCTCATTGGATTTAACAGGGTTAAAGAATAATACGATGATTCAAGCGCTACTATTTTCTGTAATTATCGTTTGTGGCATTTTATTTTTCTTGATAGAGACAAGCGATACTTACATGAACTCTGTAATTTCAATGTCCTTACAAGGTGACAAGCGTTTAATATGGACAATGATAGGAATTTCATTTTGCTTTGCAGCATTAATGTGCATCATCCCATTCGGTACAACGTACTTCATCATTGTTTTAAATTTAAGCACTTTACAACTTGCAGAGAGATTGTCCCCATTCTTTTTCTCCATTGTACTGGGTTACTTTAGTGTTTCTTATTTTTGGAAGTCGAAAGGACAGAATTTTTTGCTAAAATTTGTTTTAAGCGGAGCCACCCTGTTACTATATGTGGCACTTATGGGGGTAAGTTTGAATTTACCAGTATGGAAGCAATATATATGTTTGTCTCTGCCATTTTTGGGCTCCTCTATGATATTGACCTTGCTGTCAAATCTTTATCATGAGTACCATGAACAAAGAAAGTCACCTATCAGTGGTTCTATCGTATATTGTTTCGGTGCCGTGGGGGGGACGGTTGGTATTTCCTTGGGTGGTTATGTCTTCCACAAAACATTAATAAAACTTATGCATGAGAAGGTGATGCCATTTAGCAAGCAAGGTTATCTTAAAAAGGACCTTTTGAAAATTATCAAGCACGCTACGGAATCTTCAGATTGGGTACACGAATCAGCCCCAAAGTTTGTTTTTCAAACTTTGATTGAGTGTTATTTACAAGCATGTCGAAACGTATTCAAACTCTCTACCCTTTTTTTTACGATTACTGTCGTAGCAATATTCATTTTCAACAGAATCCATTGTCGTAGTCAAAATTGTTTGTCACTATCTTGAACCGGTAGATGAAAATGTATACTTTAAATAATACAAATACTTTTTTTCTTTTTTCTTAAACCCGATAATACTTTTGTCGCTTAGATAAAGATGCAGGGAACTTCAATCATTGTGGTGACCGCACAAAGGCGGGATCTGAAAAATGATCGTATGGGGCGGGGGAAGAATAGAAGAGTGAACAAGGGGATATGGTATCCGTGCAAGAAATGAATGGCCAGAATAGCTTGATTTTTACTTGCTGAAAATGCAGCAAGCGGAAACCCCTCTATCAGTAGGCAACCAAAGAAAACATGGTTTTGTTTATGATAGTGTTTTCTCCGACTAAATGACACTTAATATATAAGCCAGTCATTTTTCTTTCATACTTTCCTCTTGCATGACGAAACAATTCTTTTTTTATTTCGTTTCCTTGTCTGTACTTTTTAGACACTTGACCATATCACAGATATTTACAGACTCTTTTAATTCTAAATAGGTAAAATGTTCTTCAGCCAAGTTTTGAGATCTTCCGCTCGTGCTGCCCCAATCAAGAGGTATACAGGCGGTAGAATAGGTGAATCGTGGGTAATTACGGAAGGTAGAAGGCTCATTCCAGAAATCTTTCAATGGAGTGCAGTATTGAGCGTTTGTTTAGGTTGGCCTGGTGCTGTATACTTCTTTAGTAAGGCAAGAAAAGCATGAGTTTGATAAGAAAAAAAAATTTGCTAAAAATGAGTGTAACACTACCAACATGGCGAGTTTAGTTTGATACTAGGCGCTATACATTATTATTTATATGCCCAGAGGTTACAACAGTGGCTACAATGCAAAAAATATACTGGCTTATATTTTTCATTTGAGATCTGGTTCCTCAAATATATATATATATTTATTTATTTTTTACACATACATACTGCCCTCCTGATTACTTTAAACATCTATATTACAAAAGAGAAGCATTCTTTTCCGTCCATTATACCGTTCTCGGGCGGATCCTTAGTTTCTTACGTTTTAGCTCTAACACTAATCAAAATTCTTATGAAGTGTTGGGACGGGCTTTTGGGCCCCAATTCTTTGTTGGATTTTCCTGATATCTCACAATTTTTAGCTTCCTTAGTTTTTCAATATTACCGCTTTGTTCATTTGGTGCGAACGACAGCTTTGAGTCATACTCTGATTTGACAGTGCCACTCAACCATCCTGGCATTGCCGATAAAATCTTATAGCCCGTAGTATTTGGATTCATTTTGCTTAAGTCTTTCTTCTCATCATCACATTTCTGCATCACATACCAGATTGCATCCCATGGAGCGTTAGTCTTTAGGGACGATGGTTGGGCATGTGTCAATGAACATTCAAAGCCTAGGGAACCTAGGCCTGCGACTACTTTTTTCAAGGGAGGTACTTGTAATTTTATTACCGATGCAATATGGTTAGGACTGAAATAGAATGGCGAATCGGATAATTCATTCTTAGCTAGAGATAGCATACCTTCAATTCTTTTACGTGTTCCATATGTATCATCCTGGTCACGATGCTCTTCTTTATTAATTCTCAACACCTCCTCGATGAACTCCTTGTTGTGTAGAGGTCCTGCATACATTGGACCAGCTAAATGGTATGTCCCCTCGCAGAACTTACATTTAGTATCAACCGGAGGCCCTTGCGCAACCGAGTATTTGGTGAATGTTTTGTTGTTCCTACCTTCGCGTTGAGAAATTCTGCCCAGAGGTTGATTGTGGTAAGAGCCGCAACGGGAACAATGGTAAGTAGTCATAGTACTTGACATAACGTTTTTGACTTCAATCGGGCTTGTTTTGACTTTGACAAAAACTCTGACGTAAAAGTCAATGCTCAACGACAAAAGCGGTTCCACAGTTTTCTTGTATTTCGCGGCAGTTTGCTTTAGTAAGTTCAATACTAGTCTCAGCGCACTTTCGTGAGTTGATTCATGAGAAACCATATTTGCACCACCATATAAGGCAAAACACTTTTCTGGGTATCCGTTACCGGCCAAAACGGATAAATCAGTGCAAGTTACCAGCATTAGACCACCCTCCTCAATACTCTGAATAGCCGCATCTACAAAAGGTGTAACGGTACCGTAAGGATCCAAGTCGATGACGTGAAACTTATTATTCGTCGCTTTGTTACGGTACATTAAGACATTAGCATCATCAAGGTTTGGCTTGACAATGTTTTCGACACTATTATATTCAACGTTTCGTTTTATAGATTCGACAGCCTCTGGAAGTAAATCGTTAGCAATAACTTCCCTCACATGGGGAATTTCATGAGCATACCTAATGGCTCTTAACCCAGTGGCTGACAATGCTTCCAAAATATTTATATAAGGTTCGTTTCGATTAGAATTACCAACGGCTTCTTTTGGTGACCCGTTTCCCATTTTTTGACGCTTGGAAGAATCATCGTTAGTTTCCGCGCACCTTTTCTTCTTACTTTTTTTATTATTTCTCTTTTGGCCACATTCCTCACCATATAGGTTGTCCCACGCCTTGATGCATGTAACACTTAGATCTCTATTAAATTGTTGGATGGGATTATAGAAAACAGTTTCCTTTTTAGGGAAAAGAATTTCTGCTTTTCCTTCCTTGACTATATTGAAATCCTCAATATTGATTCTTGGTGCACCATACGCGGTAAAATTCGCTTTAATTTTGGATATAGCAGCCTTCAACATTCCGTGTAAATTTGCCCGCTTGAGGGGTATCCTGAAGAAACCTTCCATATCTACATTGTAAGAGGAAAGGTATCAACTTATGACTGCTCAGGATCTGTAACTTTGCGATGAGCATTGAATGCGATGAAAAAAAAATAATGCTTTATCCCTTTGGACGAATAAAGAAAGGCTCAAATTGGAATAACGTTAAAAACCAGATTCGATCATCAGAGCTTAAAATTGTTATTCATAGCGGCACAATAGCAGAAGCCACAGAATATTACCTAGAGGTTTTAGGTGAAAGGAAGGATTTTTTTAATTATTTAATACTTTGAAATAGAAGTCAAGCCTTTCATTGCTTATTTATATCAGACCATATATTTTTACACACGATGCCACCAAAAGGTTGGAGAAAAGACGCCCAAGGGAATTACCCCACTACTTCGTATATTAAAGAACAAGAGAACATTACGATTCAGGACCTGTTATTTCCTAAAAGCACTATTGTGAATTTGGCACGCGAAGTGCCACAGCAAAGCGGCAAAAAGCTGCTGATAAATAAAGACGCATCACTAGCGTTACAGCGTGGTGCTACAGTATTTGTTAACCACTTGCTCCTGTTTGCAAGGGAAATTGCAAAGAGTCAAGATAAAAAAAGCTGCAGTGTAGATGATGTTCTGAGTGCTTTGGACCATATAGGACACTCGGCATTGAAGGGTCCGGTTAGAGATAAACTAGATGAATACCAAGCTGCTGTTGAACAGAGGAAGAAGGAAAAACTAGATAGTGGTGAAGTAGATGCTGATGGCGATATAGATATGGGTGAAGATAAGGAGAATGTGCCCGTGGAAAAGGTTAAAGAGCATGACGAAATAGAAGAACAAGGCGATGCATTACAGGACGTAGAAGAGTCCTCCGAAAAGAAACAGAAAACGGAGAGCCAAGATGTAGAAACTAGAGTTCAAAACCTTGAGCAAACGTAACCCCGCTATGGAAACTGTCTAGTAGTGCTTGCCACCACTCCCACAGGATCGTAGTATGTAACTTGCCTTTATTACCTACATACATAATAAGCTATACTCATCGTCGTTATTTGCAAGCCGGGGAACCCAACGCGGCGCCAATGCGGAAGGAAAGAAAGGGGACAAGAAGTTGATATTGGTGGAACGTTAACAAGAAATTATGGCGTTGAGGAAGTGTATTAGCGAGATACGATATCAAGCAGGTTTAGTTAGAGCCACTTTGTGATTTGAAATTTTTTGAGATTTACTTCGTTATTATAAGGACATACGGTAACCTAGGCTAGTTAACATAATTAGTTGTCACCCTTCGCCCCCCTACCCTATCGGTCTTTCATTTTCCAACTATTGATTAGTAAAATTCAAACATCTTTGCTCCGATTAGAGCAACTGAATATACTAGGGATTTTGGGCTATTACGCATTTTTTTTTTCAACTTCTTTTAAACAGGTACAGTTTATTACGATTACTTTTTGCTCACGTAGAATATGGATGATTATCACGTAAATACTGCCTTCTCAATGGGCAGAGGTAACCAGCAGGATGATGGCAATAGTGAAAGCAACAGCATGCATACACAACCAAGCACTATGGCGCCCGCTACGCTGAGAATGATGGGAAAAAGTCCACAGCAGCAGCAGCAGCAGAACACACCGCTAATGCCCCCGGCGGATATCAAATACGCCAATAATGGTAACTCACATCAAGCAGAGCAAAAGGAGAGACAAGTAGAACTTGAAGGTAAATCGAGAGAGAATGCACCAAAGCCAAATACTACCAGCCAGAGTCGAGTTTCGTCTTCTCAGGGCATGCCTAAGCAGTTTCATCGAAAATCGTTAGGAGATTGGGAGTTTGTTGAAACAGTTGGTGCAGGTTCTATGGGTAAAGTGAAGCTGGCAAAACATCGTTACACTAATGAGGTTTGTGCAGTAAAAATTGTAAACCGTGCTACAAAGGCTTTCCTACATAAAGAACAAATGCTGCCACCACCCAAAAATGAACAAGATGTTTTGGAGAGACAGAAGAAATTAGAGAAGGAAATATCTAGGGACAAAAGAACTATTCGAGAAGCGTCCTTGGGACAAATCTTATATCATCCACACATATGTAGACTTTTTGAGATGTGCACGTTGTCAAATCATTTCTATATGTTGTTTGAATATGTTTCAGGTGGTCAGCTGTTAGACTATATCATCCAACATGGGTCAATACGAGAACACCAAGCGAGAAAGTTTGCTAGGGGTATCGCGAGCGCCTTAATATATTTGCATGCTAACAACATCGTCCATAGAGATTTGAAGATAGAAAATATAATGATTTCAGATTCCAGTGAAATCAAGATAATTGATTTTGGACTTTCAAATATTTATGATTCTAGGAAGCAGCTTCATACATTCTGTGGCTCTCTGTATTTTGCCGCTCCCGAGCTGTTAAAAGCGAATCCTTATACAGGACCTGAAGTAGATGTCTGGTCATTTGGTGTAGTTTTATTTGTTTTGGTATGCGGTAAAGTGCCATTTGACGACGAAAATTCGAGCGTTTTACATGAAAAGATCAAGCAAGGTAAGGTTGAATATCCCCAACATTTATCTATCGAAGTAATATCACTGTTATCCAAAATGTTGGTAGTAGATCCGAAAAGAAGAGCCACACTTAAACAGGTTGTGGAGCACCACTGGATGGTAAGAGGGTTCAATGGTCCCCCTCCTTCTTACTTACCGAAAAGAGTTCCCCTAACTATCGAAATGCTTGATATAAATGTCTTAAAAGAAATGTACCGTTTAGAATTTATTGACGATGTAGAGGAAACAAGAAGTGTTTTGGTCAGTATAATCACAGATCCTACTTACGTTCTTCTCTCTAGACAATACTGGACTTTAGCGGCCAAAATGAACGCAGAATCCAGTGATAACGGAAACGCGCCAAACATAACAGAGAGTTTTGAAGACCCAACTCGGGCATATCATCCAATGATTTCCATATATTACTTGACTTCTGAGATGCTTGATAGGAAACATGCGAAAATTCGGAATCAACAACAGCGACAGAGCCACGAAAATATAGAAAAGCTTTCTGAAATACCGGAAAGTGTGAAGCAAAGGGACGTAGAGGTCAATACAACCGCTATGAAATCAGAGCCAGAAGCCACGTTGGCGACAAAAGATACCTCTGTGCCATTCACTCCAAAGAATAGCGATGGCACAGAGCCCCCCTTACATGTCTTAATTCCACCGAGGTTAGCAATGCCAGAACAAGCGCATACGTCACCAACGAGTAGAAAAAGTTCTGATAATCAACGCCGTGAAATGGAATATGCTCTCTCTCCAACTCCTCAGGGAAATGACTATCAACAATTTAGGGTACCTTCAACTACTGGCGATCCCTCAGAAAAGGCGAAGTTTGGGAATATATTTAGAAAATTATCACAGCGCCGTAAAAAGACCATTGAACAGACATCTGTTAATAGTAATAATAGTATCAATAAACCTGTGCAAAAGACGCATTCTCGCGCTGTTTCAGACTTTGTCCCTGGTTTTGCTAAACCGAGTTATGATTCAAATTATACCATGAATGAGCCTGTCAAGACAAACGATAGCAGAGGTGGCAATAAAGGTGACTTTCCAGCATTGCCTGCGGATGCAGAAAATATGGTAGAGAAGCAAAGGGAGAAGCAAATTGAAGAAGATATAATGAAATTGCATGATATTAATAAACAGAATAATGAAGTTGCAAAAGGAAGCGGGCGGGAAGCTTACGCTGCACAGAAGTTTGAAGGAAGCGACGACGACGAGAATCATCCCTTACCACCTCTCAATGTTGCAAAAGGTCGAAAACTACATCCAAGCGCAAGAGCTAAATCAGTTGGTCATGCTCGTCGTGAATCACTCAAATATATGAGACCCCCAATGCCTTCATCTGCCTATCCTCAGCAAGAGCTTATAGATACTGGGTTCTTAGAATCAAGTGACGATAACAAATCCGATAGTTTGGGAAATGTTACTTCACAGACGAATGATAGCGTCAGCGTGCATTCTGTGAACGCACACATAAACTCGCCATCTGTGGAGAAGGAATTAACAGATGAAGAGATATTGCAGGAAGCTTCTAGAGCTCCAGCCGGTTCTATGCCATCCATCGATTTCCCCCGTTCTTTATTTTTGAAGGGTTTCTTTTCTGTTCAGACAACTTCATCGAAGCCTTTGCCAATTGTTAGATACAAGATTATGTTTGTTCTGAGGAAAATGAATATAGAGTTCAAGGAGGTTAAGGGTGGTTTTGTTTGTATGCAAAGGTTCTCTTCCAATAATGTGGCAGCGAAGAGAGAAGGGACTCCAAGATCGATCATGCCACTTTCGCACCACGAATCCATTAGACGTCAAGGCTCTAATAAATACTCACCTTCTTCTCCTTTGACAACTAATTCCATTCACCAGAGAAAAACATCTATTACCGAAACCTATGGAGATGATAAGCATTCGGGAACATCTTTGGAGAACATCCACCAACAAGGTGACGGTAGCGAAGGCATGACTACAACAGAAAAAGAGCCCATCAAATTCGAAATTCATATCGTCAAGGTTCGTATTGTTGGTTTAGCCGGTGTGCATTTTAAGAAAATTTCTGGGAACACTTGGTTGTATAAAGAGCTGGCTTCTAGTATATTAAAAGAACTAAAGTTGTAAGTAACACGTTCCCTGAGAAACCACAGCTTACATTTTTGATATTCGAAAACAAGAATATCCGTTCGATAGAAATTTATATATATATATAGATTCTTTTTATTCTCTTTTGGAAAGAAGAAATAGAATGGACCTAAGCAGACACTCAGCAGTTAATATTTTCGTCCCTTAATTGGTATTATTTATAAATAAATGGCACGTACTTTATGTGTAAAGCAGTTCATCATCGATTGATGGAGAGAATTTGTATACGTAGAGCGATCATTGCACCGTTTACCAGGACAGGATTCATATGGATGTAATAGGACTATTACTTCACTGAATCAATACAACTCGTAACGGTCATATAACTGCGAGTTTGTACGCAGTTATTCTGTTTGTGAAGACAGATTATACTTCGCCGTTGAAAGATTTCTTTACTTCACCATCATTGCCTCCGGATTCTCTTAACTTCTAAATAAAATGAAGATACTGGTAATTCTTGTCCGCAAAAATCTACGCTACACTCTGGAAAGAAACGAGATTTTCTACCGTCTGGTTTATAATGAATATATTTACATGACCAGCTTTGCAATCATATGATATTTTCGCCCATGTATACGAAATTAACTAAAAATACATCCAACGGGAGGCCATTTTCATCACTAATAGCTTGTATGAGCTCAGGAATCATCCAGTATGTGCTGTAGTGCTTCATTTGCGCTTCTAATGGACTTGATATCGTTCATTACACAAGTTAAAAGAATATGCTTGGGAATTCTTTTCCCGTTTTCCTTCGGTGGGGTCCTTACTGATTTAATGAGCCTTTCAAAGGCTTCTTTGGTGTTTATTCTTCGTATCTTCTCCATTTGAACGTGTTTCCATTTCCGTACCTTCACAGGGTCGTCCTCGATATTGGCTGGAATATCAGAGTCTGGGATTCGTATCTCAGGTACTGAAAACGGTGGCGGGTTGTAGTGGTCATTGCCGATAGGCTGATGAGGTCCTTCCCTCGTGGTGAACTCAGTTGGCACATCTGCTGTGTTTGTGGGTAACTCCCCTGTGTTACTGTGTGGATGTGTTTCAGGATATCTTTGATTTAATTCGGTATACCTATGCTGCTTTTTTGGTGATCTTATATGTAGATGTGATTCGGAGTTCATGGAAGCGTTGGAAGACATCATATCCTGTGATATTAGATTGTCTAAAAACTGTTCAATGGCATTCGATTCATTCGTGCTCAACAACCCCGAACTGGAAGGAGACAACTTGAGACCAAGCGCTTGATCAAAACCCATGCTTGGTTGATGAGGGTTGTGATTTAGATAGTGTGCATGAGTATGCAAAGGAGCATGATGAGTTTGGTTATCGGCAGGTATAGTTTCTACGTGAGAGGGTTGCACGGTTGCTACGTTAGGAATTATGCCGAGCTCGTGTGTTAACAGAGGAGGGGAAGTTGCACTAAACGTGTTTTCATGTATGTGCGCAGACATTTGGTCGTCGAAGTTACTGCTGAGCATTTGGTAAGCAGTTTCAAAGTCTATATCGTTATCCAGATCTAGGATACCCAGTAATTCGTTCCCAGTTGCTTGTTGCATTTTCTCCTTTGCTGTTCCATGTATTTATTTATTGCACGTCAACGAGATGGAACCGAACCAATTTCGAATTGCTTATGACGCCAAATACTGATTACAATAAGATATGATGAGATGAGCCTTTAATCACTGAAAAAAATTCACATGTGTGTTGTACTTGGACAGGTGTCAACGCCCTGCCGATGACGGAGGGAGATAGAAAACCGGCGAATTTTTTACCTCCTGCTGAAAAAAGGTTAGGTTGGTTCCATCTGCCGCACTATGGAGGGTGATTCAACGGAAAAGGCGCAGGAAGTGCAGTAGTGACCGGCAAGCAGCATGTTGAAAGACATTGTTGGGAAATCCTGTTTGAGTCCTGGTGTGTCTTCATTCTCCTACCATTTGTAGCTGGCGTAGATTTGGTTTGAGTGTGGTTGGTTAATTCATATTAAGCGTTGAGATTATAATAATAGAAATAATGGAAGAGGCACTCGATCCATATTATCAAGGATTCAAAGTAACTCAGATCTGCAGTAAAGGAGAGATGCGACTGAGAACAAATTCCTTTGCAATGGCATCGGCAATGGCACAATATGGAACTTTTTCTTGTACTGTTGAAAAACAGCACGCTGCAGTTGCATCAGGGTTGTTTTAAGTTGTTGTAGTAATCTCGCGACCTGAGACATCCTTGAAGCGGTGCCTGCGAAGTCTTAGTGAAGAGTTTAAGATTAGAAGTATATAGCATCGAAGGGATGGCCCAACTGAAGCAGGTTCCTCTGCTTGTTTCTCAGCTTATATAAAGGATGGATTGCGTATGTATACATGTGCATTTGTGCGTACGTCATTTTTCGATAGAGTCAGCTTAAGTACATGCGTATAGGTATGGAAGAGCTTAGAAGGGCGCTGGCGCTGCTAAATGGTCAAGGATATGAGTTTATGGTGTTCATAAAGGAAAAAGACCATTTAATAAGTGAGTCAATTCCAAAAAACTTGTTCTCAGAGAGTTTTATATCATCTTCAATTGAAAAAAACCCTCCACTCACGTTCGATCCATTGGTAAATAGGAAAAGAATAACTGTTTATGAAGAAAATATCCAACCAGCGATCATGCTACCCTTAGATCAACCCCTACTAATACAGAATTATCTGTATACGGCTTTTAAATTATTAAGACAGGTCCCATGCAAGGCGATTGCTAAGTTGTGGATAAAAATTATTGAGCCAAGGAAGAAAACCAGGTTTCCATACATTAAAGGCAATGCTGGAAGGCCGGAATGGTGGCCAAAAGATGTAGAACATAAAGAGCCGGACCACCTCCAGAAAGCGGATCGACTGAAATTGATGTGCACGATAATTATGAATGTTCTACCGCAATCTCCCTTCAGCCTTGAGATTTTGGACGAGCTTACAGGAGTGACCGCCGCAATGACCATTTTTAAGAAAGAAACTGTGAAGAAAGTAATCATGAAAAATGTTTTCGAAATTGCGAAATGCTTGTGCAACAAAGATTTCAAGCAGAAGACCATATCACTTGATGATTTAAATGACCTAGCCCAAAAACAGAAAAAATCATACCATAGTCGTCGATTTGATGTAAATAAAATGGTTAAGGTAGAAAAAGATTTGTTACAACAGTCAAGTGGAAGCGATTCTTCACCCTCGATGATCCTTCCTTCAAAAGAAAGTGACACAGAGTATTTCCCCAGGGAATATCCGAAAGACCCTGTATCGGAGGATTATTCGAATAGCATATCTCGATTAGAAAATTTAGTGGAATTTGATCCGTTATTCCTCACTAAATTGGATGAATTAACTAGTAGCGATGATTGTAAAGATTTTATTTGAGAAAAATTTCAAAGCAAAGAAAAGAGGTGTGAGGAGCGCAAAAGCAAAAAGGGGGATAGCATACATTAACACATTTTTTGGCTCTTTGCTACTTGATTTGGTTGCTATCAAGGCGATTTAGTTTCGTCTGATAAGAAGGACACTATAGATTGGTTGAATGATTCTGGGTTATCTAAAAAAAGATTGTGACCGGAAGAAGGTATTTCTAAATAACTTGCTCCTTCTAGACAGTTCTTTAAATTGTTCAACTCTTTGACCATGAACATACCGGCTTTTTTATTCATCCAATCATATTGCCCATATACTATCAATAATTTCTTAACATTTAAATATTGCAGAGAATCCATCAAGGGGTCCTTTGCTAGGATACATCTTGAAAATAACGCTTTGAAAATATCTGTCGTAACCTCCGGTATACCTCCCTTACCGTAAAACAGTTCAAATATGTACTCTTTGTATGCCAACGATGGGACTCGGCTATATGCCGCCATTATGTAATTCCAACATAACTTAGCTCCTAATGGTCCCATCATTCTCAAAATGTGAAATTGTTGTTCAAATAAGTATTTTGGAATCATATTTCTTTTGGAGTAAAACTTGGAATTTGGATTTTTAAAATCGATAGTATAAAGAGTGTTGGAGTGGAAATTATTATTTACAGACCAGATATTCCTTTCCACTCCTAGTGGGGATACCAAGCAAAGTTTGTTTACCGAGTTTGGATATTTAACAGCATATTTAAAAGATAAATATCCGCCAAAAGAATGCCCCACAACATTCATTTTGCCCAATTTGTTATCAATGCGCCATTGCTCGATTCTGTCGAGATAGAAATCTTCGTACATTTGAATCACAAATTTATTGTGATTTGCATTTATTGTATATGGAACCTTAAATTTATTTTCTCCAATAAATTTGATATCTAACGGCAGAGGTGTTGTTGTATTGATCTCTAAAGACGGTACTGAAGACAATCCGCTCGCTGGCATGTCAATTGAGTATAAATTTCGGATGTGCTTGGACAGACCTGGATAATTTCTGAAAAAAGACATTGAAGATGCGGCATAGCCATGTATCAGCAATGTTGGTGTTCGAACAGTACTTGTGTTTTCATTTTGGAAATGCCATTGATTTATTTCGTTGAATAACTTATCATTCTTTTTAATACCTTCAACGTGTACCTCTTCCATAATACGTCTCTGTAATTCCTCCAGCCGCATATAAGTTTTGTGTGGGTTATTCAAATGGCTTGACCATAGCTTGAATCCAGATTTTTTGACAGCATTTTCCTCCTTGGGTCTAAGAATCCTTTCCAAAATTTTTCTCTGGAGACTCTTTTCACGACGTTTAACTTCCAGTAGGCTTCTATTACTGTGGAACGCTCTCTTCCACATGTAACATTTATATACATTCATTATCTGCCTCCTTAAACTTTCAGGGTCCATCAAGTACCTCTTTATTAAAAGCATTTTTCATTCGCTCATCCTTAAACTGGAAAGGCATAAGGAAACTGTCAGAATATATAAATAGAGGTGTAAAACATGTGAAGCTCTGTGGAGTTCTAAGCTGGAATCGAAACAGTTGTCTCAATTTTAGTAATGTCCAAGGGCTTTCCAGGAGGTCAGTATATTCAAAGCCAAAATAATTAATGTTTTGGTCTGAATTTTTATTTTTCAAAAATGAGGTGAAAACCTCCAACGAAACTTTTTAATTAAAACCATCCGATACAGAATTTTAAATCATCTAAAGCATTTATTCGGCATTTTATCCTTGAATAACGTACTATGCAACTCATATAAATACTACAATATACTTTCTCTTTAGGAAATTCGTAGCTATCAACAAAGGTAGTGTCATTGTATATATACTTCCGCCTTCCTAAAAAAAACTTCATTATGCCTCCAAAGAAGATATCTTTGTCTCCTAACATGAAAAGAACAAACAATGTCATGGAATCTACTATTTGTGCTGCTAATAGGATTCGTAGTTTTGATATTACTTTCGCCCGTCTTCAAGTCAACATGGCCATTTTCGACTTTCTATCGTAATGTGTTTCAGCCCTTCCTAGTGGATGACCAAAAATATCGTTGGAAGTTGCATTTAGTACCTCTTTTCTACACCTCTATTTACCTGTACCTAGTATATACATACCACATGAGAGTGGAGTCTACGATTAAGAATGAGCTATTCCTTTTAGAACGAATACTGATCGTGCCTATAATTATACTACCGCCGGTAGCATTAGGAATTCTAGCCATGGTAAGCAGAGCTGAGGATTCAAAGGATCATAAATCAGGCTCGACAGAGGAATATCCATATGATTACCTATTGTATTATCCTGCCATAAAGTGTTCGACATGCCGGATCGTCAAGCCTGCTAGATCCAAACATTGTAGCATTTGCAACCGATGCGTTCTCGTCGCCGACCATCATTGCATCTGGATAAATAACTGCATCGGAAAGGGAAACTACCTTCAATTCTACCTTTTCCTAATTTCCAACATATTCTCGATGTGCTACGCCTTTCTAAGGCTGTGGTACATTTCTTTAAATAGCACAAGTACGCTCCCTAGAGCTGTTCTGACTCTTACCATATTATGTGGATGCTTCACTATCATCTGCGCTATTTTCACGTATCTTCAATTGGCCATTGTAAAGGAGGGAATGACTACAAATGAGCAAGATAAATGGTATACCATTCAAGAGTATATGAGAGAAGGAAAACTGGTGAGATCATTGGATGATGATTGCCCATCTTGGTTTTTCAAATGCACAGAACAAAAAGATGACGCTGCTGAACCACTCCAAGATCAACATGTTACGTTTTATAGCACGAATGCCTACGACCATAAGCACTACAACCTTACACACTACATCACGATTAAAGACGCGTCCGAAATTCCCAATATATATGACAAAGGTACCTTCCTGGCCAATCTCACAGATTTAATATAGTAAATTGTCATGCATATGACTCATCCCGAACATGAAATTTTTTTTCACTCGGTTTTTTCTCACCGCCATAGATTCTAACCGCAAATGTCGAACAAATTCATTATACAAGCGGTTTATTAATATAGAAGGTAGGACGCCGACTCGTAACCATTAGTAACAGATCACAGCTATACTCGGTCGTTCAAGTTTATATAATCTCCTAGTTGAGAAATCCCTACGTAAGATAATTGTATATTACGATGGTGCAGTTAGCCAAAGTCCCAATTCTAGGAAATGATATTATCCACGTTGGGTATAACATTCATGACCATTTGGTTGAAACCATAATTAAACATTGTCCTTCTTCGACATACGTTATTTGCAATGATACGAACTTGAGTAAAGTTCCATACTACCAGCAATTAGTCCTGGAATTCAAGGCTTCTTTGCCAGAAGGCTCTCGTTTACTTACTTATGTTGTTAAACCAGGTGAGACAAGTAAAAGTAGAGAAACCAAAGCGCAGCTAGAAGATTATCTTTTAGTGGAAGGATGTACTCGTGATACGGTTATGGTAGCGATCGGTGGTGGTGTTATTGGTGACATGATTGGGTTCGTTGCATCTACATTTATGAGAGGTGTTCGTGTTGTCCAAGTACCAACATCCTTATTGGCAATGGTCGATTCCTCCATTGGTGGTAAAACTGCTATTGACACTCCTCTAGGTAAAAACTTTATTGGTGCATTTTGGCAACCAAAATTTGTCCTTGTAGATATTAAATGGCTAGAAACGTTAGCCAAGAGAGAGTTTATCAATGGGATGGCAGAAGTTATCAAGACTGCTTGTATTTGGAACGCTGACGAATTTACTAGATTAGAATCAAACGCTTCGTTGTTCTTAAATGTTGTTAATGGGGCAAAAAATGTCAAGGTTACCAATCAATTGACAAACGAGATTGACGAGATATCGAATACAGATATTGAAGCTATGTTGGATCATACATATAAGTTAGTTCTTGAGAGTATTAAGGTCAAAGCGGAAGTTGTCTCTTCGGATGAACGTGAATCCAGTCTAAGAAACCTTTTGAACTTCGGACATTCTATTGGTCATGCTTATGAAGCTATACTAACCCCACAAGCATTACATGGTGAATGTGTGTCCATTGGTATGGTTAAAGAGGCGGAATTATCCCGTTATTTCGGTATTCTCTCCCCTACCCAAGTTGCACGTCTATCCAAGATTTTGGTTGCCTACGGGTTGCCTGTTTCGCCTGATGAGAAATGGTTTAAAGAGCTAACCTTACATAAGAAAACACCATTGGATATCTTATTGAAGAAAATGAGTATTGACAAGAAAAACGAGGGTTCCAAAAAGAAGGTGGTCATTTTAGAAAGTATTGGTAAGTGCTATGGTGACTCCGCTCAATTTGTTAGCGATGAAGACCTGAGATTTATTCTAACAGATGAAACCCTCGTTTACCCCTTCAAGGACATCCCTGCTGATCAACAGAAAGTTGTTATCCCCCCTGGTTCTAAGTCCATCTCCAATCGTGCTTTAATTCTTGCTGCCCTCGGTGAAGGTCAATGTAAAATCAAGAACTTATTACATTCTGATGATACTAAACATATGTTAACCGCTGTTCATGAATTGAAAGGTGCTACGATATCATGGGAAGATAATGGTGAGACGGTAGTGGTGGAAGGACATGGTGGTTCCACATTGTCAGCTTGTGCTGACCCCTTATATCTAGGTAATGCAGGTACTGCATCTAGATTTTTGACTTCCTTGGCTGCCTTGGTCAATTCTACTTCAAGCCAAAAGTATATCGTTTTAACTGGTAACGCAAGAATGCAACAAAGACCAATTGCTCCTTTGGTCGATTCTTTGCGTGCTAATGGTACTAAAATTGAGTACTTGAATAATGAAGGTTCCCTGCCAATCAAAGTTTATACTGATTCGGTATTCAAAGGTGGTAGAATTGAATTAGCTGCTACAGTTTCTTCTCAGTACGTATCCTCTATCTTGATGTGTGCCCCATACGCTGAAGAACCTGTAACTTTGGCTCTTGTTGGTGGTAAGCCAATCTCTAAATTGTACGTCGATATGACAATAAAAATGATGGAAAAATTCGGTATCAATGTTGAAACTTCTACTACAGAACCTTACACTTATTATATTCCAAAGGGACATTATATTAACCCATCAGAATACGTCATTGAAAGTGATGCCTCAAGTGCTACATACCCATTGGCCTTCGCCGCAATGACTGGTACTACCGTAACGGTTCCAAACATTGGTTTTGAGTCGTTACAAGGTGATGCCAGATTTGCAAGAGATGTCTTGAAACCTATGGGTTGTAAAATAACTCAAACGGCAACTTCAACTACTGTTTCGGGTCCTCCTGTAGGTACTTTAAAGCCATTAAAACATGTTGATATGGAGCCAATGACTGATGCGTTCTTAACTGCATGTGTTGTTGCCGCTATTTCGCACGACAGTGATCCAAATTCTGCAAATACAACCACCATTGAAGGTATTGCAAACCAGCGTGTCAAAGAGTGTAACAGAATTTTGGCCATGGCTACAGAGCTCGCCAAATTTGGCGTCAAAACTACAGAATTACCAGATGGTATTCAAGTCCATGGTTTAAACTCGATAAAAGATTTGAAGGTTCCTTCCGACTCTTCTGGACCTGTCGGTGTATGCACATATGATGATCATCGTGTGGCCATGAGTTTCTCGCTTCTTGCAGGAATGGTAAATTCTCAAAATGAACGTGACGAAGTTGCTAATCCTGTAAGAATACTTGAAAGACATTGTACTGGTAAAACCTGGCCTGGCTGGTGGGATGTGTTACATTCCGAACTAGGTGCCAAATTAGATGGTGCAGAACCTTTAGAGTGCACATCCAAAAAGAACTCAAAGAAAAGCGTTGTCATTATTGGCATGAGAGCAGCTGGCAAAACTACTATAAGTAAATGGTGCGCATCCGCTCTGGGTTACAAATTAGTTGACCTAGACGAGCTGTTTGAGCAACAGCATAACAATCAAAGTGTTAAACAATTTGTTGTGGAGAACGGTTGGGAGAAGTTCCGTGAGGAAGAAACAAGAATTTTCAAGGAAGTTATTCAAAATTACGGCGATGATGGATATGTTTTCTCAACAGGTGGCGGTATTGTTGAAAGCGCTGAGTCTAGAAAAGCCTTAAAAGATTTTGCCTCATCAGGTGGATACGTTTTACACTTACATAGGGATATTGAGGAGACAATTGTCTTTTTACAAAGTGATCCTTCAAGACCTGCCTATGTGGAAGAAATTCGTGAAGTTTGGAACAGAAGGGAGGGGTGGTATAAAGAATGCTCAAATTTCTCTTTCTTTGCTCCTCATTGCTCCGCAGAAGCTGAGTTCCAAGCTCTAAGAAGATCGTTTAGTAAGTACATTGCAACCATTACAGGTGTCAGAGAAATAGAAATTCCAAGCGGAAGATCTGCCTTTGTGTGTTTAACCTTTGATGACTTAACTGAACAAACTGAGAATTTGACTCCAATCTGTTATGGTTGTGAGGCTGTAGAGGTCAGAGTAGACCATTTGGCTAATTACTCTGCTGATTTCGTGAGTAAACAGTTATCTATATTGCGTAAAGCCACTGACAGTATTCCTATCATTTTTACTGTGCGAACCATGAAGCAAGGTGGCAACTTTCCTGATGAAGAGTTCAAAACCTTGAGAGAGCTATACGATATTGCCTTGAAGAATGGTGTTGAATTCCTTGACTTAGAACTAACTTTACCTACTGATATCCAATATGAGGTTATTAACAAAAGGGGCAACACCAAGATCATTGGTTCCCATCATGACTTCCAAGGATTATACTCCTGGGACGACGCTGAATGGGAAAACAGATTCAATCAAGCGTTAACTCTTGATGTGGATGTTGTAAAATTTGTGGGTACGGCTGTTAATTTCGAAGATAATTTGAGACTGGAACACTTTAGGGATACACACAAGAATAAGCCTTTAATTGCAGTTAATATGACTTCTAAAGGTAGCATTTCTCGTGTTTTGAATAATGTTTTAACACCTGTGACATCAGATTTATTGCCTAACTCCGCTGCCCCTGGCCAATTGACAGTAGCACAAATTAACAAGATGTATACATCTATGGGAGGTATCGAGCCTAAGGAACTGTTTGTTGTTGGAAAGCCAATTGGCCACTCTAGATCGCCAATTTTACATAACACTGGCTATGAAATTTTAGGTTTACCTCACAAGTTCGATAAATTTGAAACTGAATCCGCACAATTGGTGAAAGAAAAACTTTTGGACGGAAACAAGAACTTTGGCGGTGCTGCAGTCACAATTCCTCTGAAATTAGATATAATGCAGTACATGGATGAATTGACTGATGCTGCTAAAGTTATTGGTGCTGTAAACACAGTTATACCATTGGGTAACAAGAAGTTTAAGGGTGATAATACCGACTGGTTAGGTATCCGTAATGCCTTAATTAACAATGGCGTTCCCGAATATGTTGGTCATACCGCTGGTTTGGTTATCGGTGCAGGTGGCACTTCTAGAGCCGCCCTTTACGCCTTGCACAGTTTAGGTTGCAAAAAGATCTTCATAATCAACAGGACAACTTCGAAATTGAAGCCATTAATAGAGTCACTTCCATCTGAATTCAACATTATTGGAATAGAGTCCACTAAATCTATAGAAGAGATTAAGGAACACGTTGGCGTTGCTGTCAGCTGTGTACCAGCCGACAAACCATTAGATGACGAACTTTTAAGTAAGCTGGAGAGATTCCTTGTGAAAGGTGCCCATGCTGCTTTTGTACCAACCTTATTGGAAGCCGCATACAAACCAAGCGTTACTCCCGTTATGACAATTTCACAAGACAAATATCAATGGCACGTTGTCCCTGGATCACAAATGTTAGTACACCAAGGTGTAGCTCAGTTTGAAAAGTGGACAGGATTCAAGGGCCCTTTCAAGGCCATTTTTGATGCCGTTACGAAAGAGTAGACAATAATATATCTATCCTTTTTTATATTTTACAATGCTTCTATGATATCTTTACTAAGTATGAGTTGCCAAATAGTCAGTGTGACTGCTTACATACGTTGAATTTCTGTATATTTTTACTAAGTTGCAACAGTTAGATAATTACAAGTTACCCTTACATTCTGTGGGATGTAGTCGAAGAACATCTCAGAGTAGGTCATCAAAAGATGCAAATCAGCTGAGCACCCCACTTTCAAAAACATTGTAAGATATTTGAGGGAAATCGCCTCTGGCCCGTTTATTCACTGAAGAATTAATTATGTGCAGTAGTATAAATGAAGGTCCGTATAATTCGCCCACTTTTGGAAAATCATTATCGTTGAAAGTAGATGGTGGGTTCAATGCCGTATCTATCAATCCCTCTGGTAGGGATATTGTTTTGGCCAGTCGGCAAGGTCTTTATATTATCGACCTGGATGATCCGTTTACACCTCCAAGGTGGTTGCATCATATTACGCCCTGGCAAGTTGCTGATGTACAATGGTCGCCACATCCCGCAAAACCATATTGGATAGTCTCGACATCGAATCAAAAGGCAATCATATGGAACTTAGCAAAATCTTCATCAAATGCCATTGAGTTTGTACTTCATGGGCACTCAAGAGCAATTACAGATATAAACTTCAATCCGCAACATCCGGATGTTTTAGCTACCTGTTCAGTCGATACGTATGTACATGCTTGGGATATGAGAAGTCCACATAGACCATTTTATTCGACAAGTTCATGGAGATCTGCTGCTTCTCAAGTGAAGTGGAATTACAAGGATCCTAACGTCTTGGCATCTTCACATGGAAATGATATATTTGTGTGGGATTTGAGAAAAGGCTCCACTCCCCTCTGTTCTTTGAAAGGCCATGTAAGCTCCGTAAATAGCATAGATTTTAACCGGTTCAAATATTCTGAAATTATGTCGAGTTCGAACGATGGGACGGTGAAGTTTTGGGATTATTCAAAAAGTACGACAGAATCAAAGAGAACTGTAACAACAAATTTTCCAATCTGGAGAGGACGTTACCTTCCTTTTGGAGAAGGTTATTGTATTATGCCAATGGTTGGAGGCAATAACGCAGTTTATCTGATTAATCTATGCGACGATGATGACAGTGAACAAAATAAGAAGACGAAACTCCAGCCAATATATGCATTTAAAGGGCATAGTGACCGAGTAATTGACTTTCTTTGGAGATCAAGACATACGTGCGATGGGGATTACGACGATCGTGAATTTCAATTGGTTACTTGGTCCAAAGACTGCGATTTAAAACTATGGCCAATTTCTGATAGTATTTATGGGAAAGTTAACTTTGACAGAGGCAAGAGACTTGAGGAGAAACTACCAGATTATGATTATTGCTCATACAATAAGGAACCTGAAAATAGGGAAAATGTTCAAAAGAATGAGTTTAGGCGTTTACGAGAAAACTTTGTGACAACTTCTGGATTGAAGAAAAACAAGACAAACCACATAACATGGCTCTCAGGAATTAGAATGAATAGCGCAACTTCACAAGAGGATTTATTCAATGAGACAAAAATCCAAAATTTAGGAGAGGAAGTAAGCGCCATTGGTCACAAGTTCCCAAAAGTCGTTTTTGAAAAGATATCCGTGTCCACAAGGGAATTGTGCCTGACGCTTAATGGCCCCTGGTCAGAGGAAAATCCTGATGATTATATATTCTTACGAATAAGTATTAATTTCCCTCTCAACTATCCAAACAAAGGGGACCCCCCCAAATTCACAATTGAAGAGAATTCAAATTTAACCATGAGTAAGAGACAAGAAATACTTTCCAATTTAGCAACAATTGGTCAAAAGTATACTGACTCAAATCTTTACTGCCTGGAGCCATGTATACGATTTGTTTTAGGTGAGAAGGTTAGCCTGGAGGACATCGAAGAAGGGCAAGAACCCTTATTAAATTTTGATATTGCAGATCACATAGATTTTGAAGAATTATCGTCACTGGATAGTTCATATTCCGATTCTCAAAACCCGGAAAACCTTTCTTCGCAATCAGATATAGAGTCATACAAGGAAGCACTGGTATTCCCAGATACTTCGAATCAAGGTTTGGATTTTGGAAGAAATTTAGCTCTTGATACGACACCTGTTCCAAATGGGTGTGGATCTTGTTGGACTGCAACAGGTGAACTCTTCTGCTTCTTTGCAAATGAGAAAAAACCCGAGAAAAAGCAAAATGCAATAATTAAACTCTCTCAAAAAGAAGCAGGGGTAGAGAAGCATCCTTTTAAAATTGAGCCTCAAGTTTTATATGATAAGGAAGTTGACAGCAGTGTAATCACCGCTGCTGATGAATTGAAAGCTCGCCCTAAGCGGTACGTGGACACCTTGGGGCTGGGAGGCGGTACTAATGGGGATTCAAGAACATACTTTGACGACGAGACATCTTCCGACGATTCATTTGATAGTGTCGCGGACGATTGGGACGATATATTGAGAAATGATATAATAGTGAGAACAAAAATTCCAATACTAAGAGGTAATTTTAAAGCTTTCAGCTCAGTACATTCGGAATCCGGGAAAACAGTAGAATCTACCAAAAAAAATAAGAATTTAGTGATTTCCAAAAATTTCAGCAGTTTATTAAGCGACCGCAAAGAACTAGCATTAGAATACTTATTTATGGATGCCACACCGGAAGGATTTGCTAGAAATAACGCTTTGGTGGCAGAAAAGTTTGACCTTGATGAAATTAGTCATTGTTGGCAAATATTATCTGATATGTTGATAGACCAAAGTGATTACGATCCTTATACTACTATATGGAATAACCATCCCATGGGGATAAAGTGGTTCATAAAGGAAGCGATTGTCTACTTTGAGAGGCAACAAAATTTACAGATGCTGGCCATGTTATGCTGTGTCATATTAAGCGCCAGGAGAAAAAAGATTCCAGCCAGATATTATGGGCAAGAATTAGAGAATATGGAAGGAACCATTGTGTTTAATGACAACGAAAGTCAAAACACATCATTTTGGAAAGGATCTGATGCTTTTTCCACCAGGTCTAGGAGTAGCACTGTTACACCAAATTTTTATGGTAATCATTTGAGAGGAAAAAACATTCATGGAGGAGACAACTCCTCAATAAGGTCCGACGACCACCACGCTAGGTTAAGGACGCACAACACTCTTAATGGTAGTAGTAAATTTACGGAGCCGGCCCAAAAGCAGGGCAGCCGTGCCATTTCATCCAGCCCTTTTCATAGTAGAATGCCTGACATCAAAGTCGAGCTTTTACATGACGATATTATAGAAGCTTATGAACAAGAAGACCTCTTACATTTAGAGGTATCAGACATACCAAAGTTCCAAACTTATATTTATCAATATTCAAAGTTACTTTTTAGATGGGGACTGCCTTTAGAAAGGGTCAAAATTCTAAAAGTTAGTACTGATTTCAGAAGTTCTTATAGTTCCCAAGGCATCCCCCCTAACAATAACAAGAAAAGTCCTTACAATGGTGTACTTACGCACTGGATCGAGAACAACGAGTTTGGAGAAGAAAAATTCCTAGCCCGAAATTGTAATTACTGTGATTTAAGAGTGACAAGAAGTAGCTTCATATGTGGAAATTGTCAACATGTTTTACACTCTTCGTGCGCGAGGATATGGTGGGAGATTGGTGATGAGTGCCCATCTGGATGTGGGTGCAATTGTCCGGAAATGTTCGATGCCTAAAAGCTTAACTATCACGTACATTTTCTGCATATTTCAAAGAACCTTGGATGTATATGAAAAAAAGTTCACAGGATATATGGCTTAATAAGTAGTTTATTTACGATTTTTTAATCCAGTAGAGGCATGATAGAAGACGACAACGGAATCATTGAGCGTTGGAGGCATTTTTACAATGGCTCAGTAATCACGAATAAAAGTAGGTGGAAGTTGAAATCTATTATTACATATTAAAAACTTCAGAAATACTTGAGGCTATATATTGTTGTACACTTAACCAATCGTATAACGGAGCATTGGAACAAGAAAGCTGAGTAGAAAACAGGTTACGAAAGTTGTTTGTTGGCTCATTTGTTCAAAGTCATTAACGAAGCGATAAAAGTAATAATTAATCTTGCACGAACTTCGTTGATATCTTCTGGCACCAACCAAATCAAAGCACCCAACTTTCTAGCAATAGAAATAGCCAATCTTGCGTTTGCGTACCTTTCTTCCTCGGTGTTACCAGGGGTGACTAGATCATAATCAACATAGCCCGGCGCGATACCATTCAGAACATCCAATAAGAAGTGGGCGTTTGATAAAGCTTGGTCCTTAAATGATCTAATGGTAGAGTTTTTACCACCTTTAGTTACCTGGTCTTGGGCCCACTTTAATATTTGAGAATCACTCATGTCTCTACCACTTGAGGATAATGTCTTCATGGTTATCGAAATATTTCTACGCATCAATTGCCACACTAACCCTAAGGTCAGTAATTTGTTACCATCTACAATATCAGATCCTTCGATACCAACCAAAGAAAATCCTTTGGCTCTGCCCAAGTCGACTGCATAGTTGGTGTTTTCTAAGGCTTTGAATCTGGATATCTCTGCACCCGAGGCCGGTCTTTTGTTGACATGTTTAAAATCAACAGCACCGGGCATCACCTTTTCGTAAGCTTGCAATAATATCAAACCATCCTTCAAATCATCAAACAGCGAAATGACAGGTGGATCAACGTCAAGAGAGTTCAACCATAAGGTAAAGACTCTTGCCTCTCTCTCACCTTCGGCGTCAAATTCTTCAATTTCAGGCTTTTCCTCTTCCTGAATAGGCTCTAATCCAGGATGTGTATTGAATAGATGTGCCACGAAAGCCAGGTTTAATTTAGGGTTCCCCGCAACTAATGAACTTGGGGTTAAATACTTTCTACAATCTAGCTTTTCAGCATTTTGTAAAACTTGCTCAGCTCTCTCCATTAAATCTGTGGTTTGTAATGGTGCCTTAGAACACAAGGCGGGGTCCAACTGGTTCAACAAGATAGTATAGTTTTCACCATCAGACACGTCTTTTGAAAAATTGGTAACCCTTCTGTTCCAGTTTGCTTGCTTCAAATGGTAGTTAAACCAACGTAGTAGAATTTGCTCCGGAGGCAACCTCAAAAATTGCTCCAACGTTTCATCATCCTCCAATAGACGGTATAACTCAGGATGCAGCTTAATATCAATTTTACTTAACAAACCTCTCCTAATAATTTGCCAAATCAAACCCAGGATCAAATGCTCTCTACCTTCAATAATGTCCTCGGAATGAACATTAACAACGACACAACCAATGGCTTTTGCAGAATTAATAACAATATTAGCATTTTCACTAGCCTGAAAATTATTCAATTCCTTACCCTTCTTAGGCCAATTCAAAACTCTTGTATCGATAGTATCAGGAACAGAGTCGTTGATCAACTTAGATAGCACCAACCCATCCCTACATTCATCAAATAATTGGAAAGTATCAGTAGGAAATGGAAGCAAATCACCTATATCTTGGTCTCCCGCCAAGACGCTATTGATATGTTTAGTAAATTCACGTCTTTCTTCTTCATTGATGGTATGTGTAGTACCTGTTTGGGAGCCAGCAACAATAATCTTGGCTTGAGTACCCTTACCCTTGTGCTGTAGTCCTGTGGCAGCAGTGGAAACAATAGGGGTTGAGTTAGGTGCTACGTTGAAAGTGGTCTGTGGAGCAGCTCCTGTTTTAGATTCTCTTAATTTTGCAACCAACCCGACGTAATCGTCCAGTTCAACACGGCCTGACGCATCCACACCCACATGCTTCAGGGTTTCTCTTGCTTCGTCATAAGTAGCATCACCATCTTTGGACACCGCTTCTAGAGCTTGCTGTTTTTCAACCCATCCTTTATCATCTAAGTCAATGGCTCTGAACTTTTCAATTGTGGAAAAAAGATCCTCTTGAGTCAAAATTGGAAATTTTCTCTAATCGCAGAAGAGTTTGTTAGTATATGAAACGTTTATTACAACCTAAAAGGTAGAAAAAACTTTTTCACTGTGCTCAGCAGTGTGGGAATTCGAGAAAGGCATACATACTTGTAATTTGACAATATTCATTGTGTTTTGGTGTACTCCTTAGGGCTAATATATCAGCTTCTTCTCTGATAATTTTAGTGTAAAGAGCTTTCTTGTTCTCCTGAAATAACCAAAATTTATATCGATAAATCTTCATTATAAACTTCGCCCCGTACTTTTGATATTTTTCCGCCTCCCGAGGAGTGCTTTTTCACATGAAGGCCATCGGGAACAAGAAGAAAAGCCGTTCACGTAAGAAAATAGGACCCTATATCCGGTCAGGATCACTCAAGCTGTATGTAAATGTAATATAGACAAAGCACCTTTAACTGCTAAGAATTAATTATAGTGTCGGAAATATAACATAACTTGCTTACTTCCTGTGTAAAAAATGTGAGAAGGGATATGATTACTTATGTTTCGGTATTTCCGTGAGTTGAAGTTCGATATTGGATAATCTTGATTCAATCTCTCGCTGTCTTCTCAACATTTGTAGTAGCAAGTCCTTTATTTCTTTAAGTTCCACGGTTTCTTCAGTCACTATATTATCAGGTAGTTTAAATTTTACACTTTTCTGGAAACTAGCTTTGTGTATCTTACCTTCGTTCGCCAGCATGGAATTCAGTTTAGTGTTCGATTTAGTAAGGGATTCTATGCCATTTCCCACGTCTTCCTCTTCTTTCTTGAGTTCAACTAATAAATTCTTCCCTTTCAATTTAGCTCGAGGAAGGTCATTCTCAAATGGGGCGTCCTTGAGCTCAGTATTAGAACAGAGGTCAGTGTTGCTTTTGGCATCCGATGGGAGAATATGTTGCTGCTGTTGCTGCTGTATCCTTTCAGGTGACATGAGTCCATTCTTAAACCGGGCCCGTATTCTCGTTAACGAACCATCACCCCCGATTTTATTTTCATTACTGAATGTCAGTTTGGTTGGTGATGTAGGGAATATTATATTAGTTATATGATCTGAGTTTTGGATCTTCACATTTTTATTCGAATTTTTGAACTGAGGCCTATCCAGGCTTTGAGTTTCCTTAGAGACATAGCCCTTCAGACATTCCGGCGACATAATCCTTCTTGGTGTTACTTGTATACTATGCTTCATTCCATCTGTCTTGTTAGGTGATATCCTCATAGGTGGTTTCAAAAACTCTTTTTGGCTTGTCGTCCTCAAAGGGGACATACTCAATCTCACAAAGACATTGTCCTTGTCACTTGGTATATTATTTCGACCAATCGTATTCCCTATGTCACGTAAACTCCTGCGGTTGCTTTTATTGCTCATAATTTGTTTTATTGAACTATGTCACATCACTGCAATCCAGTGAGAACACTGAGAAAGCTCTAACTAGACTATACAATCCATTTGTTTTGATTTCCTCTTGTTGACAATTTGCAGTATTTAGAGTATATATCATTATGTACGTGTTATAACCGCCATGTCTCACAGTATCAACTAAATAGAGCTTCTGCGTCCACCAATTCATAAACAGAGTTGCTTTTATAGCCATTATTATAGAAGAGGGGAACCGCGCATCGTTGTAACTCGTCCACTTGTATTATTTTTGTAGGTATACCGTTGATGGTTAGATATTCTAAGTTCGGCAAACTTTGCTCAAAAACTTTAAATACGTCTTTTAGATAATGAAGGTATAAGTGGTACAAACTAATGGCATCTTCTCTAGTAATTTTATTCACTGTAATATTCTCAGTATTTTCTATGGTGCTTTGCAGATTTTCATTGAACTTTCGTACAAACGTTTCAATAGGTACAGAATCCCATCCCATCGCAGGTGATTCGTTGTCAATAATGTTTGTATAGGGCATGATCTTGTTCTCGAAAAACATTTGGTAAAAGAAATTATGGGCTTGGAACTTATTTGGGTTCTTTAAAAGTTTTGACCGGGTTTCAGGAAAGATTTTTTTTAGAATGACCTCGTGAATTGTATTTTTGCAAGTTGAACAAGGGCAGAAACCATCGAAATTCAAGCGAGTTAGTGGGTTATCTGTCATGGGAAAAAAAAGCCTGTGATTTAGTTGGCAGTGTATGTCAAAACGCTGTAATTTTTTGCCACACACTTGTTTAGATAAGAAGTTAATCAACGACACATCGAAGTCAAATTTACCCATGTAATCAAGTTTCAGTATCTTTAAATTGTGAAACACAGCCAAACAATTCATTAGAAAAAATTCGCTGTAAACCAATGACGCTAATGATAGTTTCTCAATGTTCGGAAATTTCCAAAATCCTTCTAGCCCCCATTTGACATATAACCTGTCAAAACCACCTTCTTCGCCAGAGGGAAAATCGTCGCGACTGTACCAAGACAAAATCTCTAGCTGCCTTAAGGTGGAAGCATCAAATATGTCGATGTATTCTAGCTCTTTTAAGAAGTCATCGGAAGCGTCGTACTCCGCAAGGTTAAGTGTGTCGGGTCGCAAATTTAATACCAATGCTTTGATCTTCATAGGAGACCCGGTATTTTTGAAGTACTTCAATGCGTTTATATGAATGGAAAGTTTTTCTAATCGAGATAGATCGCACTTCAAGAGCAACCGATCAATTTTATTCAAATAAGAACCGCTTACACTGTTATGGGTGGGCATTAACGTTGGTGGCGTTAATGTTAGAGTTTTTAATTGCTTTGATAAAGGTTCTAGCCCCTTGTTAACTGATGAGCGAACAAATTGATCGACAAATTTCAAATTGGATCCATACTCGGATAGCAATTTAAGTACATTTGTCATCACATCTTCATTTAAATGCCATGTACAACGTATTCGATTAATTAAGGGACATAATCTTTTCGGTGACTCTGCTAATGTTCTTTCGAAATAACTAAATTTCACTTTAGCTAGTCTTCTATTCGACATGTCGTTTTTAGTATTGGAATCATCTTCATCTATGTAGTGAAAGTTTAGGACAGACCAATAACAGGTTCCAAATGAGTTATCATAGTCACCATTGATGTGATAGGTTTCATTAAGAAATAAATTCTGGTAGATGAAAGGTATAATTGATTCATAGGATCTTTTGCATACATATGTTAACGAAATTTTATCTTCCTGCGGAATTCTCCAGGCAATTTGTTTAAAAATCTCATAAGGTAACTTATCAAACATTTTTCGGGCCCTTTCAAATTGGCAGTAGGGTTATTTTTATCTATTTTAAGACACCAAAGTTTCTTCTTTTTGCACACATTATCCTACTATTTTCTCTACGTTACTTTATCTCTGGTTTTAAGAGGTGTCTGTATCCTAATTCCCGAAGTCGATTTTTTTCTTACATATTAACTGATAAATAACAAGAGAAAAGAGACAAGAGCCTACAAAAAGTAAGAAAAGAAGCTACTACAGGAATGTGAGTTACAATGGGTTTCCGTTATACTTCAAGTACTATAATGGCATATAAAAAATACAACGGAGAGCATACATATACTTAAAAGCTTGGCAGAAGAGTAATTTTATCAAGCTAATCCTACAGATATTCATATCCCTTGTAGTATTCCTTAGTTCCGTTAAATGCTATAGCTTTAATAGCTATCAGCATAATATTGCCATCTTTCACGGCCAGTTTCCAGAGAGACTTTCTTAAGTAAAGCTTTAAACCAGAACAAAATCTAAGGTCAAGTGGATCAGACACGTCAATGACCCTGTCATTGAATTTATTTTTATCAGTTAGCAAAGTTTGAACTTGAGAAATCTTAATGCCGTTTATGTCCAAATCACAGAGATATATGCATGCTGGAAGTAAATAATGAGTTTCAATTTTCGTCTGCGTACTATCGGATGGGAACCGATACTGGTAATTTTTCAACTTAGGCGCACCAGAGGGTGTATTTGGCAAATGACTTCCAAATAAGGCCTCAAACTTATAGGCGGATTCTCCAGTTATGTCTACATGGATACTTTGGCTTTCCTTATTGAGGATTATCGTACAATCAGTCGAATTTATTTGAAATATCAACTCTCTCGGATGCTTATCTAAAAAAGGTCTCTTATAACAAAGCATATTCCAGGAATCGTTATATTTTTCAGTCATGTCAAGTTTAATCTTTTTATTTGCTGGCTGTTCACGGGTTTTTGATAGCGAGTCGCATTCATTTATGCTACAGAAATCGTCTTCAAAGTAGGGCGAGGTTGAAAATGCAGAAGAAGCTGGAAAAGTGATGCCTTTTTTTGACAAATCCTTCAATAGGAGGCAAATCTCTTCTTTCCTTGTTATTGGGTTATAGCTAATATGAGATTTGATTAGCCGCTGTTCGAGATTTAAAAGCCTGTAATAACGGCACTCTTTTATCAAGGCATTTCTTTTATTATCATCTAGATCGATGGATGCTCCTCCCAGTAACGTCAGCAAATCTTTGAAGTACTCAGAAGATCTTGGAATGTAAGGAGCAGAATGAGATGGAGGCCTTAATAGTTTTTTAGATATTATCAGCTCTTCCACATCGATATAAACTGTAGCCGCATATATTTCGAAATAATTTGGGGAATCTCCTTCTCTTCTAAATAAATTTTTCGCTATCTTGAATGATTGTCCACCAATGTTGGTAAAATAATAGTCCGTTTCTTTCAGTAAAGATCGCAATCGCGGTAAATTGTAGTACATCGCATCTGCGAAAAGCATGGTATATTGTACTTCATCCTTAATCTCAATTATATATCCTTGCAAATGTTGATAGATCCATTCAAAAACTTCGGCTGATCTGTCTATGAATAGAACCTCATTTTTATTAGATTCCATGGTATCGTTATTACTGTCATCGTTATTGGAAGGAGAGCGCTTCTTAGAAAAATATTCGGTGAAGAAACTAGGACCATCCGAGCTTAAAGAAGCACCGCTGATTTTGAATAATGATTTCCCCACCTGAATCTTATACATTTTCTCGTGTGGGAGTATTTGAGGAATATTCGGATCGAAATATTCTTGTGACAAAGTTGCTACTGTTGGAGAATTTGACATTTTCTATATGATTATATTGGGAACTTTCTTTGTTGGTAATATTTACGAGTGCCACAGACCGGTCTTTAATTCGCTATCTTTCGTTAGATTATGGTATATAACATTCACACATAAGATATACATTTTTTTCACTGCTCAGACTATTCAATTTTATTCGAGAGGAGAATCCATTAGAATTTTGACTTAGTAAGCAATTGCGGCTTACATGATTTTCCAAGAAGTTCAGTCGCCCGTGCAACAAAGACAAAAGCAAGCTAAGAAAAATGCCAGCTCAGTGGTCCGGATAAAATCTTAAAAGGATACGTTTGTAAAAGAAGCAATGATAAGCCGGCCAGATCGTAATAATGAATCACTAATATAAAACTATTATATTTCAGAAAAGAGGAAACCGAGATAGACTCATCGTCCGCTTATTATGTAAGATATTGAATCCATGTTCTTGATTAGCGTAAACCGACTGGGCAAACAAAAAAACATTATTTTTGAATTAACGAACCTTAAACAACCTATATTAAGATATATGATAAAAATACAATGCAACCAGTATATATAAAAAAAGTTTAGTTGCGTGTAACCTAAGAGATATTAACTTTATATTAATATTATTATAATAAACATTTAGTTATGGAGTGTTGCCTCCTAGAATTAGAATAAGAAATTACCAGAATATCTTATTAATTGAAATAAAACGATTTTGTGGAAGCTGTATTGACGGAAAAGTACTTAACCATTTTTCTAAAAATATATTAAAGAAAAGGTTGAGTAAATTACAACAATAAAGCGGCAGCACCAGCCAACAAAGCACCGGCAGCTGGCAAAGCCTTAACAGCGGCACCAGTGTAGGAGGTAACAGTTTGAGTGCTAGAACCTTGTTGGGTTGGCTTTTCAGTTGGCTTTTCGGTTGGCTTTTCAGTTGGAGCTGGAGAAGTGGTATTCTTTGGTGCTTCAGTGGTTGGCAATGGACACCAGGTGGTGTATTAAGTGATAACGTCATTTACGGTGACGGTAGCAGTGGAAACCAAAGCTGGGGAAACTGTTTCAGAACAAACGTGGTCCTCACAAGAAGTGATAGTGACCAAAGTGGTAGATTCTTCTGTGACAGTAGCAGTGGTAATGTTAGAAGCGGCGGAGGCAACAGCGGCAATAGCAGCGATAGAAGCGACGGTAGAGAATTGCATTTTTAATTTGTAGTTATTTTGAAGCGAACGAAAGAAGATGTTTGTTATCCTTGGTTTTTTATTCTATGAAAAAATTTTAAAAAAGAGAGTCTAGCAGAGAGAAGTCGATGAAGAACAACCACGATCCAGCAACGGTTTATATACTTCGAGAGATGACTAAACCATCCTATATGTTGTGGAAAGTGTACACAAAAAAATTGCAAAAAAAATAGTTAGAAAAAGAAAAGTGAGATAAGTACAAGGAAAAAAAAATAACAAACACCAGAAAAATTCCTGCGCGGTTTCTGTGAAGGGGCCGTTGATTCACCCTCTGCACTGGTCCCTGAAAGGGACTACCGACCATACGCGTAGCCCCTTTTCTCACTGGAAACCATCCGAACGCCGATGGAACACGCGTCTAAAAGTGAGCACGGACCGGACTCGCGGATTTAAAAGGGCTTCCCCACTGCAGCGTGTCCTGCAGCTCAAACCCAGCCATCAATTCGAAATAGGAAAACTCCTTCCTTTTTGAGCGATCGTGTTGTAGCAGCACTTCAAAACGGATGACTTTCTCCGCACTGAAACGCATGGGCAGTCCGGCAAGAGAAAACACCGCGTCGAAGCACGGTTATTCATGTTGGAGCAGTTCGCACCATGCTATTGTTTTGAAATGGCTGCCAAAAATATTCATGTTGCACGTTTCAATGCTTGACAGAAAGGCAATATGGCGGAGAACCAGTGTGAGTTGACCCCAACAAATGAAAAAAAAAAATATAATAAAAATAAAAATAAAAAAACAAACAAAAAGTAAGTCTCCTTCAAGGACAACTGAATAGGAAGTTTGAGCCGGTTTCCTATGCCTATAGCCTTGGATGAGTGAGGAGAAAACGTGCAGTTAATAAAATTAGCATACTTTAGGTTTTAGGATGAAACTTTTTCTCCCACAATCCTTATTTGTTATGACACCAGAGTGCCTAATTCAATCGAAAAACAGATAAGGGGAATTTCTGGAATTAGGGTGACAGAATGAGCTACGTAAAATTAACGGCAATGCGAAGGGCATCTTCATATTATTTTTCTCACCTTGCTGCTATTCTAATTGCATTTCCGTTATTAAGGTTTGCCCCTTCTCCGAAGGTAAGCTGCGGAATTTCCTGATAAGTGCATTACCCCGCATAAGGTTCCCCTTACGATACCAGAAAAGGAATCAGTGTCGATCGTATTTTCGGCATGTGGATTATCCTTGCACCTGTTCTCCGGAGAAATGTTGGTTTTTTTCTGTAAGGGGTATGTGGTGAGGAGGTAAGCCATTATCATCGTTGCCTTCATTATATCTTTTTATTGCTGGCCGATCTCTGATATTATGATGAATATTATGAAAAGTGTTCCTTTTTTCTTGCCTAAGTGACGTGACGTCTCCTTTCTAGGCAAGCTATGCAGCCAGTATCTCGTTGAAAATTAAAGTACTTTTCTTATTTACTTATTTATTTTATCCATCCTACGTACCAGATTGTGCGGGACAGGTTTTTATTAGTTTCACAGTTTAATTTTCATTGACCAAACCAGCCTCCATGCACAGTGAATAGAACAATGATTTGTTATCACTTAATAACTGGCCCGGAGAGTCAAACTCGGCTACTTTACCATTGTCCAACACTATGATTCTATCACTGTCCATTATCGTGTTCAGTCTATGCGCGATGGTCAAGATAGTTCTGTCCTTGAAAGCAGTACGAATCGTCTCTTGGACGACTTTATCTGTCTCCACGTCGACTGCGGCCGTGGCTTCATCAAGCACCAAAATCTTTGATGGAACCAACATTGCTCTTGCAAGACATAATAATTGTCTTTGTCCAACACTTAAGTTGCCACCACCTTCGGTTAGTTGGGCATCTAATCCGTCATTGCTCATTGATAGCACGTGTTCTTTCAAATGAGAAAGTTCCAATGCCCTCCAAATAGCTTCATCAGTGTATTGGTTAATGGGATCAATGTTCTCACGAACAGTGCCCTCAAAAACTTGAGAATCCTGAGGTATGATTGACAATTTATGTCTCAAATCATATAACCCAATCTCGTTGATGGCAATGTTGTCGATTACGATGTTTCCCTCGCTAGCCTCAATCATCCTGAATAATGCTAGCGTTAATGAGGATTTTCCCGCACCCGTTCTACCCACGATACCAACTTTTTCATTTGGTTTAATGTGTATATTAATGTGCTTCAGAACAAGATCAAGCTCCGGCCTATAACGAGTGGAATAATTATTAAACTTTATATCACCCTGGCTCGGCCATTCTTTGGGTGGTCTGTGGCCTTCAACTATTAAAGGTGCCTCGCTCTTCAAATCAGCATATTCCTTTATTCTTTCCACTGAAACAATATTCGTTTCAACTTCCACAGTCATTCTAACAATCCAATTTAACGTTTGAGTGATTTGTAAAGCATAGCTTAATGATAAACCCACCATACCTGCCGTTAATGTGCCTTGTTTTAGTCTAAAAACGGATAAAGTTGCAGCACCTAGAATGATAATTGAACCAATAAGTTCCAACCTATATGCTAGCCAACGGTTAGCATTGATAGAGGGATAGAACGCACTCATGTTATTATCAATGCGGCATTGATTAATGTGGGAAAACCTTTTCTGTTGAGAATAACCTCTAACCGTTGCAAGGCCACCCAAAGTCTCTTGGAAATGAGAGTAGATTGGAGACCTAGTAATAGAGTCTAAACGACGCAACTCCCTTGATGTTCTCAGGTAATACTGCTGGTAGTAGATGTAAAACACACTTAGTGGAATGATAATGAAGATAAATTGCCATGTCGTCGCACAGATAACCGTAATAGTGAATGTGACTTTCACTGCATTGACGAAAAACTGAGAAAATGTTCTTCCTAATAAAGCATCCACTTTGTATATGTCATTTGAGAATCTGTTTAGAATTCTACCGATTGGTGTTGTTTCAAAAAACGTCATTGGGGCTCTCAACACAGAGTTTGTCATCAAGTTGTGTAAATATTTGGAGGCATGAATGGTACAAAAAACCCAGAGAACGATTGTCTGGATTAATGTTGCCAGTGCTGAACCAATACCAAGTGCAAAATAAATGGCCAAGTAACGCGCGGCATTTGGATTAGATCCATAGCGGCTATTAACTTCAGACCAATGTTTCAACCAAACGTTACCCATAACAGAGAGGAACATCGATATAACAATAAACAATATGAATACACAAACGCTTTTCGGGTTGCAAGCTTTAGCGTACTCTAGGTAAATGTTCCACTTTACTTTTCCCTGTTCACGATGCTCTCTTTTAGCAATATTTTCATCGTCACCAAAATCGATGCTTCCCAAAGTTGCATCACTGGCCCTCCTTAAACTTATGGCGTCAGAGTTGCCAAAATCCAAATCATTTAATTTCTGCAGTTGTTCCAGCTCTCCTTCTACAGGTATACTACTTTCTCGAACTGAGCTTTCAGAGGAGTCACCGAATTCATTCGACTTACCGTTATTTTTTTTACCATAGTTGTTGAGCAATTTCCATAATGGCGAATCAGCGTCCTTCGTAATCTCATCATATGTACCCTGCTGTGTGATTTCTCCATTATCTAATAATGCAATAGAATCTGCGATGGATAACGCGCTCACCTTATTAGTGGCTAATACCTTCGTTTTTGTATGTAATAAACCATTTGGACCCAACACATGTTCGATCAAGTGCCTGGCAACGTGTTCATCAACAGCTGCCAAAGGATCATCAAGTAAATAAGTGTCAGCTCTCGCATAAACTGCTCTTGCTAAAGACAAACGAGCTTTTTGTCCTCCAGATAAGGAGATCCCTTTCTCGCCAACTAATGTCTTATCTCCATCCATCAAAATTGCAAGATCAATAGTTAACGCACAGGCCTTGATCGTTTTTTCGTAAAATTCCGCGTCGTATCTATGCCCAAATAAAATGTTTTCCTTTACAGTACCATTCATTATCCATGGAACTTGTGAAACATAAGCAACAGAACCATGAACGGTGGCGAAACCTTTAACCCTGAATAGATCACCTAACATGCATGACAATAGAGCTGTTTTACCACTGCCAACTTTACCAACAATACAGGTCAAATTTCCTTTTTTAGCTTGGAAATTAATATTCTTTAAGGCTACTTTGTATTCCGGTTTCCGTTGCCATAAAAAGGTAGCATCATCTCCAATGTTAATGGCTACATCGCCAATATTTTTTACTTTTGGTAAACGCTGAACCGAATCTGGTTGTAGCTCTTCATTGGTAAAGAATGTAAATAATCTACCAATAGAAACAGAAGCTTCGATAAAAGAATTTAAAACCATAGGAATAATCATTAGTGGGAATGAGAGCAGGTTGAACAGAGTCAAAGCAGGGAAAACTAAGTCAGTAGTCAATGCTCTATCCTCAGTATAAACAAATACAGCAAAGGTACAACATGAAACAAGGAATGGTACTATATTGAACTGAAAACTTGTCACAGCCATATAACATCCTAGTTTTGTAAGATTTTTTAACTCTTTGTTATTTCTTACTTCTTCTAGCTTTTCCCTATAAGGCTTCTCCCATGCATATAACTTCAAAGATTTAATATTGTTTAGTATTTCACTTATAACACGGGTCCTTTCATCTTTGTACTTCATCTGGGATTTTTGCAACTTCTTTTGTATCCTCATCAAAAATGAGTTCAATGGCATCATAATAACTAGTATAATCACGCCAACCCACATGGAATTTCCCAACAACTTATACAGAGAATATAAGCAAATAATGATTTGAAAAGGCCCTGACCATATTAAATTTAGCCATTGTGTTAAATCTTGTAATTTTTGAACATCCACACTCATGAGATTGACAATGTCACCGGTAGAGGAAAGTCCAGAAGCCTCATTAGATAGCACTAAGGATTTTTGATATATTAAAGCCGTTAGGGCGCTCTTAATATACATGCCTGTGTTGAAGACATTCAGGAAATATTGATGCAGGACAGATGTCTGAGTAAAGCCCACCAGAAACATAGCAAACGCAATCAAAAACCCTCTTACAATGGGTAATTTTTGTGGGTGGTTATTTTCAAACCCTTGAAGAGAAGAATGGTCATCCTGTCTCTCACTGTTATAGTCTGTGACGAACTTGATTAAAATCCTTAGTAGTTGTGGTTGAGTAAATGCTAGAACATCATGAATTGCTTTAAAGAATGCGGCTAAAAGCATTTTAGATCCAAAAGTTCTGCATATAGCCCATGATAATGAAGGATTTGATTTTTGCTTCAACTCATTTTCCCAGTTTTTCTCCAATTTTTGAGAGAGTTCTTCACTACTAAAGTTCCTCGGTAATTTATATAAATCTGCTTCCACTAAGTATTTTTCATAGCCAGTTTTCATCAAACCTGACATCCAAGAGAAGGTAATCCTGGAAAATATGTTTGCGCTATCGTATGGATTTGGTTTTCTTCTTGTTAAAGTTTGATGTATGTGTTGATGTGGCATTAGCGGCTTCTTTGGAAGAGCTTCAAGTAACAGGATACTGGCACATGTTATTACTTGGAATAACGTTAGTATGAAACCCGTTTGTCCGGAATACCAAATGCCTTCGTAGGTGTGTCTAATTAGAATATTTATTAGTTTAGCAAAATTACCGAATGTTTCAAAAAGCCAATAGAATAAAAGTACCGTATTGGCTACAACTGATCTATCGTATTCTATCCAGTGTAAGGCTAAAGCAACAAATAAAGATAACATTGTAGAAGCATATTGACTTACAATGGTAAAGTTTTCCGCTTCTTCTTTAGAAATATTTAAAGACGCAAGTGAAACAAACGCTATCTCCAACAGAACTAGTGCCATCCTAGAGACAATAATCCAATTCCGCCTATATTTGATGCCAGAGTGTTTTTTCTTGCAAAGGTTAACTAAATCTCTGATACCGAAGGTTATCATGAAAATTGCTGATAGATTTAGGATCACACCGTCGATGAAGCATTGAGTAAAGTCACCGTAAAAGGATATAGGTCCAAACCCTTCAGGAGATCTACAGAGCTTGCAGGCCCATGAAACAAGATTACCAGCCATTTTCTTGTTCTTTACGGTAGTACGATACCCCTAATTTATTCTCAAACTGTTAATTGAAAAATTGTAGGTTGTAAACCAGCTTCCACATAGCAGATGATCACAAGAGGTTATCGCACCTTTTATAGCAGCTGCTAACTTTTTTCATCAATTTCGTAATTACTAAGCCGTAACCTTCCACCGCCCAAGCATCACACCAGGAGTTACATATTTTTGTATTATCATAAAGAAACACACGCCAAGATATCTACAGAAACCAGATGTTAGCATTAGATATATATATTCGTATTGATGCAGCATAACAAGCGTACTATGGATTGCAAAGTAATGTAGATTCCTGACCAGTAGATCTGCTCGCGCAAGAGAAACATTCATGAACTCTAACGACAATAACAGTAAATCCACCTCACGGAGAACGATAAAAGTCTTCATTTCTCCATGAGGTGGAAACGTTGTTTGAATATTAAACATAATACTTGAACTTCTTGTGTAATTTTTATTTTTTAATCGAAGTCTACTCCGAAGTCTCCTATAAAGCGTAAGGCGCGTCTCCAAAGTGCTATTTTTCAAGATCAATTCAGCTTCAAAGAAGCTTTGATACCTACGGGGCAATGCAAAGGCTGCCAGTCGAAACAAACAGCGAAAGCTAGCCCATAATTTCTTGAGCTGTTGATTTTGATTGTGATATTTTTCATACTTTAGAAGAAGATATGCGTGCGCACAGAATCGATACATTTCTCATAAGAGAAAACATCAAACTGGAGATCATACATGAATCGAATTCCTATTTTGGTGGAGAACATATATCAATTGCTTTCCGATTTAAGCACCTAGGCTCACAGCATGAATTGTTCAACTATAAAGAAAAGCTTCTCACTGTCGATAAAGCTGTTGAAGAGAAGTTGGAACAACAAGCGAAAGTGCAAGATGATGGTGAAGGCACGATGGAAAATCAAACCTGGTCCCTAAAATCATTACTAGGTGCCTTCAAAAGAACAGGCGAACCTGAAGAGAGTGTGGATGTGGATAACATGAAAATGCTAAATGAGAGTAAGATGTTAAGAGAAAAAATACAGAAGCAAATGTATTTTCATCAACCTGTAACGTTAATATCCGGTTATGTTCAAATATCGGGGGTCTTTCAATACGATTCAGAGGTAATTTCAGAGTCAAAATTTAAACAAGATGAAGTAAAAATGGTAGGACTAGATATTGTACCTGGACATACGACAAATTCTGTTCTTGCATTGGAAGATGGAGAACATTTCAAAGGTAAAAGAAATTTAACCAACTACCTCAACTCAGATTATACAAATGTGACCAATGGTCTTCTTTTCTCAGAAAGCGGTTCTAGGGGAAGAACAGGTACCTATAACGAACGGACCTTAATGATATCAAACGATACCAGTATAAAAACATTACCTCTTCTTTTAATACCACAGACGCTTTTATTTTCTGAAATTTCTTTAGAACCAGGTGAAGTAAGAACATTCTATTTTAAATCCACAAAGCTGCCAAAAGATATATGCCCAAGTTATTCATCGTCAAAAGTGGCATCAATAAATTACACGCTGGAGGTTGGTGCGGATGTACTTTCTGATGATAATATCGAGAAATTTTCAAATAGAGTCCCAATAACAATAGCACCATATATTAGTTCGAATGCCGAACAGTACACATCACGTCTGGATAAGCCTGCTATCATATTAAAGACAGGTAACATAAAGGAACTAAAGCCACGTTTGTTTACTCGAAAAGTTTCTACGGCTTCTGCTGTATCATTTGGTAGGAGAAAATCTTCTATAATTGACATTGATTCTCCATTAGAAGATAATGAATTTGTCAAGCGTGTCAAAAAAAACTTCATTGAACTGGTGGAATCTAACCAAAATGTGTCAAGAGATATAGACGAACTTATTGACTTGCAAATGGGGGTACAGTTCGGAAAGGATGAGGATTCTTCGGATCCTGAACCCAACGACTCACACTTTTCGAACGAAATGGTGACGTCTGCAGAGTCTAGCCTGAGAAGCGATGCTGTAACTAAGAGGAGAAAAAGTTATTCGGTACGCGATAACATTTCTAACCTCGAGCAAAAGATGTGGAACGATTGTTCTCTCGTTAAGTCAGATGAGAATTCTAATCTTCTACCTCAGCTAATTAATTTACAGAACGCATATCAAATTAACAGAAATAATGAGACTATGGCAAAAGTATCCTTATCAGCACCTTTTTATAAGACAACTGATGATATAAATTTAGTCATTGAATTAGATCCGATAACGACGCCTTTACTTAAAGTGACTTCGTTGACTGTATCCTTAGAATCGTTTGAAATTATAAATCCAAAATATAAGACTGAAGGAAAAGGAATAGGGAGCAAACCAAAAGGAAACTCGGTGTATGAGAAACATTTTATTTGTTTCGATGAGTGCAAGTCCGTATCGGTGAAATTACTTCCTCCAAGATCGCCTACAAACCAGATTACCGGACAATTCAAGACAGATGTTTTTCAACATAAGTGGATGATAGGACTAAAATTTGTAATAATTGCAAAGACAGAAAGTATCACTTTGGATCAATTTTATGAGGATAAAAAGGGCATCCTATTCCATTCAAAAGAGAATTTAGAAGGTGAAGAGTTTACATGTTACGTTCCCATTCCAATACTGTGTACATCCGAAGATTTCATGGGATGGTAAGCAATAAATGGGTGCAGTTTACTCGTATAATTGGTTTTGCATTTGAATCCAATCCAGTAAAGAGGATTTACTATACTCTCTTCATAAAGGGTATGTACAGATACATTTATAAGTTAGTTAACCGGCTTTATTGTCGTAATAGTCATCTCTTGATGTCATGGGTTGCTGTCCGTGCGATTTCAAGACTGCTCATTTCGCACGATGCATATTGCTTCTCTAATGACATTTTTCGTTAGAATGATCAGGTTTTTGCCATAGCTTGATCAGTAAATTAATAGATGATTTTAACAATTCAAGAGGCATTAAAACTTGGGCAAAGGAGTAATAATGTCTAATACCGAGGAATTGATCCAAAACTCAATAGGTTTTCTCCAGAAAACTTTTAAAGCACTCCCAGTTTCGTTTGACTCCATTCGACATGAACCACTTCCATCTTCAATGTTGCATGCAAGTGTTCTCAATTTTGAATGGGAACCGCTCGAAAAAAATATTTCGGCAATTCATGATAGAGATTCTTTGATTGACATTATACTTAAAAGATTCATTATAGATTCAATGACAAATGCTATTGAAGACGAAGAAGAAAATAATCTTGAAAAAGGGTTACTAAATTCGTGTATAGGTCTCGATTTTGTGTATAACTCAAGATTTAATAGATCTAATCCAGCTAGCTGGGGAAATACCTTTTTCGAGTTATTTTCCACCATCATTGATTTGCTAAACTCACCATCTACGTTTTTGAAGTTTTGGCCCTATGCTGAATCACGTATCGAATGGTTCAAAATGAATACATCTGTTGAGCCAGTATCATTGGGGGAGAGCAATTTGATTAGTTACAAACAGCCTTTATACGAAAAGCTGCGCCACTGGAACGATATTTTAGCTAAATTAGAGAATAATGACATCCTTAATACCGTCAAACATTATAATATGAAATACAAACTAGAGAACTTTTTATCCGAGCTACTACCTATAAATGAAGAATCGAACTTCAATAGATCCGCTTCTATTTCAGCTTTACAAGAATCTGATAACGAATGGAACAGATCAGCACGTGAACGAGAAAGCAACCGCAGTTCCGACGTTATATTTGCTGCAGATTATAACTTCGTGTTTTATCATCTAATTATTTGCCCGATCGAATTTGCTTTTAGCGATTTAGAATATAAAAATGATGTGGACAGATCATTAAGTCCCCTTCTTGATGCAATCTTGGAAATCGAAGAGAACTTTTACAGCAAAATCAAGATGAACAATAGGACTAGATATTCCTTAGAGGAAGCTCTGAACACTGAGTATTACGCGAATTACGATGTTATGACCCCTAAATTACCCGTGTATATGAAGCATTCAAACGCAATGAAAATGGACAGGAATGAATTTTGGGCGAATCTACAGAATATTAAAGAATCAGATGACTACACTCTTCGACCTACCATTATGGATATCTCTTTGAGCAATACGACCTGCCTTTATAAACAATTGACTCAAGAGGACGATGATTACTACCGCAAACAGTTCATTTTACAACTATGTTTCACAACAAATCTTATACGCAATTTAATTTCTTCTGATGAAACGAGGAATTTCTATAAAAGCTGCTATTTGAGGGAAAACCCGTTGAGCGATATTGATTTTGAGAACCTTGATGAAGTTAACAAAAAGCGTGGGCTCAATTTATGTTCATACATTTGCGACAATCGTGTTTTGAAATTTTATAAAATTAAAGACCCTGACTTTTATCGTGTTATCCGCAAATTAATGTCTTCTGACGAAAAGTTTACAACCGCCAAGATCGATGGCTTTAAAGAATTCCAAAACTTCAGAATATCTAAGGAGAAGATACCGCCACCCGCTTTTGACGAAACTTTTAAAAAGTTTACGTTCATCAAGATGGGGAATAAATTGATTAATAATGTTTGGAAAATACCTACTGGTCTAGATAAAATTGAGCAAGAAGTAAAGAAGCCTGAAGGTGTCTATGAAGCAGCCCAAGCGAAATGGGAATCAAAAATTTCTTCTGAAACTTCCGGTGGAGAAGCGAAAGATGAAATAATCAGACAATGGCAAACTTTACGGTTTCTAAGATCGCGATACTTGTTCGATTTTGATAAAGTTAACGAAAAGACTGGTGTTGATGGTTTGTTCGAGGAACCCAGAAAAGTGGAAGCGTTGGATGATAGTTTCAAAGAGAAACTTTTGTACAAAATCAATCAAGAGCACAGGAAAAAACTTCAGGATGCTAGGGAGTACAAGATTGGAAAGGAAAGAAAGAAGAGGGCACTGGAAGAAGAGGCTTCGTTTCCTGAAAGAGAGCAAAAAATTAAGTCGCAACGTATAAACAGCGCTTCTCAAACAGAAGGAGATGAGTTGAAGAGCGAACAGACGCAACCAAAGGGAGAAATATCAGAAGAGAATACCAAAATAAAAAGCTCGGAAGTTTCTTCGCAAGATCCTGACAGTGGTGTTGCCGGGGAGTTTGCTCCACAGAATACAACAGCTCAACTAGAAAATCCAAAAACAGAAGATAACAATGCAGCTACTTCGAACATTTCTAATGGTTCATCTACCCAAGATATGAAATAAATTATCCTCTTAATAGAAATTTTAAACTGATAAGAAATTCATGCATAGTGTCCCAAACAATTCAGATAGATTTTAGCGTACCACAGAGATCCTATCAGAGAGTAATACTTATGATGAAAACAAAAGTCAATCCATTCGGTTTAAAAAAATGACAAACCTATATTTGATTAGATTAATCAGGCGTCAATAACGTCCTTAGAAGTCCCTTTGCTAAGACTGATATCGTTGGCAAAAGCATGCTCCGAGTTTAGTATATACTTCCACTTGATAAAGTTGTAGCGCAAAGGATGCTTTTCTTAATGAGAAATTCGGTATACTACAAGAGGACATCCAATCGTGCTTACAAAATTGCCCTGGAAGACATGATTGAGAAGAAATGGCGAAATATGTCTTTTGGTCAGATAGTCTGTAATCGCATATAACAGTATGCTTGGTTTGCTCTTTATCACCACGCTTTTCCTCTCTTTCCAGCGCGAACCATGCAATGGCCAGCTTTATGAAATTTAAACCATAAAGTCATATGAGACCAGCAATCAGACCATATATAGCCGTACTATGCTATAACGGATAATTTGATAGATACTAAACAGTTTTAGTTCACATTTCTCGTCTAAAAACAATTAATTTATTATAACAGACTCTATAGACTAAATTGTATGTATTTTTTTTTTTGACAAATTGGGGGCGGTAGCCTTCCAAAGTCCAAGTGAACTTATGTTCGTTTTGTCTTCTTTTCTAATGAACACCTTCGATAAAATTCCATAAATGACGGAAAATGGTTCTAGTTACCACCTCTTAGTGTTAATACCAAGTGGAGTTGCATTCCCTCTACTAGATGTGCATCCGTTACTGTTAATTTATCATCACTATCCTGGTCGTTAGTAAGGTCTCAAAAACGTAAATAAACTTAAAAGATAATTAACCACTGAATGAACATACATTTGTTTTCCCTGGAATATAAGTCTTTGTTGAGATGGTGGAATCCCTTCTTTTTCCTCCAAAAGTTCCTTGATGTGATATACGAGATCTGATTCCTTCAGCTCAACAGAGATCTCCTTCCCAGTCAGTGTCTTCACTTTAACAATCATCGGTTACGGCTGTAAGGAAGTTAATTACCTTCCTTTATTTATTCCTCTGTCGGAATACTTCATTTGAATAACAGAATTTTGGTTTTTCAGCTAAAAGTTGTTCGTTTGCCTTCCCGAAGACGCCATCGGAATTTGATTTCATATAAATATTGATATAATTATACTCTGAAATATAATATTGATAAACTTAACACAGGGTGAGAAAGGTGAAGTATGCTACCGACCCCTTATGTAAAATGCGATTACGATAAAGTATATGAGCCTGCTGAGGATAGCTTCCTCATACTGGACTGTTTGGAAAAAGAGCATGATTTTTTGAAACAGAAATTTGGTAATCGTTTGGCCATCGTTTGCGAAATTGGTTCGGGATCAGGTATCGTCACAACATTTCTAATGCAAAACAAAATAATACCGCAGGAAAATTCCATCCACTTAGCTGTTGATATCAACCCATGGGCGCTCGAAGCAACTTTGGATACTGCGAAGTTAAATTCATGTAAAAGTTCTTTTTTAGAAGTGATTCAAGCTGATTTAAACTCCAGTATTCGGAATAATCAGGTTGATGTCCTAATATTTAACCCACCATATGTGCCAGCAGAATGTGTGCCAGATGTCCCAGGATCAAGAGAGGAGGCAGACCAATGGCTAGATTTAGCGTTATTGGGTGGAAAAGACGGGATGGCGATTACTGATAAACTGCTACGACAATTAGAACAAATTCTTTCTCCAGATGGTGTTGCATATATATTATTTTGTGCAAGAAATAAGCCTAAAGAAGTCATTAAGAGGTTTGTCGATACTTACAAATGGAATGTGAAACTTATTGAAACGAGAAAAGCGGGATGGGAAGTCCTCAGTGTGTACAGCTTTACAAGGTGACAGTTGCAAAACCTTTCACGTTATAATTGATAACCTGTGTCTTTACTCAAAGCGTATAACTATATTTCGGTTTATAAAGAAAAATTCATAGCTATGCTCATGACAGAATATCTTTTTTGAGATCTTCACCACAACCATATAAATCAACTGACCCTAGTCCGTAAACTTTCTCATAATGTAGATAACTCAAATTCTGGAAGAAGCTTCTTAGTTGCGTGTGTCTCTCGATTTTGTGAATGCCTCGTAATAATGGGAGACCATCTTTTAAAGTTGTCGGTAATTCAAGATCATCAGTTTTGGTTATTTCGTAATCTTTGAATTCTGCGATTTCATCTACCAGCGCGACGAATGAGTTCGTTTTATATACGCAATTTATTGTATCAATAACAAAGATCCACTCATTCGTAGAGGTGAAGCCTTCCATGTTGAGTAAGAGTAGCAAATCCAAAGTTTTACATACTTGCAATATTGTTTGTGGATCGACTTCTGACTGTATTTGAAGTGATTCATAAAATTCTTGCAAATTAGTTTGTAAACAGTAACTGATCATAGACCAATAGTCATTGAAATGGGACTCTGAAAATCTTAAAAGTAAAACCCTTAGTAAGATCCAGCAGCTTCCCTTGAGCTTGATATCTTTGGACACCAAATAGTGGAAAATGCAACTTATTAAAGAGGAAAAGTGCAACAAATATGCGTCATTTGGCGATACCATCAACAAGTACGATATTTTCAAAAGGTTTTGGCACTTGTACTCGACTTCAGAATCGCTTCCTAAGTTAAACGTGATTAAAGTCGGAGTCACACTTGAACGCTTGGAGCCAATTTCTAATAGTAAATCGTTCAAGATTTTTGACTTATTTTCTGGATAAATGGACCATTCGTAAATAATCTTTTCCCAAGTTTGATCGCTGCCAATTACCGAAAGTTTTTTGTCATTTTGGAACAATTCCGCAATTAAAAGCCTCCAACTTTTAACTTTTGAACCTAAATGGGATACGACCGCGGCCAATTCTAAGACATAACCTGGAATAGTTTTTTCACTTTTGGGTTTGATATAAGGGGTTAGGCATTGATTTACAATTGTCGCTAACGTTGTATTAAACTTGTCTCCTCCAATTTGATCGTTGACGATATATTGAACACGCCATACTACAAATTCTAAATCTTTAAATGAATCAGGGTGGCCACGATATAAGTTCGTAAAGTTTATAAATGCATTAGGTAGGTATTTGAAAAACACATCAGATATCTCCCTCCTAACTCGTTTTTGTTCTCCAAACTGCGTTTTACTTACTTTTCCAGAAATAAGGGCAACAAGTTTTAATATAGACAACGAAACATCAGAATAAAGGTTATAATTGGTTGCTACTTCTCTGAAAAATAGCAGGAAATCCCCATAAAACTCCTCCATTGCAGAGTTTTCTACAGAATCCACGTAGTTAAACAAAAATGCAATAATCGATTCCCCGCTTAATCTTTTTAACATGGAAGGCTCCCCTTTAGTTAATTTAGTTGTGCTTGACCTACTTCCGTCACGATTAGAAAACTTGACAGATGCCGTTCTGTTGTATCTGATAATTACACCATACAATAAATGTGGTATTGTAATGGCGGGTTTATTGCCGTCGAGCACATGTACTAGTGTGACTGTAGTATTGTCTGATCTAATGCTGATCAAATTTTCCAGAAGTTCCAAAGGTTCTAGTAGAAATAAGGTTTCCAACAGTTTCTTCGACCTAAATTTGAACTTGTATGAGTTATGATTAGTGGCGTCCAGGCTAGAATCATCGTTAGATTTACACGAAATGTTATGGGCCCAATACCAGATATCTAAACAGCATGAAATCACCTGTCTGAAAGATTGTAGTATTACGTCTCTTTCCCCCTGAATCTTACTTTCTTCATTGGAAGAATCTGACGAAAAAACGTTTGAAACAACGGATTGAATAAAATCACCCTTTAGATTAGACCCAGAAAAGTATCCTTCCCTTTCCTCGGTGACAAGGTAACCATGTGAAATCTCTAATAGCTCTTCCAGACCACCCAGAAGCAAAGCTATTGGTTGGTAATAACCACCTTCTCTCTTTTCTAGCAAAAACAATCTCTGAACACACTGTACAAGAGATGCAGACAATGGTAAAATCATTCGAAATATAGAATTCTCAAAATAAACAATGCTTTCGGAAAGAAGCTTCACATAGGCCGTTACAATAAGAGGGCTTTTCATATTTGAAACGCTGGTAACAAGGAAATCGATATATTTTAAATGGGCAGCATTGTCATCAAAAATGTCTAGTTTAATACCATTATCGTGTGATAGTCTGAGAACCTTCGATACAATATCTAACAAGGAAACTGCTATTAACTCGGGCTCAATTCCTTCTTCTGCAATATATTTAGACGACATTTGCAGCAAAAATATGACAATGTCCTTGAAATTTTGCTCAGTTCCATCGAGTAAGATATCCAAAAGAATCAGAGCACTCCTGATACTTTTCGCATGTGTATTGCTCTTTATATTTAGAAATCTCATCAATGTAACCAACAGCAAACTTTTATATGTGGAAACGTCTTCATTCTTCCATATGGTCGAAGATTTTATTGAGGTAAGCTCAGTGGAAAAAACTTTCCTAGTGCGTCCATTGTTTGTTTTCAAAACATAAGCAAGCATTTGGAACTCATATGTGAGCATATCAAGATCATCCCTTTCGTCTAATCTTTCTTTTTCGAGACGATTAACCTTTAAAATATTATCAGTCAAAATGTAAAATAATCTTGAAGCAGATCCCGAGTTTAATATCGATAAAATCCACTTTGAAACGGTTAAATAAAAAGGATTCTGGTCATCAAAAAGTTCGCCCAAAATTAATTCAAGAGGGCGCCTAATCAAGTTTGAATCTGAGTCTAATTGTGTCCATAACAGATCTAACACGCTTAATCTCTCGGATATATCTTCCTCTTCCACAAAAGTATACACTAACGCACTTTCAATAAATTTGGATGGAATAAATCTGTTTAAAGTCTTTAAGTTCTTGACACCTAGTATTTGATGGCGTGGATCTTTTAAAGATTTCCATACGGCCATCATGACTACTTTCAATAATTTCATCGATTCAATGAATTCCATGCGTGAATATAAGTAGTTACCAAAAATTTCCACAATTCCAACGATTTCTTCTGATTTTGCATCATTATTAGATTCACAAAGCCTGGGAATAGCCTCAAATATGCTCTGAGTTATTTTTTTATCCGACCAGCTTATGTGAGATCGTCCTTTAAGTTCTTCAGACTCAGGTATCTTTTCGAAAATAGCTATAAATAATTTGGAGCTTTCATTGATATTTTCCAAGTCCCATAAACTTGAAAGAAGCTTCTTCTGAATCAGGTCTGCTATTAAAAAAGTTAGATCTTCTGTTGTAAAGGGTGGCAAACGCTCAGCTATATTTTCTTTCTCTAAAATGCTAGATGGATTAGAAACATTGGTATAAAACCCACGTATTTTGGCCAAAAGTTCTTCGCAGCTTACTTCATCATCGTGCTTTAGTTTTGAGTGACTGAGAGGGAGAAGGGCTCTCTCGGGGATATAGTTTAACAATTTGTTGTACAAAGAAAATTTTTGGAGCTTATAAATATTGTCGAAATCTTTATCATTAGATGGAAGGGCCAGTAAAGTTAATAATATCAAAGGAAGGTGGCGTACGATAATCTCTTCGTCGTTTCCAATATTAAAATTTGTTAATACGAAATCCAAAATTTTTAGGTTTTTGATGTCTTCAAGTTCTTGAAATAGCTTTCCCCATATAATATTTGTTTCAGTATTGTCAAAGAAAGTACGTGCCGTTTTCATTATTTGTTCGTTTTGTTTAAATTTTTCCGAGGAATAGAGAAGTGGGATGAACAATTCAGGAATTACAAGTGAGCCAATTTCCCATCTATCCATTACTGCCATACTTATCCTGAATGCAGTTAACACGGATTCTTCTTCTGAAAGAAGGTCGCTTAAACCTTCTAAAAGGGCGCTTAATCCATATTTTGTAAAATATACATTACTTTCCTCGTTTGCTGACTTAACCGAGGTAGTATATTCCATGGAGTTCCCGCCGTTATTGTTTAGCATGCCCCCAGCAGTAGGACCGAGAAGCCAGTTCCATATTCTTCTGTTCAAAGACATATCCTTGCTCAAAGTAGTTCTACAACAACTCATTATCAATAACTTTTTATCCTCAGAAGTAATAAGAACATTCAAAACGGGAGAGTCTAGCCTCAACCTCTGTAATAAAAGGTCCAAAACGCTCCTTTTAATAAGAATATCATTTTCATCTTCTAAACAACCGACAAGGCATCGGATAAGTAGACCTGGTTCAGGGGTTACTAAATCTTTGGCAGCAGGCAATAAGACCTTGAAAGCTTCTTCTTTTCTTTTTTTCCTGTCTAGATGAGAATCGTTGGTTTCAGTTTCACTTGGGTTCTCTTCCGCTTCCATTTTTATTTTATTTACTAGATGAGGTACAGCATTCAACGACGGAAACTTTCTAGTCAACCACGTGAGTCCGCCCAGTCTTCTGCCTTTATTTGCAGTCATGACTAGAAACAACGTTTGCCAAAATAAGGAATCATCATCCAAGTTCTCCTGCAGAGTCTCAATGAGTTTTAAAGTTAAAGGTAAAAAATCGTTGCTTTCATCATCAATTCCTGGCAATAAACTAGAAATCAAAGGTCTGATGAGCAGTCTTAACGTTGTTTGAGGCAACAGAAGGATATAGTTATCGTAAAGCTCTATCAAATGTGACCTAACAGACATAGAGGCATAAGTCATCAAAGGTAAAATTCCCGGGATCCAAATGTTACATTCTGTAGCCAGAGTTTCAAGGCCAATATGTTCAAAGATATACGTATATACTTCTAAAGTTTTCTGATGAACACCTGCTGGTAACGCCGGCGATAATGAGGATGTCAATCTTCGACTTACTTGATATGGAGAAGGAACATAGTACCTTACATTCTGAAATTTAGGTGACCAGCTTTGCAACGCCTTTAATAGTGTTCCCAAACTAGCAATATAGTCCGCCCATTCTGTTACAGAGTCAAATCTTTCTAATGCTCGCTCGACATTAGCACGAAACTTCTTCTGTTTGGAGTCTAGTTGTTTATTATTTGAGTCAATTGTAAGGGGCTTTAGTGGTAAGGACATTTTTTGTCGATCCTCTCAGAAAAAGCTGCTCTGTCGGCTTTTTATTTCACCGTTATAAACATAATTGGGAGGCTTGAGTTTTATATTAGGTATTGCTATTGTTCCTTTTCCAGTGAGATCGAAGCTTAGCCTTTGAAAAAACCAAAATCACTTTTGATCACGTGCCTCGGGTGGAACGCCCAGCAAATATATAAGTATGTCGTTTATTAATAAAACGGTAATCGGACTCTAAATATTCCTTCTTTCAGCACTCGCTTATGTCGTTATAAAAACTTGATTAATTTGAGTAATTAGCAGTTTTTGCCGTAGGTATGTTTTTAGAATGTTCTTTTGCACAGTCAGAAGCGTTGTTACCCATAATTTCGTGTTGAGAATATTAAATAATTACGTAAATGATCTGCCAAATGCTGACAATGATTGAAAAATAATTTTAAAGTTTAAATAATGCAAAAAATTTGTGTAAAAAGAATATGTGTCAACCTAAGCCGTTCCATACAAATAAATTTCCATCCCATGCAGTTGAAGCCACATATCCTGGCTTTCCCCACAAGCTCCAGTCAGCTCCAAATACGAATTCTGAATGCTGTGTGAAATTGAAAATGGAACCTTTAGTAGCATCCGTAGAGTTAGTTTTATATGTTTCTTTTGCACCATCGTTGCTGAGATCTCTCCATATTCGACAGGTCATATCATATGAAGCTGACATTAAAATATTGGAATGATGAGGGGACCAGGTAACTTTTCTGATTGCCAGCCCGTGCGCATTAGGGATTTCATTGATGCATGATGAATTGTGAAGTTGGCCGGGCACAGTCCTCTTGATAGTCGCTGATTCATTTTTATTTAGCATCCTAATGTCCCAGATTCTAATGGCATTATCTACACCTCCTGTGGCAACTACATAAGGTCTGTATTTGTTGAAATCGCAAGTCAATGCTTCTAGTCCTGAATGCACTAAAAAATTATTCTGATTTTTGCCGGAAGGTAGTCTAATGTCAAATAAGCTTGCATAAGAATTCCCTGAACAGGATAATACGAGATTTTGGTCGTGGGGCGAGAACTGTGCTTGGTATACACAGTTCCTGTTTTTTGAAATACCTGTAAAGCTTTTCTTTTTCAATATAATGGCGTTTAATGGATCCACCATTTTGGTAATCTCTAAAGGTCGTGGAGTAAGGGTCATTAAACTTTGCTTTCTTAGAGGGGACCATATTTTTATAGATCCATCCCATGAACTACTTAAGAAATTCTGCCTGTTGACTAAGTTCCAATTACAACTGAATACTTCTCGTTCATGCTCTTTAAATATAGCAATAGGAAACTCTTTAAAGGTTGTATCAAACAAGCGTAATGTACCATCGCCCTGTGCAACCAACACTTGGTTTTCATGACTTTCGTTCCATGCAAGATCAAATAAACAATCCTGTGTTAAAAAGGAATTAACTTCCACTATTCTACCTGAACGATCAATCTCAAGGATGAACAATTTTCCATTCCCAACCAGGCCAAAGTTTGAACCAGCAGCTACCGCGAGCCTGTTATCGAAAAAGGGAGAATACTGGACACCGTACCCACTAAAACCTTGCATATGATATCTGAGCATGTTGTATAAATTATGCAAAAAGTTAGATGATAGTCCGTTAACAATATGAGATCTCTGCACTTTTCGAGCGTCGAATTCCAAATCAGAAAGAAAACGATTTCGACCTCCGGTAAAAGATTTTATGGTAAGAAAACACAGTTTGTGTTCCACAGTTCTTAAAAGTGTTTTCACCTTTTACTGTTTTGCGAAACGACTTTTCAGAGGAGGTTATGTCGGTGGTTTAATTTCTCGGCCTTCATATTTACTTGCTGGAGACATGCAAATTTCTGATTAACAATGATTATAGAACTTTAAGTAGAAGTAAAGAAAAATAAGTATATGATATATATATATAAAGATGCAGATAAAAAAAAGGTAAAAGGAGTAGAAAATAATGTCTGAAAATGGATGACTGCCAATAGGACATATTTTCATATTAACATACTTCAGAAGCGGTATTGTTTATTGTGATGATCGTTGCTCATTGTTATCATTAGGGACGTCGTTATGAATGGTGGTGTCCGAACTGCTTGAACCTTGGCCTTGAGAGGGATTTTCGTCTGTAGGAGGAAAGGCAGCAGAATTGTTGTTGCGTAGTTCGACGGTAGTAACATCACCATTTTGATTTCTATAACTGGCAACACCGGAGGAAAACAAGTTATTTCTGTTGTTCTCACCAGTACTTCCACCTCGTTGTTGATCATTGCTATGGTTATTGTCGTTATTGTTGTCTCTTGAGCCATTCGTAAAATGGCCTGTTAATCGTGAAATATTTTCCAAAAAGGAACTTCCTTGCGTTGTATCAGAGGACGATGAGTCATTACGTCCTTGGTTGTGAACAGTTTGTGCTCCGGGTGCTGTTGTTGCAGAGGTATCAGAAGTTCCCCTCTGAGCAACGTTGAATATGTGATCCAAAACGGCTCTTAGTCTGTTGTGGTGAGGGTCTGTAGCGTCACTACTAGTGTTATTTGAGTTTGGACCGTTCGCTGCTGATGGGCTTGCCGAAGAATCAGAAGCGGAAGGATTCGGATTTGGACTGTGGAATTGGAACAAAGTCAAAGGGATGGGAACCCAGCGCGGACTTTGATTGTTATTCGAACCACCAGAATTAGAGGGTGGATTTTGAGTAGTTGAGCTCGGCCCGTTGACACCGTTTCTATCGCTATCATTAGGCGGTAAACGGACTGGATTGTGTAAAGGTTGGCCGTTTTGAGGCACTAAAAAAAAGCCTGTTCTTGATAACATCTGTTCGCCAGAACTTGCATTTCCGATAGTGGGAACCGTTGTATTGGACGTGTTTTCGGATGGGGCGGAACTATTTTCGTTAGTGCTATTCACTGCAGTTGGGTCGTATAAAACTCGTCTAATACGTTCAAAAGCAGCTTCGTTAGCTGCTACTTCATCCGTATCTTGTTGGGCTGCACGTTGAACACCTACAGATTCGCTGATCTTTTGTCTACAAAGGGGACAAGAATTTTCTAATCTTGACCATTTGTAGATACATTCCCTCCCAAAAATGTGGCCACAAGGTAACTTGATTGGTGAGTGTTTGTAGCTTGGATTTGTTTCTTCATCATTGAGAGTGCGTTGTTGTTCAGTGAGAGGAATAGAAGGCGGTTCAACAACCGTAGCATTTGTAATCGATGGGTTACTGTCATTATCGGCGGTTGTGCGTAGGGGCGCACCTTCATTATCCTTCCTTTTTTTTGTTCCTTCAGATTCCTCCTCATTTTCAGAATCCCTTTTTCTTTTTGCTTTAGTTGAATCAACTTCATCTTCATATTCGTCATAACATATACTACATAAGGGCCCTTCGGCCTTGGGTAGATCAGAAACTTGCAGAACGGGGAGCTTATCAAACTCATCCTTTGATATTCCTTTTGGTCTATTTAATAGTCTGTTGAATCTCTCCATTGCAAGCTGAGCAGCAACAGATATGAAGCTGTTCAAACGGTCTTGTGGAGTAGACGCAGGAACATCACGAAAAGATAAAACAAGAGCACCGTCGGGTTGATGGCCCCCATTTCCGATGCCAAAGCTGGGCCCAGTACCGTTGGCAATCGTGCTACCGGATGCTGCGCTGTTGTTTTCGTTATTATCATTATTAGATATATTGCTCAAATGTGCTAATCTCTCCGGAGTGAAATAGGAATACTGAATGGAAACGGTTATGTTTCTTGTTTGCTCAGCACCACCATTGAGTGGACCGGAAGCTGCATTTGAATTATTATTATTTTCAGCATTATTTGGTGATGTATTTGTGCCTCTGTTTTGTTCTTGACCACTTTCACTCATAATGAACAAAAGCTGAGGTTACAAGACTATGAGAGAAAACAAAGGGGAAAAAAGGGAGAAACGAACTATCCTGAAATGCTAAATAATTTCTATCTATAGTAGCTTCACTAGAGGATATATATGATAAACTATATTTCCTTCAATATATAGTTTTTAGCTATTATTTCATTATTGATTTGGTGATACTAATGCAATGTAGTTATATGTAAAAAATTCTTTCATATTTTTTGACAATGGCAGATAGAATGTTTTACCCGGCTTTTTGCGTCGAAGTATATAATTGTTGATTAAGAAGCCAGTAACAATAAAAAAGAACAGTATTATTTATTTTACGTTAAAAGACGCTTTTCTTTCAAGTAATGTACAATGTTATACCTCCAGATATACATTGCAACTTTTAAAGTCTAGTAAATGCTTATATGGAGGGAGGGATTTATCAAATGTGATGAAAAATAGCTGTAATGAACCTGGCGAAAAATGGAGGATTCAGATTGTGTCCTCCGTTTTCTTTTCTCGTAGATGAACTTGAGGTGGGAGATAACATTCCTGTTGAGGAAGTACTTGAGGTAGATTTTGAAATAGAGAGAGCTGTCGTACTTGTTTGGGTTTTTTGGCCTTTGGAGCTGGAAGAACTTGTTGCCGAATGAGACGTGGAAGCAAAGTACGATATACTGGAGTTAGCTGCCGTGGAAAACATGTTGCCGCCGGAGACAATACTTTCATATGTAGACCAAGTGCTTGAGTAACCAGGTGCTTTAAGAGCACTTGGAACCGCGCTCTCTATAATCTCAATGTATTCACCGTCGTCGCTGAAGTTAGCCTGAGCCATTGATATCTCCATATTGTCCAGATCATATACCACGTAAGTATTAGCTAAGAAGTTATCACCCAAAATAATGGTCGGATCTGACTGCGGTGCAATACCTAGTATACAAATGTTTGAACGACTATCTGTGACTAGCTGAAAATCGCTTAACCAATTAGAAAGATAGAATCCACCAAAATCAAAGATGATGCTACTCTCTTCTTCCATCTCTTTGATACAATCCATTATGTAGTAACCATATGCAGAAGAGTAAGTAGCTCCGACCTGGTCGGCAAGCATTTTTACCAGCTCAGTTGGCATATACGATATGGTCGTACCTGAATCTAGCAGGACTGGGATCTTTGTAGTGGTTAGGGTTGTCAGATTGTCTTCTTTATCCCCTTTCGACGTACCTAATCCTTGTAAAGTGACTTGGAATTGAATTGGATCCTTGTAGCCGCGATGCTGCAAAGTATTAATGATGGGAATTGTGTATAGGTCGCCCGCATATTTTCCATGATCCACAGCGCCAAACAAAATGGTACCATGTTTCGAATCAGAATCATTTGCGAATAAAGAATAAGCTGTTGATTTTATTACACCCGAATTCTTTAGCACCATCGGAAAGTTATTGTAAGTGTAGCTTTTTTGTACAGAGCTGAGAGAAACACCAGAATAAGTTGACTCCAAGCCAGGCAAACCAATACCCAAGACACCAACTGTTGAGTTTGTTTCGTTTGCTACAGCAAATGATAAACCCGTAATGTTCAAATCGTTCAAGCTCAATTGATCATGGCCCCAGGTACCAGATGCAAAAGTCGTATCACCATAGGCGATCGAAAATTCTGTATTATTGGAGTTGAATGTAGACGACTTAGAGGTATTAAATGTCCCGTATGTAGCGCAGTCAATTAACTGTGATGTAGAAGCTGTACTATCAAAAGTAGCAGTGGCTTCGCTGGTAACTATAGTGGTGTCGTAGCTAATTTCAGTAAACACACTCTCAACCACGCTAGCCAAAGCATCCTTGTTTACTTGTTTAAAGGATGAGCCAGTGGTATCCTTCTTTTTAGTGGAACAGTATGGGTTGTCTGAACCCGTGACCCATAGATCAGAAGAACCAGTGTCGACAAGCACAGTAACTTTTTGAGGAGGGGTGCCAATATCTAATTCCACCGAATAAAAACTGTTTTGATTAGTCAGTTCCACCAGCTCGTAATCATCATCTCTTGTCATCAAACGCGTTCTACCTTTTGTATCATCCAAAGCGTTTTCAAATGAACTGCCGTATTTCTTCTGAAAATTCATTTTGACATAGACTTCATTACTTGGTAAGGATGGAAAATCTGTAACACCGGCATCTACTATTGAGCTGCAGACAAGTAATGCATCTACGACAAATGTGAGGACAGATAATTTCATAGAGCTCTTTCTTTTTCGTTTATTTTTGACGTATTTGCTCAAGCGAATAACGACAAAAGCTTGTTCTCTCGTTGATACTTTTAGCCAATTACAATTTCTTAGCAAGAACGAGTGACGCCAACCAAATTTCTCCCAAAAGTGATTATCTGAATAATGAAAGATGGTAGGAAATAAGGTATTGAAACAGGTTCAAAACTTTAAAAGAAAACTGCCAAATAAACTTTCTCGATGCGTAGCTGAAATTTCAACTTCAAAAAAAAAAAAACGCGTGTAACTTTCTACGTGCAAAACGATGTGTATGAATCCCGTCTTAATTAGTAAATAGGGTCTAGTAAGCGTAGCGAGGATGAATTAAATGCATTGTTGAATATGAAGAGCACCTTATGGTATATAAATGTACAATCTTGATTCATGACAGCTTTGCAAGTAAACGTATCAAATGAATATCACGATTTTGGCTGTATTACCCGGGCAGTATACGCGGCGAATTTTGTTAAAAAATGTGTTAGACTTAAGTCGGAGCAAATGAATAATGGGCATATATAGCGCATAGGTTCGCTAGTGTAAGACAGGAGACTGTCCAATAGCATTCGAATCATAACCGAATCTTTGCCAGTGTGTGTATAAAATACGACAATGTCTTCCAATCCAGAAAATTCTGGTGTTAATGCGAATAATAATACGGGCACTGGTAACGCTGATGCGATCACAGGAGCTCAGCAAAATATGGTACTGCAACCGAGACAGTTGCAAGAAATGGCCGCTAAGTTCAGGACATTACTGACTGAAGCAAGAAATGTAGGTGAAACTACTCCTAGGGGCAAGGAATTGATGTTCCAAGCCGCAAAGATCAAACAGGTATATGATGCCCTTACACTGAATAGGAGAAGACAACAGGCTGCGCAAGCCTACAATAATACTTCAAATTCAAATTCAAGCAATCCAGCTTCTATTCCTACTGAAAATGTCCCTAATTCATCACAGCAACAACAACAACAACAACAACAGACAAGAAACAACAGTAACAAATTTAGCAATATGATAAAACAGGTTCTCACCCCGGAAGAGAACCAAGAATATGAAAAGCTATGGCAGAATTTCCAAGTCCGTCATACGAGTATAAAGGAGAAAGAGACCTACTTGAAACAAAATATTGATAGGTTAGAACAAGAAATAAATAAACAGACGGACGAAGGGCCCAAGCAGCAGCTACAAGAAAAGAAAATTGAACTGCTTAACGATTGGAAGGTGCTAAAAATTGAGTATACCAAGCTGTTCAATAATTATCAAAACAGTAAAAAAACATTCTATGTAGAGTGTGCAAGACACAATCCGGCTTTACATAAATTCTTGCAAGAAAGCACTCAACAGCAACGAGTGCAGCAACAAAGGGTACAACAACAACAACAACAACAGCAGCAGCAGCAGCAACAGCAGCAACAGCAACAGCAACAGCAACAGCAACGCCAGGGTCAAAACCAAAGAAAGATTTCTAGTTCTAATTCTACTGAAATACCCTCTGTAACCGGCCCTGATGCACTGAAATCGCAGCAGCAGCAGCAGAATACAATAACTGCCACCAATAATCCCAGGGGCAATGTTAACACTTCACAGACTGAACAATCGAAAGCTAAGGTAACCAATGTAAATGCAACGGCATCTATGTTGAATAATATAAGTTCGAGCAAATCGGCAATATTCAAACAAACAGAGCCTGCCATACCCATATCGGAAAATATATCTACCAAAACACCAGCACCGGTAGCTTATAGATCCAACAGACCTACAATAACTGGAGGTTCTGCTATGAATGCCAGTGCTTTGAATACACCAGCAACAACTAAATTACCACCCTATGAAATGGATACTCAGAGAGTTATGTCAAAGCGTAAATTAAGAGAGTTAGTGAAGACTGTCGGAATTGATGAGGGTGACGGTGAAACTGTCATTGACGGTGATGTTGAGGAATTACTATTGGATCTTGCCGACGATTTTGTTACTAATGTTACAGCTTTTTCTTGTAGATTGGCAAAACACAGAAAATCGGACAATTTGGAGGCAAGAGACATTCAGTTACATTTGGAGAGAAATTGGAATATTAGGATTCCTGGTTATTCCGCAGACGAAATAAGAAGTACAAGAAAATGGAATCCCTCTCAAAATTATAACCAGAAATTGCAGAGTATCACATCAGATAAGGTAGCAGCTGCAAAAAACAATGGAAACAATGTTGCAAGCTTGAATACAAAAAAATAATTATGTTACCCACATTCTCCACTCTTCCACAGAAAAAATTCCTAAAGTTATAGTTCACATTGTTATATATGTATCTATAAAGCGAAATTTTTTAAAATTAATTGATTAATTAATATTTTGTATCTAAAGTGTTCATACTATATTATTTACTTAGATTATACATAATTAAAAAAAAAAAAAACTTTTTTTCCTTGTTTTCATTTTGTTTTTATTATTAAATATTAAAAAAAGTGTCCATAACATCAATGTTTTTTTTTACCTTTGATTAGTTTTCATTGGCGAAACCATAATCCCCGTTCCATTCCCATCATAACTACGCTCTCTTCTGAGTTGATCTTCAAGCTTGAACATCAACTGTCCATTATGATCCTTGTTAATATTTTCTTTGATTGGACTACTAGAAACACTTGAAGTTCCATCTTTTCTTGGTCTTCCTCTTTTTCTTGGAGACCTTTTAATTACCACGTTTTCATACTTTTTACCACCGCTGCAAATCATTCTACTTCTGTGCACAACCAAAGCGTCTTCTCTATTGAATTTCTTACCACAGGGACATGCATACGCCTTTTCTTGGTGCGATTTTTTGTGTCTTATCAAGTCATGATTTCGTACAAATGCCTTATCACATCCAGGGTGATCACAGGAATATGGCCGATCTTCCAAATGTGTTTGAATATGAGATCTGATGTTATACCTTCTCTTGAATGTTTTTGTACATCCAGGAAATAAACATTCAAATGTTTTATCAGGCATTTCCTTCACATATTTATCGATTGAACCTCTGGGCAGTGTTGTGAGTTTTCTTGTGATTTTTGAGGGACTATTTGTGGTATATGTGTTGATTTCCTTAATGTGTGTGCCGAATTGAGGAGATCTTCCTTCGTACTTACTTTGTGACTTAAGAACGGGAGAAGGCGTTTCGGAAATAACAAATCTACTTTCAGGCTCATTTTCCTCATTATCATCTCCTTCATTGTCTGTATTTTTCGTAAGTACATTAGGGTCTAAATCATTGAAAACGCCTTCCCGATGTCGTGCTTGCTGGCTCGGCGGCTTTAGATGTGGTGTCGCAGCATTGATACCCAATGCATTCTCACTGATAGAGCTAAAGTGTAACTGCTTACCTCTTGGTGTATATTGGTCTATATAACTGGAGGAAAGGGATACTTTATTGACTGATGGAGTATTATTTACAGACCCAGGAATTGTAGGCATAATATCCACAGAAGCACTCTTTAAAGACACTGATTTTGTAGGAGAAGGACCTGGTTTTCCAAGAAGTTCAATACCCAGGCCCAAAGGTTTCTCTGAATATTCGCTTTCCTGATCTTCAACATTAATCTTGAAATCTAACCTTAAGTTATTAGGGGTAATGTTAGCAGAGTTGGACGTAGCTGAACTAACTCTACTCTTTGGAGTGAAGGGCGTAATAAATTTGGTTTTTGAACTGAGGTTTTCATTTGGATTCGAGCGAATTTTCTTTGGTGAAATGAGGGAGTCATTGAAACCTTCGTTCAATTCCTGGAAACATAGTGGTCCTACAGTACCACTAGAGTTTTTTCTCTGCAGGCAGTACTTTTGTCTATTGTTTCTCCTAGAAGGTGACCCAGTGAACGAAGTATTAGACATTGGTGGGGAAATCATTGGTGAAAGGCTATTTGCGTATACATCCTCCACATTTTCTGAAGCAGGAGAGATCTTCCTTTTGGGAGATAAAAACTGTGGACCATCAGAGTTCTCTAAGGTAGCCTGTAGTTGTTGTTGCTTGTATTGTGTTTGTTTGAGTTCTAACTCTAACTTCTTATTAGCCTCTTGTTGTGCTCTCAATTGCTCGCGCAACTCTTGTTGTTGCTGTAACAGTAATTCCCCGAGGTTTCTATCGAAGCCTTTATTAATTTCACTTTTGTTTATAGTCGACAATAAATTATCCGCCATGGAAATCTTCTTTTCATCGTGGGGCTTATCACTCATTGTTTTTTGATAAACAGTCATACCACTGTCTTGATTTAATCTATTTTCATTCAACAAGCTAGTTGCATTTAGAGTCACTTCTCTTGAATTATTTTCTAAGTCAAAGTTCATACTTTGCCAATCATTTCCTATTAACTCGGAGAAAGTAGAAACCTTGACAGATTTTTCATCAGAAAGTGGTCCCAGCGGAAGGTTTAAGTCATTTATTTCATTCATTATAACTTCGTTGGTTTCACCATAGTTTAGGTTCAATATATTGCCTAAATCATCTGTTGCTAGTGTTTTATATTCGCCTTCTATTGCATAACTCGAAGGGTCACTGCCTCTAGCATTTGAGTAATAAGAGTTGGTTTGTAGGTCAAAATTTAGGCTTTGTACTTTTGAGGCATCAAACCAAGAGTTTGATGTATCCATCTTTTTCGAAAAAACAATGACGTTAATATTTTATTTGATTGCGCTTTAATTATATCGCAGATGTTAAACACGTTCTCAGGATCTATTTACCTAGCTCCAAGAACGAGTTATATGGTGGTATCTATATTGTCGTTCTCAAATCTTTCTTCCAACGATGCCTTTTTGTCTTCCGTGCCAATACATAAATAGTGAATAAAATTGCAGACGATCCTCTATAGTACTCAATCATTGTTTATAGAGCAGATCTATAGGGAGAAAGAAAGATAATTAGTCGCTAATGGTAGGTATTGTTATTGTTTACCTTTTTCCTAAACAGGTTAAAGTACGAAAGTGAAAATTTCATCCTCTCTACTTGCCCGGATTGGGATTCAGACCAAGATATTTCCAACAATGCTGCTATGAATTGGAACAGAGATGTTCTAATGAATATTTAACAAGGTGTGAGCGGAGTGTACCACTCCTATCGGCTTTCAGATAATCATACTACCTTTCAGAATATCTAACAATAACACTCCGATATTTGATTCGCTCTCCTTTAAGACAGAAATAACATTGGCCCTAGAATCCAATGCCGTAAATATCTACTTGACACCATTTAATGAAAGAACTGTCTGACTGCCGAAGTTTTATAAGTAGTTTGACTATGTTTCATAAGTTAGGCCACTAGACAGCATGTGAAAACGGTGATGATAGTAAAAAAATATCGTTTGGGTTTTGGCTACCCGGAGGTCGTTTGCAAAAGAAAGTGTATGCAAATCTACAAAACAATAGATGTCGTTGTTGAGATAACAGATTGGCACAAAATTACTAAATTGTTGTGGTACGCAGCTATAGTTTGTACGAAAGTAGTAGCAGAAATTAACAGATACAGATCTGCAATTTGGCATAATGTACACCAATTATTCACTTACAAGCAGTGACGCAATGCCCCGAACTTACTTGGTCGGCACAGCCTCACCAGAAATGTCTAAGAAAAAGCGCCAGTCTGCAAATTGTGACAAGCCAACGAGGAGGGTGATCCACATCATCGATACTAATGAGCACTCAGAAGTCGACTTGAAAAATGAACTGCCAATAACATGCACGAATGAAGACGGTGAGATGACATCAAGCTCATGGACTTCACAAACCGCTAATGATTTTCTCAAACTGGCATACGTAAACGCGAAATTAGACCCGTCTTTGCCATCTCAATATTTCAAACAAGATATCATAAATGTTTTACAAAGCTTGGAGATTCCTGGATGGTCTGTGCCCGGCTCTAAAGAATCCTCGTTGAATAAGAATTTATTAACTTTGACACAAATCAAGGGGGCCCTTACAAATGTTATTTATAAGATTCACTATCCAAACTTACCCCCTTTACTGATGAGAATTTTTGGTGATAGCATAGATTCTGTAATTGATAGAGAGTATGAATTAAAGGTTATTGCGAGATTATCATTTTATGATTTAGGACCCAAACTAGAAGGGTTTTTTGAAAATGGCAGATTTGAAAAATACATTGAGGGTTCGAGGACATCTACTCAAGCCGACTTTATAGATCGGGATACTTCAATAAAAATTGCTAAAAAATTGAAAGAGTTGCATTGTACTGTTCCATTAACGCATAAAGAAATAACGGATCAACCGTCATGCTGGACAACCTTTGATCAGTGGATCAAATTAATAGACTCGCATAAAGAGTGGGTTTCCAATAATGTAAATATAAGTGAAAATTTACGCTGTTCAAGTTGGAATTTTTTTTTAAAGAGTTTCAAAAATTATAAGCGTTGGTTGTATAATGATTCTGCTTTTACCTCAAAATTATTAAGAGAGGATGATAAAGATAGTATGATAAATTCTGGGCTAAAAATGGTATTTTGCCATAACGACTTACAGCATGGTAATTTACTTTTTAAAAGTAAGGGTAAGGATGACATCTCAGTGGGCGATTTAACAATTATTGACTTTGAGTACGCAGGCCCTAACCCCGTTGTATTTGATTTATCAAATCATTTGAATGAATGGATGCAAGACTATAATGATGTGCAGTCTTTCAAGTCTCATATTGATAAGTATCCAAAAGAAGAAGATATTTTAGTTTTTGCACAAAGTTATATAAATCACATGAATGAGAACCATGTCAAAATTGCTTCTCAAGAGGTTAGGATTCTTTACAATCTAATCATCGAATGGAGGCCTTGTACACAATTATTCTGGTGCCTTTGGGCTCTTTTGCAAAGCGGAAGGCTACCACAACGACCACTGATAGAAGGTGAAAAACTAATGAGCGAAAAGGCTGGACTAGGTGATGAAACGCACCTTATGGAGCACAAAAATAAAGAGAATGGAAAATACGATTGTTCTGAAGATGATTCGTTCAACTATTTAGGATTTTGTAAAGAAAAAATGTCTGTCTTTTGGGGCGATTTAATTACATTGGGAGTTATCGACAAAGACTGCCCAGATATTGGAAAAACAGATTACTTAGACACTAAACTTATTTTTTAAGCTGTATACACAATCAAGTATTTTTCTATTCACTGCGATAAAATTGTGTTTTTCAACATGTTAGGTCAATGGAAAGTCATTATTTTGAAGCAAAATGTAAAAAAAGAATATTATTAAGAGAATAAATTCTTTCAAAAATGTAGAGCAAGTTATGTGGAAATCAAAAGAATATTAGTTGATTCTATTATATAATAAATAGTTATAATCATTGTATTTTGATGATGAAAATTCAGTATCTAAGAGTTATAGCCAAGAGAGTAATTTTTAATACTTTTTTGCGCTTTTCCATATCTCATTATAAAAAGAAAACATTAATTCATAGTTCCATTTATCATCATAGCATATCTTTAAATATCATACTTAAATAGAAGAGATTCACACAGTAATAGCGGACAAGAATAATCATGAAATCAGATTGGTATGGGCTGCAAATTTCAAATCACCATAACAACATTTTTCTAGGGTCTTCAATCAACTCTTTAACAGTCTTCAAGAAGGTAACAGCTTCTCTACCATCTAGCAATCTATGATCATAAGTCAAAGCCAAGTACATCATTGGTCTTGAGACAATTTGTCCATTAACAGTGACAGGTCTCTCTTTGACACCATGCAAGCCTAGGACGGCTGTTTGTGGTGAATTGATGATAGGAGTACCGTATAATGAACCAAAAACACCACCATTAGATATGGTGAAAGTACCACCCGTCATATCTTCTAGGGTTAATTTGCCATCACGCGCTTTATGACTCAAGCGAACAATTTCGTTCTCAATATCTAAAACACTCAATGACTCTGCATTACGAACGACGGGGGTAACCAAACCCTTTGGAGTGGCCACAGCAACAGAAATATCTGTGTAATCACGATAAACAATCTGGTCACCTTCAATGGCACCATTGACGGCTGGAATATCCTTGGCGGCCAAGGTACATGCTTTGGAGAAAAGACCCATGAATCCGAATTTAGTACCGGTCTTCTTAATAATCTCATCTTTATACAGTTTCCTCATTTCCATCAAAGCTGACATGTCAACTTCGTTGAATGTGGTTAAGGAAGCAGCAGTGTTTTGAGACTCTTTTAATCTTTCGGCAATCCTCAATCTCATACGGTTCATTTTGACCCTGGTTTCTGTACGTGGAAATGGTGTGAAAGAGTTAGAGGCTACTGGGGGTTCCTGCGCCTTAGAGACGGTCTTCTTTGGTTGATCAGCCTTTTTTGGTTCTGTAACTTCTTTCTTTGGAGCGGCTTCTTTCTTTGGAGCAGCTTCTTTCTTTGAAGCCGTTTCCTCACTTGAGTTTTCCCTTGCGGCGACACCTTGCGATGGCTCCGCTTGTTCGGTAGGCTCTGGCTTAGATTCTCCAGAACCCTCAGCAGGTGCTTCACCAGGCTCGACCTGAGCTAACTCCTCACCAACAGTGACAGTGTCCTCTGGTTTGAAATTTAGCTTCGTAACAGTACCTGATACTGGCGAATTGACCTCAATATCAATTTTATCGGTCTCAATAGTGGCCAACAGCTCGTCCTCCTTAATAAAATCACCAACGTTTTTAGTATATTCCTTTAAAGAGCCTTCAGTCAGGGACTCTGCCATCGGAGGAACTTCAATAGAGGTAGATTTAAAACGATTGCTAGTTATGGAGAACGGATTCGCCGCAACTGAAATTTTCTTGCCGGATAAATATATTGAACCTAAGGATTCGACCTTGTTAGCTTGTTTGAACAAACTTGTAGAAGCATGTCTCTTGACGAAAGAAGCAGCCATAACATTTCTAGCCACTTTAGATTTTACTAAGGATTTGGCAGCTGCAGTACGCGTCGCTCTGGAAAGCATTGTTTAAATAATTATCTGAAGTTGTGTCTTTGGTTGTAACAAATGTGGTAGTGAAGTTTATAACAATATATCTATTCACTGATATATACCGTTAAAGATAGCTGCCTAATTTTTTATTTCGGATTTTTCTTTTTTTTACGTTAGATATTTCCTCCCCTGAAGCTCAAAAAGAGATTATATATGAAAAGTAGGCCTAGTTGAGGGAAAAAGGATTTGCATTTGCTGATAGACCAAGTGTGGATCCGAGCCCTGTAGTAGAATGGTGCTAATGTAGAATAAGAATAAGCTTTAGGAACCATAGATTCCTGCGTAATTTGTGGCCGCTTTATTGGCTCACTCCGGGCAGGACCTTAGTTTTGATTGGCTGCAAAAAAAGGGTTGTTAATATCGTCTTTGACGGAGATGCGGGTGGCTGGAATTGTTTTGTTTATTATTCCCCAAGAGAGAAGAGACAAGAAGTAGTAATGACGATGGAACAAAGATCGGTTCTAATAGGACCACAGGGTTGAATAGAGACGAGTAAAGACGCAACGGTCAAGGCTTTCCACGAGACGTTCGAATATGTCCCACAACAACAGGCATAAAAAGAATAACGATAAAGACAGCTCAGCAGGGCAGTATGCAAATAGCATTGACAATTCATTAAGCCAGGAAAGCGTCTCAACGAACGGCGTAACAAGGATGGCTAACTTAAAGGCTGATGAATGCGGCAGTGGTGATGAAGGAGATAAAACAAAGCGGTTTTCGATTTCAAGTATTTTGAGTAAAAGAGAGACAAAAGACGTGCTTCCGGAATTTGCAGGCAGTAGTTCCCACAATGGAGTACTCACGGCGAATTCATCAAAGGATATGAACTTTACTTTGGAACTAAGCGAGAATTTGTTGGTTGAGTGTAGGAAATTGCAATCCTCTAATGAAGCTAAAAATGAGCAAATCAAGTCTCTCAAGCAAATTAAAGAGTCATTAAGTGACAAGATTGAGGAGCTCACTAACCAAAAAAAGTCCTTCATGAAAGAGTTGGATTCAACTAAAGATTTAAACTGGGATTTAGAATCTAAATTAACAAACTTGAGCATGGAATGTAGGCAATTAAAAGAATTGAAGAAAAAGACTGAAAAATCTTGGAATGATGAAAAAGAAAGCCTGAAACTTCTGAAAACAGATTTGGAAATTTTAACATTAACAAAAAATGGCATGGAAAATGATCTTAGCTCTCAAAAACTTCATTACGATAAAGAGATTAGTGAATTAAAGGAAAGGATTTTAGACTTAAATAATGAAAACGACAGATTACTTATTAGTGTTTCTGATCTAACAAGTGAAATTAATTCCTTACAGAGCAATAGAACTGAAAGAATAAAAATTCAAAAGCAACTTGATGACGCCAAAGCATCTATTTCTTCGTTAAAAAGAAAAGTACAAAAGAAGTATTATCAAAAACAGCATACTTCCGATACTACAGTAACATCTGATCCTGATTCTGAGGGGACCACTAGTGAAGAAGACATTTTTGATATAGTGATCGAAATTGACCACATGATTGAAACAGGCCCCTCTGTCGAGGACATTTCTGAAGATCTTGTCAAGAAATACTCAGAAAAAAACAATATGATATTGTTATCGAATGATTCATATAAAAACTTACTACAAAAAAGTGAAAGTGCATCCAAACCAAAAGACGATGAATTAATGACCAAAGAGGTGGCTGAAAACCTGAATATGATCGCGTTACCAAATGATGACAATTACAGCAAAAAAGAGTTTTCGTTAGAATCTCATATTAAATATTTAGAAGCTTCTGGCTATAAAGTTCTTCCTCTAGAGGAGTTTGAGAACCTAAACGAATCCCTATCAAATCCATCATATAACTATCTCAAGGAAAAACTTCAGGCTTTGAAAAAGATACCCATCGATCAAAGTACGTTTAACTTGTTAAAAGAGCCTACTATTGATTTTTTACTGCCTTTAACATCCAAAATTGATTGCCTGATAATACCTACCAAAGATTATAATGACCTTTTTGAGAGTGTCAAGAATCCATCAATTGAACAAATGAAAAAATGCCTGGAAGCAAAGAACGACTTACAATCGAATATTTGTAAATGGCTGGAGGAGAGAAACGGCTGTAAATGGCTAAGTAATGATCTGTATTTTTCAATGGTTAATAAGATAGAAACACCTTCGAAACAATACCTGTCAGATAAGGCAAAAGAATACGACCAAGTGCTGATTGATACTAAAGCCTTAGAAGGTTTAAAGAACCCAACGATAGACTTTCTAAGAGAAAAAGCTTCTGCATCAGATTATTTATTACTCAAAAAAGAAGACTACGTGAGCCCATCACTGGAATACCTAGTTGAACATGCCAAGGCCACCAATCACCATTTACTATCGGATAGTGCATACGAAGACCTAGTCAAGTGCAAGGAGAATCCTGATATGGAATTCTTGAAGGAGAAGTCTGCCAAACTAGGCCACACTGTGGTATCCAACGAGGCATATTCTGAATTGGAAAAGAAACTAGAACAACCATCACTGGAATACCTAGTTGAACATGCCAAGGCGACCAATCACCATTTACTATCGGATAGTGCATACGAAGACCTAGTCAAGTGCAAGGAGAATCCTGATATGGAATTCTTGAAGGAGAAGTCTGCCAAACTAGGCCATACTGTGGTATCCAACGAGGCATATTCTGAATTGCAACGCAAATACTCAGAATTGGAGAAGGAAGTAGAACAACCATCTCTAGCATACTTAGTTGAACACGCCAAGGCTACCGATCACCATTTACTATCGGATAGTGCATACGAAGACCTAGTCAAGTGCAAGGAGAATCCTGATGTGGAATTCTTGAAGGAGAAGTCTGCTAAACTAGGCCATACTGTGGTATCTAGCGAGGAATATTCTGAATTGCAACGCAAATACTCAGAATTGGAGAAGGAAGTAGAACAACCATCACTAGCATACCTAGTCGAACACGCCAAGGCTACCGATCACCATTTACTATCGGATAGTGCATACGAAGAACTAGTCAAGTGCAAGGAGAATCCTGATATGGAATTCTTGAAGGAGAAGTCTGCCAAACTAGGCCACACTGTGGTATCCAACGAGGCATATTCTGAATTGGAAAAGAAACTAGAACAACCATCACTAGCATACCTAGTCGAACATGCCAAGGCTACCGATCACCATCTGCTATCGGATAGTGCATACGAAGACCTAGTCAAGTGCAAGGAAAATTCTGATGTAGAATTCTTGAAGGAGAAGTCTGCTAAACTAGGCCATACTGTGGTATCCAACGAAGCATATTCTGAATTGGAAAAGAAACTAGAACAACCATCACTAGCATACCTAGTCGAACATGCCAAGGCTACCGATCACCATCTGCTATCGGATAGTGCATACGAAGACCTAGTCAAGTGCAAGGAGAATCCTGATATGGAATTCTTGAAGGAGAAGTCTGCCAAACTAGGCCACACTGTGGTATCCAACGAGGCATATTCTGAATTGGAAAAGAAACTAGAACAACCATCACTGGAATACCTAGTTGAACATGCCAAGGCCACCAATCACCATTTACTATCGGATAGTGCATACGAAGACCTAGTCAAGTGCAAGGAGAATCCTGATATGGAATTCTTGAAGGAGAAGTCTGCCAAACTAGGCCACACTGTGGTATCCAACGAGGCATATTCTGAATTGGAAAAGAAACTAGAACAACCATCACTGGAATACCTAGTTGAACATGCCAAGGCCACCAATCACCATCTGCTATCGGATAGTGCATACGAAGAACTAGTCAAGTGCAAGGAAAATCCTGATGTAGAATTCTTGAAGGAGAAGTCTGCTAAACTAGGCCATACTGTGGTATCCAACGAAGCATATTCTGAATTGGAAAAGAAACTAGAACAACCATCACTGGAATACCTAGTTGAACATGCCAAGGCCACCAATCACCATCTGCTATCGGATAGTGCATACGAAGAACTAGTCAAGTGCAAGGAAAATCCTGATGTAGAATTCTTGAAGGAGAAGTCTGCTAAACTAGGCCATACTGTGGTATCCAACGAAGCATATTCTGAATTGGAAAAGAAACTAGAACAACCATCACTAGCATACCTAGTCGAACATGCCAAGGCTACCGATCACCATCTGCTATCGGATAGTGCATACGAAGACCTAGTCAAGTGCAAGGAAAATCCTGATGTAGAATTCTTGAAGGAGAAGTCTGCTAAACTAGGCCATACTGTGGTATCCAACGAAGCATATTCTGAATTGGAAAAGAAACTAGAACAACCATCACTAGCATACCTAGTCGAACATGCCAAGGCTACCGATCACCATCTGCTATCGGATAGTGCATACGAAGACCTAGTCAAGTGCAAGGAGAATCCTGATATGGAATTCTTGAAGGAGAAGTCTGCCAAACTAGGCCACACTGTGGTATCCAACGAGGCATATTCTGAATTGGAAAAGAAACTAGAACAACCATCACTGGAATACCTAGTTGAACATGCCAAGGCCACCAATCACCATCTGCTATCGGATAGTGCATACGAAGACCTAGTCAAGTGCAAGGAGAATCCTGATATGGAATTCTTGAAGGAGAAGTCTGCTAAACTGGGCCATACTGTGGTATCCAACAAGGAATATTCTGAATTGGAAAAGAAACTAGAACAACCATCACTGGAATACTTAGTCAAACATGCCGAACAAATACAATCAAAAATTATATCGATCTCGGACTTCAACACCTTAGCTAATCCATCTATGGAAGATATGGCTTCAAAATTGCAAAAGTTAGAATACCAGATTGTTTCGAACGATGAGTACATTGCATTGAAAAATACGATGGAAAAGCCGGACGTTGAGTTACTAAGATCCAAGTTGAAAGGTTACCATATAATTGATACAACAACGTACAATGAGCTAGTCAGCAATTTCAATTCTCCTACGTTGAAGTTTATTGAAGAGAAAGCCAAAAGCAAAGGTTATAGATTAATAGAACCTAATGAATACCTTGACTTGAATAGGATAGCCACTACACCTTCTAAAGAAGAGATTGATAACTTCTGCAAACAAATTGGGTGTTACGCTTTGGACTCTAAAGAATATGAAAGACTAAAAAATTCTCTGGAGAATCCCTCCAAGAAATTTATAGAAGAAAATGCCGCATTACTTGATCTTGTGCTAGTGGACAAAACGGAGTACCAAGCAATGAAAGATAATGCAAGCAACAAGAAATCACTTATTCCTTCAACCAAGGCACTTGATTTCGTTACAATGCCTGCCCCACAGCTTGCTTCTGCAGAGAAGTCATCACTACAAAAAAGAACTTTATCTGATATTGAAAATGAGTTAAAGGCCTTAGGCTACGTCGCAATTCGTAAAGAAAACCTGCCAAACCTAGAGAAACCAATTGTTGACAATGCCTCCAAAAATGATGTCTTGAACCTATGTTCGAAATTCAGTTTAGTACCATTGTCTACTGAAGAATATGATAATATGAGAAAGGAACACACTAAAATCTTAAATATTCTCGGTGATCCATCTATTGATTTCCTGAAGGAAAAATGTGAAAAATATCAAATGCTCATAATTAGTAAACATGATTACGAAGAAAAGCAAGAAGCCATTGAAAATCCAGGCTACGAATTTATTTTAGAAAAAGCATCAGCACTGGGATATGAATTAGTTAGCGAGGTTGAGCTGGATCGCATGAAACAAATGATTGATTCACCAGATATTGACTACATGCAAGAAAAGGCTGCCCGCAATGAAATGGTGTTGTTGAGGAACGAGGAGAAGGAAGCATTGCAAAAGAAAATAGAATATCCCTCTTTAACATTTTTAATCGAAAAGGCTGCTGGAATGAACAAAATACTTGTTGACCAAATCGAGTATGATGAAACTATAAGAAAATGCAATCATCCCACTCGGATGGAGCTAGAGGAATCCTGTCATCACTTGAACTTGGTTTTGCTCGACCAAAACGAGTACTCAACTCTAAGAGAACCTTTGGAAAATCGAAATGTTGAAGACTTAATTAACACCTTGAGCAAACTAAACTACATTGCAATTCCTAATACTATCTACCAAGATTTAATTGGAAAGTATGAGAATCCAAACTTTGATTATCTAAAGGATTCTTTGAACAAAATGGATTACGTCGCAATCTCTAGACAAGATTATGAATTGATGGTTGCTAAATACGAAAAGCCACAACTGGATTATTTGAAAATTTCTTCAGAGAAAATCGACCACATTGTAGTGCCTCTGTCTGAGTACAATTTAATGGTTACAAATTATAGAAATCCCAGCTTGAGCTACTTAAAAGAGAAAGCCGTTTTGAATAATCATATTTTAATAAAAGAAGATGACTATAAAAACATTTTAGCAGTATCAGAACATCCGACAGTGATCCACCTCTCCGAAAAGGCATCTTTATTAAATAAAGTCTTGGTAGACAAGGATGATTTTGCGACCATGTCACGCTCGATTGAGAAACCAACTATCGATTTCTTATCCACTAAGGCGCTATCAATGGGGAAAATACTAGTTAATGAATCTACGCATAAAAGAAACGAGAAACTATTATCTGAACCAGATTCTGAATTTTTGACAATGAAAGCCAAGGAGCAAGGGCTAATTATCATTTCAGAAAAGGAATATTCTGAACTGCGGGATCAAATAGATCGTCCTAGCCTAGATGTTTTGAAAGAAAAGGCCGCCATTTTTGATAGCATCATAGTAGAAAACATAGAATACCAACAACTGGTAAACACTACAAGTCCCTGCCCTCCCATTACTTATGAAGATTTGAAAGTATATGCCCACCAATTCGGTATGGAATTATGCCTCCAAAAACCCAACAAACTTTCTGGAGCTGAGCGTGCAGAGCGCATTGATGAACAATCAATAAATACGACCAGCAGTAACTCGACCACAACATCGAGCATGTTTACAGATGCACTAGATGATAATATCGAAGAGCTTAATCGTGTCGAATTGCAGAATAATGAAGATTATACTGACATAATCTCGAAATCATCCACAGTGAAAGATGCTACCATTTTCATTCCCGCCTATGAAAACATCAAGAATTCTGCTGAAAAATTAGGCTACAAATTAGTTCCGTTCGAAAAATCAAATATCAATCTGAAAAACATTGAAGCTCCATTATTTTCGAAGGACAACGATGACACTAGCGTTGCCAGTAGCATAGATCTTGATCACTTATCTAGAAAAGCAGAAAAATATGGTATGACCCTCATTTCTGATCAGGAATTTGAAGAATATCATATACTAAAAGATAACGCGGTTAATCTGAATGGTGGCATGGAAGAAATGAATAATCCCTTGTCAGAAAATCAAAACTTAGCAGCAAAAACCACAAACACAGCGCAAGAAGGTGCCTTCCAAAACACCGTTCCCCACAATGATATGGACAACGAAGAAGTCGAATATGGGCCGGATGATCCAACATTCACAGTAAGGCAACTCAAGAAACCCGCTGGCGATCGTAATTTGATTTTGACTAGTAGGGAGAAAACACTGTTATCAAGAGATGATAATATAATGAGTCAAAATGAGGCGGTTTATGGTGACGATATATCTGATAGCTTTGTAGATGAAAGCCAAGAAATCAAAAATGATGTAGACATTATTAAAACTCAAGCTATGAAATATGGTATGTTGTGTATTCCTGAAAGTAATTTTGTGGGTGCATCATATGCAAGTGCTCAAGATATGAGCGATATAGTTGTGCTTTCCGCGTCCTATTACCATAATCTAATGTCACCTGAAGACATGAAATGGAACTGTGTTAGTAATGAAGAATTACAAGCGGAAGTTAAAAAGCGTGGGCTCCAGATTGCACTAACAACAAAGGAAGATAAGAAAGGTCAAGCCACGGCATCCAAACATGAGTATGTGTCGCATAAGCTAAACAATAAAACATCTACTGTGTCCACAAAGTCTGGAGCAAAAAAGGGACTTGCAGAAGCAGCAGCAACAACTGCTTATGAAGATTCCGAAAGTCATCCACAAATAGAAGAGCAGTCTCATCGTACTAATCATCATAAGCACCATAAACGTCAACAGAGTCTGAATTCTAATTCAACCTCAAAAACCACACATTCATCGAGGAATACGCCAGCATCTAGACGAGATATAGTAGCATCATTTATGTCACGTGCAGGATCTGCCAGTAGGACGGCATCTTTACAAACTTTAGCATCATTGAACGAACCAAGCATAATACCCGCGTTAACCCAAACCGTCATTGGGGAATATTTGTTTAAGTATTATCCACGCTTGGGACCTTTTGGATTCGAATCACGTCATGAAAGATTCTTCTGGGTTCATCCATATACCTTAACTTTGTACTGGTCCGCTTCTAATCCCATCCTAGAGAATCCTGCCAATACCAAAACAAAAGGTGTTGCCATTCTAGGAGTAGAAAGTGTCACAGACCCAAACCCATATCCAACAGGATTGTATCACAAAAGTATTGTTGTTACCACAGAAACTAGGACTATTAAGTTTACTTGTCCTACAAGGCAAAGACACAATATTTGGTATAATTCATTACGTTATTTACTTCAAAGGAACATGCAAGGGATAAGTTTAGAGGACATCGCTGATGATCCAACAGATAATATGTATTCAGGAAAGATTTTCCCATTGCCCGGCGAAAATACAAAGAGCTCCAGTAAAAGACTTAGCGCATCGAGAAGGTCCGTATCTACAAGGTCTCTAAGACATAGAGTACCACAAAGCCGATCATTTGGCAATTTACGATAGTTAAAAAAACTAAATAACTCTAAGTAAATTAAGAACAATAATAATCATTATTTCGATTTTTAGTCCTGTAAACACGTTTGCCACCGATGAGTAACACTGAAAGATCAGAGAAAGAAAAAAAAATTCTACCTAATGAAATAAATAAACTAAAAAGATTAAATTAACTAATTCTCATGTTAGTAGGTCACGAATTCTTTAATTTTGTTTTGTGACTGAAATAAATATGAAAACGATAATGAATAAATAAATAAGGAGAGGCAGCAGAAATACGCCAAATATTCAAAGGGCTTTGTTGTTGACCGACTACCAAGTCATCCTTTGCAATGCTTTAACACTAGTATGTAAGTTCCTAGGCTTACTCAAATTAGTGATATTATCGTTGTTGCTTGGGGCTAGGGAAGTAGGAAGTGGAGTCAACGCCGTATCCTTACTTCTTCCATCGTTAGCATTTTGATATATTTCAACGTCCTTATCATCACCGTGTTTGAAACAGCAACGCTTACCGTACGGACAGTAGCCTAACTTCGACCAATTTATGCAAGGTTTAGTTCTATAATTGTTTGATTTTTTCTTGAATTTCAGTTCATTAAGACCATGAGCAAATTGGCATTTATTTCCATACTTACAATAGCCTTTAATAGTAAAAGATTCACAGAGCTCAGTTTTGTATAAGGTCTTATTGACTAATTGAGGAAGCTGCAAAGGTGCCCTTCTACAAGGTTCCAGTTTTGTTGTTTTCTGAATTGGAAGTGTGTATGGAAGTCCAGTAGACTGAGAATCCACCTGAGATAGTTTTTGTAAATTCTCCGCTGTCAGGGGTAATGAAAATGCACTTGTCGTGTAAGTAGGGTTAATCTCAACTTCGAGTGACCTTTTCTTACGTTTTTTCTCAGTTGTAGCAAGTGTTGAGATGTTATTATTGCCTGCGAAAGGGTTATTAATAGGTAATGTATTTGTAGGTCTGGAATCTGATATGATCAAGTCTTTAAAATCTCCCAACGGATGATAACAGTTTGGTTTGGATGGTAACCAAGGAGAAGGCCTTGGTGAGTATTCACTTAAAATGTCCGTTTCATTTATATTATGCCCCTCGGAGCTGCTGCTGTCATCATTATCGGTATTTTCATTGAGCAGTGTCTTTATATAATATTCTTCGATTTCTTTAATCTTTGACTCGTACTCCTTGTTGAGATCAGAAAAGATCGAGGACGTAGTCGTTGAGGTCGAATTGGCATTCGGTATGTTTAAATAGTAGCTGTTTGGAGCAACATTCGGCATCATGGCTAGTGTTAATCCTTAATAGTTCTTATTGGTTGAGTTGCCGAAGAGACTGTGATATAGGGTTCTACGGCTTTACAATCAACTTATGGGTGAAGAGGCTAAATAAGATGTGACTTGTTAAGAGAGCAAGCGCAACAAGAGTGCAAAACCGTCACACTATGTCCAATGATCTACACTATCAACCTTTGAGTTAATGTTCTCTGATCCAGTATATTAGTAACTGCTCACACTGATCAAGAGCGTGAGAGAATACGAGCGAAAAAGAAAGAAGAAAAATTTGGGTGCCATTGGCACAGACCCTAAAAGAGATGTGAGAGAAGTGGGCCATATATGTATATTTTTCCCGAATGTCCTAATAAGTAATGATTGGAAATCCTAGGTCTATAAACTCGGGTAACAGAAGGTGGAAAATGAAAATTTTCTATTTTCCAATTGTAAAATCAGCAGGCATCGTTAGATTGGCTTTAAAGAGCTGAGTTTCCCATGCTGTCGGTTGGTATAATTTAAGGAAAAGCCCTCCCTCCATATCCAGAAGGCACTTGTTAATACTATGGATTATAAGGAAGAACAGAAGCAGGAACTAGAAGTTTTAGAGTCCATTTATCCTGATGAACTGAGGATCATAAACGATGAATACCCAAAGATTAAATTTGAAGTAGCCATTAAATTAGAGCTGGATACAGGTGATTCTACTTCTGTTTTAACCAAAGAGCACACTATAATCGCCGAATTCAAGTTACCAGAAAACTACCCTGACGAACCATGCCTGATTTCATTGGAAGCTCAAGAAGTAGCCCTCAATGACAACGAAGAAGATAACGAGGAAGATGAAGACGAGGTTGAATATGACGACCATGGTAATAAAGTACTGAAAAAGTTTGAAAACCTGCCAGATTTAATAAGCTTTAAGGGGTACTTGCCTGAATTAACCGTACAATTAGAATCGCAAATCGAAACCGATATGTTATTGGGTATGCAAATGTGTTTTGCATTGATTTCATCCATAAAAGAAAGATGTGAGCAATGGTATAGTGAACAATTGAATAAGCTCGAGAAGCAGTACGAGCTGGAAGCACAAGAACGTGAAAAGAAGGAACAGGCCAAGTTCCATGGTACTAAAGTCACAAGAGAATCGTACTTGGAATGGAGGTCTAAATTTCGCCAAGAACTGAAACTGGATGAAAGAGACCAGGTGAGAAGGATGAAGGCTCATCATGGGAAGCTAACCGGTAAGCAAATGTTTGAACAAGGCGTGGTGGGCACAGGCGACGAGTATATGGAAGAGGATGACGCGAGTGTAGATGACGTAGCCAAGGGACTTGCCAAGACCGAAATAGCAAATCAATAAATACTTGTGTACTTAAGTATTTAAGTATTTTCTTCTGCATGGATAATGACATATACAAATGTATCTATATAATATTTTTTTGATATTCAATAAAAAGAAAACTGACATTTGAAGAAGGAAATAGACAAGTTTTTAGTAAGATATTATTAGTGTATATATGGATACATATATCTGAGAATGAAAATTTGTTGACTGTATTGAATGTATTGGGAGATGAAGGGGTATTTGGTGATTAGACCAACGACTTGGAGTAAGAGAATAAGTCGGAAAATGCATCATTTCCCTTCGACTTGTCCTTTGTAGCCTGAGGACGGGCTTTTTGCTGTTTTTTCTCCGCAAAGGGCAATGATGTTTGCGCAGCAGCGGTGGTATCTGTGTCTGACTTTGGGCCATCCCAGTCAAGCAAATCATCTATTTTACTATTGGAAGTTTTAGGTGCTGTTGTGTCGGGACTCGTTTCGCTTTGGAAGTCGCCAAACTCATCATCATCATCATCACTATTGCTGTTGATATTATTGTTTTTGTTGTCATTATTACCATTGTCTATTGTTATATTATTCGTGGTGCTAGTACTATCGTCAAGATCGATTAAGTCAGGGATGCTATCTTGTTGTTGCTTTCTTTTCCTCTGCTGTTCTTTATTTTTGATCTGCTCTCTTAATATCTCCCTTCTTTGTCTTCTTTGTTCTTCCATATGAGAACGCCTGCGAGTATTCGAATTTGCTTCTGTTTCCACAGGAACATTGAAGTTGGTCACATTATTAGCATCCATTTCACTGTCAAAGCCATCTGCATCTGCATCAAATTCATCGTCGTCGATGTTATCGTAACTTGCAGACGTTGAAATCTGGTTGGCATTATAAATGGAGGATTCTCCTTGCTGTCGAATTTTCAAGGCATTCTTCTTATTCTTGGCTCTTTCCTTTTTCAAAAATTGTGAGTCTTCCAAGTATTGCAAGATAAGTTCTCCCTTTTTCCTAATACCTCTCTCATGAATCTCCATTTTACCATCATTGGAGAATTTTACCTTGAATTGGGCAATCTCCCTGGTTAAAATATGCTTATGAGTGAGCAAACATGATCTAATCTGATTCAGTTCGTCACCTGTGTCGACGTTCAATAATAGGAATTCAATGACTACTAGACATTTTAAGACCACCCTCCATTCGGACCCATAATTAACGTAGTCCTTTCTTGCCTTTTCGTATAGGTTCTTGGGCCTGGTAGCGATATGGTCGACTAATCTTTTCAACGTGTATTCTGTCATCAAGTAGAGCGGCACTTGGTATCTGTTCCTTAAAACCTTGGCGAGGTGCTTCGGTGTGGGGCCCCAAGCATCGGTATTTGTAGCACGACGGATATCTATCTGATAAGGCTCATATTGGACTATCACGTTTTGGGCAAACCTTGCGGCATTTCTAATATCATGGATACCTAAATTTTGAATCTTTTTTGATAATGAGTCCATTTTGTATGGTGTTGGTATTTATGCAATTGGAACGTTTAATTTGTGTATATGAATTTCCCTTCCGATTTGTATATTGGATAGAAATATAATTTTTTAAAAAAAGTAAACTATAAGCAGCCTGGAAAGATAAGCTAGACCAATTCTTATTGATAAAAAACTAAAGATAAATTCAACCGAAAACTAAAATCTAGATTGAAATTAAAACAAGAATGAATGAATGGATCAAAGGACCTGAATATGAAAAAAAGTGCAGGAGAAAGAAAATTTTCTCGCTGTGGAAAATAAGCCGAAAATCCGTTACCTAGAGGAAAGAAAGAAACGTGGGAAAAACAGGGGGCGGTACCCGGCGGCGTCAACTTAACAGGCATAACCTAGGCGGTAGTTGGCTAGTTGGCAAGCCTGGCAACATACTCCGATATAGGTAGGAAGAGTTAGTTATAAGAATTGATTGTCATACATACACATACCTTATACATATACATATAATTTAAGAGAGAATAGTTCGTTTCAATTTTTGCTGTATTGTTCCAGGCAGAGCGGTTATAATTCACCGGACTTGGCAACAACAATTCTAGCCTTGGTGGCACCGGAAGGAGAACCCAAGGACTCAACCTTCTTAACGATGTCGTAACCGTCAACAACTTCACCAAAGACAACATGCTTACCGTCCAACCATGGGCATGGAACGGTGGTGATGAAGAATTGAGAACCGTTGGTGTTTGGACCGGCGTTGGCCATGGACAACAAACCTGGTCTGTCGTGGTGCTTCTTGAAGTTTTCATCTGGGAATTTGCCACCGTAGATAGACTTACCGCCGGTACCGTTACCAGCAGTGAAGTCACCACCTTGCAACATGAAGTCTGGAATAACTCTGTGGAATGGAGAGCCAGCGTAGCCGAATCCCTTTTCACCGGTACATAGAGCTCTGAAGTTTTCTGCAGTCTTTGGGACTATGTCGTTGTACAACTTGAAAACGACACGGCCAATTGGTTGGCCATCAGCTTCGACATCAAAATAGACTTGGGACATGGTAGTATTAGCGGTTGAGTTTGGATTGAGTTGAGATATTAAATTCAAGACAAATCTTAATATAACCTATCTAGCGAAAAAGGAGGAACAAATGATGACGACAGTGGCAAAAGGATAGAAGGCTCAAGAGAATACGTTTATATTTATACAGGGAATCGAACAGACACTTGTCAGCGTAAGCCCAACCAAAGTGAGAAGGGCCACGGCCATTACCAGAGACAGAAATGAGTGGAAGCGCGTGGAAGCCCGTCTAGCAGAGGAAGAAATTCGAGACGAGGCGGGACGTGGCGGGCTGGGCGCCCCAGAAAATACCGTAGAGGACGAGGGGGGCGGTGGAAACCCCTAAGGGGCGAAAGGCGGGTAACATCTAACAGCGACGGGTAAGCATATTGCGGGTGTAAAATTTTTCATTTCGAGCTTACTTCAAGATGATGCATATGTTTAAATCACATTGATTATAGAGGTCTCATCGGTAAGGCAGAGCAGAACTGGAGACGTCTGAGGTAAGATTTCGATAATACAAGATGATGAAAGGTTCTAGAAGAACAGGTAATAACACTGCTACCACGCTAAACACGCCTGTGGTCATTCATGCCACGCAGCTGCCCCAACATGTCTCTACTGACGAGGTTCTTCAATTTCTGGAGAGCTTTATCGATGAGAAGGAGAACATTATTGATAGTACTACCATGAATACCATCAGCGGCAACGCCGCTGACGCGGACGCTGCCGCTGTGGCTAACACCAGCCTCAACATCGACACCAACCTTTCCAGCTCCATATCGCAATTAAAGAGGATTCAGAGAGACTTCAAGGGTCTGCCACCCGCCCAAGACTTTTCCGCCGCGCCCATTCAGGTCTCCACGACGGAGAAGAAGGAGACAAGCATAGGTGTTAGTGCCACCGGCGGCAAGAAAACTACATTCGCCGATGAGTGAGACCTGTAGCAGCAGCCTTGCCCTTTTACACAAAATCCTACATATCCATTCACATACGCCTTCTGTATACTACAATATATGCATATCAGTTAGAATTCTGACATCTGAACGTCTTCAGTGCTTTTTTTTCTCTTTCTTTCCAGATCCAAATATCACCGGCAGCGGCCTCAAAGTACCCGGTTTTCTTTTTTTTCACACTTTTTTTTTTTCCAAATCATGTTGTCAAGCATTGATTGACTCATTTTCCTCTGACTACTACCAGTTCAAAATGTTAGAGAAAAATAGAAAAGCAGAAAAAATAAATAAAAGAACCATATTTATTTGTTCATTCACTTTCGAGTATAAAATTAAATCTTGTTTTTCTTGTTTTCACTTAAGTACACATACAAATTAAATTGTAGAAATAAAGCGTTCTAAAATGGCTGGAAAGAAAATTGCTGGTGTTTTGGGTGCTACTGGTTCCGTTGGTCAACGTTTCATTCTGTTGTTGGCAAATCACCCTCATTTCGAACTGAAAGTTCTTGGTGCCTCTTCTAGATCAGCTGGCAAGAAATACGTTGACGCTGTGAACTGGAAGCAAACCGATTTGCTACCGGAATCTGCTACCGATATTATTGTTTCCGAATGTAAATCTGAATTCTTTAAAGAGTGTGACATCGTCTTTTCCGGATTGGATGCTGACTATGCTGGCGCTATCGAAAAGGAATTCATGGAAGCTGGTATCGCCATTGTTTCCAATGCCAAGAATTATAGAAGAGAACAAGATGTGCCATTGATTGTTCCTGTTGTCAATCCTGAGCATTTGGATATTGTAGCTCAAAAGCTTGACACCGCCAAGGCTCAAGGTAAGCCAAGACCAGGGTTCATTATCTGTATTTCCAATTGTTCCACTGCAGGTTTGGTTGCACCATTGAAGCCTTTGATTGAAAAATTCGGTCCTATTGATGCTTTGACCACTACTACTTTGCAAGCAATCTCAGGTGCTGGTTTCTCCCCAGGTGTACCAGGTATTGATATTCTAGACAATATTATTCCATACATTGGTGGTGAAGAAGACAAGATGGAATGGGAGACCAAGAAAATCTTGGCTCCATTAGCAGAAGACAAGACACACGTCAAACTATTGACTCCAGAAGAAATCAAAGTCTCTGCTCAATGTAACAGAGTCGCTGTTTCCGATGGGCACACCGAATGTATCTCTTTGAGGTTCAAGAACAGACCTGCTCCATCCGTCGAGCAAGTCAAGACATGCCTAAAAGAATACGTCTGCGATGCCTACAAATTAGGCTGTCATTCTGCTCCAAAGCAAACTATTCATGTTTTGGAACAACCAGACAGACCTCAACCAAGGTTGGACAGGAACAGAGACAGCGGTTACGGTGTTTCCGTTGGTAGAATCAGAGAAGACCCATTGTTAGATTTCAAAATGGTTGTCCTTTCCCACAACACCATTATTGGTGCCGCTGGTTCTGGTGTCTTGATTGCCGAAATCTTACTAGCAAGAAACTTGATTTAAGGAAAAATTGCAAAGTTATGTCTTCATCTTACTTTTTTTTCGAACGAACAAAAAATACAAAACAAGTAAATAAGTATATGTGTATGAATATACGTATAATAATTTGAAACGTAGATCTTTATTATTAGTTTCTTGAGTTTCGAGAATTCGTGATTCAATGTTCATTATTTTTTCTTTTCTTTTCTTTTCAATAGTATAATACCAAGCCTTTATTATTTTTCTTCCACTTCAAGAAAAGGTAATTCTCTCGCTGACCCAAGAAAAAAGCTAAACAGAGAGCGTAGTGATGCATACAAACAACTCATTTACATGGGAAAAAAAAGGAGAGAGGAAAGCAGCAGACATATCTCAAAGCTGGGATACACTCACAATAGCACTGTTGGTACTCATTTCAGGTAATACTCTTGGAAGGTATCCCTTAAATGAACACATCATTTGGCTCAGTAGTGCCTTCCACTAATTTCAATTTTTTCAAAGGGCATGGAAATAATGATAACACTAGTGCCAATAGTACTGTTAACAACAGCAATTTCTTTTTAAATAGCAATGAAACGAAACCTTCGAAAAATGTCTTCATGGTGCACTCTACCTCTCAAAAGAAGTCGCAGCAACCGTTACAAAATCTCTCACACTCACCTTCCTACACGGAAAATAAACCAGATAAAAAGAAAAAATATATGATAAACGATGCCAAGACCATTCAACTTGTAGGTCCACTGATTTCCTCTCCTGATAATTTGGGATTTCAGAAGAGATCGCACAAAGCAAGAGAATTACCAAGGTTTTTGATTAATCAAGAACCTCAATTGGAGAAAAGAGCTTTTGTACAAGATCCCTGGGACAAGGCTAATCAAGAAAAAATGATCTCATTGGAAGAATCCATAGATGATCTCAATGAATTGTATGAAACACTAAAAAAAATGAGAAATACTGAGCGATCGATAATGGAAGAAAAAGGGCTAGTGGATAAAGCTGACTCAGCAAAGGATCTTTACGATGCTATAGTATTTCAAGGTACCTGTTTAGATATGTGTCCCACATTCGAGAGATCAAGAAGAAACGTTGAATATACTGTGTATTCATATGAAAAAAATCAACCAAATGATAAAAAAGCTTCTCGAACTAAAGCATTGAAGGTCTTCGCGAGGCCAGCAGCAGCAGCAGCTCCTCCTTTACCTTCTGATGTTAGGCCACCCCATATTTTAGTCAAGACATTGGACTATATTGTAGATAACTTATTAACAACATTGCCTGAAAGCGAAGGATTCTTATGGGATAGGATGAGATCCATAAGGCAGGACTTTACATATCAGAACTATTCAGGACCTGAGGCGGTAGATTGTAATGAGCGTATTGTTAGGATACATCTTCTGATCTTGCATATCATGGTGAAATCAAATGTGGAATTTTCGCTTCAACAAGAACTAGAACAATTGCATAAATCCCTTATCACGTTATCAGAAATATACGATGACGTTCGTTCCAGCGGCGGAACATGCCCAAATGAGGCTGAATTTCGAGCTTATGCTCTCCTGAGTAAAATAAGAGACCCTCAATACGATGAGAATATCCAAAGATTACCAAAACATATTTTCCAAGATAAATTAGTTCAAATGGCTTTATGTTTCAGAAGGGTTATATCTAACTCAGCTTATACTGAACGCGGGTTTGTTAAAACTGAGAATTGTTTAAACTTCTACGCAAGGTTTTTCCAGTTAATGCAATCACCCAGCTTGCCATTATTAATGGGATTTTTTTTGCAAATGCATCTGACGGATATTAGATTTTATGCGCTAAGAGCTTTATCACATACTTTAAACAAAAAGCATAAACCAATACCATTTATTTATTTGGAAAATATGTTACTCTTTAATAATCGGCAAGAAATAATTGAATTTTGTAATTATTACTCAATTGAAATCATAAATGGGGATGCAGCCGATTTGAAAACATTGCAACATTATTCTCACAAATTGTCAGAAACACAACCTTTAAAAAAAACATACCTTACCTGCTTAGAAAGGAGATTACAGAAAACTACTTACAAGGGTTTAATTAATGGCGGTGAAGATAATTTGGCTTCTTCGGTTTATGTGAAGGACCCAAAAAAGGATAGAATACCTTCTATCGCAGACCAATCTTTTTTAATGGAAAATTTTCAAAACAACTATAACGAAAAGTTGAACCAAAACTCATCCGTTAAACCACAGATCAATACCTCTCCAAAAAGAGTTGCAACGCGGCCCAACCACTTTCCTTTTTCACAGGAATCTAAGCAATTACCTCAAATATCTCAATCTCATACTTTATCAACAAATCCTTTATTAACGCCACAGGTTCATGGAGACCTATCGGAACAGAAACAACAACAAATTAAAACCGTCACAGACGGAGGCTCCCCATTTGTTTTTGATCAATCAGCACAGAATTCTACGGTGGAAGCTTCCAAGGCTCATATGATATCCACGACCAGCAATGGTGCATATGATGAGAAGTTGAGTTCAGAGCAAGAAGAAATGAGGAAAAAAGAAGAACAACGAATAGAAGAAGAGAAAACTCAATTGAAAAAGAAGCAAGAAAATGCGGACAAACAAGTAATCACTGAACAAATTGCAAATGACTTAGTAAAAGAAGTGGTAAACAGTAGCGTGATTAGTATTGTTAAGCGTGAATTTTCAGAGGCTAATTATAGGAAGGACTTCATTGACACAATGACCCGTGAACTTTATGACGCATTTCTTCATGAAAGGTTGTATCTGATATATATGGATTCTCGTGCTGAATTGAAAAGGAATTCCACTCTAAAAAAAAAGTTCTTTGAGAAATGGCAAGCATCTTATTCTCAAGCAAAGAAGAACCGTATATTAGAAGAAAAAAAAAGGGAAGAAATTAAACTCGTAAGCCACCAATTAGGAGTACCAGGTTTTAAAAAATCTACATGTTTGTTTAGAACCCCGTATAAGGGTAACGTAAATTCATCATTTATGCTATCATCTTCAGATAAGAATCTAATATTTTCACCTGTAAATGACGAGTTTAATAAGTTTGCGACTCATTTAACCAAGATTTCAAAACTTTGGCGGCCGTTAGAGATGCAATCAATCTATTATGATAACCTTACGAAAAAGTTCCCCTCCAATTCTCTTACTCCGGCAAATTTATTCATTTATGCGAAAGATTGGACATCACTCTCAAACCGTTGGATCTTAAGTAAGTTCAATCTGCAAACAGCACAGGATTCAAAAAAGTTCAGCAATAATATTATCTCTAGCAGAATAATTTGTATTGATGATGAATATGAACCATCTGATTTTAGTGATTTGCAATTATTGATATTTAATACAGGTGTTACGAATCCAGATATATTCGATTTGGAGATGAAACTGAAAGATGATGGTGAAGAACTGATAAAGCTAATCACTGGTATTTCTCTAAATACAAATATATGCTTTTCCCTTTTGATTATTTATTGGGAATCCGCAGAAAATACTTTATCGGAAAGTACCATTAAACACTTACTAAAATTAAACCGAATATCTAAAAACTATAGTAGTGTTATTGAACGCATTGACTTAATGAATCTCACCGAAGAATCCCCTCATAAGTGTTTAGAGGACAAATTATCTGAAATATCACATTCTTATGTGTACAAGTTGACAGAAAGGGGAAAATATGATAAAACACTTCGTCAGAAAAGGTCATTGGCCGGCATTCACTCACGTAGCACTCAACTACAAACTACAAAGGACATTGATCAAAAGATGAAGAAAATGCTGGAAAAAGAGAAAAACAAGTACCAACAACAAATAGGCGAAAGGAACACCTATGCGCATCTAGAATCGCATATAGATGCATCACCAAGAAGCAAGAAAAGGAAATTGCCAATACTCCTGTCAACTTCTCATTCGAGCCAATTTAAAACTCCTCTAGCTTCTAGATTAAACACCTCTGGTTCGTCTACTTCACCACCTTTACCATCTCATTTGGCGATGAAATTCAGGAAAAACTCGAGAGTTACTAGTTTACATACCGTATTACCCGTTAGCACACCAAGCCATAGTAATAACATACCAGCTGCAAGTTTTAGCGGGAATAACACCACCGATATACAGTCCCAACAATTAATCGAAAACCAGAAGAGTACATCTGTATATTTGAATAACGTTTCTGAAAGGATTCTGGGAAATCAAGAAATATGTCAAACACCAATTAATCCTGTTACTCCTGTGCTAGATGGGGCCGATCAAGGTAAGGAGGACATTCCTGATAGTATATTAGAGCTGAAGATCTTGATCGATTCTGTCAAGAAGAAAGTAAATAATGATTAAAGCATTTGTAATATATAAACAAAAGAAATGTGCATTTTTTCTATAGCTTTAGGAAAAGTATTTGATAATCACCCATTTCTTATTACTGTCGGCGTGCCATCCTTTTCTCTAAAGCTCGGCGGAAGAAAAATTCAATAATTGTGCAAAAAGTGAAGCCAGGGTTGCAAATACAGAGTTATATCAAAAGACCTACAGAGTATACATACACGTTCTCAGGGAAAAGTCTTCTGATATATTAACTTTACACATGCATTGCCTATCATAATCATATACTGTTGAAGACTAATAGAAGCATCTCTAGGGGAAAAAAGGAAACAGGCGTGTGATAAGAGGCCAAAAAGTTATAAACTGCTTAAAAATAGGGAAGTTCCTTGAGGAATATGAGTTCTGTCAACCAAATATATGACCTATTTCCCAATAAGCATAATATCCAATTTACAGATTCTCATTCACAGGAGCATGATACTTCGTCCAGCCTTGCTAAGAATGATACAGACGGAACTATAAGTATACCAGGTAGTATAGACACTGGCATTTTAAAGAGCATTATTGAGGAGCAAGGTTGGAATGACGCTGAGTTATATAGAAGTTCAATACAAAATCAAAGATTTTTTTTAACGGATAAATACACTAAAAAGAAGCATTTGACTATGGAGGACATGCTTAGCCCAGAAGAAGAACAAATATATCAGGAACCTATTCAAGATTTCCAAACATATAACAAACGTGTTCAAAGGGAATATGAGCTCAGGGAAAGGATGGAAGAATTCTTCCGTCAAAACACCAAAAATGATTTACATATTTTAAACGAGGATTCATTAAATCAGCAATATTCCCCGTTAGGACCTGCAGATTATGTTCTGCCCCTCGATAGATACTCCAGAATGAAACACATTGCCTCAAACTTTTTCAGAAAAAAACTTGGTATTCCTAGAAAACTGAAAAGAAGAAGCCATTATAATCCCAACGCAGAGGGCCACACCAAAGGGAATTCTTCTATATTGAGTTCCACTACTGATGTAATTGATAACGCCAGCTACAGGAATATTGCAATAGATGAAAATGTTGACATAACACATAAAGAACACGCCATTGACGAAATAAACGAGCAGGGTGCATCAGGTAGTGAATCTGTTGTGGAAGGTGGATCGTTATTGCATGACATTGAAAAGGTTTTCAATAGGTCCAGGGCAACTAGGAAATACCATATCCAACGGAAATTAAAAGTGCGCCATATTCAAATGCTTTCTATCGGGGCTTGCTTTAGTGTCGGATTATTTTTAACCTCAGGGAAAGCCTTTTCTATTGCCGGGCCATTTGGTACACTACTTGGGTTTGGACTCACAGGTAGCATCATTTTAGCCACAATGCTGTCATTTACAGAGTTATCCACCCTTATTCCTGTGTCTTCTGGGTTCTCAGGACTGGCTTCTAGATTTGTAGAGGATGCTTTCGGATTTGCATTGGGCTGGACGTATTGGATTTCCTGTATGCTTGCTCTTCCTGCCCAAGTTTCCTCAAGTACATTCTATCTCAGCTATTATAATAATGTCAATATATCAAAGGGAGTAACAGCAGGGTTTATCACGCTGTTTTCTGCATTTAGCATTGTAGTAAATTTACTGGATGTCAGCATAATGGGTGAAATTGTATATGTTGCTGGAATAAGCAAAGTGATAATTGCAATTTTGATGGTTTTCACGATGATCATCCTAAATGCCGGACATGGAAATGACATTCACGAAGGAGTCGGTTTTAGATATTGGGATAGCTCTAAATCTGTCCGAAATTTGACCTACGGGCTATATCGTCCAACATTTGACCTGGCTGATGCTGGCGAAGGAAGCAAAAAAGGAATTTCAGGCCCAAAAGGCCGATTTTTAGCTACGGCATCAGTAATGCTAATTTCAACATTTGCGTTTAGCGGTGTTGAGATGACTTTTTTAGCTAGTGGGGAAGCTATAAATCCAAGGAAAACAATTCCTTCTGCTACAAAAAGGACATTTTCCATTGTACTGATATCTTACGTTTTTTTGATTTTTTCGGTAGGCATCAACATATACAGTGGCGATCCAAGACTACTATCATATTTTCCTGGTATTTCCGAAAAGAGGTATGAAGCCATTATAAAAGGCACAGGAATGGACTGGAGACTTAGGACTAATTGTCGCGGCGGTATTGATTATAGGCAGATTTCAGTAGGAACAGGTTATTCTAGTCCTTGGGTTGTTGCATTGCAGAACTTTGGGCTATGTACTTTCGCATCTGCTTTTAACGCAATACTGATATTTTTCACTGCTACAGCAGGGATATCCTCGTTATTTAGTTGTTCAAGAACACTATACGCCATGTCTGTACAACGGAAGGCACCGCCAGTTTTCGAAATTTGCAGCAAGAGAGGTGTTCCTTATGTTTCAGTGATATTCTCCTCTTTATTTTCAGTCATTGCTTATATTGCAGTTGACCAAACCGCGATTGAAAACTTCGACGTCTTGGCCAATGTTTCTAGTGCTAGTACGTCTATTATATGGATGGGATTGAATCTTTCCTTTTTGCGATTCTATTACGCCCTAAAACAAAGGAAGGATATTATATCAAGAAATGATTCATCATACCCATATAAATCGCCATTCCAACCATATCTAGCGATTTATGGTCTAGTTGGATGTTCATTATTTGTTATATTTATGGGATATCCTAACTTTATACATCATTTCTGGAGTACTAAAGCTTTTTTTTCAGCATATGGTGGCCTGATGTTTTTCTTTATCAGTTACACAGCTTATAAGGTTCTCGGAACGTCAAAGATTCAAAGACTAGATCAGTTAGATATGGACAGTGGGAGGAGGGAAATGGACAGAACTGACTGGACCGAACATAGCCAATATTTGGGAACATATAGGGAAAGAGCGAAGAAGTTGGTTACCTGGCTGATTTAGGGTTATATGTACTATTATTAGTATTATTATTGTTAGTATTATTATTATTATTATTATTATTATTATTATTATTATTATTATTATTATTATTATTATTATTATTATTATATTATTATTAATACTAAATATTGACACTGCTTTACGCACTAGATTGTGCGGGTAACTGAATATTTTTTGAAAATGAAGAAAAAAAAATTTCGATGAGATGACCTTAGTAGGTTAATAGTTATTAGTTGCCTACTTATAGTGAAATTCATAGTTCTAAGAAAATTTAGAACTTATACCTAAAAGCATCTTCAGGCTGAGGATTAAAAAAGGAATATGAGTGAACTTGAAGCCACAATTAGGCAAGCCAAAGAAGCCCTGGCTGAAAATAATGCCAAAAAGGCGCTCAAAATATTGAAGCCGTTCAAAAGTTCACTGAAAAAAGAAAACGCAAACAATGTAATACTGAATGAAGTGTTTGCCGATGCATACCTGGATAATGGACAGGTAGAGAAAGCCTACCCAATTTTAGCGCGTGCTTGCGAATTAGATCCTGAGGGACAAGTTGGCGGACCGGACAAATTTTTTACCATGGGTCAAATCATGGGTGGACAGGATGGTGTATCGATAATAACTCGCGGAATAATGAACATCTCTAATACTGGAGGTGAAATGTTAACCAACGTTCAGGTTGAAAAGATTGTAGGTGGACTGCTTTCTGTGATTGAAATTTGGATGACGGATTTATGTATGGAGCCAAATGCAGAAGAGCAGTGTGAGGAGTTAATACAAAAGGCGATGGAACTCACAGAGGGAAAATCTCCTGAAACATGGTCTACCCTGGGTTCTATCAAAATCTCGCAACAAAAATTTGGAGAAGCTTATGAAGCATTCTCACAAGCCTGGAATTTCTTTGAGTTGAAAAAACAAGAAATTGGTAGCGGTATAAATGAAAATGGTGACACAACTCAGAAAGCTGGTTTACAGTCAGAGTATGTAGATCTTTTACAACCTCTTTTATCTTTAACAAAGATGTGCCTCGAAGTGGGAGCTTACGAAGTCGCATTGAAAGTTATTGCCGCAGTAAGAGATATAGATGAGGATAACATAGAGGGTTATTATCTAGAGGGTTTTACTTATTATTTAATGAGTAAATTAGAAATTTTCAAGTTGAACAATCCCGAAGTAAGCCTGCGTCCGGAAAATATATACGAGTTTAACCAACTCATTCAAGAAGTTCCTTTGGATTTATCCCACGAACCAATCTCCCAGTTAATCTATGACTCAAGATTAGCGCTAAGTTTTGCATTGCAAGCAGGTGTCAATGCTGACAGCAAAGATGAAATTGTGCAAGAATTATTGGGCGGTGCTAATGCTTTACTCCAAGAAATTGGTGGTCCTCTAGATCCAAGTGAGTTAACACAAATCAAGAAGGGTGATTTAGTGAATGAGAATGAAGACTTGGAAGAGTTGGACATAGAGGAAGAATATTCTGACTAATAGTCTTCTAATTTAACATATGCATAAGTACATACACTGATATATATGTATATATCCGTAAGAAACGGAAATTATGACATAGAACAGATGGAAGAAGATTCGGCCAGGCATACCGCCAGGGTGGTGACCTCTTTATCTGTTTTTAGTGAGTATTTTACTGTCATAACCAATTGGAATTTGTATTCAATCCGATATATCTAATTTTGTTTTCATATCTGCTTCGACCTCCGCAACATCATCAATATCTTCCCATTCATCGTTGTCGTCGTATTCATCTTCGTTAGTGTTATCAATATTGTTTTTAGGACTAACGCTCTGTGTAATCAAATGTGTCAAATAGAAAGGTCGAGCCTTATTCTCCACCTCGTTCTCACCATCTTCCGGCTGTATATAAGAGACAAACTCCTCCGGTACCAACCCTGTTTTTGATCCTGACTCATTTTCTGCTACTAGCCAACCTTGCCCATGCTTGTAACTGATAAATACGATGTCACCCTCAGCCAATCTCAATTCATTATCATTTTCGGGTTCGAAATCGTAGAGGGCAACAGCACGTTGGTTAACTATGTAGTCGTCTGGTAGTGTTATACTTTGTCTTTTATTGTATGTGTCTTCTCCATTTGAAGAATCTGAAACCATTTCATCCTCCTCATTGTCTCCATCAAAATAACCATAATGGAGAGGATTCGAATCTGCGTACGCATAATCTTTGATTGATATATAACCTATTGTGGTTGTTTCTGTATCTTCCATTGTGTCACTATTTCCTGCCTGCACTGCCTCCACCTCTCTCCCGTTCTGTAATACTGCCTCATTGAGAACACCTATAGTTTTTTTGAGACCAGATTTCAAAATATTGGTATCTTTTTGTGTGGTCGTTTCCATCGTTGCCATCGTAGATTCAATAAATATGTCAGTGGAAGTTAAAGTAAGGTAAAGTTGAGAAAAATACTTAAAATTTGTTAGTATCTATCACGTTTTATTGGTAGCTGTTATTATGTGTGATTGAGCGTGTTGTTACTGTGCACTGTGTTGCATTGTCCATTACAAGCTACTTCTGAAGTGAATTCTCCATTTCTCGCAACTGGAAAAATAAGTTGGTGTGACTAAAAATAATAGTCTATCTCTTCACGAAAAGGAAATAGGAATGACAAAGCTCCAAAAGGCTCCATAAAGAACTTGCTCAGAGGCTGGCATTTGAAAGGGCTACAAGACCATGACCACATCACACAGACCACAGTTAGAAGCAAGAAGCGGTGCAAAAGCGGCCGCTTATACACCAACAGGCATCGAGCATGCCAGATTACTACCAGGACATACAACATTAAAATACAGGAAATTTAAAGAGGAGGAAAATCTTAGAGCAAACTGTGCGCAAGAAGATAGGAGCAACGATAAATCTTTAGAGGAGGCAGTAATGAACGAAGAGAAACAGGATGTTGTGGGGAGTGGGAACCTCCAAGAAACCCGCAGTGAGAAAGACCAAAAAGACTCGTTGCAAGAGCTGCTGGTTACTCAAAAAAATAAAGTGGAAGATAAAGCAGAGCTTGAAGGAAATGAACAATTAAAGGGAGGAAATTCGTCTAGGCGATCGTGGAGAAAGGGCACGGCGTTTGGACGCCATAAAGTAACCAAAGAGACAAATATTAAGGAACATGCAACAAAAAAATCAGCGTCCGGATACATTAACGATATGACAAAATCTGAATATCATCAAGAATTTCTCCATAAGCATGTTAGATAGTACATAGGAACGATACATAAATAGTACGTTTATATCTTTTTTTTTTGACAAGAGCAAGTGATTTTTTTTATCACTGTCTTCTTTAAGGGATCATTTATCATGGTGAGATTTTCTTTTCAAGAACCTCGAGAATTTGCTACGTTTCTTCTCTTTTTCGGGTGGTTCTGACTTGAGAGAACCTGCTGCTTTGGGACTAGAAGTACCAGACTTAGGACTATTGTCTTGGCTTTTTAAATGAACATGAGAGACTGGTTGTGCCACCGGTTTCATTTCCCTTAGAAGGAAATCAGGCGGGTTTACTTGCTGGCGCTGATCTTCCTTGAATTTGAAAAATTCTCTAGGATTTTGTAAACGTTCCACTTCATCTAAGAATTTTGTTGGTGTTAATATCTCGTCGCTGCCAATAAAGATATCTCTGTTCTTCAAGTTTGATTGATCATAAGCAGCTTTAATTTCGGGAATTGATATACCACCAATAACATAGTAGAAGAATCTTTGTCTAGGTATGTTTTTTTTTATATTAGAGCTTTTCGTGGTCCAAGCTGCCTTGTGACGGGGATTCCTTAAGGATGAGGAGGAGTTAGCAGAGGTATTCGCTAAGCCTGCTTGGAATTCTTCTTCATTCAATAACTCAATTGGCTTGTCCTTTAAATATGGGAAGTATTGTTCGCTCAATAACAATGGATTCGCTATAACCTTTGAAAGAATATTCCCTACAGCGGGAACGAACCTTGAAGTGTGATAGATATTTGGATCATTCACTAAAGTATCATGAAACCATTCCTTTTGAAATGGTTTATCCTTCGGTTTGTCTTTGATCAATTTGAAATCAATTAAATCGTAATTTCTGAATATTTTTAAATATTGCTGGAAATTTTCATGTTCATGAGTAACTCCTATAAAGTTCAATAATTTAATGAAGTCTAACTCGATAATTCCACCTCTGAAAAGAGCATACGCAATAATGTAACGCAATTTATCTAAGATTGTCGGTTCCTTCATTGCTAACGCTGGTAAGAGATCATCGATAATATGCTTTATCTTCTCACCACTAAAATCCATTCCAAATCCGGATAGGTTTTGTTCAATAGCAGAAATATCCGCTAATTTTCTTTCCGCGTTCTCTCCTAGGCATTCATCTACCAGTGTCTTATGCAAAATCAGCCTTCTTCTTTCTTCATCAAAATCTTTCAGGTGCGCTACGACACTCAGCAGATCGGTAGTATTCTTTACGTTCGATCTATCAACCAGCAGAGGGTTTTTAGCAATCAGTTCCTTGATTCTTCCTTGAATATATTCGTTGGCATCCATAATATGCTGATGTTTCAAATCAATCCAGTCAGGATCATACAAATCTACCAATTTTGAAACCTTTTCCTCTTGCTCACCAGCTTCATTCTCGGCAGAATAATGATATATATCTTTTTGTGTGTCCACATTAGCTACCAGGTCATAAGCCATTGCTTGATAGCTAAAATCATGTAATATTGGCGCAAAAGGGTCCAGTGTTCTATCGGTGATTATTAGAATGGAACGCGGTCTTTCAGTGTTTTGAGGAGGGAAATCTGGATTATTGCGAGCGTATGTATCTATCGCTATTTGGAAAGCGTTTGCAATAGACCTTGTTAAAGAATTTGCGTTGACTACGGCGTTTCCATTGCGGGCATCTTCCTCTTCCACAGGATTAGATACAGAATATCTAACAATCGGATATTCCCCCGTAATAACACACAAACTAACTAGTGAGCCTACAATCTTCCTCACGTTAGTAGGAATCAAAGCCTTACAGTTGTTGTTGAAAAAAACCTGTAATGAGTGTTCCATTTGTAAAGTTTCGAAGAATTGAGATTCTTTGACGAAAAACCCTAGTTCGATCGGCTTAAATGACTCCAAATTTTGAGCAATGTAACGTTTTGATTGAAAAAACTGAAATATAGGGTTTGTTAATCCTGGTAAAAATCTGATGTGACATCTTCTGTACTTAGGTGGTCTTACCATGAAGTCAGCATCGATACAATTGATGTTATATTTCGTTGGTTCCAATATGTAAATTGCCTCGATGGAGGATTGTCCTTTTCTTGTTGGGGAATCAATCAAATCAACAGATGTGACATTATTTAAAAGTTCTTGGGGTGTGAGGAAAAGATAACTCAATATTGTCTCCACAGTTTTATCGATAATAAGAAACTTCAAGTTATTTTTCGTCTCAATCTGATTCAAAACCCCTATCAAATAGTTCCTCTGTAATTCAATTAAATCAGACATCGTTCCGCCAAACCAAGCATGTGCACACTCTTCTACTTTGTCAGTGGATTCTAATTATTTTCAAGGTCTTACAAAGCAATGTCTTACTAGTTTCAATAGGGACTTAAACTGATCGTTTAAGCAAAAGAAAAACACCGTGCTGTGTGACCATCTACCAATAATTGCGAGAACATAAGACGACGCCGCCATTCACCTCTCTATCACTTACACCATGTTATAGGGATAAGTGTGTAGTCGATCGGCTATTCGATGATTTTTAAAGAGTGCCTGTAATAATAGCTGTATCGCAAGTAAGGAATACAAGATTACTGATATTTTGATCCAGGAGGATGGACATGTTAGATAGAAAAACTAAGAGGGCTACTACATCCGGTTTAGTATTCTGTTATTGGGAATGCTTTTCCCAAGACGCAAGCAAGAGGTGACACATAAACATAGTTTTCTTATTGTATCGTTACATATTCTTATTTTACGCTGCTGTCATTAAATATGGCACTTATCTCAGATACATTTCTTTTAATCAGCGAAAAAAATGGCGAGGTGAAAAAAATCGATGAGATGAAAAAATTTTTTACTAGTAAAGGCGTATTGATGATATATTAGCAGCTAAAGTATAGCAAGGTTTGTCAATTTGAAGCAGTCCGCGTGTTTTACAATGAGCGTCATTCATCCTTTGCAGAATTTACTCACCTCTCGTGATGGCTCATTAGTTTTCGCCATCATTAAGAATTGTATCTTAAGCTTCAAATATCAATCGCCAAATCATTGGGAATTTGCTGGAAAATGGTCTGATGATTTCGACAAAATTCAAGAATCGAGAAACACCACTGCTAAGGAGCAACAAGGACAATCCAGCGAAAACGAAAACGAGAACAAAAAATTGAAAAGTAATAAAGGCGATTCCATTAAAAGGACAGCAGCCAAGGTACCATCTCCAGGTCTTGGCGCCCCACCGATATATTCGTACATAAGAAATCTGAGATTAACTTCGGATGAATCAAGACTAATTGCGTGCGCAGATTCTGACAAGTCCCTCCTAGTTTTCGATGTCGACAAAACTTCCAAAAATGTCTTAAAGTTGAGAAAAAGGTTCTGCTTCTCAAAGAGACCGAATGCTATTTCTATAGCCGAAGATGATACTACAGTCATAATAGCTGACAAATTTGGTGATGTATATTCTATTGATATTAATTCTATCCCGGAAGAAAAGTTTACTCAAGAACCTATTCTCGGTCATGTCTCTATGTTGACTGATGTACACTTGATTAAAGACTCTGACGGTCATCAATTCATAATTACAAGTGATAGAGATGAGCATATTAAAATTTCGCATTATCCCCAATGTTTCATTGTGGACAAATGGCTCTTTGGTCATAAGCATTTTGTTTCTTCCATATGCTGTGGCAAAGACTATTTATTATTAAGTGCAGGTGGTGACGATAAAATCTTCGCTTGGGATTGGAAAACTGGTAAGAACTTGTCTACCTTCGATTATAATAGTTTGATTAAACCTTATTTGAATGATCAGCATTTAGCACCACCAAGATTTCAAAATGAAAATAATGATATTATTGAATTTGCAGTTAGTAAAATTATAAAGTCAAAGAACCTACCGTTTGTTGCGTTTTTCGTCGAAGCTACAAAATGCATAATAATTCTGGAAATGTCCGAAAAACAAAAAGGGGATCTTGCACTAAAGCAAATTATAACTTTTCCATATAATGTTATCTCATTATCCGCCCATAATGATGAATTCCAAGTCACCCTAGATAATAAGGAATCATCTGGTGTGCAAAAAAATTTTGCCAAATTCATTGAATATAACTTAAATGAGAATAGTTTTGTCGTGAATAATGAAAAATCAAACGAATTTGACAGTGCCATCATACAATCAGTACAAGGGGATTCTAACTTGGTGACCAAGAAAGAAGAAATTTACCCGTTATACAATGTTTCCTCGTTAAGAAAACATGGAGAACATTACTCGTGAAATAAAAAGGTAGTAAGTACATCTTTATAACTAATATAAAAAAAGATACGTACCGATTTGTGTTAATAATCATTGTTAGTACATCTTTATACCTCTGTTTCTAGCTGAAGGCGGCGAATTGAATAGCAGTTCTTTTTAAATTGGCAGATACAATAGGATTAATCTCATTGATACATTTTTGTAGTCTATTTGTGTCGTTCTGGAAACAGTTTTGTAAGCACGCCCTTAATGTGGCCTCGGTGTCCTTTTCAAGTAAAGGACCCATAACCTTCTGAAAGAATTCCAAATCCACTATAATTTGTAATGAGCCATCATTAGAAAGATTACCAACATAAGGCTTAAATGCCTCAAAGAGGTATCTGGCTATAAAAATCTGCGTTTCAATTAAAATCTTATGGATGAGCTGAGGCCCAATTCTAAAGCACTCACTGTGAACCACGATCAGAATCATTAACGCTTCTATAATATAGTCACCAACCCTGAATGAATTTGATGTATACATGGGCCAATTTATTTCGTGGAATTTTTCTTCAAGAGTATCCCTTAAGTTGATCTTTAAGTCAGAAAGATAGTTACCGAAAATTGAAGATTCCATCTTAGATAGTAGGCTAAATAATTCTAAGTTTTTGGAAGCCAAATTCCACTCGAATGCGTCATCAAAATACTGCAAAATATTTGGGAATGCACATTCTCTAAAATATTGTAGATTTGTTAATGTTAAGATGGTATGAGAATTTCTTGGGTTGTCCTTATCCTTTGCCGCATTTTTTAAGATCGCTTCCAATACAGCTTCCATCGATATAATCTGTTGAATTTCTATACCTGTGAGCAGTTGTTTTGACGGATAACTTACTACTGAAATTCCGTTAATGATTGGTAATTTTTCATATGCGAATAATAGATCTCTAGTAGTTTTGATACTCACTTCTTGAAACGAGGTGACAATTTCCGGAAATTGTGTCACACCATATTCGAAAGTTAGATTTTTACTACTGTCCTGTGATTTGCTTGAAAATGTAACCGTTTCATAGACCTGCCAGTTCTCCAGTTGATAAAAGTTAGATATATCTCTTAATTTCGTGGAAGATATGGCACCTACGCAACGATTGATTATAGTTGATAGAGTGTTCCTGCAAATGGTGATTCCGTTAGTTGTGATATTTAATTGCGCTAACTCGGTAGAGAATTTCAAAATGGGCTCCACAATTTTCGGTAGATATCTTAAACAACTCAATCCATTACAATTAGGAGGTATAAATCCATAATCCAAAGGTGACCCCGAATCTTTATTACTGCGGGTAATATCTCCAGTAGAATCCTTCAATGATGATGGTAGAGATGATTGAGAAGATGTGAAAAATGATATTAAATTTTGTGAGACTGAAGTGATGAATTCCTCGCCCTTTAACCTAACCTCGTTAATCTGTTCTTCCTTCAAGATCAAGCTTTTTTGGTATGATTCAATAATATTAGAATCACCGATCAAAATGTTTTCTTTTCTTTTTTCATTTATAATGGAATTTTGGTAAGTCCCATCGAGGAACTTTTCAATGTGTTCCCAGAATTCTATAAATTGATCACAAATTTTCCACAGGTCGTTAATATATTTTAAGATTAATAGCCACATTTCAATGATAGTTGGGGAATCAGTTAGTCCTTGAGAGCTGGGTTGGCAATTCAAATTTAGATAGCTGGTTCCAGAAATGGTGTTAACTTTATTGGGTTCAACGGTACTTTTCAAACCTTCACTATCCTTGCCCGTATCACTTATTATTTGGAATAATTGATTGATTTTCAAATAATACGACAGCTCCACGCACCCTTGACTTTTATCTTGATTAGTATTGTTTTGTAATATAAGCCTTTGAGAATGAATGATTTTACTAATCATATGGCCAGACAACTCGTTCAGTTCATTCTGAAAGCCATTCATTTTGATGGACATCCATCTTAGGATTGGATTTTCATTGGATGATGAAGTTGTGTTCTTGTTACCACTTTCACTTTCTCTTTGATTATTATTGATAAAGTTTTCTAAGTTCAACAATTTTGAAAAGAGGGACAAAATTGTTTCTTGGGGTTGGTCAATGTTAAAATTTGAATTTATTAAACTGTTCCAAATCAGATCTTTATACGTGACTAATAAATTTTCTATTTGAGTCCAAATTCTTTTTATAACAAGAGATTGTGAAGCATCTGAACTCTGGTTGAAACGGCGACGGAGCGTAAGACCTTTTGAATATTCGATAATGAACTCATTGAAATCGTTGTTAGTCAAACATCTCTTTAAAGATTTGGGTAGGTTGAAGTAAAACTTATTCAATTCAATAAATTTTTTGGTGGCCTGGTAATTCAAAATTTTCTGATAGTTATCCATTAGCGGTTTCAGTTTGAAAGTTGTTGTTCTAATAACCTCGTCGACCTTTTTATTTAAGCTTTCCACATTTATTTGATTTTCTTTTGGTGAATCACATTGGTTTTTTTCATTCGTTTTCTCGTCAAATTCTTTGTAAATTTGGTCTAACTTGTTTTTAATCTTAACATACTTGGTGAAATTTTTACCAACCAATTGTTTCAAATGTATAGATTGGTCTTGTATATCACTGTCCAACCTGTCCAGTGAGTTATTTAGATCATTGAAAGAGTCTTGTTTGTGCATATCTCTCAGAAAGGCTTTGACGTTGAATTGTTTACTGTTGACAAGATAGTTCAACCGCATTGAATCATTTGGTAGATGTTGCAATTCTTTAGACATTTCTTGTCCATTCAAGGGATCTCTAATATAACTTAACGACTCATCGTTTAAATATGCTCTCGATTCCTTGTCAATGCTAATTTGATTGCCATATTTGAAGTCTTTTAATATGTCGAATGACGTTTCAACGCCAAGTTCATTGCTTGTAGCCTCTTCATTATTCAATTTTGAGGAATCTTGGGCCCAGGAATGGGTCGGATTAATAGTCTTCAACTGATAAAAACGAAGTAGTTGCTCGTCGCCAATTTGAAACCTATCCATGGTACCAAACTTTTTTTCGCTACTTTATTTCAACAGAAACTTCTTTCCTAGTTTAGCAGCTTTAACGCAGCTTATTTTTGTTACTTTAGTTGAATAGTAGGAGTTGATACTTTTGTTTTTTCAAGTTGAAAACAGAAACGAAAAATTAAAGAAGCTGCAGATTCAGCATTCATGCCTAAGCTAAAAAGAACTGGCAGCGAAGAACAGAGGAAAGAATAACTGAAACTATGGATTTTGAGGAAGATTACGATGCGGAGTTTGATGATAATCAAGAAGGACAATTAGAAACACCTTTTCCATCGGTTGCGGGAGCCGATGATGGGGACAATGATAATGATGACTCTGTCGCAGAAAACATGAAGAAGAAGCAAAAGAGAGAGGCTGTAGTGGATGATGGGAGTGAAAATGCATTTGGTATACCCGAATTTACAAGAAAAGATAAGACTCTGGAGGAGATTCTAGAGATGATGGACAGTACTCCTCCTATCATTCCCGATGCAGTAATAGACTACTATTTAACCAAAAACGGGTTTAACGTAGCAGATGTACGAGTGAAACGACTTTTAGCACTTGCTACTCAGAAATTTGTTAGTGATATAGCTAAGGATGCCTACGAATATTCCAGGATCAGGTCTTCCGTAGCGGTATCTAATGCTAACAACAGTCAGGCGAGAGCTAGGCAGCTATTGCAAGGACAGCAACAGCCTGGCGTGCAGCAGATTTCACAACAACAACATCAACAGAATGAGAAGACTACAGCAAGCAAAGTTGTTCTGACGGTGAACGATCTCAGTAGCGCTGTTGCTGAATACGGGCTCAATATAGGTCGCCCAGACTTTTATCGTTAGTGGCTAACAAATGGAAATGAAATATGTATATAGTGTAGCAGTATGCAACTCTTTTAAATACACGATTCGTTATTAGATTGATTAGAGCACTTATTCACGCAAATTTGACACGCTTTTTGAACATCCGTTTTTCACGATTTTTTACTGAAGGATCATGAAAGATTGCCACATAAGAGAACACCTCCGTTGCACCAACACTTCATCACGATAAAAAAACTATCGAGCTATCGTACTACGGAACAACTACATAAGTCAAAAATGGCCATTGATTACTCTAAGTGGGATAAAATTGAACTATCAGATGATTCTGATGTCGAGGTGCATCCTAATGTGGACAAGAAATCGTTCATTAAATGGAAACAACAGAGTATCCATGAACAGCGATTCAAAAGGAACCAAGATATCAAAAATTTGGAGACACAAGTGGATATGTATTCTCATTTGAACAAACGAGTGGACAGAATTTTGAGTAATTTACCTGAAAGTTCTCTTACTGATTTGCCAGCCGTTACCAAATTCTTGAATGCAAATTTTGATAAGATGGAGAAAAGTAAAGGGGAAAATGTTGATCCTGAGATTGCAACATACAATGAAATGGTTGAAGATCTTTTTGAACAATTAGCAAAAGATTTAGACAAAGAGGGCAAAGACTCGAAGAGCCCATCTCTCATAAGGGATGCTATTTTGAAACATAGGGCTAAGATCGATTCAGTAACTGTAGAGGCTAAGAAGAAATTAGATGAATTATACAAGGAGAAAAATGCACACATTTCATCTGAAGACATTCATACAGGCTTTGATAGTAGCTTTATGAACAAGCAAAAGGGGGGGGCTAAGCCACTGGAAGCAACTCCTTCAGAAGCTCTTTCGAGCGCTGCAGAGTCTAATATTCTTAATAAACTAGCAAAATCATCAGTTCCGCAAACTTTCATCGATTTTAAAGATGATCCTATGAAACTGGCCAAGGAAACTGAAGAATTCGGTAAAATATCCATTAATGAGTACTCAAAATCTCAGAAATTCTTACTGGAGCACTTACCTATTATTTCAGAACAACAAAAGGACGCCTTAATGATGAAGGCCTTTGAGTATCAGTTACATGGTGACGATAAGATGACTTTGCAAGTCATTCATCAATCCGAATTGATGGCCTACATTAAGGAAATCTACGACATGAAGAAAATTCCATATTTAAATCCAATGGAACTATCAAATGTCATTAATATGTTTTTCGAGAAGGTTATCTTCAACAAGGACAAGCCAATGGGTAAAGAGTCTTTTTTGAGATCAGTTCAAGAAAAATTTTTGCACATTCAAAAACGTTCCAAAATTTTACAACAAGAGGAAATGGATGAATCGAATGCTGAAGGAGTAGAGACGATTCAATTGAAATCTCTAGATGATTCTACAGAATTAGAAGTAAACTTGCCAGACTTCAATTCTAAAGATCCAGAAGAGATGAAAAAGGTTAAAGTTTTCAAAACTTTAATACCGGAAAAAATGCAAGAAGCCATAATGACCAAAAATTTGGATAATATTAATAAAGTCTTTGAAGATATACCAATTGAAGAGGCTGAGAAACTTTTGGAAGTGTTTAATGACATTGACATTATTGGAATAAAAGCGATCTTAGAAAACGAGAAAGACTTTCAAAGTTTGAAAGATCAATACGAACAGGACCATGAAGACGCCACTATGGAGAATCTGTCCTTAAACGACCGTGATGGTGGCGGAGATAACCATGAAGAGGTCAAACATACTGCCGACACTGTTGACTAGAAATTTATGTAGCTATTTTACTGGTGCAGCGTGCATCTACTTCCTTTTTTATTGTTATTTTCATTTATACATAATACAAAAAAAAAAAAGAAGAAAATTAATGATCAATAAAGAAAATCGTGAAATTACAGCAGAGGTTTTGTACCTGCTTTCCTACGTTAGTACATAATATCTTATTTTTTATTAGTGCATGTTTTTCTCAGTGTGTGTTTTTGTAATTTGTATATACTACACAAAGAATCGGAAGGGTAAAATGTGAAAAATACTGGGTCTTTTGAAATATATTGAACGGGCTAATATATGAAATGAATATGAAAAGAAGAAAAAAATGTGACAAGAAAAAAGTGGTGACAAAAAAGACAAAATAATTATTCAGAGATGATAAACTTAAAGCAAAACTTGGTAACAAACTTTCATTAAAACAAAATATGTATTCTTTTTTCATTTTCATTTTTTTTTTACTGTTTTTTTGTTATTTCATGGAACTGGTAAAGAATTCTTAAGATTTTAAGCTCATTAATAAAAACGCAGCACTATTGTCTTCCCCATTTCTTGGCTGCTGTTCATGTTTCTGTTGGTCGTGTTGTAGGGGAGGCTCAATATCTCCATTCTGAGAGTTAGTAAAACTTGGATTTGTAGGTTTAGGGCTAACTACGCCATTAGTAGAACTTGCTACGCTGTCTATGTTAGGTGCTAAACTGTTATTTCTCAGAGAAGCTGCACCAATTGATTCCCAGTCTTCTTCGTCTGTATCTGAGTGAGGTTGATGATGAGAATGGGGAACAAGTTGTGGCGACGATTCCCCATTCAGGTGTTGTGAAGCTACTCTATGTTTCTCCTTGTCCGATAATACTATCGGATTTGAACTTACATTCATCTGTTCTTCTAGCTTAGGGGAGGTGGAAACCGACGTAGCTTTAGAGTTAGGGTTTGTAGTGACGATCAAATAGTTTTTGTTTGGGAAAAGTGTCGATCTAATACTTGATTCTTTCGATACAGACAGACGAGAAGCTCTTCTTGAAGTTGGCTCACTTGTCGCAGTAAGTTTCTCTAAATCTATCTTCGCCTGGTTTGAGTTACTGTTGTTATTTGATGGGGTTGTCGTTGAGGTTGTATTGGGGGAAAGGTAGGATGAATCTTGGTGTGTGTTTAGTTTGGAAATGAAAGGTGTATGTGGTTTTATGCTCGAACGGCGTCTATTTCTTAATAGCGGTCTAATCTTTTGTGCTATTATTTCATGCTCAATATTCTCGGGAGTTGAATCGGCGAACACAACTTGAGACCTTCTCCTGCCGAAACTATAGGGATCACCATTTGAAGATTTTCCAAAATTATTACTGCTGTTCCTCGATTTGTTTTGGTAATGTAAATGATGGTCATCTTCATCAAACTCCTCATCCTCATCTTCCGATGCTAGCGCATTTTCATCTATATATACTACGTTTGCTGCTGCAAGTGGAGATTTGCTGCGTTTGATATTAACAGGAATGGTGGTGGAAGCAACAGCGGTAGGCGGGGTGGTGGCTCCATCGATATTCGTGATATTATGCTCAACTTTCATAGGCATTTCAACTTTGCCGCCTGAATTAGAATTTGAATTGTTGCTTTTCCTTCTTTGACTCTCTTGAGAAATCAAGTCTTTCACCTTTGCATTTGCAAAATTGGTCGCTTCCAGCTCCTTATCAAAGTTGGCAGGGTCTACTCTTTTCGCGGACCATTGACCCCATCCAATTTTTTCAAATACCACTGATTTTTCTTTATCACCACTTTCCATAGCACTCATTATAAGTCGTCTTTGCTTGGAAGATGATAAATCTTTAAAACAGGGAATATCTAGGCATAAGGTCTGTGTAATGTGTCTAATGGCCAATGGTCCCATTTCTAGTAATAAAGTGGACAGTTTCCCGGGCGTAACTCTTTGAGCGGCTGCTAACCCAGCGGGTGATGATGTGGAGATAGGTTTGGAAAATATACTAGAGCTTGCCTCGGATTTGACCGATATGGCTTGAGGAGGCGATACCTCCTTTTGGTTTTCTGACATTATTAGTGGTAGTCTGAAATAATGTCTTTTTATTCAAAATTTCAATTTATTAGAAAAGCACAAAGCAGGAGCTTGGCGTTTGTACACCGAATGATTCAGATGATACTATACTCTTTTTCCTTCTTTTCAGCGGAAATTTAGTAACGGTCTTTAATCGTGTTTACAAGTGGTTACAAATTCACGTGCTCCGATTGGAAACTGGTTATTGACACGACTCTTGAAAATCTCAGTTCGCCCTTTTTTGCGATAAATTTAACGTGCTTCTGATCAGGATTGCCAGGCACCGTTTGCAATCAGTGTCTTTTATAATCGATTTGTCTTGGATATGGATGGTATTACCGTACCTGTATCTTTATATTATAGCGTGGATTGCGTGAGATTGTGTGGAGATGAACATGAGAAGGATAAAGACTATCTGAAATAGTTCACTCTTCGGTTACTAAGGTAAGGAAGGCGCCTCTACCCTCTCAGCGCGCACGTGCGGAGTGATCAGCCTACTACCGTAGGGACTTTTGCACGTTATTATGGGAATATCATTGCCAACGCAACCTGATTCCTATACAAGCAGCCAATTCATGCAAATGACTGTAGTATTGTATAGCATGCCAACATTCTTCATCATACTATCCTGAGGTCCTATTTCTACAAAGATCCCACAAAAGGGTTCATAATTTTGGCCGTATTTCAGTTTCTGCCGTGCTTGTTTGAGAATCTGGGGCATTCCAATTTGCTTGACGAAGATCTCAAGCCACTAGCACCAATAAGCAACATTCTCACTCGAGAAGTCGCAGAAAATCTCTGTGACTGCATTTGTTTTAGAGACATTCTCATCATTGGACGGGAATGTTCTGGCGCCACGATAAGAAATTTACGACCGGGAATGTTGCGTACTCTAGTTTTTGTCGATTTTGCTACTCACTCCTGCTGAATTTGCAGTAATGTTTTAAAGATGTGGCTTCGCAACCACCAACATGAACCCTATGGTCGTGTCTTTTGTTTGTTTCTTGTAACAAATCATAGCGAGCAGTTTGAAAATTATTACAAAACCAAAATACGTCTCTAGTAGTGCTACCATAGAATTTATTGGGGCATACGTAAAACAAAGTTTGAATCTTTCTTGTCATACTTCGCCATAAATTACAGACAGTCTCGTCCCCTATGCTTCAAAAGAAATAGGATGCGAGGGGTGGAGGCGCTTGATGGAAGAATAATCCAAGTCCTCAACCTTTTAGGCTAAACAATCTTGGGACTCCCGTACAAATACTGGATATCTCAAATTGCTCAAAAATTGTGCTTTATTGATCCAAAAGTTGCCTGTCCAAAGATACATCTACATTGACATAATGGAAAACATGAAAACATACACCTACGAAGGGCATAATTGTGCAAGATATAAATGCAGCCTATGTTTCCTGCCAGATGGAGCGTATATTTCCGACCGAGTATTACTCAGTTGAACTCATTCAACGTTACACAAGTGAAGTTGATTATAGGATAATGTAGGGGTTTATAATAGCGTAGTCAATCAGGCTTATGAGGAACAAAAATAGTAAAAGCAAGCAAGTATGGCCCTATTTATCTTAAGCGTCAAGCCTTTTATATCCAAGCAAGCACTTGCAAACTTTGTTGTTATCGCTGATGGCGCTCCTCCATAGCGAGTATTGATGCTTGGCATAAACAACAAGCCTGTAAGCCTTGCCTTCTCATTCGCCTTCATTACAAGTAAAAACGCCCTCATCTGCTATTTGTTTCCAATAAATCCGTGAAAACATCGGTATGTTCTAGTGTTTTGATGGAAGCGGTGCTACCTTATTGTTTGCAATATGGATGACTCAGCTTAATGGTTTTGTGATGAACACAGTAAAAAAACGTTGACTCCTACGTGCAGCCGATCGTCCTCCACACTTAAATTCGTTGAGATAAATCGTGTAGTAATACACTCAGTCATTCAGTATCCGTGCTTGTTTCTTTCTTTTCCTATTTGTTCGCAAGTGACTACGTGCGCCCTTAATTGCTTACATATTTTAGGTTAAGATTACATCCTTTCTTATTTCGGCAAAAATGAAGTTAGTATAAAATGCCCATGAATGAGGACCAAAATGGCTAAACTTGATAAGTCTTTCTACATAGTTTACATATTTGTTATTGCTATATGATGTACCTTGTTTATGAATTAAACGAATCTAAAAAGGATCACCGCCACTAAATCAGGATTAATATGAGTAAAAGTATATCAACCTTCTCATTTTTTCTGTGTTCTACAACTAAGCATATTTTAATCTGCTGGACCATTCAACAAAGCCTTAATCAGTAGAAAGGTATAATTCACCAACTCTGCTTAGAAATTGTTTTATAGCATGTCTCAACTCCGTTGGAACGCTCTTATCTAATATTTGAATCACCAGAGCATACATAGCAGGACAGTATAGTCTAAAGTCTTCATCATCAAATTCGTAGTAACCTTGTAATATTTCAACTATCACTGAACGCCAGGCATTGATACTACGTTCCATGGTTCTATCATCCAAAGAAACATAACCCTCTACGACCTGGATGCAAATGGTGATCAGACGAGTTATTAAATCAGCCTTCTTCTCATCATCGTTCAGATACAACTGAAACATAATGTCAAGGAGAACTGCAGCAGCACTCGTTTCTTGTTTCAACAGGTTTGGTATTTTATCAACTACACGAGCCTCTACTAGTCTTGTTCTTAACCCATAATCTTCATTAAAGTCACGAGAAAATTCGTACGATTTCTCCAACAATCTTGTAATTCTAATGGCTTCCTTGTAAGGGATACAGTGGGCAAAATCTTCGTTCTCGAATAATTCGTTGAGCAGCTCTATCATCAAAAGCTGTAAAACACATTTGACAACAATAGAATTCTTGATGTTTATTCTCCTACGTATATCTTCGTTACTTTCGTTTCGTTTCATGTGCTTAGTTTTCTTGGGGATACTTAGACTAGCGGGCTTTGGATTCAATTCGTCCTTTACCGTCGGAACGGAATTGCCATTATTAAGCTTAGTTTGCCCATTGAGTGTTTCAACCATGTCACCACCAACGTCTTCGCTGGATTCTTCTTGATGCGCTCTTTCGACCGTCTCACTGATATTAGAATCGTTCTCCCTTCTGTCGTTGCTATCATCATCTGAGTGTTGGCTGGTATCATTAGTTGTTTGGTGATGAGATACAGATGATTTTCTTCCTTGCTGTAACGGATCATAATCGAACAATTCATTAGCAGTGGTTAAATCAAACAATTTATCGAATACGTCACCTATTTGATTCCAATGGTACTCATTGAATTTAGATACGTTTTGCAATATCAATTGTTGCAGGCAGGATCTCCCAATTCTAGCAATAGTGTCATTTTCTTGACAAATACAGGATACCAGCAGACCCAAAAATCCATCGAGCATTCTGTTCAACGATTCAAAGTAATGCGTAAAAAGGGCAATCAAGTTCCTTAAGGCTTGAATTAACGTGGTCGAAAGCCAAACACTTAAATCATCATGACTATTGAATTGGTTGACTTCCCAATGTTTGGATAATACACCGAAAATAGGAAATAGTAACTTCTTACAAATCTTTTCCCAGAAATCATCATTGAATTTACCACCATATGCCACTAGGGCATCGAACATATAGTTTAATGCACGTGATCTAACTTCTAAGTCTTCAGCTGTCATGATCGTATCATTGAAGCAGAATAACATAGGGAACCACACATCCTGGAATATGTCTTTCCCACGAAGTAAAGCATCGTTATGTTTTCTTTCTTCTTCAGTCTTATTTTCATTGTAAAAACAGATGTCTGCGACGTTCTGAGTCATCTTTCTTAGAGACTCCAAAGCATGTAGAGATAGCTTTTGGAATCTCTTATTTTTGGTGATTTCTCTGAAGACACCAACTAACTCAGAAAAGGCATCTTCTTGAGAGAATACGTTTTCGAAGTGATTTGTCACAATATCATTGCTAACCAGCAATTGCGTCTTTAATACAATGGATTCAGTGCTTGAGCGAGCCGTATATTGTAAGGATTCAAGAATAGGCTTCCAGCCAGATTTGATACTTTCCGATTTTGTCAATATGAAGTTCCTAAAACACTCAATAATCATTTCTTGAACTTCAGTGTTGCCACTATTTTGAACCGTGTATTCAAAAGGTTTTAAAAAATCATGTTGAAATTCAAAACCTGATAATTCCTCAATATCTAAAAATCTCATAGACAATTGACGCAGGGAATCGATAGCGAAAAATACTACTGCTAAGTTAGAGTTTGTAGCAATCTTGTTGAAAGCTTTTCCCATAACAGCCCAAAGCGGCGTCCATTCTAGTTTGATACGATCCATATTGTAGTAACATACATCGACCATTTTTTGCAAGGAAAACATTCTTGGTGTGGAAGCATTTTCAGATGATTCAATTTCTTCTAAAGATACAGCGGTTAAAGCTTTGATAAAATCAACGATAGCATTACCTGATAACTCGGAACTTTTGGTAAATATATTGTCCATCAAAACGACTAATTCACTGGAGGAAATGAATTTAGAGATTTCGGGTGATAAGGTTTGATTATGGTGTTTTTCTTGAGCCAATTCTGTGGGAGTTGCCTTCTTGCCCCAAACATCAAAGAAAGATGTATTATTGGATCTTGATGATTCGTAAGAAACTCTAGGGTTTGCAACACGAGCTTGTGCAACATCTGGAACCGTATCTCTGTCGATACCTTTGGATATCAATTGTAGTCTTTCCATTTGAGACACGACCAGCAAAATGTCCTTCCACGATCCCTCCAAGTAATTTCCTTCTGATAACGCGACTTCAAGAAGAATTACCATTGCATTGACATTTTTAACTTTGATTTCTTCAAGGTTTTGAAGGTTACAAAATTGGACTAACGCACCTACAAAGGAGGTTCTAGCATCATTGATTCTAAAAGTAGAAGCAATTTTAATTGATATTTTCAAGCCTTCTAAACACTTATTGGTTGTGTCAATGTCATCATAATCCTTAAATGGGGGGGTTAGAGCTGCTAAAAAGGACATCCATAGTGTCTCGAAAATTGATTTAACATGCTCAACGTGGGAAGCAGCATAATAGACGTCTGGGCCTCCTTTATTTTTGTTTAAATTCTTAAAGACTAATTCCGTTTTAGATGAAATTTCTTTTGAGACTTGATTATATGCCTCTCTTGTCAAATCACGAGAATTAAAGAAGTTGAAAGCAGATTGCTGTTGTTGGACAAGATTGGTATCACCTGAAAGCATTGCCTGATGCTGTTCAGAAATTAACTTGATTTCATTGTTAGCAATTTCGTTGAACAAACCTTCCAAGAAGTCTCTTGGTAAATCTCTTCCGTTGTCAATACCTTCGTTGTTTTCTAAAAACTCTTGTAAAGACATTTTATTTTTGATTTGTGACGAATGTAAATCAGTATTCAACATGATCAAAGAATACGAAAGCACATATGCAGTATCCGCCTTTGAAAAGACTCCGGGGTTTTGGTCCACAAATCTTTCCGCAAATTTCAGCATGAATCTGTCAATTTTTTGACCTTCTCCAGGCAATCTGAAACTTTGTAAAAATGACCTTAATGCGTCAACAATGGACATACCAGTGAAGTCAAACTCATCAACAAATGCGTGCATTATAGCGATGTTCTTGTCGTCTCCTTCGCCTAGATAATCCCCAACAGCGGCCATGTCGAGGCCTTCTGTTTCTAATAACCACTTGGCAATGGAAATTGGAGAATCATCTTTCAAAAATCCTTTTTTAATAAGTACTGGAATAGCTTTCTTGGGTTTATTGTTGAAAATAGCAATACATTCCGATAAAGCAGTTTTCCTTAGTTTCAAATTTTCAAATTGTGTGGGGTCGTCTGCGTCAATGTTTTGACTGCTCAATGATCTGCTTTCTTCGTCTTCATATGTTGGTTTGAAGTCATCATTACTTGTCATAATAGAAGACCTTACGTCGTTACTCAAAGATGATCTAGATTCTTGACGAGCTGAAGATGTTGTGTTTAGTAATACCTTATTAGCAGTGTGTGTGTTTGGATTTAAAGCTTTGTGAGCCCATGAGCTTAAGGAACGCAAAACTGACACAATGCAATTTAGTGACACCATTTTGAGAGCAAAATCAAGTGGAAAAAGTAAATTGACTTGACCAACATCAGGACTAGAAGACAAGTTGGAAGAAGTCAAAAGGGGCAATTGTGAGAAATTGTAGGTGGACAGGGATTTTGATATTTGTTCATCGTAGTATGATCTTTGAGTCTGAGTAATTTCCACCCTAGTTAAAGCCAATCTTGTCAAATAATCAACAGTTATTTCCATTACATTTGGCATTCCAGGGTTACAATCATAATTCAAGTAAAATTCAACTAAAGTTCTTGGGTCGTTACAAATTCGTTGAATAACACTTAAAAAATATCTCTTTTGTTGGGAGGTGGAAGTGGTTAATTCTGAAATGGGGAAGTAGATTTCTGTTAAAAAAACTGGAATTTCCTTCACGAAATCTGCTCTCAAATTAGCAATCAATAGCCACATAATTTCTAAAGTAACCTCGAAAACTGGAGCTAGAGGCGAGGCAGCATTCCTTGATAAAACAAGACGTAAATATTGTCTAATTGAATCGATAAAGCACACACGCTCCTTTCCTGGTAGAAAAATGTTGTGGGAAAGGAATACGTCAATATGATCTTTGATAATAGAGTAAATGATGTGAAGAGATAAAAGCTTTGACCTGACGGCATGTGACCTCATGTCGAGTTCTGTTTCCAAAGGTTTAGCACATATTTTCGCCATGACTCTAAACACTAAGAACGCATCTTTAACAGCTAGATCTTGGTTAGTTATGGCGATAGAATCAGGCTGTTGAGCGTCCATTAGTCTTTCCTCATCGTCATTCAACTTATCCATATTTTCCAGAGTTAAAGGAGCCGGCGTTTCTGCATTTTCAGAAGCCTCGGAAAGTTCTATGGCGGATTGTTGTTGATGATTTTTTGTCGATAAGGATACTGCTGAAGAGGTACTTTGTTTGAGATCGATTTTATCATACACCGAACTAATAATTTGTGTCAAGGTCGCCTGTGCAATACCTTGATTGGATGGGTTCAACGAAAAGACGAAAACGTTGTAGATTGTTCTGATAGCCTTTAGCAAGGAAGCACCGTGGCATAAAGAACTTGAATCCTCTTCTAAAATGCAACTAGATAAAGCTCTAACGATTTGTAGTTCCACACGGTCATCAGTGCCTTCACCTTGAAAACAGTCTGAAATAGTATCAATTGCAGCGTCTATAATTTTTTGTTTTGGAGGCGGCGTTATTCCATCGGCAGCATCTTGTCGTTGATCATTAGAGGCTAAAGAATCGGGTGGATTCACTAACAGGGTCTCGTCTAGCGATCTAAAAGAAAACAATTTTGACAGGCAATCTAAAGCCAAACTTTGAACTTTGGAGGATTTGGTACGACAGCTTGCCCTTAGTGCTTCGAATACTAGTATTGAATCCACGTAATGTGGGTTATTCGTGGTTTGCGGATCAAATTCCTTAAATTTTTGTAATGTCCTTTCGATAGCCTTCTGAGCATTCGAATTCTTTTTAATGTCCTTATCATTTAAAATTGTCTCCAACGTAGTTTTCACTAAAATTATGGTTGAGTTTGTGTTCGAACCATTTGAAGATAGTGATATGTTCCTCGTATGGGTAGACCTTGGGGCAGTAGAATCGTTGGTGGGAACACTATCTTGATGAGCGATAGCTGGTTCGCCAGCATTTTCCTCTTCTTCTTCTTCTTCTTCTTCTTCTTCTTCTTCTTCTGACCCGCTTTCATCACCAGAGGAGCTGTTTGATGTATTTCCATCGCTTTCATCAGATTCTTCATCTTCTCCAGAGCTACTCTCAGTACTTTCCCCTGAGACTGATTCAGAATCTTCCCCGTCTTCGGAACTGGTTTCGGAACTACTGCTATCCACGTCCTCATCATCCTCGTCCCCATTGTCTTCATCTTCATCTTCATCTTCATCTTCATCTTCATCTCCATCTTCACCTTCATCGTCATGGCGTTTGTCATTTGTATCTTCCGTTTCTTCGGGCGTTTTCATTCCGTTGGTAGCGTCGTTACTTGTTTCTTTTGTTTCTGCCGTACTGCCAGCGTTTTCTGGCCCTTTGCATTTTTGATCTTCACCATTTGTCTCTTTAGCTTCTTCTTTAATAGCATTCTGTGGTTTCACAGACGGATTGACTGAAGAAGCAGTCTCTACATTTGAAGATATTTCGCCATCCCCTTTTTCAGCATTTACTACTGAATTCTGTTCAGACATCAGATATAGTAGCACTTAGACTTGTTTCTTATCTTCTTTAATGGAATTCGGGGAAAAAATGAGAAAGAAACAGTTTAAGATATTACTTTTTATTGGTTCTGGAGAAACTTAAAAGAAATCGAGTATAGCTTAGTTGCAGAAAATATTTTATATTTCTCCGGAAAATGACTTCAATTTCTATTAGTCTGCGTTTATTGAACAATTGGAGAGAAGCCAATGATGCTTTTTAAAGAAATGATGTAAATCCCAACTTTGAGCTTCCTTTCTCGTTGCTTTGTTTTTCCCTCGCCTCGATATTATAAAATTTACTCGGCGCCTTGATAAAAACTAAACGTTCACCTTCTTTCCTGTAGAGGGAAAATAACAATATGTATAAGCCTTCTCCGACATCAAAAAACTGTAAGAGCTTCAAAAGTACTAAAGTGTATATCTTAAGAGCATCGTTGGCTCCACTCTAACACATCAACAAAAAATATCAATGTTGATTTGTTAGAGTAAAAATAAAAAGAGGTCCTACCCGGATTCGAACCGGGGTTGTCCGGATCAAAACCGAAAGTGATAACCACTACACTATAGGACCGACAATTCATGTTAAATCCTCCTTTTTTAGGCTTTTATAAGTTACTTTGACTAGAGATGACTAGAAATGATTATATTACACGCACACACAATACACACATAGTGTTGGAATAAAAATCCACTATCGTCTATCAACTAATAGTTATATTATCAATATATTATCATATACGGTGTTAAGATGATGACATAAGTTATGAGAAGCTGTCATCGAAGTTAGAGGAAGCTGAAGTGCAAGGATTGATAATGTAATAGGATAATGAAACATATAAAACAGAATGAGGAATAATCGTAATATTGGTATATAGAAATATAGATTCCATTATGGGGATTCCTGACCCTCGAGGAGAACTTCTAGTATATTCTGTATACCTAATATTATAGCCTTTATCAACAATGGAATCCCAACAATTATCTCAACATTCACCCATTTCTCATGGTAGCGCCTGTGCTTCGGTTACTTCTAAAGAAGTCCAAACAACTCAAGATCCGTTAGACATTTCAGCTTCCAAAACAGAAGAATGTGAGAAGGTTTTCACTCAGGCTAATTCTCAACAGCCAACAACACCTCCCTCAGCTGCTGTTCCAGAGAACCATCATCATGCCTCTCCTCAAGCTGCTCAAGTACCATTGCCACAAAATGGGCCGTACCCACAGCAGCGAATGATGACTCCCCAACAAGCCAATATTTCTGGTTGGCCAGTATACGGGCACCCATCTTTGATGCCGTATCCACCTTATCAAATGTCACCTATGTACGCTCCACCTGGAGCACAATCACAGTTTACACAATATCCACAATATGTTGGAACACATTTGAACACCCCGTCACCTGAGTCAGGTAATTCATTTCCTGATTCATCCTCAGCAAAGTCTAATATGACATCCACTAATCAACATGTCAGACCACCGCCAATCTTAACCTCACCTAATGACTTTCTAAATTGGGTTAAAATATACATCAAATTTTTACAAAATTCGAATCTCGGTGATATTATTCCGACAGCAACAAGAAAAGCCGTACGTCAGATGACTGATGACGAACTCACCTTCTTATGTCACACCTTTCAACTATTTGCTCTATCTCAATTCTTACCCACCTGGGTTAAAGACATCTTATCTGTTGATTATACAGATATCATGAAAATTCTTTCCAAAAGCATTAACAAAATGCAGTCTGATACTCAAGAGGTAAATGACATTACGACCCTAGCAAATTTGCATTATAATGGAAGTACACCTGCAGATGCATTTGAAGCAGAAGTCACAAACATTCTTGACAGACTAAAAAACAATGGCATTCCTATCAATAACAAGGTAGCATGCCAATTCATTATGAGAGGTCTATCTGGCGAATACAAATTTTTACGCTACGCACGTCATCGATATATACATATGACAGTTGCTGATCTGTTTTCAGACATACATTCTATGTATGAAGAACAACAGGAATCAAAACGTAATAAATCTACTTATAGGAGAAGTCCGAGTGATGAGAAGAAAGACTCTCGCACCTATACGAATACAACCAAACCCAAATCCATAACTCGGAATTCCCAAAAACCAAATAATTCACAATCAAGAACAGCCAGGGCTCATAACGTATCCACATCTAATAACTTTCCCGGCCCTGATAACGATCTCATAAGAGGATCAACTACTGAACCGATTCAATTGAAGAATAAACACGACCTTCACCTTAGGCCAGGAACTTACTGAATCTACGGTGAATCACACTAATCATTCTGATGATGAACTCCCTGGACACCTCCTTCTCGATTCAGGAGCATCACGAACCCTTATAAGATCTGCTCATCACATACACTCAGCATCATCTAATCCTGACATAAACGTAGTTGATGCTCAAAAAAGAAATATACCAATTAACGCTATTGGTGACCTACAATTTCACTTCCAGGACAACACCAAAACATCAATAAAGGTATTGCACACTCCTAACATAGCCTATGACTTACTCAGTTTGAATGAATTGGCTGCAGTAGATATCACAGCATGCTTTACCAAAAACGTCTTAGAACGATCTGACGGCACTGTACTTGCGCCTATCGTAAAATATGGAGACTTTTACTGGGTATCTAAAAAGTACTTGCTTCCTTCAAATATCTCCGTACCCACCATCAATAATGCCCATACAAATGAAAGTACACGCAAGTATCCTTATCCTTTCATTCATCGAATGCTTGCGCATGCCAATGCACAGACAATTCGATACTCACTTAAAAATAACACCATCACGTATTTTAACGAATCAGATGTCGACTGGTCTAGTGCTGTTGACTATCAATGTCCTGATTGTTTAATCGGCAAAAGCACCAAACACAGACATATCAAAGGTTCACGACTAAAATACCAAAATTCATACGAACCCTTTCAATACCTACATACTGACATATTTGGTCCAGTTCACAACCTACCAAAGAGTGCACCATCCTATTTCATCTCATTTACTGATGAGACAACAAAATTCCGTTGGGTTTATCCATTACACGACCGTCGCGAGGACTCTATCCTCGATGTTTTTACTACGATACTAGCTTTTATTAAAAACCAGTTTCAGGCCAGTGTCTTGGTTATACAAATGGACCGTGGTTCTGAGTATACTAACAGAACTCTCCATAAATTCCTTGAAAAAAATGGTATAACTCCATGCTATACAACCACAGCGAATTCCCGAGCACATGGAGTCGCTGAACGGCTGAACCGTACCTTATTAGATGACTGCCGTACTCAACTGCAATGTAGTGGTTTACCGAACCATTTATGGTTCTCTGCAATCGAATTTTCTACTATTGTGAGAAATTCACTAGCTTCACCTAAAAGCAAAAAATCTCAAAATTCCCAATATTCACATAGTCTAAAGTACCGATAGCAACCAACATATATAAACAGTAGTATTTTACGAAGCTGAATTGCAAGATTAGTGAGAGGAGAATAACCGGATAATTTTTTTGGATTACGTTATTGTTAAAGGCTATAATATTAGGTGAAACAGAATGTCCTAGAAGTTTTTTTCTTTCATGTTAAATTTATTGATTCTTGCGCTTCAGCTTTTATAAAACATAAGAACTGTTTCTTCACGTTAACTTCTTGTGCCACATATAATGATGTACTAGTAATATGGGTACTATTTGGCAGATGATATTTGATTTTTATTCAAGACGGTTACTGTTTCTACGATTGATATTTTCATTCCTGGATATCATCTTGCCAGATCACTTACAATTTAGGCCGCGCCTGAATTGAAGAGTACTTCAATACGTAGTGTACTGTCCAAACTCTCTTCCAAATTTTTAATATTTAGCTGGGGTTGGGTAACAAGTGAGCAAGGGAAAAAGTGAACATTTTAAGAAGAACAATAAAATAGCAAGAGATGGAATGGTAATGCTTGGCTCTCGAGAAGAGTAGCATAAAACGAGACTTGTTTAAAACAGGATATGACATACTTCAATTCAGCTTTCCCTATCAGCCGCTCGAGCAGTTATATAGGTGTGTTGCCGGAGTAATTTGGCGGAGGCCAACAGTGGCTAGGCGGCAACGCCTGGAACACGCGCTTAAAAGTTCTGGAAGGTTCGCGAATTGAGAACTGCTCAGGGGCGAATACAGGGGCGGCCTTGGCGGCAGGGGGGAGGCCTCTGTGAAGTTAGTTATATAAGACTTGCTGTCATCGTTTTTTTGATCCCGGCAGGAACTATCTTTTATTCTCATACATACGGTCAAGAAGTATAATTATACATAACATAGGGACACGTTCAGGCAATTGTCCATATCCCACACAAATTAAGATCATACCAAGCCGAAGCAATGAGTTTTTATCAACCATCCCTATCTCTTTATGACGTTTTGAACGCATTATCCAACCAAACTGGCCAGAGAGGGCAGCAAGGATATCCTCGCCAACCACAAAGGCCACAGAGATACCATCCCCATTATGGACAAGTGCACGTTGGCGGGCATCATCCTCGTCATCATCCATTGTATAGCAGATACAATGGTGTTCCTAATACCTATTACTACCAGTTCCCTGGACAAGCCTATTACTATAGTCCTGAATACGGTTATGATGACGAGGATGGTGAAGAAGAGGACCAAGACGAAGATATGGTGGGTGACAGCGGCACTACAAGACAGGAAGATGGTGGCGAGGACAGCAACTCGAGAAGATATCCATCATATTACCATTGTAATACTGCCAGGAATAATAGGACCAACCAACAGGCAAACAGTTTAAACGACTTATTAACCGCGTTAATAGGTGTTCCACCATATGAAGGCACTGAACCAGAAATTGAAGCAAATACCGAACAGGAGGGCGAAAAGGGAGAAGAAAAGGATAAGAAGGATAAGTCTGAAGCACCCAAAGAGGAAGCTGGCGAAACCAACAAAGAAAAACCTTTGAATCAGCTGGAGGAATCGTCGAGACCACCATTAGCCAAAAAATCTTCATCGTTCGCTCACCTACAAGCGCCTTCCCCAATACCTGACCCGTTACAAGTATCCAAGCCTGAAACGAGAATGGACTTACCATTTTCACCAGAAGTGAATGTCTATGATACCGAGGACACTTACGTAGTTGTTCTTGCGTTACCAGGTGCTAACTCTAGGGCTTTCCACATTGATTACCATCCATCTTCTCATGAGATGCTCATCAAGGGTAAGATCGAAGACAGAGTGGGCATTGATGAAAAATTCTTGAAGATCACGGAACTAAAATATGGTGCGTTTGAGAGAACCGTTAAATTCCCCGTGCTGCCACGCATTAAGGACGAAGAAATTAAAGCTACTTACAACAACGGTCTACTACAAATTAAGGTGCCTAAAATTGTCAATGACACTGAAAAGCCGAAGCCAAAAAAGAGGATCGCCATTGAGGAAATACCCGACGAAGAATTGGAGTTTGAAGAAAATCCCAACCCTACGGTAGAAAATTGAATATCGTATCTGTTTATACACACATACATACATTTATATTTATAATAAGCGTTAAAATTTCGGCAGAATATCTGTCAACCACACAAAAATCATACAACGAATGGTATATGCTTCATTTCTTTGTTTCGCATTAGCTGCGCTATTTGACTCAAATTATTATTTTTTACTAAGACGACGCGTCACAGTGTTCGAGTCTGTGTCATTTCTTTTGTAATTCTCTTAAACCACTTCATAAAGTTGTGAAGTTCATAGCAAAATTCTTCCGCAAAAAGATGAATCTTAGTTCTCAGCCCACCAAAAGAGGTACATGCTAAGATCATACAGAAGTTATTGTCACTTCTTACCTTGCTCTTAAATGTACATTACAACCGGGTATTATATCTTACATCATCGTATAATATGATCTTTCTTTATGGAGAAAATTTTTTTTTCACTCGACCAAAGCTCCCATTGCTTCTGAAGAGTGTAGTGTATATTGGTACATCTTCTCTTGAAAGACTCCATTGTACTGTAACAAAAAGCGGTTTCTTCATCGACTTGCTCGGAATAACATCTATATCTGCCCACTAGCAACAATGTCGGATTCAAACCAAGGCAACAATCAGCAAAACTACCAGCAATACAGCCAGAACGGTAACCAACAACAAGGTAACAACAGATACCAAGGTTATCAAGCTTACAATGCTCAAGCCCAACCTGCAGGTGGGTACTACCAAAATTACCAAGGTTATTCTGGGTACCAACAAGGTGGCTATCAACAGTACAATCCCGACGCCGGTTACCAGCAACAGTATAATCCTCAAGGAGGCTATCAACAGTACAATCCTCAAGGCGGTTATCAGCAGCAATTCAATCCACAAGGTGGCCGTGGAAATTACAAAAACTTCAACTACAATAACAATTTGCAAGGATATCAAGCTGGTTTCCAACCACAGTCTCAAGGTATGTCTTTGAACGACTTTCAAAAGCAACAAAAGCAGGCCGCTCCCAAACCAAAGAAGACTTTGAAGCTTGTCTCCAGTTCCGGTATCAAGTTGGCCAATGCTACCAAGAAGGTTGGCACAAAACCTGCCGAATCTGATAAGAAAGAGGAAGAGAAGTCTGCTGAAACCAAAGAACCAACTAAAGAGCCAACAAAGGTCGAAGAACCAGTTAAAAAGGAGGAGAAACCAGTCCAGACTGAAGAAAAGACGGAGGAAAAATCGGAACTTCCAAAGGTAGAAGACCTTAAAATCTCTGAATCAACACATAATACCAACAATGCCAATGTTACCAGTGCTGATGCCTTGATCAAGGAACAGGAAGAAGAAGTGGATGACGAAGTTGTTAACGATATGTTTGGTGGTAAAGATCACGTTTCTTTAATTTTCATGGGTCATGTTGATGCCGGTAAATCTACTATGGGTGGTAATCTACTATACTTGACTGGCTCTGTGGATAAGAGAACTATTGAGAAATATGAAAGAGAAGCCAAGGATGCAGGCAGACAAGGTTGGTACTTGTCATGGGTCATGGATACCAACAAAGAAGAAAGAAATGATGGTAAGACTATCGAAGTTGGTAAGGCCTACTTTGAAACTGAAAAAAGGCGTTATACCATATTGGATGCTCCTGGTCATAAAATGTACGTTTCCGAGATGATCGGTGGTGCTTCTCAAGCTGATGTTGGTGTTTTGGTCATTTCCGCCAGAAAGGGTGAGTACGAAACCGGTTTTGAGAGAGGTGGTCAAACTCGTGAACACGCCCTATTGGCCAAGACCCAAGGTGTTAATAAGATGGTTGTCGTCGTAAATAAGATGGATGACCCAACCGTTAACTGGTCTAAGGAACGTTACGACCAATGTGTGAGTAATGTCAGCAATTTCTTGAGAGCAATTGGTTACAACATTAAGACAGACGTTGTATTTATGCCAGTATCCGGCTACAGTGGTGCAAATTTGAAAGATCACGTAGATCCAAAAGAATGCCCATGGTACACCGGCCCAACTCTGTTAGAATATCTGGATACAATGAACCACGTCGACCGTCACATCAATGCTCCATTCATGTTGCCTATTGCCGCTAAGATGAAGGATCTAGGTACCATCGTTGAAGGTAAAATTGAATCCGGTCATATCAAAAAGGGTCAATCCACCCTACTGATGCCTAACAAAACCGCTGTGGAAATTCAAAATATTTACAACGAAACTGAAAATGAAGTTGATATGGCTATGTGTGGTGAGCAAGTTAAACTAAGAATCAAAGGTGTTGAAGAAGAAGACATTTCACCAGGTTTTGTACTAACATCGCCAAAGAACCCTATCAAGAGTGTTACCAAGTTTGTAGCTCAAATTGCTATTGTAGAATTAAAATCTATCATAGCAGCCGGTTTTTCATGTGTTATGCATGTTCATACAGCAATTGAAGAGGTACATATTGTTAAGTTATTGCACAAATTAGAAAAGGGTACCAACCGTAAGTCAAAGAAACCACCTGCTTTTGCTAAGAAGGGTATGAAGGTCATCGCTGTTTTAGAAACTGAAGCTCCAGTTTGTGTGGAAACTTACCAAGATTACCCTCAATTAGGTAGATTCACTTTGAGAGATCAAGGTACCACAATAGCAATTGGTAAAATTGTTAAAATTGCCGAGTAAATTTCTTGCAAACATAAGTAAATGCAAACACAATAATACCGATCATAAAGCATTTTCTTCTATATTAAAAAACAAGGTTTAATAAAGCTGTTATATATATATATATATATATAGACGTATAATTAGTTTAGTTCTTTTTGTACCATATACCATAAACAAGGTAAACTTCACCTCTCAATATATCTAGAATTTCATAAAAATATCTAGCAAGGTTTCAACTCCTTCAATCACGTTTTCATCATAACCCTTCCCCGGCGTTATTTCAGAATGTGCAAAATCTATTAGTGACATGGAACTCAAAGAACCAGTTGTTTTTTTGTCCTTTGGTCCTTCGCTGCTTCCCTCGGCATCATCATCATCATCATCATCATTATCATCATCGTCGTCATCATCGTCTATAAAATCATCTCGCATAAGTTTGTCAACATCATTTAGTAATTCCCATCGCTCCGGGTCTCCTTCGTAAATAAACAAAAGACTACTTGATATCATTCTAACTTCTTCTTCTAGCATAGTATTATAAAACAACTGCAATCTTTTCAAAAATGTTTTCTTCAGTTGATGCTTTCTCGCATCCGACAGATGAGGATTGTTAAAATAAAGTTCAATTGCATCTGAAACATTTTGATCGGTTCTTGAACGACCATACAATTTGTTTATAAAGATATAATCACTGTCTGCTTCTTCTTCGTAATATTCGAGCGAAAGCTGATTCAGCACAGAGGGATTTTTCTGTATTTTCATGCCACATATCCTGAAACCCAAAGATCCTGAAGTCGTCGTCTCACTGACTCTTTTCATTCTCTCTCTTTTTTCCAATGATGCCTTCGAATCATACAAAGTTTTGCCTAATTTTATATCAAGTATATTAGGTTTACTAAATCCATATAGTAGATTTTCTAAAACGAGGTATTGCTTGGACTTCTCAGACTTTACAGGTATTGAATCAAGATTATCAGTGGAATCACTTAACCGCTCATCTATCTTCAGAAGCGCAGCATCGCCACTTTGCTCGATTTTTGCCCCTTCATTCAAGACTCCAAGATACGTGGGCATCCAAGAGCACAAGGGAGCATCTCCATCAGCCGAAGACTTTCTTCGACTCACATCTCTCACTTGTATGGCTTTGTAGAATTCCAGTTCCTGCGGAAAGGCCGGTTTAAAGATGAGCAATCCATCACCGTCTGTTAGAGTACCGTCGTGGCCAGCAGCTTTATGCTCTAAAACCCTATAATTGTTTACCGTATCCATGTGAAAAAAATTTCTACTTAGGCACACGTATGCACATATCCATGTAAGCTACTAATGGAAATTGTTTAACTGATTACTGGTAAAAAAGGGATCTCCAATGGCTTTATCTTATTCCATTTTGTCCCACCATTTGTATACAGTATAAAGACATTTTGGTGAGATACTTAGTTACCCAGCCTACTTCTGAGAAATATTACCCGACTCGATTATCTACCAATTGGCTTCGAGAACGTGGTTTTTCACCATTTTTTTTCCCGCTTTTTTTTTTCATCCGACCGTTGTGGCGGAGAGAAGCTTCCGGAAGGGAATTCACTCAGATTCTCTCCAGTACCACGGGGGGCAACTCTGCCTGGAACACTCTCTTCCTTCAAGAACTTAGCAAGAAGTACCAATTAGTCCCAGCGGGCCCTCAGGGCTGGTCTACTGCCTTATACTCTAGGATGTACATCCTACCACACACAACAAGCCTGTCACACCATGACTACAGATCCTTCTGTCAAATTGAAGTCCGCCAAAGACTCCCTCGTCTCCTCCCTCTTCGAGTTATCAAAAGCTGCTAATCAGACAGCCTCCTCTATTGTTGATTTCTACAATGCCATCGGCGACGATGAAGAAGAGAAGATAGAGGCTTTCACCACTTTGACTGAGTCTTTGCAAACATTGACTTCTGGTGTAAACCACTTGCACGGCATCAGCTCGGAGCTGGTTAACCCTATTGATGATGATAAAGATGCTATTATCGCTGCTCCAGTCAAGGCTGTAAGAAGAAAGATCGAACGTGATCCAAATGCTCCAAAGAAGCCACTGACTGTTTTCTTTGCTTACTCTGCGTACGTTCGTCAAGAACTTCGTGAAGACAGACAAAAGGCTGGCTTGCCACCTTTATCCTCAACTGAGATTACTCAAGAAATCTCCAAGAAATGGAAGGAATTGAGTGATAACGAAAAAGAAAAATGGAAGCAGGCTTACAACGTCGAGTTGGAGAATTACCAAAGAGAGAAATCCAAATACTTAGAAGCAAAGAAAAACGGTACCCTACCACCAGCTTCCTTGGAAAACGGTCCAACTCATGCGCCGGTTCCAATTCCTTTCAGTTTACAGCACGCCGCTGAACCTCCTGTGGAAAAGAGACCTCACGATGATGATGGATCTTCGGAAAAGAAGAAGAAGAAGAAGAAGAAGGATAAGAAGAAGGACAAATCCAACTCTTCTATTTGATGGACGGACAAACTCGTTACTATTACTCTACTGTCTTTCTAAAATAAATATAATAATAAAAAAAGGAATAAAATATAGCAGCATGGGCTTGCTTTGCCCATAGTGTATGCACATATATATATATATATATGTATCTATCCCTCTCCTCTTGTAACAGTATATCTTCCTTTTCATTTTCGTTGTGTATATGTATGTATATAGTTCTAAATTTGCGATTATACCTTTTCAAACCTCTCAATGTTGTATTGTGCTAAAACTATGTACATTTTAGAGAAAAAGAAGGAAGCAAAACAAATACATAATATATACAGGGGGGCCGTTCTTTTTGTTTTTGAACATGTATTAAAGAGTGCTCAATAATTGATCTACAATATCAAATTTCTTCTTTGGTGCATCTTCAGGGCGTTTCCAGTGTTCAGGAAACTCATAATCCCGCTTCTTTTTACGTAAACTCTTAGCTATAGTATGCCTTGTGTCAAGGGGAACATCGCTAAAATCGTCCTCCGTCAAATCTTTTGACTCCGCTAACAGCCTTTGAAGAATATCATGCAAATAACGTGCATTTTGTGATGCATGCTCAAATTTGTCACTAGACATTTTAAAAATATCTGTAGTATGATCATAACGCGACCTGGCTAATATTCTGAACTTATGTAATGATTTTTCCTCCAGGCCCAATTCCTTGGTTTTAACGCTTAATACAACCTTCCTCGAATTGGGATGCTCTTCGCCAACATAACTAGTGTATCTATAAGTGACCGGATGACTTTCTGGAGATGGTCTCTTGTATTCCTGGCGATATTGAGCTAATAGCGGTAACTCATATGCGGCTAATCGATTATAGAACCTTTGTTCACGATGTTGGGCAACCAATTCCTGAGCTTGCGATGGCAATTCATCAAACATAAACGGTCTAAGACTGTTATCGCGATTCACGTTTCCACCTTTTATATCAATAGCGCCTTGTTCTCCTCTGTGATATAGCTTTTTAATATCGTTAACAGGTACATTTGAGTACTCAGAAGTGGTTAATAAGGCATTCAGTTCGTCTTTGTTAGGTTTATACTCTGAACCCAATCTAGCCATTCTCTCCCAATATAACTCTAAAATTCTTTGAGGAGGTAAACCCTTCCATTTTTCGGGATGCATATAGAGATCTGCTGAAAAAGCTGGTCCTTCTCTCACAGTTTTAGCTTCATTACCAGCATCACTGTTCAAACATCTAGACATTGTCAAAACCCTTTTCTGGGTGCTCCACAAATTACCCCGAGAGACTTTCCATAACCCCAATGGTACTTTCATCTTCCTAAGAATAGTATTTTAGTAGTGTCAAATGTTTCGGTAACTCTACTGCCTTGTTCACAGATCGAAATATACTCAGAATCAGTTACAGAAAAGGTCCCATTTAGCGTAATTTCTTAGCGGAACTCATTAAAGAGCTCCGACGTGCAACGCGATAAAGGTTCGCCGACGACAACAAAACAATGGCAGGCAGTCATTAAATGAACGCCATCAAATGAAATATTCGTGGTAGCGATTACAATAAGGAAGTTGGAAAAACATAACAAAGACGGAGCGACGAGAAGTATTGGACAGGACATATGCCTAGACATGGAAGAAGAGGAAAACTGCCAAAAGGCGAGAAACTTCCTAAAAAGGAGGGAGGCGACAATACTCCGTCAAAGCTTTTATCGTCAATGCTTAAAACTTTAGATTTGACCTTCGAGCGTGATATTGGAATGCTCAATGGCAAAAGTGTTAGGTCCATACCCAATAAAAAAACTTTACTTGAATTGCAAAGTCAATTGGATAGTCTCAATGAAATACTGGGTACAATTGCCCGAGGTGATCAAGAGACCATTGAAGCGCTTCGGAAAATAAGAGACAGTAAAAATGAGAAGCAAGCAAACGATGAAAAGCAGGAAACTTCAAATGCAGACGGGCAGCACGAAAGTTCTACTGCTACTGAAGAAACGAATATAATTGATAAAGGGGTACAAAGCCCACCAAAACCTCCTCCTTCTAATGAAATCTCCGGCACAATTGAGAACGATGTAGAAAGCATCAAACAAGCGGCTGATAATATGGCTAAAGAAGAAATTAATGAAGACAAAGATTTACAAGTTCATAGAGATCAACCCAGAGAAAAGAGGCCGTTCGATTCTGAAACTGAAAATAGGGCCACTGAAAATGAAAACACACAGAGGCCAGACAATAAGAAGCAAAAAATTGACGTTGACAAAATGGAAAACGATCCAACTGTTAAAAATCCAAAATCAGAATTTGTAGTATCGCAAACGTTACCTCGAGCAGCAGCAGCACTCGGCTTATTCAATGAAGAGGGACTAGAAAGTACAGGAGAAGACTTCCTAAAAAAAAAATACAATGTAGCTAGTTATCCAACAAATGATTTGAAAGATCTGTTACCAGGTGAATTACCGGATATGGACTTTTCGCATCCTAAACCAACCAACCAAATTCAATTCAATACCTTTCTAGCATTTGTGGAAAATTTTTTCAAAGATCTTAGTGATGACAACTTAAAGTTTTTGAAGATGAAATATATTATACCCGATAGCTTGCAATTTGACAAAACTTATGACCCTGAGGTAAACCCGTTTATTATACCGAAACTAGGCCCTTTATACACAGATGTTTGGTTCAAAGATGAAAACGACAAAAATTCTGCCTATAAAAAACCTTCACCATATTCAAACGATGCATCTACTATACTACCAAAAAAAAGTGCCAACGAACTTGATGATAATGCTTTGGAATCGGGCAGTATATCGTGTGGGCCCTTATTATCTAGGCTGTTGAGTGCTGTATTAAAAGATGACAATGACAAATCAGAATTGCAATCTTCTAAAATAATACGGGATGGCGGACTACCGAGAACCGGAGGGGAAGACGATATACAATCGTTTAGAAACAACAACAATGATACTGTAGACATGACATTATCTCAGGAGAACGGGCCCAGTGTTCAAACACCTGACAATGACATTGATGAGGAAGCATCTTTCCAAGCAAAACTGGCAGAAAATAAAGGCAGTAATGGCGGTACTACAAGTACGTTACCCCAACAAATTGGGTGGATAACAAATGGAATTAACCTGGACTATCCAACATTCGAAGAACGATTGAAAAGAGAACTAAAGTATGTAGGGATATACATGAATTTGCCTAAGGATGAGAACAACCCTAACTCAGATGACCCCGATTGGGTCACCGGTAGAGAAGACGACGAAATAAGCGCAGAGTTAAGAGAATTGCAAGGCACTTTAAAACAAGTGACCAAGAAAAACCAAAAGAGGAAAGCCCAATTGATTCCACTAGTGGAAAGACAACTAGCATGGCAGGAATACTCATCTATTTTAGAAGATTTAGACAAACAAATCGACCAGGCTTATGTCAAACGTATTCGCGTACCCAAGAAAAGAAAGAAGCATCATACAGCAGCTTCAAATAATGTGAACACAGGAACCACGTCTCAAATAGCACAACAAAAGGCTGCAAACTCAAGTTTAAAATCCCTTCTGGATAAAAGGCAAAGGTGGATTAATAAGATTGGTCCATTGTTTGATAAACCTGAAATTATGAAGAGAATCCCCAATGAAAGCGTATTCAAGGACATGGACCAAGAAGAAGATGAGGATGAAGCCGATGTATTTGCACAAAACACTAATAAGGACGTGGAACTAAATTAAAATATACGAACTCTAAGGAAAAATACGTAGCATAATAACGCATATAACTAACAATTTGGATAACTATCCATAAAAAAAAAAAAATAGTCACATAATACGAACATTAATATCCTTTTTTGTTACATTTTCTTCCATCTGAAATATTTGGAGGGGCAAAAACAATGAGATGACAGTTGAATGCATGAACTTCCGATCGCGGGCGTATAGGTAAAGTCAATTGAAGCAAGTGTGACGACATAAGTATCGTAATTTAGTGGTTGGATACATTAAAAAAAACAAGTGGTATATATATAAGTAGTAGTAGTAAGAAGTAAGCGATGTCTAGGGCTAAGAGAATTATGAAAGAAATCCAAGCTGTGAAGGATGATCCTGCAGCTCACATTACTCTTGAATTTGTGAGTGAATCTGATATCCACCATTTAAAAGGCACATTTTTGGGCCCACCTGGAACACCTTACGAGGGTGGCAAATTTGTCGTGGATATCGAAGTACCTATGGAGTATCCATTCAAACCACCAAAGATGCAGTTCGACACAAAAGTATACCATCCAAATATATCATCAGTGACAGGTGCCATTTGTTTAGATATTCTTAAGAATGCATGGTCGCCAGTGATAACACTAAAGTCTGCATTGATTTCGCTACAGGCGCTACTACAATCTCCAGAGCCTAACGATCCTCAAGATGCAGAAGTAGCACAACACTATTTACGGGATAGAGAATCTTTTAATAAGACTGCTGCACTATGGACGAGGTTATACGCCAGTGAAACTTCCAATGGTCAAAAAGGCAATGTAGAGGAGTCTGATTTATATGGGATTGACCACGATCTGATTGACGAGTTTGAATCTCAAGGTTTTGAAAAGGACAAGATTGTGGAAGTGTTGAGACGATTAGGCGTCAAGTCCTTAGACCCCAATGACAACAACACAGCCAACCGTATCATCGAGGAATTGTTGAAGTGAATAGATAAAAAAAAAACGCACCAAGTAAGTAAGTAAATAAAGAATAAATAAACTATATGAGTAAAACACCAAGCGAGGATGTTTCATTGTGCATCCGTGTTCTTGATGATCACATAACTGTAAAAGAATAATACGGCACGTTAAATGTTATTTTAGAATATATAAACACCTTATGTGCCATAAGCATTGAGCCAATCGCTGCTGTTTTTTTTATTCCGGGGCACCTTCGGAAGAACACAGGCGCAATTTAGTTATATAAGGAGAAGCCCTCGAGCGATCAGGGGACCGACTGCGGATCGCTTTAAGGCAAAGATAGAAGGATAAATATCTGCTTTGGAAGATAGTCGTATCTAATTTCCCATTCTGTTGTTTTCTTGATCTTTCCTACGCTTTCGACTTTCTTCCTACGCGCTTTATAATAGCTATGATGTTGCCAAGATCCATGAAATTTATGACTGGAAGGAGAATTTTCCATACTGCCACAGTAAGGGCCTTCCAGTCTACCGCTAAGAAGAGCTTAACTATCCCATTTTTGCCCGTATTACCCCAGAAACCAGGTGGTGTTAGGGGCACTCCCAATGATGCCTACGTCCCCCCCCCTGAGAATAAATTAGAGGGCTCATACCACTGGTATATGGAAAAAATCTTTGCCTTGTCCGTCGTTCCATTGGCTACGACGGCTATGCTGACAACCGGTCCGTTATCCACTGCAGCTGATTCTTTCTTTTCTGTCATGCTTTTGGGATATTGTTACATGGAATTTAACTCTTGTATCACCGATTATATTTCTGAAAGAGTTTATGGTGTTTGGCACAAGTACGCCATGTATATGTTGGGCCTTGGTTCTGCGGTCTCCCTTTTTGGAATCTATAAACTAGAAACCGAGAATGATGGTGTTGTTGGTTTAGTAAAAAGTCTATGGGATTCTTCCGAGAAAGACAACAGTCAAAAGATTGAAGCCAAGAAGTAGATAAATCACCACGAATCATTTGTTCGGTCATGTAACATGCACATCTATAGCAACGACGTGTCTCCTATCTTTTGCTTTTACCTTGTTTTCCGCCGGTATATTCCTTTGCCATATTTACTAGTATTTATTTATTATTATTTATTCTTCTATTTTTCTTTTATTTATTTGTTACTTCCTAATATCGTCATTATTATGCCTTTTTCATATTTGATTTACTCCAATATATTCTGTTTGAGCTTTGTTTCCCAGCTCCGAAGATTTTGAACTAAATACTCTTTCGTCACTCGCGGATTTTTAATTATAGTCAGTTCCTTTTCATGACAGTACACATCTCTACAGTCAAATCTTCTTGAAAATTTCATAGATTTACTGACTGAATCCATCTCTGCTTTAAAAATATTCTGTAGCTGAATTAAATGGCTTTCGATGATACCATCGTCTTCAATTTGACATTCTTCTTTAATTAACTCGTAACTTAACTCATTATATATTTCGCTTAATGTTACCAATGTTAATTTCTCCAGTTTTGATCGCATTAATGATGTTAGGATTATGTTTTCCGGTAGATCTTTAATGTTTCCAAAGGCAAATATTTCGAATAATTGTTGTTCATCGGGATCTTTAGTATTTAACCATTCTTCTTTGTAGTGATATTTGTAAGGATCTTCTAGCGATTTTATTGTTTCTTCCCTCATTACCATTCTCTCTTATCTGTACTACGTAGGTCATCACTGTTATTGTTTTTTATTTCTTTGTTTACTATTGTCCGTAATATAAATACATATTAAAAAAGTTGATGATGAGTTGCTCAATAATTTTCGCATTCCCTAAGATACAACGAACCAAAGGCAAGATAACAATAATATAAGAAAAAGCAAACGCGATAAGAGCCAGGGAAGTCAATATATACTGCACGGCTTTATTTCTATATGTGTAGATGCCTACCATTTTATACAACACCAATTCCAGTTTAATTACCAAGTACCGAAGGCCAAATGCCTCAAATCAATATAAAGGCTTTCTGTCAAAAAAAGGACATACACGACTGAATTCTAAATCGAGTGGAGATATTTGGGAGAAAGATTGTAGTCATACGAAAAATTCTGGTAATGATGTTTCGTTTGAGAGTGAATTTGAAAAAGATTCGGTTGAGTATCTAAGGGATTTATGTTTCTCTATATACCCAAATTCATTACATCAGAAAATCAGAAGCATAGAAGCTTTGCCAGACCTACAGGTAAATACCTTTATTGCCTTAATTTTCCAAAATTTCGTTAAGTCTTGGTATGGTATCAAAATACCCACTGATGATTCCAAGTTTTTAACCGAACTATATAACTTAGTTCAAGATTTAATAACATATTTGAAGAGTTCCAAAATCAATTACCATGCCCTTTTACTCGATTATATTCCCTGCTTGCTTTCGTCTCACTTGAAAGCATTAAATGACTCATCTCAAAATAACGATTTAGTTTATGAACAGTACTGTAAGCTAACTTTGTATGATTCGAAACGATATCCAATGCTATTCACTGAAATCATACAAAGTAAAATGAGCACCAAATCTCTACTACAGAGAAGCTTTTTGGATAGCTTTTTAAATGAACTTGTGTTCGGGCATATTTTTAATTCAATAGCGGAACCATATTATCTTCTGGAGGGCTTGAATAAAATTTGCATAAGAATAAAGCTAAATTCTGCAGGAAATACCAGAAACGAGGTGACTCATGGAAAGCCTAAATGCGATCCCTGGTTGTTTGTTTCCAATGTAAAGCACAAAATATTGCAAATGACCAGGCTTTTAGCTTATTCAACTTCAACAGAAGCAGCAAATATGAACACTGCCGAAATTCAAGAAACAGCATTTCTACAAAGATATATTTTTACTTTTTTCACCGATGATTTTTTCAAATTATCTATGAGGAAGCCATTCCTATTCTCAATATGCAGAACGCTTCAGCATTGGATCTCTAAATTAAATGCGTTAAACAGGGTCATGTATAGAACATTTGACAATATTGTTCAAACTAAAATTACCAGCCCTGTGACAATTGGCAACTTATTCTCATTATTACGACATTCTTTGTTTCCTAATGACAATATGATGGGGCCACCAAGAGTATTACCAGTGGGTGATGCTTTTCTAGAGTTCAGAGAAGAGTGTATTTCCAATTTATGGGATGTTTGTATGACTTATAAACTTGATCATATCCTCGCTATCAAAAGGTCTGACATAGCGGATCTTATTATCTGCATATCGAAGAATAGGGATTGCAATAAACTGCTAATTTATAGAATTATTGACTGTGTTATTGCGCAGTTGCCGTAGACTTCGTGATGTATAGAGTATTGTTGACAAATATTTGATGTTACCGAAATAGCACTCTTTGTAGCATTATTACCAATTTTTATACTATGAAGTAAGGTCTTAGGAAGCAAGAACATTGTTAACAAATAGCTTTTATGACCTAATCATTAGCACTATTCATTGCCAAATATGCAAATATCTATTCCTTTTGCCCGAACAGGTAAAAGTGGTATTGCTTTTATGTTAAACGCGAAACTGCCGCCACTTCGCTTAAAAAAAACACTGGCTGAAAAAGAACGATGCAGTTTAGTAACTAAAGTTTTTTCTAGCTCAGGCTTAGAGTTCGATAACAACAAGTCACATTCGAGTGCTCCACTTATAGCAATTTTTCTTTTGTGTATTGGTTTGCTCCTGTGTGCTCAGGCTTTTCGTTTGTTGTGAGAGTATTGTTCTTATAACTATTCATTTTTTGAAAGAATTGGCGGCTAGCAATGTCGTACCCAGGGAAAGACAAGAATATTCCTGGAAGAATAATAGAGGCCCTAGAAGACCTGCCTTTGAGTTATCTGGTTCCTAAGGATGGGTTAGCCGCGCTAGTAAATGCCCCAATGCGGGTTTCTTTACCTTTTGACAAGACTATCTTTACCAGCGCTGATGATGGCAGAGATGTTAATATAAATGTTCTAGGTACAGCTAACAGCACTACTTCTTCCATAAAGAATGAGGCCGAAAAAGAAAGGCTTGTTTTCAAAAGACCCAGTAATTTTACGTCATCAGCCAATTCTGTTGATTATGTCCCAACTAACTTTTTGGAAGGATTATCACCGCTAGCGCAGAGTGTTCTATCAACCCATAAAGGGTTGAATGATTCCATTAACATCGAGAAAAAAAGTGAAATAGTAAGCAGACCGGAGGCAAAGCATAAGCTCGAAAGTGTGACTTCGAATGCTGGTAACTTGAGTTTCAACGACAATTCTTCCAACAAGAAAACCAAAACTTCAACAGGTGTAACCATGACACAAGCGAATTTAGCGGAACAATATTTGAATGATCTTAAAAATATTTTAGATATTGTTGGATTTGACCAAAACTCTGCTGAAATTGGAAATATCGAGTACTGGCTCCAGTTGCCAAATAAAAAATTCGTTTTAACTACAAACTGCTTAACCAAATTACAAATGACAATTAAAAATATTACCGATAACCCACAGCTATCGAACTCAATCGAAATAACATGGCTTTTGAGATTGCTTGATGTGATGGTTTGTAATATAAAGTTCAGTAAAAGCTCTTTAAAGATGGGTTTAGATGATTCTATGTTACGATATATTGCTTTGCTTTCTACAATTGTACTATTCAATATTTTTTTACTGGGTAAGAATGACAGCAACTTACATCGGGAATCATACATCATGGAACCGGTGAATTTTTTAAGCGACTTGATAGAATCTCTAAAAATATTAACAATTGAATATGGTTCTTTGAAGATAGAATTTGACACTTTCCAGGAGGCCCTAGAATTGCTACCGAAATACATACGTAACGGCCCTTTTCTGGATGATAATGTCACGGCAAAGCTTGTGTACATCTTTAGCGACTTGCTGATGAATAATGACATTGAAGCAACTACGAATATCCAATTTCAAAGTTTTTGGGATAATGTGAAGAGAATCAGCTCTGATATTTTAGTTTCATTATTCGGTAGTTTTGATCAACAGAGAGGATTTATTATAGAAGAACTACTATCTCATATCGAAAAGCTTCCCACTAAGAGAATACAAAAAAAACTAAGAAAAGTTGGTAACCAAAACATTTATATCACTGATTTTACCTTTACTTTAATGTCAATGTTAGAGAATATTAATTGCTACTCCTTCTGTAATCAGATGAAGGATATTGCACCAGAGAATATTGATCTATTAAAGAACGAATACAAAAAGCAAGAAGAATTTCTTTTTAACATTGTTGAGCATATAAATGACACAATACTGGAAAGGTTTTTCAAGAACCCGTCCGCTTTAAGGTATGTAATTGACAACTTTGTCCAAGATCTATTATTGCTAATTTCCTCCCCTCAGTGGCCTGTAACAGAAAAAATACTAAGCTCTTTGTTAAAGAGACTTCTAAGTGTATACAGCCCATCCATGCAAGTTTCTGCAAACATTGAAACAATATGTTTACAACTTATAGGGAATATTGGTTCTACAATTTTTGATATTAAATGCTCAACTAGAGACCATGAAGATAACAACTTGATTAAAATGATTAATTACCCCGAAACTTTGCCGCATTTTTTTAAATCATTTGAAGAATGCATTGCATATAATGAAACGATCAAATGCCGTCGTTCTGCAACAAGATTCCTTTGGAATTTAAGGCTCGGTACGATCTTGATATTAGAAGAGTATACAAAGGATGCCAAAGAACAAATTATAACCGTTGACAATGAATTGAAAAAAATATTGGAGCAGATAAAAGATGGTGGACTTGGACCCGAATTAGAGAACAGAGAAGCAGATTTTAGTACGATTAAATTGGATTATTTTTCTATTTTGCACGCCTTTGAACTACTGAATCTATACGATCCATACTTGAAGTTGATATTATCACTTCTAGCCAAGGATAAAATCAAACTGAGATCGACTGCTATTAAATGTCTCTCGATGTTGGCTTCAAAAGACAAAGTGATACTTTCAAACCCAATGGTTAAAGAAACTATTCACCGGCGTTTAAACGACTCATCTGCATCTGTCAAGGATGCCATTCTAGATTTGGTCAGTATTAATTCTTCATACTTCGAATTTTATCAACAAATTAACAACAACTATAACGATGATAGCATAATGGTAAGAAAACATGTGTTAAGAATTAATGAAAAAATGTACGACGAGACGAACGACATCGTCACGAAGGTATACGTAATAGCAAGAATCCTAATGAAAATAGAAGACGAGGAGGACAATATAATTGATATGGCTAGGCTGATTTTATTAAATAGATGGATATTAAAGGTACATGAAGTATTGGACCAGCCCGAAAAGTTGAAAGAAATTTCTTCTTCAGTCCTACTAGTAATGTCCCGTGTGGCTATAATGAATGAGAAATGCTCCCAACTTTTCGACTTGTTTCTCAACTTTTATCTCCTAAACAAAGAAGCGCATTCAAAAGAAGCATACGATAAAATCACTCACGTTCTAACCATTCTTACCGACTTTTTGGTACAAAAAATTGTCGAGCTCAACTCAGATGACACAAATGAAAAGAATTCGATTGTTGATAAACAAAATTTTTTAAACCTTTTGGCGAAGTTTGCTGATTCTACTGTGTCATTTTTGACTAAAGACCACATTACAGCATTGTATCCTTATATGGTATCGGACGAAAAATCTGACTTCCACTATTATATCTTGCAAGTCTTTAGATGCACTTTTGAAAAATTGGCCAACTTTAAACAGAAATTTTTGTATGACTTAGAGACGACCCTTTTGAGTAGGCTACCAAAGATGAATGTAAGAGAGATAGATGAAGCTATGCCTCTTATCTGGTCTGTTGCCACTCATCGTCATGATACTGCTAGAGTAGCTAAAGCATGTTCATCCTGTCTTTCCCATTTACATCCATATATAAATAAGGCAAATAACGAGGAAGCTGCCATTGTAGTTGACGGAAAATTGCAAAGGCTGATATATTTATCCACCGGTTTTGCCAGGTTCTGCTTTCCTAAACCCTCCAATGATAAAATTGCATTTTTACAAGAAGGTGAAACCCTGTATGAACATATTACCAAATGCCTACTTGTACTATCTAAAGACAAAATTACACACGTAATAAGAAGGGTTGCTGTGAAAAATCTCACTAAATTATGTGGAAATCATCCAAAACTATTCAATTCAAGACACGTTCTACATTTACTGGACAAAGAATTTCAGAGCGATCAGCTAGATATTAAACTAGTAATTCTAGAAAGTTTATATGATCTTTTTCTACTGGAAGAAAGGAAGTCAGTGAGAAACACTGGCGTTAATAGCACTTTGTCTTCGAACTCCATTTTGAAAAAGAAATTACTGAAAACGAATAGGGTAGAGTTTGCAAATGATGGAGTATGTTCAGCGTTGGCTACTAGATTTTTAGACAATATTCTCCAACTATGTCTCCTACGTGATCTAAAGAATTCTCTCGTAGCTATTCGATTATTAAAGTTGATTTTGAAATTTGGTTACACAAATCCCTCTCATTCAATTCCAACTGTAATTGCTTTATTTGCCTCTACTAGCCAGTATATTCGTCATGTCGCCTATGAGTTGTTAGAAGATCTTTTTGAGAAATACGAAACGCTAGTATTCAGTAGTTTATCTCGAGGGGTTACAAAAGCTATACATTATTCTATTCATACAGATGAGAAGTATTATTACAAGCACGATCATTTTTTGTCTTTACTTGAAAAATTATGTGGAACTGGAAAAAAAAATGGCCCAAAGTTCTTTAAAGTTCTGAAGAGAATCATGCAATCCTATTTAGATGATATCACCGATTTAACATCAACAAATAGTAGTGTTCAAAAGTCCATTTTCGTTCTCTGCACTAACATTTCGAATATCACATTTGTTTCTCAGTACGATTTGGTGTCCCTACTCAAAACCATTGATTTAACTACAGATAGATTAAAAGAGGTTATCATGGATGAAATAGGTGACAATGTTTCATCGCTATCCGTATCAGAAGAAAAGCTCAGTGGAATAATTTTAATACAGTTAAGCTTACAGGATTTGGGTACTTATCTACTGCACTTATACGGGTTAAGGGATGATGTGCTTTTATTAGATATTGTAGAAGAATCAGAATTGAAGAACAAACAACTCCCTGCAAAGAAGCCGGATATCAGTAAGTTTTCCGCACAGTTGGAGAATATTGAACAGTATTCATCAAATGGCAAGCTTCTTACATATTTTAGAAAACACGTGAAGGATACGTAAATATATTGCACTTAAAATATACATAGTATTAATAATCATTTTGCATTTTCCATGCTGATTTTTCACGCAGGTTTTGAGAAGCAACTATGAAATATTGAATTTCATTTACACCATCGCATTATATTAGTTCAAACTAAACCTTTTTTTTCTTGCGGACAGGCAAAATATTAATACCTGAGTTAGTTTTCATTCCATTGTGTGTTTTTACAAAGGTCTTTTCGTTACAAGAGGGCACTATTGCTAAGTTTGGGTTGATATTGTTAATAATAGCACCCACATTCTCAGAAGACCTTTGTGAAATCTGAGATGCAGTGCAAGATGAAATTGAACCTAAAGGTGCCTTCTCTGAAAGAGTTGGACTTATAGATGCAGCATTGTTCCTTAAGGCATTCATTTCTTTTGATTTGACAGTCTCTGTCACAGATATTTCCTCCGCTTTAACATTCAGTTTCATAGACTTTTGTGTATCTTGCCTTATATCCCGAATGACTTCTGGTTCCACCTCCATCGTTAACGGGATGACTTCCCTTCTTCTTTTCACAGCAATTTGCGTTGATATTCGAGGAGCTTTCTTGAATTTTTTTGGATTTGTGGGAACTTTGTTTTTCCATGAATTTCTCTCTTTAGTGGAGGTTTTAATCAAATACGGTTTTCGGAGCGGCTCAGCTACGATAGCAAACCGTGTCATTCCCTTTTGTGATTGATGATCGCTCAGCAGTACTATAATGGAACCACCGCATTGCTGCTCTCTCTTCTTTAGGCGTCTCTCCCTTATTTCCTCAACGGTTATTTTTTCTTCTTCTTCGTCAGAGGAGCTTGCGTAATCTGGAATAAAAGTTCGATCGATTCGAGTATATATCTTGGGCCAATCTTTGCCACTAACCAATTTCAACAATGAATCACTTGAGGCTGGCCTTCTAGCTAAATTGCGGCTTTTTTTTTTCATAGATTCAAATTTATGTAACATTGAATCAATCAGCTCTTTAGTTTGGTAACGTTTAGTCTCCATTTCATTCTCGTCAGTGGGGTCATTTATTTTAGTAACCTTCTGTAATGTTACTTCCCAATTCAACATACCCAGTCTGTCTGAAATTAATGAAAGCCTGTCTGCTTCATTTTCACCATTTACGATGTCCGATTGAATCATTCTATTTTCTTGCTTCAACATTTTCTTGTGGTAAGGCTGATACGTGCTATCAGGAAGCAAATCATCAGTTGGTTTTCTAATATTCTGGCTCAATTCATGATGTTCAATTTCTAGTGTCATCTTTGTAATTGTCTCTCTCTTTTTCTTGATCTCATCATCGACATTACTCATGAACGGCGACTTCATCACAGGTTTCTGACAACGCGTTTCGTCAACATGCTCATCTACAGTAAAGCAGGACTTAGATTTCCTTAGATGTCCAGCATTTGGGTTTATCCTGCTGACTAATCTTAACTTCCTTTTAGGGTTAATTTCGTATTCTTCTGTATCAAAATCGAATTTTTCAAATTCTCCATGACTATTTTTAATCTCAGACCTCAGCAATCTCTCAGAAGTATTATTTGCTTCTTCTATTGATTGAAAAATACCCATTGATGAACTCTCATATGCTTTTAATGCTGTAGAAATTTTCGGTTTTCCTTTTTAATCTTGCTACTTTTTGTTTTGAGATCGCTGAAATCAACTCGCGGGTTAGATTTTCTTATTTTTAAAAATGTAGAACGAACGATTATGGAAACAACAATAACCAAAAAGAAAGGGAAAACAGTACCGCTTCTACTAATCTGTTGGATACATTAGACAATAAGCTCTAGGAAGTATGGTATATCGTAACAGGTCAAAGAGCGTTTTATCTACACACAGCAAGAAGAGCGACGATAAGGCCCACTATAAATCACGTTCGAAAAAGAAATCAAAAAGCAGGAGCAAGAAGAGGTTAAGAATCTACTGGAGATACATATCTATTGTATGGATCTTATGGTTAGGATTAATATCTTATTATGAATCAGTGGTTGTGAAGAGAGCAATGAAGAAGTGCCAATGGTCGACTTGGGAGGATTGGCCTGAAGGCGCTGAAAGTCATAGGGTGGGTTTATTTGCAGACCCACAAATAATGGACGAATATTCATATCCTGGGAGGCCTCAAATAGTTAATTATTTTACAAGAGTGATTGTTGACCATTATCACAGGAGAAATTGGAAATATGTCCAGTATTACTTGGATCCTGATAGCAATTTTTTCCTAGGTGATCTATTTGATGGAGGGAGAAACTGGGATGATAAGCAATGGATTAAAGAGTACACACGATTCAACCAAATATTCCCCAAGAAGCCACTGAGAAGAACGGTCATGTCTTTACCAGGTAATCACGATATTGGTTTTGGAGACACAGTTGTTGAATCGAGTTTACAGAGATTTTCTAGTTACTTTGGAGAAACTTCCTCCTCATTAGACGCTGGAAATCATACCTTTGTACTTTTAGATACAATTTCGCTTTCTGATAAAACAAATCCGAATGTCTCGAGGGTTCCTAGACAGTTTTTGGATAATTTTGCAATGGGTTCACATCCGCTTCCTAGAATTCTTTTAACTCACGTTCCATTATGGAGGGATCCAGAACAGCAAACGTGCGGTCAGCTACGTGAATCCAAAGAACCTTTTCCTATTCAGAAAGGGCACCAGTACCAGACAGTTATAGAAAACGATATATCACAAGAAATTTTAACGAAAATTCAACCAGAAATATTATTTTCCGGGGATGATCATGACCATTGTCAGATATCACACTCATATCCGTTTCAGGGGAAAACTAAAAATGCTCAAGAAATTACAGTAAAGTCATGTGCAATGAACATGGGGATCAGTAGGCCTGCTATTCAATTGCTCTCCTTATATAATCCTTCAGATTTGACAATGGTAAATGCCGGCGGAGAGTATGCATCAAAAACTTACCAAACAGAGCTATGCTATATGCCAGATCCCTATAAGGCAATCAGAATGTACCTATGGGGATTATTATTCTCTGCTGCCTTTATCGCATACATGCATTTTTTCCCAAAATCTTTTAATAATCGCGTAGCAACCATAATGAACAGAGTATTTACACGACCTGATGGTAACACCTCAGATTTGCCATTACCTACAAGTATTTCCAAATCGAAATCCAAAAAATCATTGACACATAGTAAATACGCTGTGAATGATACGCGTTCGATCAAACAATTTCTAGTTAATGCAATTGTCCTTTTTGTTTCTGTGATGCCCATTTTTATTTATTTTTATACTGTAGTCTAGACAGAATTACTGCTATTCTCTTCCAGGATCAAAATGCTTTGAAGGGAAACGTCTGGCTATTTAATATATGCGAATACACCTTATATACAGACAATGAACAAGAGATATAAATTATACCGGGTGTGGTATTACTATGCTCACCAAACAGTTTGCATAACCTCTACTGGATTTGCATTATGTTTTGTGGTCCAAGCTAAAACTGCAGGACTGGGCGTAACACCAATTACTTCACTATACGGGGACAAAAAAGAACACCTAGGTAAGTTGTTGGTTCCTTTAGTTTTATATCAAATTTAGCAAGTCATGACGGCAAATTTCTTTGTAAGCTTTGTTTAAAAGATGGATACAAAAGGACGACTTTCCTTTCAATCTTTCGTTTTTGCTTTTTATTATTCCATAGCAATATAGTGATCATAGTAGTGTAATTTTTAGAGTTTAAAAAACACGAAAGTAGGATGAAGTACAAAAGATTAACGAAAATACTCCATTCTCTTAACAACTCATACGTATATGAAGATTAAATTAATATGGAAGATAAATTAGACAGATACTACACAAATGTGCTTTCAAATGCTGAAAAGGATAAACACACAACTGTCGATAGCGATGACAAAAGTAGTGGCGAGGAAAATTTAGATGAACTACTTAATGAATTGGATAGAGAATTAGACGAGGATCATGAATTTTTGAGTGCTTATCGGTCGGAGAGGCTACAACAAATATCAGATCATTTAAAACAGGTCAAGAAGAATGTTGAGGATGACGGATACGGTAGATTGCAGTGCATTGATAACGAGGCAGATGCTATCCAAATATGTACAAAGACTACTATGGTGGTCATACATTTTGAATTAGAAACATTCGGTAAGTGCCAGTATATGAATGAAAAACTGGAAAACTTGGCAAAGAGGTATCTAACCACGAGATTTATTAAAGTAAACGTCCAAACATGTCCATTTTTGGTTAATAAACTGAATATTAAAGTACTTCCGTTTGTAGTTGGATACAAGAATGGCCTAGAAAAAGTTCGCTACGTAGGATTTAGTAAACTGGGAAATGACCCTAATGGGTTTGATATTAGGAGGCTAGAGCAATCTTTAGCCCATTCAGGTGTTATAGAAGACACATTCGAAATAAGAAAGCATTCATCTGTGAATACGGAACGCTTCGCTTCTACAAATCATGATAGAAGTGAAAGTGATAGTGATTTAGATATATAACTAAATAACCATTACCTCCCTACTAAAAATGACTCGATGGTCTTTTAAGCCATACGCATGAGCGAAAATGGTTCCTCCTGTTCAAACTAAATCGGTTATTCGAGCGTACCGTTGAAAATTTAATAAAACGTTTTGGGGGATTTATAGAAAGTTAAATACGAAATATGCGTATAGTAATGTTTATACATGAAACTCAAAAATGCGACTGTGTTCCTTAAAATAATAAAAGTTGAGTACGAATAACGATGACTGAGAAAGGTAGTGTATATTGTATATAAAATTGGACCATCTTTGTAGTAAAGACAAAAAAACCAATAAATGCAGATAAACTTAGCAGAACTAACTCTAAATTTAACTTTCCTTGGATGATTTTTCATTGAGTTTTTGAGTAAGTTCTAGGATTTGTTGCTTCAAGTCATCATTCTCAACCAATAAATGTGCTCTGTGAATTTCACTATCCTTTAAAGAGTCCATAGATTTTTTCAATTGAATACAAGATCTCGCGTAACCTTCTTTAATAAAATTGAAATTGAGCAGCAATTTATGAGTATTAATTATTCTTGCCTTCATTTCCGAAATTTGACTTATTGTAAACTCATTTGTGAACTTAGCAGGCTTCGTTGCAGATACAATGTCTTGTCTTGCAGAATCTATTTTAGATGTTATATCAGTAATCATGGATTCTATTTTTAGGTGGGATTCATTAGCGTCGGATGAAGCTAACGAAGATGAAGGTGATAGGGATGCAGGGGATAACATGGGTTCATTTGTGGTTTTCAAAAGGGATTTTTTCTTCTTGATGGTGGGTTTATCTATCTTATAGTTCTTTTGTTCTTTATCAGGTTTATGTACGTTATTTTGGTTTGTACTTTTATCTAATGATGCCTTGCCAGTATAACCCTTTTTATGCCTATCGAGATCAATACCAACTAGGCTATCATTAGCACTTCTCTGCATTTCCAAAAGTGTGCTCGAATCGGTGTTGTGTTCATCGTTAAATAAAGATTCCAATGTTAGGTGTTTCTGAGAAGCGATGTCGGAATCAAAAATATCAGTGCAGTCTAAATTATCCATCATAACTTGTTCGAGATCCTTTCCCAAATCTAAACTCTGCCCATCAATCTTTACTGTATCATCAAAATGATTATTTGCCTGAGTGAGCAGCCGATGCAACGTATGTTCTATATTGGCATCATCTGTTAAATCTGTATTCGGATTGGACTGATTCGTGTTCATTATCTTCACGTTTTCCCTATCACAACCTTAGTGTAACTTGAACCAACAAAATTTAAGATGTCAAAACTTCAATCAAGTATTGAGCTCTTCAATAGGGCACTAGCCCTCTGAAATTTTTCATTGAAAATACCGTACCGCATGTTTTTTGGAAATTTTTCATCTCATCGCTAAAGTGGAAAAAAAAAATTCTAGAAACTGAAAAAAAAGAGAAAAAAAAATGACAGAAAATATTTGATTTATATCAAGATGACACGAGTTTGCAAAAAGAGAAAGACACGCTATAGAAACTATTTTGGCAAATTAATCTATTCACTTATTTTTGAGTTTCTGAGTGTAGTTATATGCAAAGAGGCTATAAATCCTTATTTTTTTGAGAAAAAATGCTTGAGAAAAAATGCTTGAGAAAAGATGTATTTTTTTTTATTCGTTAGCATTTTTCCAGATATCGTTGAACATTGCTAGAATACTATCAAACCCGACTTTCCCCTTCACCGCGTTATCACTAAAACGTTTAACGCCCCAGTTTTCTACTTTCTCACTAAAGGTTTTGGTCGGAACACCAGACAGAAACTTTGCATCCTGCTTGAAAAGAGTCACATTCGATGGATTTTTCGGATGAGGAACATAACGTACGGTTTCGTAACACTTCAAAATATGCGGGAAGGTCATATTGCAACTCCTCATAGTTAAAGATCTGTCCCTTCGATCAACGGTGGAGACCTCTCGCACGTATGCTAAATTAGTGTTCCCCACTAAAATGGACATCCAGTGAGGGGTGTTCTGACGTATGGTTATCAGCCGTTCTGTAAGAAGTACATCGCCATGTTCTTTGAGCTCTCGGCGGAGCACATCGACTGCAATAACGTGTGTGGAGATCTTGTTTGGATATTTCATCCAGTTCGCCGTGGTGACTTTCTCCCATGGGTAATCGAATTCATAAGATTTTTGAAATGATTTCATTATTAATATATAAGCTCGAGAGATATATGACTAATAGAAATATTTACTTGAACTTGTCGATTAGAGAAAAGAAAATGCGTTGCTTGGACCGCAGATCCCACTTATTGTTTTCTTGCCAAATGTAACAAGATCTATAGGTTTATGAACTTTCTTCGAAAATCTCATTACTTTTTTTGATAAATAAACGGGCCCCTTGCGGACAAAGCCCTGAAAATTGAAGATTTACGCAGTATCACGTAAACCCAAAAAAAAAAATACAATATCGGTTAAAGTGCTGTTTTAATTTAGAATATATGTTTTACTAATCTATTTATAATCAAGTATATGTGTAATTTGGCTTTTTCCCTTGCCTTGTGCTTAACCTAGTTTTTTTCAGGTGATTATTTTACCGGGCATTACCTCCTAATACCCATCCTCCCATGTTATCCATATCATCTTCGCCGTATAAATCCAGGGTGACGGCTTTTTTATAAACGGGTTTGGTGACTGTAGAATTCGAGTTTGAGTATTTCACTCCTTCAGTTGTTACATCTGTAAAGCCTGCACTATCATTGTCATCATAGAGATTTAGATTGAAATTATTGGAATTTATACCAGTATTATTGTCGTTATCATTATCATTATAGTTATCATTGTCTGGGTGATTCGGTACTATTGTGCTATTAGTCGAATCGTTATCGTCCTCGCGTTCTTTGGGGAGAGATCCAGACATGATTTGGTCTTCTTCCTCGAGATTTAGTAACCTATGACTGGAATTGTTACTATTTTTAATGCTATTCGCCATCAACGCATCTGTAGGCGTTCTGGACTTGAAGTTTAGTGCCAAACCATTCTTTTCCATGTTACCATTCATCAAGGTGCTAAAAAGGTTAACTGATGGTTGTCTTCTCAGTTCTTCAAATGACTTGTTGATCAAATTCTTCTCAAATAGCAAGTTACTGTTTGAATTATTTCTCATTAGTAATGGAGATGCCTGTTGTGTATGTTGTGGAATTGGTGAATTCAAGAATTTTTGCTTCTTACTTGTGTCATTTAATAATTTGGAAAATGCGTTTGATACTGTAGACATGTCATTCAACGAGGAGTTTGAACTACTTGCGCTTGTAGAGGGCGTAGATATTCGGGAAATAAATTCCGGAGGTATCAATCCATTACTAATAGAAGGAGCCAAGTTTCTGTTCATCAAAGATTTCCTTTTAATAAGCGTTGCAGACGATAGATTCTTTTTGTTGTTGATAGTGTCTGTCCCGTCAAAATCACCATCGTGCACGTAGACGTTAGTAAAATGGTTTGAAGAGGTCGATCTTTTAGGTGATGAAGCCCCTGCAGAATCGGGTTGTTGGCTGTTTGGAAATTTCTGGTTGAACGGCTTTTGCAGAGCAGGGTCCATTAAACTCAAGGACCTAAACCTACCCCTTGTTTCCTTCGAATTTTTTGCCATAGAATCTATTCCGGAGGATAACACGTCTGTGCTCGAACCAGAGCGGGACAAAATGCTTGGAGCGTAAAAGCTCAAACCTTCATCGTCACTCTCATCGTCATCGTCATCATCGTCATCATCGTCTTCATCATCATCATAGTTGTCTTCATTTCCACCTTCTTCATCATCGTAATTAAAGCCATATTCATCTGCGTATGAGGTTCTATCCTGCTCTTGTTCCCCTCGTTCTTTTGTATAATCGTCATAATTATTATTGTTGTACAGGACAATTTCCTCATTCTTAGCACGGTCTTGCACTTCGTTGATTTGGTTGTTTAACTCGTCATATACTAGTTCGTCGTTTGATGGTGTCTTTCCGTAGGGGAAGGGAGAAGGCGATCTGGACATATTAGAACTAGAATAGGATTGTGAACGGGAATGTGGATGCAGATGCGATTGTAAATGCAGTGCAGTTCCCGAAGGCTGCTTGCGTAGGTTGGATTCCTGACCAATAAGATTGTTGATTGACGTTGATGGGATAGTTGTGATGGATTCGTTCGTTTTGAACATATGTGCCCTGTTGGATTTTCTGTTGATAGACAACGACCTAATTCTGACGGACTTGTCTTTATTGGAGGTTAAAACCGAGTTTTGAAAATTCAACAACGACGAAGAGTTTCTTTTCAAACTTGTGTTGCTCTGGTCGTCGCCCTTATCTTCGTTAACAGCATCTGAATATTCATGTAGCGCTTTTATTGATTCCTGGGAGATAAGGCTGGTGAGAGGGTGGTCTGACAACAAAGTCAGCAGTGCTTTTACCCCCGTGCTATTCGTGACAATAACTATGGAATCCAAGACAGTCTGGTCTTGCATGCTACCATTGCTCTGGTTTGAGCCGGTGAATTTCTCGTTCAACTTGGTGTAGTACTCTTTGAACGGGAGTGACTTGGAGTTCTGGATTGTCTTAGTGAAAGAACCAATATTCTGCCAATTAATGATTTTTAAATTAAGCAGTTCTGCGTTCAGGAAAGTAGAAAACCACTTGAGAGAGGTGGGAGAAACGTTGATCTGGAAACATAGGTTTAGTTTCTTTTGAACATACAAGTCTTTGAAAGAATTAAACAATTTTTCAACCAAAAATCTTATGGTCTCCACGTAACGTAAAGACCCCGAAGACGACACCAGTACATTCAGATCAAACTTGTTTTCCGGTGTGCTGCGAGAGCTGATCAGACTTTTCAACTCCTCCCAAAACTTATCGTTATCTTCCGCAGTAGATGTGTTGGAAAAACTTTGCGCGATCGAATTTCTAAGCCGATGCAGCTTAAACCGTTTATTCAGTCTGGAAAGCTTGTTATGAGTCATCTCATCGTTGTAGTAGTCGATCGTAGGGATATCTATGTAAAGTAGGATGTTAAGCTTCTTTAGCGAAGGGTACCGGTCCGCCAAAGACGCTTGTACCACTGTCTGCTGCATGTTGGAGTAAGTGATCAGAAACAGCGAGTCCTGTGACTTCACACTAACTTTTGGTGAAGTGGACTGGGCAAAGCGACGCTCATTAATGCTCGCGGCTGCTGCGTCCGTACCGACAGTGTCCATCGTAGTGTAGGCTTCCCAAAATTTAGGATGTGATTAGTAATAGTGGTTGATTGCGAGCTCCGGGATGCGAGGGAGAGCGTGTATGTGTACTTCAAGTTCGCCAACTTCTCTCTTAAATAGAAAAAGAAAAGAAGAAAAAGGAAACGAAAAAAAAAAAAAGTAGGGAAAAGCTGAGTGATGAAGATCCGGGCTGCCAAGATTGGGTTTGAAACGTGTAGTCAGCTACAAACCAAAAATTAAAAGAACAATAGCAAAGAACCTTAGTAGGAAAACAATAAAATAATAGACACGACACCCGTAGAAAGATAGAACGGGACGAGGGGCCGGTTCAACAACTATCATACTTTCTTGTTCAACAACGCGATTAACCCAAATAATAAAAAAGCTACGAGACAAGAACAGACGAGGCAATACGAGCAACGAGCGCAACGAGAACGGTAAGCATGGCAACGGCGCGCACACCCACGCCCCGCAACCGCACACCTCAGCTCAAAGTAACCCACTTTAACGTGACTGGACCTGAGCTGTCTGACTCGGTCGTTTGCAAATAGGTTAACGCCGTCGCTTCTCCCTTTCGTGTACCGTATATCTTTCTTTAATTGCATTCCCTTGTTGTGATTATCGTTTCCCATTGCAGTGAGCTTTCATTTTGGGGACCCTGGGAGTAGGCTGTTTTTCGATAGAGTGAGAGGTGTGGGTTCTGCGGCAGAATGGATACGGGCCGTGGATCACTGTTTACGGGAGTTTTGCTTTGGTGGCAAAATTTTCGCTCGGTGATGTGTTAGTAGTTGTTATTCTGGTAAGAAACGAACGAAAGACGGAAAGGATTATGTATAACAGTGTATGTGTGCAGTGTGTGGAAAAGGTAAAGGTTAAGGGTGTGGAAGCAGTGAGAAGCAGAAGATTATAATATAAGTAGAGTAGAAGCATGTCATTGCAATTGTTGAATCCGAAGGCTGAATCGTTGAGAAGGGATGCGGCTTTGAAGGTTAACGTCACATCTGCTGAGGGCTTACAATCCGTCCTAGAGACCAACTTGGGCCCTAAGGGCACGCTAAAGATGCTTGTGGATGGTGCTGGTAACATCAAGCTGACCAAGGACGGTAAAGTGTTGCTGACCGAGATGCAGATCCAGTCGCCTACAGCGGTACTGATTGCTAGGGCAGCTGCCGCGCAGGATGAAATCACGGGCGATGGGACCACGACGGTTGTGTGTCTTGTGGGTGAATTGCTTAGACAAGCGCACCGTTTCATTCAAGAGGGCGTGCATCCGCGGATCATCACTGATGGGTTTGAGATTGCGCGGAAGGAGTCCATGAAATTTTTGGACGAATTCAAGATCAGTAAGACGAACCTTTCCAATGATAGAGAGTTCCTTCTGCAAGTGGCCCGGTCGTCGCTGCTAACCAAGGTGGACGCTGACTTGACGGAGGTCTTGACGCCCATTGTAACGGATGCGGTGCTAAGCGTGTACGACGCGCAGGCTGACAATTTGGATTTACACATGGTTGAGATCATGCAGATGCAGCACTTGTCTCCTAAAGATACCACTTTTATTAAGGGTTTGGTATTGGACCACGGTGGTAGGCATCCTGACATGCCCACCCGTGTGAAGAACGCGTATGTTTTGATTTTGAACGTATCTTTGGAATACGAGAAGACTGAAGTTAACTCTGGGTTCTTTTACAGTTCTGCGGACCAAAGGGACAAGTTGGCCGCTAGTGAGAGGAAGTTTGTGGATGCCAAGTTGAAGAAGATCATCGACTTGAAAAACGAAGTTTGTGGCATGGATCCAGACAAGGGTTTTGTTATCATTAACCAAAAAGGCATTGACCCCATGTCTTTAGACGTGTTTGCCAAACACAACATCTTGGCTTTGAGAAGGGCCAAGAGACGTAACATGGAAAGATTGCAATTGGTCACTGGCGGTGAAGCTCAGAACTCTGTGGAAGACTTGTCGCCTCAGATTCTTGGGTTTTCTGGCTTGGTCTACCAAGAAACCATAGGCGAGGAAAAATTCACATACGTTACAGAGAACACTGACCCCAAGTCTTGCACCATCTTAATCAAGGGCTCCACTCATTATGCCCTCGCTCAAACAAAGGATGCGGTGAGAGATGGTCTCAGAGCTGTGGCAAACGTTCTCAAGGACAAAAACATCATTCCAGGCGCTGGTGCGTTCTACATCGCCCTTTCGAGATACCTAAGATCTGCCAACATGAACAAGTTGGGTGCCAAGGGTAAAACAAAGACAGGTATTGAGGCGTTCGCAGAAGCATTGCTGGTAATTCCAAAGACTTTGGTGAAGAACTCAGGATTCGACCCATTGGACGTGCTCGCAATGGTGGAGGACGAGTTGGATGACGCTCAGGATTCTGACGAAACGAGATATGTTGGTGTGGACTTGAACATAGGTGATTCTTGCGACCCTACCATCGAGGGTATTTGGGATTCCTACCGCGTACTAAGAAATGCTATTACCGGTGCTACAGGTATTGCCAGCAACTTGTTATTATGCGATGAATTGTTAAGGGCAGGTAGATCCACTTTGAAAGAAACACCACAGTAATAAAAAATAATAATAATAATAATAATAACAAGAACACGAATACTAGTAGTAATAGTAGTCAGATACAAAAATTCTATGTAACATATTTTTTCCAGTCACTATCATCATCATCATATTTTGTATATATACATTTATTATATAAAATATCATACCAATTTTTGCCAAAGAACACCGTTTCCCTCTTCGCGTTGACCACAGTAATTGCAGAAACGACAAAAAAAAAACAAAAAAAAGAAGCACCATTCTAACTCAGCCTTTAATAACCTGACATGATAACTTATAATAGTCATTGCCAGTTGCTAAGTATCTTTGACCAAAAATCACAACATCATGGCTGTGGAGGAAATTGCGTCCCGCAAGGACATTAGTTTAAGAGATATGCAAATCTCTGCCATATTAAAAATGCTGTTTTTAAATAAGGATTTGAACAACAACGACAACATCACCACCATCACAGACGATATTTTTAACCAGCAGGAGATCATCTGGAAGGTGTTGATACTGGACATCAAGAGCACTGCTACCATATCTTCTGTTCTCAGAGTCAATGACCTGCTGAAAGCTGGTATCACCGTTCATTCCTTGATTAAACAAGACAGATCTCCCTTGCCAGATGTCCCTGCCATATATTTCGTCTCCCCCACAAAGGAAAACATTGACATTATAGTCAATGACTTGAAAAGCGACAAGTATTCTGAATTTTACATCAACTTTACCTCATCTCTGCCCAGAAACCTCCTGGAAGATTTGGCTCAACAAGTCTCCATCACGGGTAAATCTGATAAAATCAAACAAGTTTACGACCAATACCTGGACTTCATTGTAACTGAACCGGAACTGTTCTCACTAGAAATTTCAAACGCATACTTGACATTGAATGACCCGAAAACCACAGAAGAGGAAATCACGGGCTTATGCGCCAACATCGCGGACGGTTTATTCAACACTGTCTTAACGATCAATTCTATCCCCATTATAAGAGCAGCTAAGGGTGGGCCTGCTGAGATCATCGCTGAGAAACTGGGTACAAAATTACGTGATTTCGTCATCAATACCAATTCCTCCTCCACTTCCACTTTGCAGGGAAATGATTCTCTGGAAAGAGGAGTGTTGATTATTTTGGATAGAAACATAGATTTTGCCTCCATGTTTTCACATTCGTGGATTTATCAGTGCATGGTCTTTGATATTTTCAAATTATCAAGAAACACCGTTACTATTCCACTTGAAAGTAAGGAAAACGGAACTGACAATACCACCGCAAAACCATTAGCCACGAAAAAATATGATATAGAGCCAAACGATTTTTTTTGGATGGAAAACTCTCATTTGCCATTCCCAGAAGCTGCAGAGAACGTTGAAGCGGCATTGAATACGTACAAGGAGGAAGCCGCAGAAATTACTAGGAAAACTGGTGTTACCAACATATCAGATTTGGACCCAAACTCGAATAATGATACGGTTCAAATTCAGGAAGTCGTAAAGAAACTGCCAGAGTTAACAGCTAAGAAAAATACTATTGATACACATATGAATATTTTTGCTGCATTGTTGTCACAATTGGAAAGTAAAAGTCTTGATACTTTCTTTGAAGTTGAACAAGACCCTGGAAGCACCAAAACAAGATCTAGGTTTTTGGATATACTAAAAGATGGTAAGACAAACAATCTTGAGGACAAACTGAGATCGTTTATTGTTCTTTACTTGACATCAACGACAGGCTTACCAAAGGATTTTGTCCAAAATGTGGAAAACTATTTCAAGGAAAACGATTACGATATCAATGCTTTAAAATATGTTTATAAGCTAAGAGAGTTCATGCAATTATCAAATATGTCGTTACAAAATAAATCTTTGGAAGATGGATCCGATTCCGCTTTCAAACCAAGCAACTTAACATTATCCGGTATCTATGGCTTAACTGAAGGCAAATTACAAGGAGGTGTAGGAAGTTTAATATCAGGTATTAAGAAGTTACTGCCTGAAAAGAAAACCATCCCGATAACAAATGTTGTTGATGCGATAATGGACCCTTTAAACAGCTCTCAAAAAAATTTGGAGACTACTGACAGTTACCTATACATCGACCCAAAAATTACAAGGGGTTCCCATACCAGAAAGCCAAAAAGACAATCTTATAATAAGTCACTAGTGTTTGTAGTTGGTGGCGGTAACTACCTAGAATATCAAAACCTCCAAGAATGGGCACATTCCCAGTTGCATAATCCCAAAAAAGTCATGTATGGTAGCACAGCCATTACCACACCAGCTGAATTCTTAAATGAGATTTCTCGCCTTGGCGCAAGTAATAGCAGCAACAACGATGCATAATTGGCATCTAGCCCCAATGACGATACACTAATATATATATATATATATATATCTATATATCTGCAAGAAATAAGCGTGTGTAGTAAGTAAAAGGAAAAATAGAAATTTTTGCTCAAAAATAACGGTCCCATTTTGATACAATGTTTTTGGTTTAGTGATTTGCGTAATATTTATTTTTATTTATGAAATGTGCTTTAGGCTTTCTTCACTGTTACAAATAATTTGCGGAAGTTTCTAAAATCTTTGTTGACCTTTTGGCATCCAAAAACAGCAATTTGGCTTCATTAACGTCATTAACAACAATTTCCTTACGATTGCTTGTTTGTGCTAGGATACCACATGGTGCCAATAATTGTAAAGCGTAACGTAACGAAGTTTCTGTACCCATCGTGGCTAAAAGGTCCAATGCGCTACTTTCTACTTGCAATCTTTCAACGGTAGCTCTTCTCTCTATAATGGTACGGATCTCGTCCTTGTCATATGGTAATGTACGAACAATTAACAATCTATCGATCAAATCAGGTGGCACACCATGTGGTGATATCACATCCTCAGTGCCACGGACTGTAGTCATGCCCCTATTAGAAGCCAATACAACAACGGGGGCGATATTAGATTCAAGCGCTTTGTTCAAATACGTGAATATTTCAATGTCTAGCATATTAACTTCATCAATGAACAAAACACCTGGAATAAGTTCTGCGACACCTTGATCAATATATTTAGCAACAACTTTATTCACCTCTTGTCTTAATTTCTCGGTTATTTCAGTCTTCTTAGGTTTGAGCAACTGGCCCATCATTGATATGACATCTTGACCACCTTGTGGTCTTGCGTTTGCAACATCCAAATCGTGCAAGGTAACATCTTGTACAATTTCCTTTTTCTTATGCACTTCGCCTTTTGGCAATGGTACGTATTCCTCAGTTTCCAAATCAAATTCAGTAGCGTATGCATCAGATCTGCCAACTCGCTTAACTGCACCGGTGTTGGCCTCTATATAAATGACATCACCAATACTAACCTTTTCTCTTTGAATACTTTCATATATCGTTGGGTCTAATCTTAGTGTCTTGGTACCCTTGGCAGACTTGAGCCCGACAATTACATGTGAGATAGTTTTACCATATCCGCCCAACGGATTCTCTGCGTCTTCAGGGGTTAGTTCTGTCACTTCACCCTCATAAACTTCCTTAGTTTCTTTGATTCTTAACCCAATTGCTCTTCTAAAATTTTCCATTAGGGTTTCTGTTTTTTTGACCTCCACGGAATATAATTCGCTACCAACAAGAGGACAGAATGGAACTTTTGGGCCTAACTCTTGTGAAATGGCGAGAGCCAATGCTGTCTTACCTGTAGAAGGACCACCAGCTAATAGGATAGCTCTACCTGACATTTTTTTAGCCTTGATTAAATCTACAATTACACCGCACGCTTCACGAGCTTCTATTTGTCCAACAAACCCTCCTTCAACCCTCTTGGCCACACCACTTTCATCCAGACCTAAACCTTTAATATGTGTATGTGCCGCAGTTCTCGTAACTGCACCAGAATTACTGCTGTTTACGCCAGGATTTTCTTTGACTTCACTGATAGCGACCATATTTACTCAATTATTTTAACGTTCAAAATATTCAGGCCCAGAACTTAACAGCCTTCAATACGTACTCTTAAATGAATCCATCTCTTCTTCATCACCACGATGTATCTTTTGTTTTGCCATATTCTTCCTTGAACAAAATTGAAAAATTTTAAAAAACCTCTCCATTACCCGCAGAGCACGTGAGCAAAAAATCAATTACGTTTCCTAAAAGGGGAAAACAGCAACTTTAGTGACATGTTAGAATATTTAGCAAGCAAGGTTGTGGAAAAGCTTAGGAATTACATACTTTAGAGCAACAACTGTATTTTAAAACTGTAAATAATACTAAGCAGAACCACAAAATGAAGCAAAAATTTGTACTACCGATCACCCCACCAAGTACGGCGGAAAAGAAGCCTCAAACAGAAAACCGTTGCAATGAGAATTTGAAGCCTAGAAGATTGCTACCGCAATTGAAAAAAAGTGTCCGTAACAGGAAACCTAGACTGTCATATAGGCCTGAGTTAAACTCTGTGTTTGATCTGGATGCGTACGTGGATTCGACACACTTGTCCAAATCCCAACGCCATCATATGGACCGCGACGCCGGTTTTATTAGCTATGCTCTGAATTATAGCAAAAGAATGGTTGTAGTCAGCGGGGCAGGTATATCTGTTGCCGCTGGTATACCGGATTTTAGATCCAGTGAAGGGATTTTCTCTACTGTGAACGGCGGCTCTGGGAAAGATTTGTTTGACTACAATCGTGTGTATGGCGACGAATCAATGAGTTTGAAATTTAATCAGTTAATGGTGTCATTGTTCAGATTATCCAAGAATTGCCAACCTACAAAATTTCATGAAATGCTCAATGAGTTTGCTAGGGATGGCAGGCTATTGAGACTGTACACGCAGAATATTGACGGTTTAGATACACAATTACCTCATTTATCAACTAATGTGCCTCTGGCGAAGCCAATACCCAGTACAGTACAATTACACGGAAGCATAAAACACATGGAATGCAATAAATGTCTGAATATCAAACCTTTTGACCCTGAACTGTTCAAATGCGACGACAAATTTGATTCTCGGACTGAAATCATACCGTCATGTCCACAATGTGAAGAATATGAAACAGTTAGAAAAATGGCAGGCTTAAGATCTACTGGTGTGGGCAAGTTGCGTCCAAGAGTAATTTTATACAATGAGGTCCACCCTGAAGGTGATTTTATCGGTGAAATTGCCAATAATGACTTAAAGAAAAGAATTGATTGTTTGATTATTGTTGGAACGAGTTTGAAGATTCCCGGAGTGAAAAATATTTGCAGGCAGTTTGCGGCCAAAGTCCATGCAAACAGGGGTATTGTGTTATATTTAAACACCAGTATGCCGCCTAAGAATGTGCTAGACTCTTTGAAATTTGTAGACCTAGTTGTACTGGGAGATTGTCAGCATGTTACCTCATTATTATAGAAAGTATTTGTCCTACCAAAAAAGGTTGGAGATAAAATTAATGCATTTTTCATTAGATATATATATATATTCATATATATTGTTTAAGTTACCATTTTGTATGTTTTTCTTTGACCTTACTATGCAACCAATGCAGGTGGTGGAGGTATATCAGGGACAAGGCCTAGTTCAAACTTGTTTGCTCTGAATATTTTCAGTGTTTCCTCTGCGAGATCGGCCAATTCTAGAATACCGTCCTTTTCAGAAGATAACCCTTGAACAAATCTAATTTTTCCGGTGGCCGTATTAGCGTTGACATTAGTAGCATTCATCTGTTGTTGTCCAAATCCAAAAGAGGTTGCGTTACCATTGCTCTTCAAACTTATGTTCGGATCTGTGTTTGGCATTGTTTGCCCAAATGAAGGGTTCGATTGCGAGACTTTGTTGGCATCGTTTTGTGGTGTAATTCCGAATGAAAACCCTTTATTACCAAAAGAAGATTGAAAGTTGCCATTGGTATTTTTATTGAGGTTAGAAGCAGAACCAAAGGTGCCCCCAGAACCTCCGCTAAAAGGAGATTGATTATTCGTCGTTCCGAATGCGCTACTGCCCACGTTATTGTTGTTGTTAGCTTTGGAGGTTGTAGTACCAAACGGCGAAGAACCAGCGCCTGCTCCGCTCTGTAGATTACTAAAAGGTGATTTGTTATTACTATTAGTTCCAAATGTGCCAAATGGGGATACTCCTGTCCCACTGCTTGTACTTGTATTTTGAATAGTACCAAATGGCGACTGGGTATTAGTAGCTGCGCCGAAAGTCGGTTTGCCAAACGCTGACGATGTAGATGATGCATTTTGTGATGCGTTTTGTTGCAGTGAACCAAAAGGAGAAGTTGTGGTCAAGGGCGTGTTTGACGCAGCACCAAATGCGGAGTTATTACTATTACTAACCGAACTAGAAGGGATAGCAGTTTTGTTCGCTCCAAAAGCTGGTTGACCAAATGCAGAGCCCATTGAGCCAGGACTTTTACCAAAAGGATTACTTGTCGCCGCCATAGCACCAAAACCTGTTGATCCAAATGACGGTGCTCCAAATGCTGACGTAGTAGAAGGCGGATTAACATTGATGGGGGCGCTAGAACCAAATGCTGGTGCTCCAAATGCTGACGGTTTAGCCGCATTACTGGTGTTCCCAAAAGCGCTAATTGACGTATTGCCAGTATTGCCTGTATTGGTACCAAACTGGGGCATTCCAAATGCTGAAGTGGTGGTTCCTCCTGTCATTGTGTTTGCTGTTCCAAAACTAGGTCTTCCAAATGCACTTCCTCCCATGTTATTGGTACTAGCAGCATTATTTGTGAAAGGGTTGATACCACTTGTATTAGAAAGATTAGGCTTAGCACCCGACGTGAATGGGTTACCGAAAGCTGACATTACAGTTGAGTCGTTGCTCGGGTCGAAATTTAATGATAGCTTGATGAGCTTTTGCGTTAAAGTACAACAGTTCAGTGTTATAGTACTTTAAACATTGTGCGCTCATCTATTGATTCACTATTTTTTTTCAAATACCTTGCACCCTCAGTCGGCGTGTTTCTTGATATGCAGAATTAATATATTTCTAGATGTCAGTATATTAAGGTTAGCCCTTTGAAACGTATTATGATGTCGTTACCTTCAGCGTCGTGGTTTAGGTTTCATGTCTTGTCCTCTCGCGAATACTTTTATTTCGAAGCTAATTTACTATATAAAGAAGGTTGAAATCGCATGATAAGCTAAACAGCGTAAATAGAATTGCCGGAGCAAAATTCGTATAAGACATAATTTCCCTCCAGGCCGTAGCCAGATTAATGCTCAGTACACTGTAAAGAATTTTTTGTTTATTTTTAAGATAAGACAAGATGTCATTGATATTATTGCTAGATCACTAACAAATGGTATTTATTGATTTTTCTTTCGCAGAGCGGCACTTTAACTAGGATTTAATCATAAAAAAAAAAGTGATTGACACTGTTATTCAGTTCTGGACTATCGTATAGACTATTTTCATTGTTAATAGGCTCAGCTGTTCATAAAATATGTGAAAATTTTTCAACGATTACCAAGCCCACGATTGTCTCGTTGGCAATATTCAGAATGAAGTTTTCGTAATATGGCTATGTCCGTGATCAATCGCCTAAGACACCCTGACTTTTCAAGTAAATTCTCAAAAGCTTTCTTCCATCCGTTTAAATAAGAATTACAATGTTAGAATTACTTTTCCTTTGAGAGGAGGAAGAGCGAAAGTAAGAATGGAGGTACCGGTCGTAAATAAGCATTGACGAATAAATATACCAGTAGGATCTTCGTATAGTTATCATTTTAAGAGAATAGGAGAAGAAAAAAAATTTTTGTTTAATATTTATATACTAGGTATTTACACGTGAAAGTATTGAATCAAGATGGGGTCTAAAATACAGGCGTCTTAATAGAGGAATTGTTATTTAAAATACAACCCACATCTCTTGGTCCTCCTTTTTTATCTTTTCTAATATATGTTGCTGTTTCTACTGGAGTAATTATTTTTATCATTACTACGGGAGAATGAGCGTCTATTGTTGTTGCTGCGTCTAAACGGTTCGTCATCGTAATCTCTATTTTGGCTCCTATTATTATAGTTTTTGTTGCCTCTGAAAGAAATTTCTGAATCATCATCATAATCGTAGGACTTGTTATTTCCATCTCTACTACTATAGTCTCTAATTTCAAACATTGCCTTACCAATTGGACTACGGCTCAAACCTAATTTATCTAAAAACCTTCTGGATACTGGAATCTTTAATTGAGGATCATTTAACAGTACACCATAAGTGGAAGCAATTTCAGGAAGTATGCGCCTTTCAGAAAACCTGTATTCCTTGATACAGGATCTGTAGGATGAGATTAAACTTATTACAATATCTGATATGTCTTCCGGTTCTTCGGTCACTGCCTCTAGGACCTCAGATTTTATTTCTTCACTGGGCTCATATTTTTCTTGTTTGGCAATGACTATATTTTTTGCATCTTCCAACTCTCTAACAAATGGCAATTCATCTTTACAAATGAATAGCACAGAAGATCCTTCTTTCCCACTTCTGGCTGTTCTACCAATTCTATGAATATAATTAGCCAACTCAGATGGAACACCAATTTGCAAAACTTCGTGGACGTTTGGGAAATCCATACCACGGGCTCCCACATCCGTACAAACCAAAATACCGGATTCATCTTTTTTGAATCTTTTAACTAAACTTGTTCTTTTATTTTGAGTAATTTTACCATGAAATTCCAAAATTGGTAAATCTTTCTTAAATTCATTCTTTAAAATACTGCACAAAAAGGATGTGAATTTAACAGTTGGTGCAAAAATAATGGCTTTGTAATTAGAATCTCTTTCCTTTATTTGTTTCTTTATATGCTCCACAGCAGCAAATATACTATTGGCAAACTTTTCTGAAATGACGACAGACTGATCAATTCTTTCATGTGCTTCAGGTTCATTCTTATCTACTGTGTCTAAAAAGAGACATTCTTTTTTATTCATGATATTGTTTGCCAACTTTTGTACTTTGTCGTCCAGAGTAGCAGAGAACAACAAAGTCTTGATATTATCGGCTGATTTGGAGTTCTTTTCATTTAAAATACCAGAAATAGTTTCTAAATCATCCCTGAATCCAATTTCTAGCAATCTGTCAGCTTCATCTAGCACTTTGTAATCTACGAACCTAAAAAATTTGTTGGAGTATTTTTCCAAAACATCAATCAATCTCCCTGGAGTGGCAATTACAATGTTTGGTCTCAACTTATTCATTTTATTCATAGCTGCCCTGAAGTCAGTACCACCAACTAAAGAGACACAAGCGTACTTTTTCAAGCCATAATTCATATCGTGGATTTTTTTCACCTCTGCTTCGATTTGCAAGGCCAAATCTCTTGTTGGTGCGACAATAACAGCTTTTACCATATATTGAGAATCGAACTTCGTATTTATCAAATGCTGGAAAATTGGAATCAAGAAGGCAAATGTCTTACCTGTACCGGTTTTAGCTCTTGCGATAACATCATGGTCTTCACTGGATAATATTGGTTTGATAGTCTTTTGCTGTACAGGAGTTAAACCGGGAAATTCCATCCTGGTAATGGCTTTATGTATTTCTTTATCAAGGACTCCTTCCTCCAGTAAAGAGTCCAGCGTTACTTCTTTACTATTATCTTCTTTTGGGACGTGAATTAGTTTGGAAAAAGTGGTCTTATCAAAGTGCACTTCATCATCGTCTTCTCTAGACCTTGTCCTTGGGCGAGAATTGAAACGGGAGTTTCTATACCTGTTACTGTTGTTGTTTCTCTGATTCCTACCAAAATTTCTTTGATCTCTGTTTCCATCATTGTATAATCTTCTTGAAACAGCCCAAGTAATATGGTTGCAATTCGAGAGAGCTGCTAATAAATTTCTGCTTGCAAGAACAGGTGTGCGACCTTTTATCAATATAGAGGTCAACATTTATCAGCCTAACGTGCAACTCTGGTATTTTCTTGCCACTCTGAGACACCATAGTGGCCATCAATACTTCCCTTCTTTTTATAGGAAAATTTTATTCTTTCTATAATATCACTACAGACGGAGAATGAAACAGATGATGATTGAAGCATCCATAAGTAAAGACACTTTGAGGTTGCTAATTTGCTTTTTTGAAATAAAACAGTGCCATATATCACTCCAGCCTACTTGTTATTATCAGAATTGGGTACGGTATTCATCTATATATTACCAGTTGTAAATCACGATATATCACGATACACGACTCTCCGGCGCCAGCGTTTTTCGTCAGTTTTTCTCAAGGCGGTATAAAAAATCGATGATATTCGATTGAGGCACTTGTTAACAAGCATACACTGTTGGAGGCAGAACAAAACAAGCATAACTCTTTTGTACTGTATTGTACTCTACCGCTCTGTATCACGTCGGCACACCAACGGTTTCTTTTGGCGGGTCTATTATATATATTATATATACTTTTATCAAGACATCGTGTGAGTAAGTGAGGTTAAAGCTCAAAAACCTACAAGCAAAGGCACAAGGAAATCGAAAGGACCAAGAAAGGAAAAGAAAAGAAACGATACGATAAGTAAAGACACTGTGGAAGAATTGAACAATGTCAGCACCTGTTCCTCAATTAGTAAATATTTCTCATGCCTTGCAAGCTTCCACTATCCAGCAAATTCGTTTGGATATGGTAGATTTTAATAAAGATTGCAAATTATCTTCCATTCAACTGGCAAGAATTGACAAGTATATCGATTCTTTGCAAGCGGCTTTGAATCAGTTTACCAAAGATAACTTGCACATAGAACGGAAGGAAAAGAACGTGACTGAAGCAGATATACAGCTGTATTCTGGCTTAAAATCAATGTATCTAGATTATTTGAACCAGCTAATTAAACTAAAGCATGAGAAACAACACCACTCTACACCGCCCATCGCTAATGATGTCTCCCTGGACTTCTTCGTTAACCAATTGCCTAAGTTTTCTCCCGAGGAAAGGAAAAATTACATTGACAATTTAATCCTGAATAAAAATAGCCATAATCGATTATCTAAAATGGATGGTCTGGTAGATGCAGTCATCAATTTATGCGTCTTGGATACTTCCGTTGCTGAAAATGTACGATCCTATATGAAATTATTAGATACATTGGGTTTCCAAAAGGGTTCGAATAGTACTGGTACAAAGGCCAACCTCAAAAAGAAATTGGCTAGTTCGAAAGCAAAGATAAAGGATTCAGAAAAAGAAAAGGAGAAGGAGAAGGATAAATCAAAAGTCAAGATGAAAACTAAATTAAAACCTTCTCCTTTGCTCAATAACGATGACAAAAATTCTTCTCCATCGCCTACTGCATCTACCTCTTCAATGAAGAAATTGAAGTCGGGTTTATTCAATAAAAATGAAGCTAAGTCTACAGAATCTCTACCTACTTCTTCCAAGAAAAAACTATCATTTTCTAAATATCTGAACAAGGATGACGCAGATATGACCAAGCTTGGGACTAAACGGTCAATAGATGTGGATTTCAAAGTCAACCCCGAAGCATCCACGGTGGCTTCTAATATCATATCTTCGTCAACGTCAGGATCGTCAACCACAACGGTAGCGACTCCTGCTTCTTCAGAAGAGCCCTTAAAAAAAAAAACCAAAATATCCGTGCAAGACTCTAATGTACAATCGATTTTGAGAAATGGTAAACCGAAAAAAGCACGCATAAGTAGCATCAAATTTTTGGATGATTCCCAACTAATAAAAGTTTACGGTGACGATCTACCGAACCAAGGGCTACAAGTTTCTCCTACTCAATTGAAAAAAATTCTGAAACCATTCAAGGAGGGGGAACCGAAGGAAATTATATTGTTCGAGGATATGTCAATCAAATTAAAACCTCTTGATTTGATGTTTCTGAAGAACACAAACAGTGATGACTATATGGATATATCCGAGACTAAAGGTGGCCCAATACATTGTGAAACAAGGACCCCGTTGATCTATAGAAAAAATTTCAATCATTTCAACCCGGACTTGAATAAAAGGCCGCCAAGAGAACCCATAGAATTCGACTTAAATGGAAATACGAACTCAACCCCGACTATAGCAAAGGCTTTCGGTAAAAATAGTTTATTACTAAGGAAGGACAGAGGTGGTTTGCCATACAAGCATGTCCCCATAGTAAAAAGAAATAAATATCCTCCAAGACCAGTACACTAAGCTATGACATGCTGATACATAAACATGTAGTATATATACTCATTTTATATAATGTAATTATAAGATATCAACCTTATACCGCTGAAGACTTTTTATTTTGAAGTTTTTTCATCAGTAATCTGGACATGACGATGCTACTGGCACTTACGGCCCCAAAAGGTGGGAAATACTCCAAAACAGTTCTTAATTTACTAGGTTGGATTTTTTTTACAACACTTTCAATCTGTTCGTATAAGTCAACCAATGTGCTGTTATTTTGTAGGATATAGTCAGATCTTGCCATCCTTTCTTCAGTGCTCATTTGACTATTTAGCCTGTTTTTTGCATCTTCTTCACTAAGTTCAGGATTTCTTGTCATTAATCTTTCTAGTTGCAATTCTTGCGTACAAATTACGCTTACAGTCACTCCGCATATTGAATCCAGATTTCCTTCAAATAAGAGTGGCACATCCAATACACACATTCTATATCCCTTCAAGTAATAGTAGCCAATTTCTTTGAACATTGCATACCTGATTGCAGGATGTGTTATCCCATTCAAGGCTTGCAAATCTTCTTTATGACTAAAAACCCATTTCCCTAGGGCTTCACGATTTAAATGCCCATCCTCCAATAATAAATTCGGTATTTTGTCCTTGAAGTATAACACAATTTGATCATAAGCATTCTGTCCTGGTTCGACCACTTGTCTAGCAATCTTGTCCGCATCAACAATGGGTAGTTTGTATTTGTCTCTGAGTCTTCTCGACACTGTGCTCTTACCACAAGCGATCCCACCTGTCAATCCCACTACCAGCATATTTTAATTGTGGCTATCTGACAACTTTCACTGAGCTTTTAATTTGGACCGTTATTATTGTGCCATGTATTCTCCCCATCCCCATTCTAGGTAAAACAAGGGTAAGAACAAAAATTTAAAAAAAAAAAAATAGAAAAAACCTTTGCATATATTTGGGTCTGCCTAATTCATCTAAAGCATATTTCAATTACAACCACGCAAAGGATTAAAAAAATCCAGAATACGATAATGTCAAGCTCAATACCTAGAGTTTACTCTCTAGGGAACTCAGCCATGACGTACTTACTAGCATTGAGAATTGCACAACTCCCGAGTCAACCAAAGGTTCCATCAGTTGTTCTTCTTTTAAACGACCAGAAGAAACTGAATAGATTCCTCAATAATGACTCTAAAATTATTGTTAAATCGAGTAACAACAATAAAGAAACTTATCATAGACAGTTTATGGCATCTTGTGTCCCGCCCATTCTAAGCAATGGTGAAATTGCACCAATTGAAAATTTAATTGTCTCAGATCCCTCTTCGAAATTTATCACTGCCCAACTTTCTAAATACAATAAATCTTTGAGACCCGAAACCAACATTCTGTTTTTGAATCCAAGCTTAAATCTATTGGAACATTTGCATAGATATCGATGGCGCTTTGATGAGGCAAGACCAAACTTGTTCATGGGCTTTACAACACCAGTTGACGTTGGGACCATACATCAAGAATTTCAACTGTCTCTCAAAGTGAAAGGAAGGATACAATTTCATATTGCAAAGATTGATGGTTTTCCTCGAATGAGTAGTACTGGTAAAAGTGCGAGTCTTTCTCTAAGAGGTGACAGGCAGAAAAATGAAAAAGAAAATAATGCGTTTTATAAGTTGTTTAGAGAAATTTCCAGGCTACGATCTGGAATAGGTTCCGATCTAGTTAGTTTTGATCTGCATGTTCATGGTTTCCAGGATTTGTTCTTCACTGAACTGGAGAAATTGATATTGGAGAGTTGTACCGAGCCATTATTGGCAGTATATGATTGCGTATATAAAAAGGAACTTTTGAAAATCCCCGGAGCACAAGATATAATAAAAAAGTTGATTAGTGAGCAGCTGTCAATTATCGATCGATCCTACCCGTCACTAAACACCAACCCAAACTATTCTGTAATCTTTGACAAGGAGAGAATATTTAGCTTGGTGATGAGAGATCTAGAAGTTAATGGGCACAAGCGCGCTAAGTTGGCCCAATCTTTAAATCAATTGAATCAAACGAACATTAATGAACTTAACGGATTTTTTGTTTCTCTTGGTAAGTACAAAAAATGTAACTGCAAGTGGAATGATATACTTCTGACTTTAATAAAAGGGAAACAGTTTATTACTAAGCAAAAAGCACTAGATTATCATTACCTGTGAAGAAATTTCATGTATATACAATAGATATTCCTAAATTTTCATATATGAATGGCTGCTGCGCACATGTACTTGCGAAGAGAAGCATGGGCACTGGCACTTCCGAATTTAAAGTTATTTCTTGGACTTTACAAATACCTATGATTGCAGGTCTTGTAAGTGTTGTGTAAGTATTTTTATATACCCTTTGTATATGGTAATTAAGTTTTGTAAGCAGAGGTTATTCTCAAGATTAGATACTTTTTCTGTCAACTCGCTAAGCGTCTTTGTATATTTTGCAGTTAAGGAGACCAATAATTCTTTTAAAACTGAAGAGATTTTTGGCTTGAAGTAATCTTCTGATATGTAACCTTCAATGAATTTTCGAACCCTCCTTTCATCCCTCGTCACATAATAGTTCAATGCTACGAATATCCTATAACTGATATCAGTCTCATTGATAGTGTAATCTCCCCAATAATCATGTTCCAATAGAAACGTTTTTACCTCCTTTTTGTCGTCGTCTATTAGTTCAATAATTTCGTCAGATATGTCTAAGTAGTTCCATTTGTTTCCGTCTACCACAAATCCATACTCGTTCAGTAAAAAATCATTTGAGTGTGCACCATAATTCAAAAAGAGCTCCTCGTTAATGTTGTCATAGAGGTGATCGCCGCATCTAATGGTAAATTGTCCAATTCCAATGATGTTTTCTCCTTCTGACCTCAACTGAGGACTTAACTGAGGATAGCAGTGCAAATCCGACTCACAAATGTGGTTCATGAAATCGACATACGGCACTAAAGTGAAATTGCTTGGGGAGTCCTCTATTTTCAACGGAATCTTCGCATAAAGACATCTTGAGTTTATAATAAAATAAACATGTACAAAAAGGGAGAATAACTCATCACTAGTAAATTTATCAGAATTTTTCGTACAGCTTAAGGAGCCGTAAATTTCATTCCATTTCAAAACCACCTCTGAAATGGTTTCCCAATCTTCTCTGACAAGGCCACTAATTCTTGCCATATGCTTTCGTGAGGCAGCAGGGAGATATTCAATCAGTGAATGGTAACGTGAATTGGGATCACAGTTCCAAATGGCTGGGATTGATCGCAGCTCCTCCATTGAGGGCCATACATCAAAGAATGGTTTCCAATCTGAGTAGATTTCATTGTGAGTCCATTTTGGCAATAGAAAATTTTCAACCAATATATAAAATGATACCAATTGAAATGATGATAAACTTAACAAAAACTCTTTCGATAATTCGGAATATAATCCATATCTAGGATCGGCCCAGGCTTTATTTTCCGCTTCAATAATATTGTCCTCATAATTGATTGGCTTTCTATCGATTGTGATACCAGGAATATTCAGCTCTTTATTAAACTTTGAAATATGATAGAGGATAGTGTGAAAATTTAGTTGCTTCGAGCTCGGTACTGATACAATGATATCGTTTTTTCTTATCGAACCGTGACTGAGGACGATCCCTCTGCCAGTTTCTGGCGATTCACAGATGCTGATGTTTGGTGCTATATAAAACTTATCTGATTTTTTCAGCCATGTTAGCAAGACATCAACCTTTCCTTCCATTCGCAATTTACTATGTAACTTTTTTGTAGATATTTATTCAAAATCTGTATCTTCGACAATCTTGAGACTATAGGTGATGAGTAGACGCATCCAGTTTTAGCTTGAGTTCCCGAATTTTTTTTTAATTTTACTTAATCAAGAAATCTTGAAAAAATGAAAAAAAAGAGTGTGGATCAGAATTGCAAAACAATATTCAAAGTATATGGAATATGTGCTTATTTATAATATATGGTTTTTCTCATTTCTACAGGACAAGCCCTGTTTTTGCTTTGTAGATTATGCTTGTAGTATTTTTCTTCTTTCGAGTTATTGTGGCAATTGCTTAACGGCCGTCGCAACTAAACCGAATGAAATGGCAACTACTCCAAAGAGCATTCCCTTACTAACTCTTGTTCTCTTGCCTTCGACGACTCCTAGTTCTTCAGTGCTTATTAATGTATCTTCGGTATCCTTTTTTTCTTCTCTTGAATCATTTTGTTTTACTTTAGCGTTATTGTCATTGTTAATACCACCATTAAAATTGCTTTGTGTTAAAACTAAATTTTTTCCCCTCTCTTCTTCTATTTGAAGGTTCAGCTCTCTTAATTCACTTTCGAGCTCCTGTAGCTTTTCATGGTTTTGTTTTTCCTTCAAGCTACATGCAGATTTTACTTTATTATTTTGTTGTTTGATTTCTTTTAATTGATCTTCCGATTCTTTGAGTAGCGCATCATTATTTTCTGATAGAGTTTTTTGTAAAGCCGTGCTCAGTTTCAGTAAATGCTTTTCATTCATATCAATCATGTGCTTATTGATGAAATCAAGGTTTATCGTATAGTTTTGCATAAAGTTTTGCATGGAATGTAATTTTTCCAGCTCTTGTTTTTCTAAGGACAGCTCAGTAGTCAAAGTTTTTATCATATTTATCAAATTTATGCTTGTACCTGCTGAATTGTTGATAAAAATTCCACTGAGAACCTCAGTTTCTGGACCTAAAATATCATCATCTAATTCTGAGTTATTAATATCTCCAAACATAGCTGCCTCAAAGGCTGCCCTTTGAGCCGTTGTTGCAGATGTTACACCAGCTTCGGTATAATTTTCCTTTAAATGAGATCGTATTGGAATGTGTTGATTATGATGACCTCTGTCTATCTTTATTCCGTTTATATTAGTGGAGTTCCCATTATTCTTATTAGTATGATCTTGTTTTTTCATCACCAAATTTGTGGGATCAGATACAGTGTTCATTAAGGGAATTACTGAAATCTCTTCCACATACGCACTGATTTTTCTATGTTCAAACTTTGAGTCAATATCAGTTCCCAAATCCACAGTATCACCAACTTTTAATTCTACATCATTTTGGCGTATTTTAACCCCATTAACAAATGTCCCATTGCTGGACTTTAGATCGCGAATATATATCTTTCCTGATGTAGGATCACAACTGAGACAAGCGTGATTTCTGGAAAGAACTCTTGAGTCAAAATTTCCGTTATCTGGTCTAACTTGTTGCGAAAATAAATCTCTTTTCGATCCTGAATTATTCTTGTTTACGCTATTGGTAACTGGTCGACCTAATTTAAGTCCGTCAGGTTTAAATGGTACAACAAGAAACTTGGTCTCAAAAGTTGCATTTAAGGATTTGAGTATAATAATATGTGTATGCTTCTTACGGGGTGATCCAGTTCTAAATAATGTCTCAGTTGAACCATTTTGGAATTTCGATAATTCGTCCAGTGCCGGTGGAGATACGGCTTCTACAGGAATTGTTACTTGTCCAGCCGGTGTTGGGTCTATTGAATTGTCATTTTGATCCTGACTTTGATTTTCAAATGGAGAACGGATTTTGTTGGCTAATATTGGGGATAATTGTTGCTGTTGTGAAACTTGATGGACGGAAGGTGGAGATGAAGCGGTAGGCAACAAATCTAAGCCTGGTGGTATGGTATACTGATCTATATCGACATTTGAACGGGATCCACTGCTTCTCGAGTTTGATCTAGCTCTTCCCATGGGCCTCTTAGGCGGTGACGTTTCTGGCGTCTTTGTCATTCCCTGCGAATTCGATTGATCCCTAACATAGGGAGAATGTTGCAGTTGCGGAGGGGGCCGTCTTCTTTTTTCCAGTTCTACCATGCCAAGAATTTACAGTTGTCTTCCTTCCTTCTAATTTCCAGTTGGTGAGACTGGTGACTATCCGTGGGGTCCGGATTGCGATTTACTTTCATTATGTATTTATTATTGGCGATTATAAAGTTTGTTTTCACAGGGCGTAGTAGTTAGCAACAATGAAAATGAATAATAAACAGATCACAGACGCATATATCTGTGTACGAATTGAAGGATAGGCAAAATAACCATGACAGATGCTTTGGAACAGAGCGTCCTTGCGTTGGAGGGAACAGTTTCAGTATTGAAGGATTCTGTGGAGTCTTTAAAATGTGCAAATGAGCCAAGCACGAACCTTGCATCGACAATGTTGCAAACCAAAAGGGTTTTCCGTTTAGTTCCCGAATATGATGTTGAAAGATCAAAATTAGATTTGATTGAAGAGGTAGAACCGCTGGTTAGGACTCTGGGCGATAAGTTACGTAAATCTATGGGTAGAATGCAAAGGGAACTCGATACTTTGCAGCAAACTTATGAATTAAACGATTTAAGGCTAAAGAAGAACATTAGTATGGATGACGATGATGCTCTGAATAGTCCAGACATGGGTCAAGAATACGAAGGCAGAGACGCGGACGACGTGGTTATGATGGCATCTTCTACTAATGAGGAATTGGAAGAATTGAAGAAACTAAAGGAAAAGAAGAAGCAACTGGAGAATAAGTTGGAAATACTCAAACAGAAATAGTTAGAAGTTTATTTTTTAAAGCATCCATTTATCTCTTTATCCAGTTTGTATTATAAATTATTGTTAATGTTATCGCTAGTAGATTACTTATATGTACTTAACTGTTTGCTAGCTACCAAATTTGCTTGATGGTTCGCCATCGAAGCTTTGAGACTGTTCAATTTGGCGCTTATACTGATCAAAGTTGGATCACTTGTAGATACTATTAACTTTTCACATTCCATGACTACCCTATTATCGAAAGTAACGCCCCTTCTTAATAATTCCTGAGCTTCTGGAAGTGTTATAGCTTCACTTTGAAAAGAAGAAATTATGTGGTTAAGTAATGTGGAATCCTGGACTTGTACACCGTTTTCTGAGAGGATCTTAGATAAAGTTTTGTTTCTTTCATTTGTCACTTGATTTCTTATTTGGTCGCAAAATGACCTGCCAGTTTTACTATCAATCTCGCACCAAGGTTTTTTAGTCACCTTAATTAGATTTCGTAGTTCTATGCAAAGCTCATTCCTACAAAGCGTAAGTTCCAGTCCTAGGATGTGAGCTGTGGATTCGCAGACTGAGTAACAATCCTGGAACATTTCCTTCATAGCAAAGTTGTTATCTTCTGGGAATACCAGGTCTCTAGGAGGATTTTGTAAAAGTATTAGAGAATGGTTCAAAAGTTCCATGGCCACGCCAAATTTGGATACGAATTCGCTGACATCTGTAGCTACTTGAAGTTGATTCAGTATTTCCAAAATATTTTTCAAGTGCGTCATTATCTTACTGAATTGAATAAGTAAGAAATTCAGTCCCGTATTCATTCGGAACATAACTTGTTTACCCCTTTGAAATTGTGGGAATCTGACAACAATGTGAAAGTCAACAATGTATTGGCCTTGTCTTGTGATAACACCCTTTACCGTCGGAGAGTCGTTTTGTTTGTTACTTTCGTTGGGAATACCATTAGATACAGGCATTTTGAATATTTGGTCACTCTCTAGCATCTCTAGGCATTTAGAAAAGTTGTCAATAATGTTGGGTAATTGCGGTTTGACGATTTCTTCGATGAGCCAGGAGCATTCTTTTACGGCATCCTTAAAGTTGTCGTATTTATCTTCTGCACCAAATCTATCATTTGGAAACAAATCAACACTCATATTGCTTTTCGAGCACTTCCACTGTGTGCTTGATCAGATACTATAATTTTGTAATTCACTCAACCCCGAATTGCTCCATTCAGTATATATACTTCATATAACTTTTGAGAGAAAAATAGTTGCGGTTTGTGGAAAAGAAGGGGAGGAAAGCAATTAGCTACAAAAAAGGACAAGTAAAAGAGTATGTTGAGGTTATCTTTACTGAGATCAACAGCTACTTTGCCAGTGAAATGCCAACGTCGTGGGCTAATATTACCTGCGGCGGCAATGTACACCTTAGGCTCATTAATATTTGGTAAGGAAGCAAGGTTGGCGGATGCCATGGAACGTGGTGAGTTACATAACAAGAACGTTGATTATGCGAAAGAAGCTGAAGAGCGTACCGAGTTACGTATTAGGGCCCTGGCTAATACTCGGCCAATGGAACCTCGGTACAACGGCCATGTTCCCCTTCATCGGTACGAGAAATTGCTGCTGTTTGCAATTTCCGGTTGGAATTCATTTTTCCATCCTGAAGATGGTTATAATATTGTACAATTGGGTGAGGCAACTGCATTGCCGGTCTTCTTGGAGAATTTGAAGCAAACAATGTTAAGTGATTCCTCTGGGAGGCGCATTTTGAAGGAACAACCCAATATCACAACAGAGATTTTGCATATGGACAAACTAGCTAAATTGCCACATAACACGTTTGGGTATGTATATTACCAATGGTTGAAAAGAGAAAACGTTTCTCCGGACACTAGAGCACCTGTCAAATTTATCGACGATCCTATGCATGCATATATCTTTAAGAGGTATAGACAATGCCACGATTTCTATCACGCTATAACCAACATGCCTATTATCATTGAGGGGGAGATCACCATAAAGGCTCTTGAAGGTGCCAACCTGGGCGTCCCAATGGCCATTCTCGGTGGTATCCTTGCACCTTTACGTTTGAAAAAGGTGCAAAGAAAAAGATTATATAATATATATCTCCCTTGGGCTGTCAGAACAGGTTTAAGCTGCAAGCCATTGATCAACGTGTATTGGGAGGAAATGCTGGAGAAGGATGTTACTGCTTTGAGGAAAGAGCTAAAGATAACACTCCCTCCGGATCTAAGGACAATGAGGAAGGAGCGTGCAGCCCTTAGGAAGGAGATTGACGCAAAATACAACTCACAGAAACGAGCCACGACTCCAGCATGAATCAGCAGAACAACTTTTATCTCTCGCCCATGAAGTTAGATATTATTATTTAGTCAGCTATAATATACTATATAGGATGGTCGTCCAAGGCGATCTTGCGATCTCTCATCTTTAAGAAAAGTAAGGTCGTTGATATTATTGACATTAAAGGTTATGGATAGAGGCAGGTGGTGTTTCCTCGTGTCCGTATCAAGCAGAATAATGAATCTGCAAGAACTATTAGCGAAAGTACCGCTGTTGTTATCGTATCCGACCATTATTCTATCCAGTAATCTGATCGTACCTTCCCATAATGATCTCATATCACGAGCAGCCTCTACATCAGCAGCAGAGTATGCTGACGAAAAGCTAATATTTTTCAGTACAGATCATGCCATCAGACTGATTTTTCTGCCAACCTTCGTAGCTTCTTCCTTTAACCTATTTGCGCACTATTTTAACTTCATCAATTACTCTAGCCGAAGGAAGTATTATGTTTTATTTACTGCAATTTATTTCCTATCCATATTGACTGCGATTTTCCATCCAATTCAGTCAACATGCATCACTCTATTGATTATCAAGCTCCTGACTACCGCTGATGAGTCTTCGCCAAAAATTGCCCTCAATTTCAAGACCATTTTGAAAACATTTGTTCCCTTTATTACTTTAACATTAGTTATATTGCGTTGGGATCCTTCTTTTGATGCCAGCTCAGGAGATGTGAACAAAATTTCTACGTCTTTGGCCGCATATGCTCTCTTAATATTAACGCTAAGATATGCATCACCGCTGATATTATCGACGTTATCAAGTAGCATAGGTGTTGTTTCCAAAGACACCAGCGTCGCACAGCATTCGATAAGTAGAAATAAGAGATTTCCGCTAATTCTCGTGTTACCGATTTTTTCCTTTGTTCTTTTGTATCTAATGACTATAGTTAACAAGACTTACAATATCCAGTTATTAATGGTATTTGTGTTTTTTGGATGTCTGTCCATTTTCTTTTTATCGTTAAAAGATTTGTTCACAGAGGATGGAAATCAAAAGAAGGGAGGCCAGGAGGATGAATATTGTCGTATGTTTGACATAAAGTACATGATTTCCTATTTATGGCTGACAAGGTTCACCATTTTATTGACAGGCATAATGGCTATTGTAGTACATTTTTTATCGTTTAATGAAATTACTTCTTCCATCAAAACTGATTTGTTAAGTTTACTTTTCGTCGTAGTGGCAGAATATGTTTCCAGTTTCTCTAACAAACAACCTGATTCGCACTCCCATAATCATGCACATCACCATTCCCATCTAACCGATTCATTGCCTCTCGAAAATGAAAGTATGTTCAAACAAATGGCATTGAATAAGGACACCAGGTCCATTTTTTCGTTTTTATTGTTGAATACCGCTTTCATGTTTGTACAACTTTTATATTCCTTTCGTTCCAAATCATTGGGCTTATTATCTGATTCGTTGCATATGGCCTTAGATTGCACATCTTTGCTCTTAGGTCTAATTGCTGGTGTATTGACCAAGAAACCAGCAAGTGATAAATTCCCTTTCGGTCTAAATTATCTTGGTACCTTGGCAGGTTTCACCAATGGTGTTCTGTTACTCGGCATAGTGTGCGGTATCTTTGTGGAGGCAATTGAGAGAATTTTCAACCCCATTCATCTTCATGCAACAAATGAGTTGTTGGTTGTTGCTACGTTAGGCTTATTAGTGAACCTTGTAGGTTTGTTTGCCTTCGACCATGGTGCACATGATCATGGTGGTACTGATAATGAAAACATGAAGGGGATTTTTTTACATATATTGGCAGATACATTAGGTTCTGTTGGCGTTGTTATTTCGACGTTATTAATCAAGTTAACACACTGGCCAATTTTTGATCCGATCGCCTCTTTATTAATTGGTTCCTTGATTTTACTTAGCGCTCTGCCCCTGCTAAAATCTACTTCCGCAAATATTTTACTAAGACTGGATGACAAGAAGCATAATCTAGTAAAGAGTGCGCTAAACCAGATTTCAACGACGCCAGGAATCACAGGTTATACAACTCCTAGATTTTGGCCGACAGAGTCAGGCAGTTCCGGGCATTCACATGCACACACGCATTCTCATGCAGAGAATCATAGCCATGAGCATCATCATGATCAGAAAAACGGTTCACAAGAACACCCGAGCTTGGTGGGCTATATTCATGTACAGTATGTAGACGGCGAGAATTCGACAATTATCAAGAAAAGAGTTGAAAAAATATTCGAAAATGTGTCGATTAAAGCGTGGGTACAAGTTGAGCCTCAAAATTCCACTTGTTGGTGCCGGGCTACTTCTATGAACACAATTTCAGCTAACCCGAATTCTTTACCGCTACAGCCTATAGCAAATTGACAATTCTTTGTCCTGCATACCTTTTATATTAATTTTTTAAACAAGATTTCATATACATAACGGTACCTATCGTAATTATTGGCGGCTGCTTGTGTTGATCACGTCTTACGGGAAATATCACAATGGAAGAAAAAAAATACTTCTAACGAAGGAAAAGATGTCATCCAGCATTGACCTCAAATTACCGAAGAGGTTGATAAAGCAATTAGCATCCAATCGGTATCATAATTCGGAAATTAAGGGGGAATCCTCTACATTTGGTGTTTCTTCTTTCCATATATTTTGAATGTTTTTTTCCTATGAAAAGTGTCTTCAGGAATCATATATGTAAAGAGATCATTCAATTAAATACATCATCGAACTAAGATTATAAACAAGAATTTAACAAAGTCACTTAATATATCAAAAAGAAGGCTTTTAGGAACTCAAAAATCCGCATCATTTGCAATTTAAAACGTACGTCATCAGGCGTATATATTCAAAGAAAATATCTCAGTTTCATTGCACTGGCTTACAGTTGATATTTCAATTAAATGGAACCATCGAATACCCAAAAAGAAGATCTTCCTACCGCTTTTAATGGTATAAAAAGTCAATTAAACAGCATATTAAAATCGAATCAATTATTTCAAGATTATGCGCTATTAAATGGGTTCTTGGCATTTGTTCATTCCAAATTGAATGCCGCAATCCTTACATCTATAGAATCACAATGTGGGAAATCCTTTGCGGCTGATCTTGATTCTTTTGATCAGAGCAGTATCTCTTCGATTTTAGATTTTTCTTGGGAAAGCGTTCACTATCCAATATTCAAATGGTTTCAGATGTGGAGGAATTATATTCTTTTTGAGAAGGAGAATAAAAAACAGCAGACCAAATTTATCGACTTTAGAAAGATGAATTCGAAGATGTTAAAATTCTTCAAAACGGTGCAAAACTTCTATGTCAACGTTATCAACACGGTTTATAAGAAATATGATATATCTGTACTTTTGCCGAAAAGGATTATCCAAGACTTAAAGTTAAGTGACATCGAAAATACCACTAATGTTGGAGACATTCTTGCGGTGAAGACATTTAATAGTAGTAGCCCACTCGCACATCTCATCCCAACGCTTTTCCATCGCTGTCTCTTATTCTTAGGAACAGCGTATCGTTATAAAACTCTCCTCGAAGAAATTTCCAATAAATACAGCATATCCAATTTTAAAAAATCTCTGGACTTCTTTCGTTTAGCTTCGTTGGTGTTACCAAGTGCTGGTGAGACGTATTCGCAAGCAGGAGCGATATTCCTTCAAACAGGAAATTTGGGGATTGCAGTATTCAATTTTGTTAAAGGTATGATGACGAAGATGCCAAGCCCTGTTTCAATCAAAAATTTTGGGGCATTAATGGTGGACAATAAAAGTTCATTAAATCGTAGCTTGCATACTACTATCATGAACACTTACTTACAAGAATCTAAAGGACCCAGGACACCTGCTAAAGAGATACTAGAATTTTATTTCCTGGGCCTTTTTGGGTCTGTTTGGTCACCTACCAGTTGGAGAGATGATACAAAACCTAACCAATTAAATAACGGTATCAAGTTAAGGCATTTGGAAAATGCACTCTACGAGACGATGTCAGCAAGATACCTGAATAATATTAAGACCATCTTTCACAATTTGATCATTACAATTGGTGGGTTCCATCTATTATTAAAAAGGCGTTCCGATGTAAGTGCAAAAACCTTGAAGGATTTACGTAGCAATGAATTGGATTACCTAAATTTTGCATTCAAGTATATTGCTCACATTTTAAATGATATCGTTAAGGAATCATGGAGCGAAAATCCTGAGGTTTCAGAAATTCTAGGTATGGTAAGAATTATCAATTGTTGGATAAAAGCAAATCCCATGGTTCTTCAATATTCACAAAGTAATCTAGAGTTTGTTAATGCCTTGGCATACTTGATAAATGATATTGTGAAAAAAAAACCAAGTCCTTCTTTTAGTATAACAGAACATATTCCTAAAAGGACATACTGGTTCGAAGAAGACTTAATGGTGAAGGGTTTATCATTCGTTAACTTTCAACTATCTGATTTTGACGATTATGAAAAAATTCTTGAAATGGATCATAGTCTCGATAGATTAATTGGTAATCCGCCATTATGCGACAAGTTATCGGCATCATCTGAAATGCTGTTAAGGTTGCAGGCTGTTGTGAATATAAGTTCGCAATTATTGCAGAACAACAACTGCGGAGTAGAATGGTCAGATAATAAATCACGTTATATCTTTAATAAGAAAATTGGATTTAAGGAGACCGTTAAAAATAGTATGAAGACATCGAAGCAATCCAATGAAAAGGCCAAGTTACAAAGAAAAAACAAACCTTCGACCACTAATGGCTCAATATCCATGGCGGATTTGGAGAGACAAATGAGAAGTAGCTCTTTGGATTCTTTTTCTCCAACTATGGGTTATAGTGGTTCGTCTGTACCTATGGCCCCAGATACGTTCAATGTTAAGCCCAGCGGTACAATAACGGGGAACAAAGTAAATGTAGAACTGTTAAAAATCGAACTAAGCGGTCAAAACGCCGATGGCGCTATTACGAATATATCTCCTGGTTACAGTAACGCAGCGATCTCTTCTTCAAATTCGACAGATGAATCATCCTTCGATTTGAACAACATCCTATCTTCAATGCAACAAAAGCACGCGGAAAAATCATTTGCCAAATCCATGCAAGGGGTGAATGAACAAATTCCAGCGAATGACGTCTGCCATCAAGCCCAGAGGCCAATGCAAGGTGGTCTGTATTCATCACAGCAACCTTCATCGATGTCTTCATTAAACTCCGCGTATCAGAATGCCTCGATGCCTCCATCTGCCTCCATGGTATCCTATCCCTATCCTTTTTTGAACCAGCAGGGGCAAGGGGTCTTTCCGCCTTATAATGCACAAAATTTACAATGGCAGAGCGAAGCTTACTCATTAAAGTCAATGAATTTTGCAAATCCAACGTGGCTAGGTGACCAGTACCAGACATCTGCGCCGTCGTCAGCATATGCGCAAGCGCAACGGCAAATGTTTCAACAACCTATGCAGCAAGATGTGGGGAAGTACATGCAATTTCCTTTTGACGCCCAAAGCAACACGGACAGCATGAGGGGAAACAGTCGGAATAATATGTTTTAATATTGTTCGTTTTTTATCATAGTTTTTCAAATCTTCATATGAATACTAGGTAGAAATTTGGCTTATCAGTACGAATGAATTACAGTTTGACTGATTTGTACACGAGAATTGACGTATAACTTCTTTTGAAAGTCTTTGAAATTACATGGTAGTACATACATATATATATATATATATATATGTTATATTATTGTTAATTAAATATTATTATGCGTATTTTCCTTTTCTTTATTAGTATAGTATTAATGACAGTAATAATAATAATAATAGTAACAATATCTCTTTTTTTTTTTCAGTGAGCTTTTATTTTTTTTTCATTGCTCTTCTTTTGGCCTCTTTTGTTTTTTTCTTGATTTCCTCCAGTTTCATCTGTTTTTTCTTTGGATCAGATACAAAATCTGGTTTGAACGCGTCATAGTGACAGTCCAATTTCAACCTTTCACAGTTGAAACAGTGCGGTCTTTCCTCGGTACACTTCTTTTTCCTTAATCTACAAATCCAGCAACCAGTACGGGACCTTGTACCTTGAGACGTTGAGGAAGTAGCATTATTCGATTCTTGAGAATTGTTTGCTTTTGATTTCGAAGTAGTATTATTTGGTCTTTTCTTTGATGACTGTTTCGCCTTTGATTTTGCCTTAGGCTTGACATTTTTTCCTTTAGATTTAGCGAAATCCGGCGAAGTAGCGTTAGGATAATCAGCGGTATATGCCAAGCCAGAAGAAGCCTTCAAAGATGGAGACGATGGAGCTGACGAAGTTGAGGATTCGCCAAGAGAATTATAATCGCTATTGGTTTGGCTTGCTACTCTTGCGTTTCCAACTGACCTTCTCGATTTTTTCAATGGTGGAACTTCCAGTTGCTGTTGTTGTTCTGGAGCAGAAAGGCGTCTGTCTATTCGCTTACCATTCTTATTCCAAGTAACTTGCCTTGTCCTTGACTCAAAAGTGGGATCTAAAACCTTTTTAGAGTTTAGATTTAAATGGTAAGGAGACAAGTCTTGATTTTGGTCCTGGTCTTCATCAAAAACAGCTGTAGAATTGTTGCTTTCGAAAATGGGTTGTTGTTCGGAATTATGGATACGTAACAGAATTGGTCTTAAGACACCCTTTGATGGAAAAGATGACGAATGAGGCCTACTAGCCGGCACACCGAGCGCATTTGTGTTATTCATGTCATTGACATTGGAAATGGGTTTATCATGAGTTCTATATGGGGATGATCTCATGTTTGATAGCACTGCTGCTGCTGTACCCAAGTCGTCGTCTAGTTTGGTAGATGAAGATGCAGAATTCGGACCGAGCAATAATCTTGATCTCAATCCATCCAATTTAGAATTGATGTATTTCGGTGGAGGTGGTGGGATGTATTGTTCATTTGTATGGAAGGGACTATTTCTATTGTTACGATTCGGCAAATCGCCGTAAAAAAACCCAGTAGAAGGTCTTGACGAAGTGGCAAACGGGTCTTCACCGCGATTGATATTGTTCCGTTGAGGGTTGTTGTTGTTTGTGCTTGTAAACGAAGATGCGGAAGTTGGAGGTTGAGAAGGTATTTGGTTGAACCTAAAATGCTGGAAATTGTTTCTGCTGGTAATGGAAGAGCTGGTGTTCGCATGTCGAGAGTTTGTAGGCGTATCCGTGTTTGAACTAGCATTGTTGGAGGATGATTCATTCAAAGAATAAGCCTCATCTCTGTATTTCGAATTTAGCCAGAACGATATGTTGATTTTTGATTCGTTCTCGTCCAGTTTTACATTTGGGTCTGTTATCTCTCTATCCTTGTTGAAATAGAAGTTCCTGGGCGCCACGCCCACGGCACATTGGTCATCATGCACATTATGCTGGACCTGAGAGTCGTTAGATGGACTGCCGCCGCGCTTAGTTCCGCCGCGCAAATACCCGCCAATCTCATTGTTATTAGAGGATTCTCTCGAATCTGAGCTTTGTATCGAATTATTGTCGTTGTTGTTGGTACTGTTGTTTCTGCTCAGTATCGACATAGGCGAATTGGTAGTCTTACCGTTGTTCTTGTTGGCGCTGGTAATGATGAGCGGCAAATCCGATCCTGTGCGGGAACGGATGCCCGAGCCCGTGCCCGCGCCCGAGCCTGCTGCGGTGGTACCGGGGGAAGAAACCGCTGGAGCTTGTGGTGGCGGCAAATGTATTTTTTTTTTGGCGCCGGCGACGATAGTAGTAGTGGCAGTGTTACTATTAGTGGAGGTGGAGGAGTAAGGGAAAACATCCTCGTTGGTTGCAGTATACTGCGGCTGAATAGCACCGGAAATTTGTGGGTCTGTAGCCTGTGCGACATGGCCATTGCACAATGACTTAGGATCCGAAGGTGTATTGGAAGGCGCGAGTGGGCTGGCGGCAGCATGCACAGCGTTATCGCTGTCACGGCGATCTTGAAGTGTAGTATTGGTCGTAGTAGTAGTATCGTTTTCCTTAGGATCGTCTTTGATATCTCCGCCACTTTGGACTTTCAAACTCGGCGAACCAGACGGAGTATGCACGGGAGTGTTGTTGGGCGCACATGTCGATTTCATAATAGAAAGCAAAGGGTTTTCATCGTAGGTTGTCTTGAGAGATTCGATGCTAGCACTGGAAATTGTAGGATGGCGGGAGTTAGCTCCATCACTAACTTCATCTTCTGCATGTTTTTTGCCGTCTTGGCTGCTATTCATCAGCGTGGCACGAGATGTTTTATTGTGCAAATAGTGATGATTGTTGGCGGTTGTTTCCATCGAAAGCAGAGAGGCAGCCGCATTAGATTCGTCCATGTGTTTGCTTTGAGAGCGCGCCTTGTCTAGCATCGTGAGTTAAGGTCCATGCAAATGGTTTGAGTGCGGTAGTGTCCTAGTTCCTGTGCGCTGTGCGAAGGTGGGCGCTTCTTACGATCACTGGTCTCTTGTCCTTGTCCTCTATGTTCTTTTCATTTTTCTTTTTGACGGCGGCAGTTTCCGCCTGGCATTGGTGAAAAGGCGCCTTGAAGCACGGCGGACGTGTCACCCGGACCGAAACAGAAGAGAAGTAGCGCAGTCTTGGCAATTATAGGATGCCCGAAATCCAACGTGCATTCTATTCTCGTGATTATTCTCGTGATTTCGTGTGCAACCAATGGACTTTAAAAACTGCGCTCTACTACTTGTAGCAATGCATGTTTTGGGCAAGTGGGGTTGAGTGGAGTGTCACCTCAGACGACGTGTCGCTTTTGTATATCCGTTTTTACGGACATAAGAACGTGCCGCCCATTCTGGGAAAACAAAACACAGGTTAAAAAAAAAAAGAAAGGAATGGATGGGGAATGGGACAGAGAGGAAAGATAGAGGTGGAAATAACAAAAGCGTGACAACAAAGAAGCAAATACGGAGGGACAAGCAAAGAAAAAACAAGGACAGAAACAAAAAATAGGAACAAGAAGTAGCACATTCATAAGCAAGAGAGTACGAAACCTGTTTACACCCCCCGAGACAGTTGCCCTATATCGCTTTTCCCTATCAATAGTTTCTAACTCATGTCAGTCTTGCGATCACAACCTCCTTCAGTTGTACCGCTACATCTGACAACATCCACCAGTCGCAAAACAGAACAGGAACCATCGCTATTGCACTCTGCAATAATTGAGCGACATCAAGACCGTTCGGTGCCGAATTCGAATTCGAATCCGGATTCGAACCATCGAATAAAAAAGGATCGCAATAATCACACTAGCTACCATTCTTCATCGAATTCGGAGTCAAACATGGAAAGTCCTCGCTTGTCAGATGGTGAGTCTTCCACTCCGACCTCTATTGAAGAGTTAAACCCAACAATAAATAATTCGAGGCTGGTGAAGAGAAACTACTCAATATCAATTGATCCTTTGCATGACAACAGCAATAATAATACGGATGATGATCATCCAAACACCATAACTTCTCCCCGACCAAATAGCACTAGTAACAAGGAAATGCAGAAATATAGTTTTCCCGAAGGTAAGGAGTCGAAGAAAATAACAACACCCTCGTTAAACTCGAATAATTGTTTGGATTTGGACAATTCCAGTCTTGTTCACACAGATTCGTATATACAAGACTTAAATGACGATCATATTTTACTAAACAAGCGCGTTTCGAGGCGATCTTCCAGAATATCGGCAGTAACAGCAACTTCCACGACAATTAAGCAAAGAAGAAATACTCAGGATTCAAACCTGCCCAATATTCCCTTTCACGCTTCCAAGCATTCTCAAATTCTACCTATGGATGATTCAGATGTAATAAAATTGGCCAATGGAGATACCAGCATGAAACCAAATTCTGCTACTAAAATTAGTCACTCAATGACTTCTTTGCCTCTTCACCCACTTCCACAACCTTCTCAAAAGTCAAAGCAATATCATATGATATCCAAATCAACCACTTCTTTGCCGCCAGAGAATGACCACTACTATCAACACAGTCGTGGCACCAACCATAATCACGCTGCTAATGCTGCTGCTGTTAATAATAATACTACTACTACTACCGCTGCTACGGGTCTGAAAAGATCAGAGTCTGCAACGGCAGAAATTAAGAAGATGAGACAATCTTTGCTGCATAAAAGAGAAATGAAAAGGAAAAGAAAAACATTTTTGGTGGATGACGATCGTGTTTTGATCGGTAATAAAGTCAGTGAAGGCCATGTCAACTTTATTATAGCTTATAACATGCTAACTGGTATTCGTGTCGCAGTGTCACGTTGTTCTGGCATAATGAAACCTTTAACTCCGGCAGACTTTAGATTTACGAAGAAGCTTGCCTTTGATTATCACGGAAATGAATTGACCCCTTCTTCTCAGTATGCATTTAAGTTTAAGGACTACTGTCCCGAAGTCTTTAGGGAACTTCGTGCATTATTCGGCTTAGACCCTGCTGATTATTTGGTTTCGTTAACTTCCAAGTACATTTTGAGTGAGTTGAACTCGCCAGGTAAAAGTGGTTCATTTTTTTATTATTCGAGAGATTACAAATATATTATCAAGACCATACATCATTCTGAGCATATTCATCTGAGAAAGCACATACAAGAATACTATAACCATGTAAGAGACAATCCAAACACTTTGATTTGTCAATTTTATGGTTTGCATAGAGTGAAAATGCCTATATCGTTTCAAAATAAAATTAAGCATCGGAAAATTTACTTCCTAGTCATGAATAACTTATTTCCACCACACTTAGACATTCACATTACTTATGATTTAAAAGGTTCCACATGGGGCCGTTTTACCAATTTGGATAAAGAAAGGTTGGCGAAAGATAGATCATATAGGCCTGTGATGAAAGATTTAAATTGGCTTGAAGAAGGTCAGAAAATTAAATTCGGTCCATTGAAGAAGAAGACTTTTTTGACACAGCTGAAAAAAGATGTGGAATTGCTTGCTAAATTGAATACAATGGACTATTCCTTGTTAATTGGCATTCATGACATCAATAAAGCTAAAGAAGACGACTTACAATTGGCGGATACGGCATCTATTGAGGAGCAACCACAGACTCAAGGACCCATAAGAACCGGTACCGGAACGGTAGTACGACATTTTTTTAGAGAGTTTGAAGGTGGAATTCGAGCATCTGATCAATTCAACAATGATGTGGATTTGATTTATTACGTGGGGATAATCGATTTCTTGACTAATTACTCAGTTATGAAGAAATTAGAAACGTTTTGGAGAAGTCTACGCCATGATACCAAGTTGGTGAGTGCCATACCTCCAAGAGACTACGCCAATAGGTTTTACGAATTCATAGAAGATTCTGTAGATCCTCTGCCCCAGAAAAAAACTCAATCGTCGTATAGAGACGACCCTAACCAGAAAAATTATAAAGACTGAGTAGGGCACAGGTAAATAACCTATCGTCTATGTACTCAGTCTAATCTACTTTGATTTAATTTAATTCAAGTTATATAAATCTATTCTTTTCCCTTTAATTTTAATATTTTAATTTCAATCCTTTTCTTATTTTCTATTTTTGCTTTTTTTTTTTCTTTTTTCCATATTCTCAGGCCACGTCAGGCTTGCATAAGCCACGCTAGCTAATAATTCAGCGAGACCCTATTCCAAACCTAATTGTTCGGAACCATGCCATATCTCTTCCGCAGTGTGTGGCTAAGCGGCTTTAAGAGGATACGAAATGTCAAAAAACGAGAAAATTCGATTATATCTGTACGAACTTTTCTTTGCGCTTACTGCCTGTTTACTTTGCTTTGCCTTCTACTGTTTTTTTTTGCTCGAGGCCGATGGTGAACTGCAACGTTATATAAACTAAAGTGCCAGAATAAAAATAAAGAAAGGCAAAGGGAGACTATCCGTCTTCGAAACAAGTCAAAAGAGCGAAAACTAATGAGCCAACAACAAGGTTACTACCAACAAGGACCCCCACAGCAAGGTTATTATCAACAAGGTCCACCACAACAAGGTTATTATCAACAAGGTCCACCGCAACAGGGTTATCCTCAGCAGCAACCAGTCTATGTCCAACAAGGTCAACCAAAGGAGGAAAGCTGCTTGGACAGTTGTTTAAAATGTTTGTGTTGTTGTTTCTTATTAGAATTGGTATGCGATAACTGATTCGTTTGTTCAAGAAGTGGTCAATATAAAAAACGAAATCACATAGCCTTTCATCTATGCTGCGAAAGACTGTATAATTACTTTTAAGCAAAAATGTATATAATATGATGGGATCGTTACGTTGGAACAAGAATTGACCATCGTTCATCTGTTGTTGAAATAAAATTTGAAGTTATTCGTCGTACTAGTATCCTATCACATGCGGTGTAAGAAATCACATTGTATGAGAAGCAATTATCTAATTTAATGGACGCTGAAGTTCAAGAATTGGTAATGTGACAGGATAATTAATTAACAGCATATAAAATAAAAGAATAATATTTTTATTATATAAAAATATCGATCACTCTTGTGGATTTCTAAATCCTCGAAGAGAACTTTTAATGCATTCTATATGCCTAATAATAAAGTCGCTATCGAAAATATAATATCTATGCTTATCTATATTGAGAAATGGATGAAATTTGAGATAATTGTTGGGATTCCATTGTTGACAAAGGCTATGATATTAGGTGTAAATGTTGGAATAAAAATCAACTATCATCTACTAACTAGTATTTACGTTACTAGTATATTATCATATACGGTGTTAGAAGATGACGCAAATGATGAGAAATAGTCATCTAAATTAGTGGAAGCTGAAACGCAAGGATTGATAATGTAATAGGATCAATGAATATTAACATATAAAACGATGATAATAATATTTATAGAATTGTGTAGAATTGCAGATTCCCTTTTATGGATTCCTAAATCCTTGAGGAGAACTTCTAGTATATCTACATACCTAATATTATAGCCTTAATCACAATGGAATCCCAACAATTACATCAAAATCCACATTCCCAACATGGTAGCGCCTATGCTTCGGTTACTTCTAAGGAAGTCCCATCAAATCAAGATCCGTTAGCCGTTTCAGCTTCCAATTTACCGGAATTTGATAGAGATTCCACTAAGGTTAATTCTCAAGAAGAGACAACACCTGGGACATCAGCTGTTCCAGAGAACCATCATCATGTCTCTCCTCAACCTGCTTCAGTACCACCTCCACAGAATGGACAGTACCAACAGCACGGCATGATGACCCCAAACAAAGCTATGGCCTCTAACTGGGCACATTACCAACAACCATCTATGATGACGTGTTCACATTATCAAACGTCACCTGCGTATTATCAACCGGACCCACACTATCCGCTGCCACAGTATATCCCACCGCTGAGTACTTCCTCACCTGATCCAATCGATTCACAGGATCAACACTCTGAAGTACCTCAAGCTAAGACAAAGGTGAGAAATAATGTCTTACCACCACACACTTTAACATCAGAAGAAAACTTTTCTACATGGGTTAAATTTTACATCAGATTTTTGAAGAACTCTAATCTCGGTGACATTATTCCAAATGACCAGGGTGAAATCAAAAGACAAATGACTTATGAAGAACATGCGTATATATACAATACCTTCCAAGCATTTGCCCCATTTCATTTATTGCCAACATGGGTAAAACAAATTTTAGAAATTAATTATTCTGACATCCTTACAGTCCTTTGTAAAAGTGTGTCCAAAATGCAAACTAACAATCAAGAATTAAAAGATTGGATAGCTCTTGCCAACCTTGAGTACAACGGAAGTACATCTGCTGATACATTTGAAATTACAGTCAGCACGATCATTCAAAGGCTAAAAGAAAACAATATCAATGTTAGCGACAGATTGGCCTGTCAACTAATACTTAAAGGTCTATCCGGTGATTTCAAATACCTACGTAATCAATATCGTACCAAAACGAACATGAAACTTTCCCAATTATTCGCTGAAATTCAATTAATATATGACGAAAATAAAATCATGAATCTAAATAAACCGTCCCAATACAAACAACACAGCGAATACAAAAATGTTTCTCGCACATCTCCAAACACGACTAACACGAAGGTTACAACTCGTAATTATCATAGAACAAATAGTTCAAAACCAAGAGCAGCAAAAGCTCACAATATTGCTACATCCAGTAAATTCTCAAGGGTGAACAGTGATCACATTAATGAATCAACCGTTTCATCACAATACTTAAGCGATGACAACGAACTTAGTCTTAGGCCAGCAACAGAAAGAATCTAAGCCAACACGCACAATAGACTCGAATGACGAACTACCTGATCACCTTCTTATTGATTCAGGAGCTTCGCAAACGCTTGTCAGATCAGCCCATTATTTACACCATGCAACACCCAATTCTGAAATAAACATAGTCGATGCTCAAAAACAAGACATTCCTATAAATGCCATTGGTAATCTTCACTTCAACTTTCAGAACGGCACCAAAACATCAATAAAAGCACTACACACACCAAACATAGCCTATGATCTATTAAGTTTGAGTGAGCTGGCTAACCAAAATATTACTGCCTGCTTTACCAGAAACACTTTAGAAAGATCGGATGGTACAGTACTAGCTCCCATAGTCAAACATGGAGACTTTTACTGGTTATCTAAAAAATACCTAATTCCTTCGCACATTTCAAAGCTAACAATAAACAACGTCAACAAAAGCAAAAGCGTAAATAAATATCCATATCCGTTAATACATCGAATGCTTGGACATGCTAACTTCCGAAGTATTCAGAAGTCTCTTAAGAAGAATGCAGTTACATATTTGAAAGAATCGGATATTGAATGGTCTAACGCTAGCACATATCAATGTCCTGACTGTCTAATCGGCAAAAGCACGAAACATAGGCATGTCAAAGGATCACGACTAAAGTACCAAGAATCATATGAGCCTTTTCAGTACTTGCATACCGATATATTTGGTCCTGTACATCACTTACCGAAAAGTGCACCTTCTTACTTTATATCGTTTACAGATGAGAAAACCAGATTCCAATGGGTGTACCCATTACACGACCGTCGTGAAGAATCTATCCTCAATGTTTTTACATCGATATTAGCATTTATTAAGAACCAATTCAATGCTCGCGTTCTAGTTATCCAGATGGATCGTGGCTCCGAGTACACTAACAAAACTCTTCATAAGTTCTTTACGAACAGAGGTATTACTGCATGCTATACAACCACGGCAGATTCTAGAGCACACGGTGTCGCTGAACGATTAAATCGTACTTTATTAAACGATTGTCGCACACTGCTTCATTGCAGTGGTCTACCAAATCATCTATGGTTCTCAGCAGTCGAATTTTCTACTATAATCAGAAATTCATTAGTCTCACCAAAAAACGATAAATCTGCCAGACAACATGCAGGTTTAGCTGGACTGGACATTACTACTATACTACCTTTCGGTCAACCGGTTATAGTTAACAACCATAATCCCGACTCGAAAATACATCCTCGTGGCATTCCAGGTTACGCCTTACATCCGTCACGAAACTCTTATGGCTATATTATCTATCTTCCATCCTTAAAAAAGACAGTAGATACTACCAATTACGTTATATTACAAAACAATCAAACGAAATTGGACCAGTTCGACTACGATACACTCACTTTTGATGATGATCTCAATCGTTTAACAGCCCATAACCAATCTTTTATTGAACAAAATGAAACGGAGCAGTCATATGATCAAAATACAGAATCTGATCATGACTATCAATCGGAGATTGAAATAAACTCTGATCCTCTAGTGAACGATTTCTCGTCCCAATCATTGAACCCTTTACAATTAGACAAGGAACCAGTCCAAAAGGTACGTGCACCAAAAGAAGTTGATGCCGACATATCTGAATACAATATTCTTCCATCTACTATACGATCTCGTACACCCCATATCATTAATAAAGAGAGTACCGAAATGGGTGGTACCATTGAATCAGATACTACTTCACCTAGACACTCGTCTACCTTCACTGCACGAAACCAAAAGCGACCTGGTAGTCCCAATGATATGATTGATTTGACCTCACAGGATAGAGTTAATTATGGACTTGAAAACATCAAAACTACACGTTTGGGTGGTACGGAGGAACCATATATTCAACGAAATAGTGATACAAATATCAAATACAGGACTACAAATAGTACGCCCTCAATAGATGACCGTTCGTCCAACAGTGAATCCACTACTCCCATCATCTCCATAGAAACAAAGGCTGTATGTGATAATACACCCTCCATTGATACGGATCCGCCAGAATATCGATCTTCTGACCATGCGACTCCTAATATAATGCCTGACAAATCCTCAAAAAATGTTACGGCTGATTCTATTCTTGACGACCTCCCACTTCCTGACTTAACCCATAAATCTCCTACGGACACTTCTGATGTTGCAAAAGATATTCCACACATACACTCTCGTCAGACTAATTCCAGTTTGGGTGGTATGGATGATTCTAATGTTCTGACTACTACCAAAAGTAAGAAAAGATCATTAGAAGATAATGAAACTGAAATTGAGGTATCCCGAGACACATGGAATAATAAGAATATGAGAAGTCTGGAACCACCAAGATCGAAGAAACGCATAAATTTAATTGCAGCAATAAAAGGAGTGAAATCGATCAAACCAGTTCGAACGACCTTAAGATATGATGAAGCAATTACATATAATAAAGACAACAAAGAAAAAGACAGATATGTTGAAGCTTATCATAAAGAAATTAGCCAACTATTGAAAATGAACACTTGGGATACAAACAAATATTATGATAGAAATGACATAGATCCTAAAAAAGTAATAAACTCAATGTTTATATTTAACAAGAAACGTGATGGTACACACAAAGCTAGATTTGTTGCAAGAGGCGACATTCAACACCCCGATACATATGATTCTGATATGCAATCCAATACCGTACATCACTATGCACTGATGACGTCATTGTCAATCGCATTAGACAATGACTATTATATCACACAGCTGGACATATCCTCTGCTTACTTATATGCTGATATCAAAGAAGAATTATACATAAGACCTCCACCACATTTAGGTTTGAATGATAAGTTACTACGTTTGAGAAAATCACTCTATGGTTTGAAACAAAGTGGTGCAAACTGGTATGAAACCATTAAATCATATTTAATAAATTGTTGCGACATGCAAGAAGTTCGCGGATGGTCATGCGTATTTAAGAATAGTCAAGTAACAATTTGCTTATTCGTTGACGACATGATTTTATTTAGCAAAGACTTAAATGCAAATAAGAAAATCATAACAACACTCAAGAAACAATACGATACAAAGATAATAAATCTGGGTGAAGGTGATAACGAAATTCAGTACGACATACTTGGATTAGAGATCAAATATCAAAGAAGCAAGTACATGAAATTAGGTATGGAAAAATCCTTGACAGAAAAATTACCCAAACTAAACGTACCTTTGAACCCAAAAGGAAAGAAACTTAGAGCTCCAGGTCAACCAGGTCATTATATAGACCAGGATGAACTAGAAATAGATGAAGATGAATACAAAGAGAAAGTGCATGAAATGCAAAAGTTGATTGGTCTAGCTTCATATGTTGGATATAAATTTAGATTTGACTTACTATACTACATCAACACACTTGCTCAACATATACTATTCCCCTCTAGGCAAGTTTTAGACATGACATATGAGTTAATACAATTCATGTGGGACACTAGAGATAAACAATTAATATGGCACAAAAACAAACCTACCAAGCCAGATAATAAACTAGTCGCAATAAGCGATGCTTCATATGGTAACCAACCATATTACAAGTCACAAATTGGTAACATTTTCCTACTCAACGGAAAAGTGATTGGAGGAAAGTCGACAAAGGCTTCGTTAACATGCACTTCAACTACAGAAGCAGAAATACACGCAGTCAGTGAAGCTATACCGCTATTGAATAACCTCAGTCACCTTGTGCAAGAACTTAACAAGAAACCAATTATTAAAGGCTTACTTACTGATAGTAGATCAACGATCAGTATAATTAAGTCTACAAATGAAGAGAAATTTAGAAACAGATTTTTTGGCACAAAGGCAATGAGACTTAGAGATGAAGTATCAGGTAATAATTTATACGTATACTACATCGAGACCAAGAAGAACATTGCTGATGTGATGACAAAACCTCTTCCGATAAAAACATTTAAACTATTAACTAACAAATGGATTCATTAGATCTATTACATTATGGGTGGTATGTTGGAATAAAAATCAACTATCATCTACTAACTAGTATTTACGTTACTAGTATATTATCATATACGGTGTTAGAAGATGACGCAAATGATGAGAAATAGTCATCTAAATTAGTGGAAGCTGAAACGCAAGGATTGATAATGTAATAGGATCAATGAATATTAACATATAAAACGATGATAATAATATTTATAGAATTGTGTAGAATTGCAGATTCCCTTTTATGGATTCCTAAATCCTTGAGGAGAACTTCTAGTATATCTACATACCTAATATTATAGCCTTAATCACAATGGAATCCCAACAATTACATCAAAATCCACATTCTCTACAGTAAAGAATATACTGGAAGTTCTCCTCGATGATATAGGAATCCTCGAAATGGAATCTATATTTCTACATACTAATATTACGATTGTTCCTCATTCCGTTTTTATATGTTTCATTATCCTATTACATTATCAATCCTTGCACTTCAGCTTCCTCTAACTTCGATGACAGCTTCTCATAACTTATGTCATCATCTAACACCGTATATGATAATATATTGATACTATAACTATTAGTTGATAGACGATAGTGGATTTTTATTCCAACATATATTCACTCGTTTCTCCGAATGAAAATAAATAACATCTATTGACTATTCCTTTTTGTTGATATATCATCATATGTGGTGAAAGAAGATGACAAAAAAATTGAGAACAAGAAATGCCAAGGTGGATAAAATAATATGATAATAAGCAACAATATATAAAATGAAAGAGGAAATAATATCATCATTACTTAGAAAATACGACTCATCTCTGTGTCCCCTAGGAAAAGTTCAAGTATATCCTAAACCTGATACTATGGCTGAGAAATATGTGGGTAATTAGATAATTGTTGGGATTCCATTGTTGATAAAGGCTATAATATTAGGTATACAGAATATACTAGAAGTTCTCCTCGAGGATTTAGGAATCCATAAAAGGGAATCTGCAATTCTACACAATTCTATAAATATTATTATCATCGTTTTATATGTTAATATTCATTGATCCTATTACATTATCAATCCTTGCGTTTCAGCTTCCACTAATTTAGATGACTATTTCTCATCATTTGCGTCATCTTCTAACACCGTATATGATAATATACTAGTAACGTAAATACTAGTTAGTAGATGATAGTTGATTTTTATTCCAACATACCACCCATAATGTAATAGATCTAATGAATCCATTTGTTTGTTAATAGTTTAAATGTTTTTATCGGAAGAGGTTTTGTCATCACATCAGCAATGTTCTTCTTGGTCTCGATGTAGTATACGTATAAATTATTACCTGATACTTCATCTCTAAGTCTCATTGCCTTTGTGCCAAAAAATCTGTTTCTAAATTTCTCTTCATTTGTAGACTTAATTATACTGATCGTTGATCTACTATCAGTAAGTAAGCCTTTAATAATTGGTTTCTTGTTAAGTTCTTGCACAAGGTGACTGAGGTTATTCAATAGCGGAATAGCTTCACTGACTGCGTGTATTTCTGCTTCTGTAGTTGAAGTGCATGTTAACGAAGCCTTTGTCGACTTTCCTCCAATCACTTTTCCGTTGAGTAGGAAAATGTTACCAATTTGTGACTTGTAATATGGTTGGTTACCATATGAAGCATCACTTATTGCGACTAGTTTATTATCTGGCTTGGTAGGTTTGTTTTTGTGCCATATTAATTGTTTATCTCTAGTGTCCCACATGAATTGTATTAACTCATATGTCATGTCTAAAACTTGCCTAGAGGGGAATAGTATATGTTGAGCAAGTGTGTTGATGTAGTATAGTAAGTCAAATCTAAATTTATATCCAACATATGAAGCTAGACCAATCAACTTTTGCATTTCATGCACTTTCTCTTTGTATTCATCTTCATCTATTTCTAGTTCATCCTGGTCTATATAATGACCTGGTTGACCTGGAGCTCTAAGTTTCTTTCCTTTTGGGTTCAAAGGTACGTTTAGTTTGGGTAATTTTTCTGTCAAGGATTTTTCCATACCTAATTTCATGTATTTACCTCTTTGATATTTGATTTCTAAGCCAAGTATGTCGTACTGAATTTCGTTATCACTTTCACCCAGATTTATTATCTTTGTATCGTATTGTTTCTTGAGTGTTGTTATGATTTTCTTATTTGCATTTAAGTCTTTGCTGAACAATATCATATCATCAACGAATAAGCAAATTGTTACTTGACTATTCTTAAATACGCATGACCATCCACGAACTTCTTCCATACCACACTGTTTTATCAGGTATGATTTGATAGTTTCGTACCAGTTCGCTCCACTTTGTTTCAATCCATAAAGTGATTTCTTCAAACGTATCAACTTATCATTCATTCCTAAATGTGGTGGAGGTCTTATGTATAATTCTTCTTTGATGTCTGCATACAAATATGCCGAAGATATGTCTAATTGTGTAATATAGTAGTTATTGTCTAATGCAAGTGACAGGGATGTCATCAACGCATAATGATGTACAGTGTTGGATTGCATACCTGTATCGTACGTATCAGGATGCTGAATGTCACCTCTTGCAACAAATCTAGCTTTATGAGTTCCGTCACGTTTCTTGTTGAAGATAAACATTGAGTTTATTACTCTTTTAGGGTCTATTTCTTTTCTGTCATAATATTTGTCAGTGTCCCAAGTATTCATTTTCAATAGTTGGTTGACTTCTTTGTGGTATGCTTCGATATATTTTTCCTTTTCTTTAATATCTTTATTATAGGTGATTGCCTCATCGTATCTTAAAGTTGTCCGTATTGGTTTGATTGATTTTACTGCTTTTACAGCTGCAATCAGGTGAATTCGTTTCTTCGATCTCGGAGGTTCTAAACTACGCATATTCTTAGTATTCCATGTGTCTCGTGATACCTTAATTTCAGTTTCATTATCTTCTAATGATCTTTTCTTACTGTTGATAGTAGTATAGGCATTAGAGTCACCAATACCACCCAAACTGGAATTAGTTTGATGAGAATTTATCGGTGGGAGTTCTTTAAATGGGTCAGGGAATTCGGTAGGAGATTCTGGAGGTAGATCAGGGAGTGGGAGATCAGCGATGATAGATTCCTCGGTATTCTGTTCAGAAACAGTAGTTGGCGTTTTGATAGGAACAATATTGTGCGATGAATTATTTTCCGGTGGAGAAGCATCGATTGAAGGTGAACGGTGTATAATCCTTTTCTCAGTCTCTTGGTCACTTATCTGCGGAACAGTTTTGTTGTTGGTACCACCCGTACTGGATATTGGTACGTTTGTATGATTAGTCTCATTTTCACTGTACGAGTCTGAGTGTCTGAAATCTTTAGATTTACTGGCGTACGACGACTCATGTGTGTTAGATTGGGACATGGGAGCAAGTAAAGGAACATCTAATCTATGCATACCACCCGAATCGGTACTCTCGATATCGGAAATTTGGGGGGTGCTAGATCTCTTCTTAGATGGAAGAATATTAGATTCAGATATGTTGGGGTCAACTTCTCTGGGTGCGCGAATATTGGTTTTAGAAACACGTTTCGAATCTTCAGTATGAGTTGACGGGGGTGTGGAATCGGTTGGACTCACAGCTTTTGAAAGGACATTTCTCGGTTGCTCAGGATATAGTTCAATATCAGATTGAAAGTCATGGTCTGATTCTATGTTAAGATCATTGGATTGTTGGATCTCATTTGACGCAATGAACGATTGATATGAAGCAGTTAAACGGTTTAAGTCTTCATCGAAAGTGAGTGCGTCGTAATTGAATTGATCTAATCTGGAGTCCTTGCCCTGAAGAATAACATAGTTAGTTGTATCTACTGTCTTCTTTAAGGATGGAAGATAGATGATATATCCATAAGAGTTTCGAGACGGATGTAGAGCGTAGCCTGGGATGCCACGAGGATGTATTTTGGAGTTAGGGTTGTGATCATTGACGATAACAGGTTGACCGAAAGGTAACAAAGTACTGATATCAAGTCCTGCCAAGCCAGCATGTTGTCTTGCAGATTTTTTGCTTTTAGGTGAAGCTAGTGAATTTCTCACAATAGTAGAAAATTCGATTGCAGAGAACCATAAATGGTTCGGTAAACCACTACATTGCAGTTGAGTACGGCAGTCATCTAATAAGGTACGGTTTAGCCGTTCAGCGACTCCATGTGCTCGGGAATCCGCTGTGGTTGTATAGCATGGAGTTATACCATTTTTTTCAAGGAATTTATGGAGAGTTCTGTTAGTATACTCAGAACCACGGTCCATTTGTATAACCAAGACACTGGCCTGAAACTGGTTTTTAATAAAAGCTAGTATCGTAGTAAAAACATCGAGGATAGAGTCCTCGCGACGGTCGTGTAATGGATAAACCCAACGGAATTTTGTTGTCTCATCAGTAAATGAGATGAAATAGGATGGTGCACTATTTGGTAGGTTGTGAACTGGACCAAATATGTCAGTATGTAGGTATTGAAAGGGTTCGTATGAATTTTGGTATTTTAGTCGTGAACCTTTGATATGTCTGTGTTTGGTGCTTTTGCCGATTAAACAATCAGGACATTGATAGTCAATAGCACTAGACCAGTCGACATCTGATTCGTTAAAATACGTGATGGTGTTATTTTTAAGTGAGTATCGAATTGTCTGTGCATTGGCATGCGCAAGCATTCGATGAATGAAAGGATAAGGATATTTGCGTGTACTTTCACTTGTATGGACATTATTGATGGTGGGTACGGAGATATTTGATGGAAGCAAGTACTTTTTAGATACCCAGTAAAAGTCTCCATATTTTACGATAGGTGCAAGTACAGTGCCGTCAGATCGTTCTAAGACGTTTTTGGTAAAGCATGCTGTGATATCTACTGCAGCCAATTCATTCAAACTGAGTAAGTCATAGGCTATGTTAGGAGTGTGCAATACCTTTATTGATGTTTTGGTGTTGTCCTGGAAGTGAAATTGTAGGTCACCAATAGCGTTAATTGGTATATTTCTTTTTTGAGCATCAACTACGTTTATGTCAGGATTAGATGATGCTGAGTGTATGTGATGAGCAGATCTTATAAGGGTTCGTGATGCTCCTGAATCGAGAAGGAGGTGTCCAGGGAGTTCATCATCAGAATGATTAGTATGATTTACTGTAGATTCAGTAAGTTTCTGGCCTAAGATGAAGGTCGTGCTTATTGTTCAATTGAATCGGTTCAGTAGTTGATTTACTGATGGAATCGTTGTCCGTGCTGGGAGAGTTAATAGATGTGGATACATTGTGAGCCCTGGCTGTTTTCGATTTCGAATTATTTGTTTTTTGAGGATTCCGAGCTATAACTTTGGGTTTGGTTGTATTCGTATAGCTGCGAGAATCATTCTTCTCATCACTCCGATTTCTCCTGTAATTAGGTTTGCTGTTTCTCGATCCCTGTTGTTCTTCATAAATAGCATGGATATCTAAGAACAGTTCAGCGACTGTCATATTTAGATGTCGATGACGTGTGTAGCGTAAAAATTTATATTCGCCAGATAGACCTCTCATAATTAATTGGCATGCGACCTTGTTATTGATATGAATGCCATTATTGTTCAGTCTGTCGATAATGTTTGTGACTTTTGTTTCAAATGCATCTGCAGGTGTACTGCCATTATATTGCAAATTTGCCAGGGTCACAATGTCGTTTGCCTCTTGGGTATCAGATTGCATTTTTTCAATACTTTTGGAAAGAATTTTCATGATATCCGTATAATCAACGGATAGGATGTCTTTGACCCAGGTAGGTAGGAATTGAGAGGGAGCAAATATTTGAAAAGTGTTATACAAGAAGGTGAGTTCATCATCAGTGATCTGACGTACGGGTTTTCCGTTTACTGTCGGAATAATACCACCGAGATTCGAGTTTTGTAAAAATTTGATGTATGTTTTAACCCAATTTGGAAAGTCATTAGGTGAGGTTAACATTGGTGGTGGTCTGACATATTTTTTAGTGGATGTCATATCAGAGTCCGCTGAGGATGAATCAGTAAATGTATTACCTGACTCAGGTGATGGAGTGCTCAGAGGCGTTCCAACTGATGATGGATACTGCGGAAACTGTGATTGTGGCCCAGGTGGAAAGTACATAGGCGACATTTGATAAGGTGTATACGGAATCATAGATGGGTGTCCGTAAAATGACCAACCAGATGGATTGGCTTGGTTTTGGGTCATCATGCACTGCTGTGGGTACGGCCCATTCTGTGGAGGTGGTACTGAAGCAGGTTGAGGAGAGGCATGATGGGGGTTCTCTGGAACAGCTGATGAAGCAGGTGTTGTTGTCTGTTGAGAGTTAGCCTTAGTGGAAGCCTTATCATATTCTTGAATTTTGGAAGCTGAAACGTCTAACGGATCTTGATTTGTGTGGACTTCCTTAGAAGTAACCGAAGCACAGGCGCTACCATGAGATATATGTGGGTAATTAGATAATTGTTGGGATTCCATTGTTGATAAAGGCTATAATATTAGGTATACAGAATATACTAGAAGTTCTCCTCGAGGATTTAGGAATCCATAAAAGGGAATCTGCAATTCTACACAATTCTATAAATATTATTATCATCGTTTTATATGTTAATATTCATTGATCCTATTACATTATCAATCCTTGCGTTTCAGCTTCCACTAATTTAGATGACTATTTCTCATCATTTGCGTCATCTTCTAACACCGTATATGATAATATACTAGTAACGTAAATACTAGTTAGTAGATGATAGTTGATTTTTATTCCAACAATGGCCTCTTTAACACTAATATCCCGACAATTTTCCCAAAATTCAAAGAATTCTCAGAAAGAGCTATTTTTTTTTTTAATAAAATTATTAGTACTAATTCCAGTATAAATAACAATGTTATTTACGTCTCTTTCGAAAATGCTCGTGTAGCTCAGTGGTTAGAGCTTCGTGCTTATAGCAACATTCGGTTTCCGAAGTTTCTGTGCCAAAGACCTTTCAAACAGGCCTTTAAAAGCAACGCGACCGTCGTGGGTTCAAACCCCACCTCGAGCACTTTCTCTTTTTTTTTCACACGCGTTTGCAACATGCCCGTATTACATGAGCTTATTTGACTTTAGATGGTTTTCAGTTCTTTTTTTTTTTTTTTTTTTTTTCAGTAGATTAATGCGAAGAGTTAAATCACCAATTCAAAGATGGCAGATGGACCACCTTGTGGGATAAGTATAAAAATAACTAAAAGTGGTCTTGTGTTAAAAATAGAATAGAAACCACTCATAAGGCAAAAGATGGCTGGAAAAAAGGGACAAAAGAAAAGTGGACTAGGCAACCATGGAAAGAACTCTGATATGGATGTTGAAGATCGTCTCCAGGCCGTTGTCTTGACAGACTCTTATGAAACTAGGTTTATGCCACTGACAGCTGTCAAGCCAAGGTGTTTGCTGCCACTGGCTAACGTACCTCTCATTGAATACACCTTAGAATTTTTGGCTAAGGCTGGCGTACATGAAGTTTTCTTAATTTGCTCTTCTCATGCCAACCAAATTAATGACTATATTGAGAATTCTAAGTGGAACTTGCCTTGGTCTCCATTTAAAATTACCACCATTATGTCTCCAGAAGCTAGATGTACGGGTGATGTTATGAGAGATCTAGATAATAGAGGTATCATTACTGGAGATTTTATTTTAGTCAGTGGTGATGTATTGACTAACATCGATTTCAGCAAAATGCTAGAATTTCACAAAAAAATGCATTTGCAAGATAAAGATCACATCTCGACAATGTGTTTGAGCAAAGCGAGTACCTATCCAAAAACAAGAACTATTGAGCCTGCCGCATTTGTCTTAGACAAATCCACCAGTAGGTGTATTTATTACCAAGATTTACCATTACCAAGCTCTAGAGAGAAGACTTCCATTCAGATTGACCCAGAATTGTTGGATAATGTCGATGAATTTGTCATAAGGAATGACCTCATCGATTGTAGAATTGACATTTGTACATCTCATGTACCTTTGATATTTCAAGAAAATTTTGACTACCAATCATTAAGGACAGACTTTGTTAAAGGTGTCATTTCAAGCGATATATTGGGAAAGCATATATATGCCTATTTGACGGACGAATATGCTGTAAGAGTTGAAAGTTGGCAAACTTACGACACCATTTCTCAAGACTTTTTAGGTAGATGGTGTTATCCCTTGGTCTTAGACTCTAACATACAGGACGATCAAACGTATTCTTATGAATCAAGACATATATACAAGGAAAAAGACGTTGTTTTGGCCCAATCCTGTAAAATTGGTAAGTGCACTGCAATTGGATCAGGAACAAAAATCGGAGAGGGTACGAAAATTGAGAATTCCGTGATTGGAAGGAACTGCCAAATCGGTGAAAATATTAGAATCAAGAACAGTTTCATTTGGGATGACTGTATCATCGGAAATAACAGTATAATTGACCATTCATTAATTGCCTCTAATGCCACGTTAGGGAGTAATGTACGCCTAAATGATGGCTGTATAATTGGTTTCAACGTTAAAATTGATGATAATATGGATTTAGATAGAAACACAAAAATATCTGCCAGTCCATTAAAAAATGCCGGCTCAAGAATGTATGATAATGAAAGCAATGAGCAGTTTGACCAAGACCTTGATGATCAGACACTAGCCGTTTCTATTGTTGGAGATAAGGGTGTTGGTTATATTTACGAAAGCGAGGTGTCTGACGATGAAGATAGTTCTACAGAAGCCTGCAAAGAAATAAACACTTTGAGTAACCAATTAGATGAGTTATACTTAAGTGACGATTCAATTTCTTCCGCCACTAAAAAGACAAAGAAAAGAAGAACGATGTCTGTCAATAGTATATACACGGATAGAGAAGAAATTGATTCTGAATTTGAGGACGAAGATTTTGAGAAAGAAGGTATTGCCACCGTGGAGCGTGCTATGGAAAACAATCATGATCTTGACACAGCATTATTAGAATTGAACACCTTGAGAATGAGTATGAACGTGACATATCATGAGGTGAGAATAGCAACAATAACTGCATTATTGAGAAGAGTTTACCACTTTATTGCAACTCAAACATTAGGTCCCAAGGACGCTGTGGTGAAGGTTTTTAATCAGTGGGGACTGTTGTTCAAGAGACAAGCCTTTGATGAAGAAGAGTATATTGATTTGATGAACATCATAATGGAAAAAATTGTAGAACAGAGTTTTGACAAACCGGATTTGATTCTATTTAGTGCATTGGTTTCTCTATACGATAATGACATAATTGAGGAGGATGTCATTTATAAATGGTGGGATAATGTTTCTACTGACCCTCGCTATGATGAAGTCAAGAAATTAACTGTAAAGTGGGTTGAGTGGTTACAGAATGCTGACGAAGAATCTTCCTCAGAAGAGGAATAAAAGTCCACGCAGTACCCTGCATAATCATGTATTACCATAAAAAGGCTTTAATATGAGAAAAAGGTGAGCGCTATATAGATTTAGTAATTTACATGTTACAGAAGCAAAAAGCAAATATATATATATTTTTTATCATATTAGTTTTTATCCTCAGTAGTACTACTGAAATAATAATCTCAGATTTTTTTTTTTCACTTGCCGAGGGACCTTGTCCTAAGTGGCAAAGAACTGAAAAAAAAAAAAATTGAAATGCGGTGGTATCACATGAAGAGTAAATAACTTAAGCAAAAGAGAGGCCACTGAGAGAGTACAAGAAAGGGACAATAACAATAGACAGAAGACTTTTATATTTGTAATAACTTAGCGATGTCCCAATTATTCAATAACTCGCGCTCAGATACCCTTTTCCTAGGAGGTGAAAAAATAAGTGGTGATGATATTCGTAATCAGAATGTTTTGGCTACTATGGCTGTGGCTAACGTCGTCAAGTCATCTTTAGGCCCCGTTGGACTGGACAAAATGCTTGTTGATGACATTGGTGATTTTACCGTCACCAACGATGGTGCCACTATTTTGTCTTTGTTAGATGTTCAACATCCAGCTGGAAAAATTTTAGTAGAATTGGCTCAACAACAGGACAGAGAAATTGGTGACGGTACTACTAGTGTTGTTATTATTGCTTCTGAGTTGTTGAAAAGAGCTAATGAATTAGTCAAAAATAAGATTCATCCAACTACCATCATAACTGGTTTCAGGGTTGCATTAAGAGAGGCTATTCGTTTTATAAATGAAGTTCTTTCCACAAGTGTTGACACTTTAGGGAAAGAGACGTTAATTAATATAGCCAAGACTAGTATGTCCTCTAAGATCATTGGTGCTGACTCTGATTTTTTCAGCAATATGGTTGTAGATGCTCTTTTGGCTGTTAAGACGCAAAATTCCAAAGGAGAAATCAAGTATCCCGTAAAGGCTGTCAATGTGTTGAAAGCTCATGGTAAATCTGCCACTGAATCACTGTTGGTGCCAGGTTATGCTTTGAATTGTACAGTTGCTTCTCAAGCAATGCCTAAACGTATCGCCGGTGGCAATGTGAAAATCGCATGTTTGGATTTGAACTTGCAGAAAGCTCGTATGGCAATGGGTGTTCAAATCAACATTGATGATCCGGAACAATTGGAGCAAATCCGTAAACGTGAAGCTGGTATTGTTTTGGAAAGAGTGAAGAAGATCATTGATGCTGGTGCTCAAGTTGTGTTAACCACCAAAGGTATTGATGATTTATGCTTAAAGGAGTTCGTTGAAGCTAAGATAATGGGTGTAAGACGCTGTAAGAAGGAAGATTTGAGAAGAATTGCACGCGCTACAGGCGCCACTTTGGTTAGTTCTATGTCTAACTTAGAAGGTGAGGAAACTTTCGAAAGCAGTTATTTAGGTCTTTGTGATGAAGTAGTTCAAGCCAAATTTTCTGATGATGAGTGTATCTTAATTAAGGGTACTTCTAAACATTCATCTTCTTCGATCATTTTAAGAGGTGCCAACGATTATTCTTTAGATGAGATGGAACGTTCTTTGCACGATTCTCTTTCTGTTGTCAAAAGAACGCTTGAAAGTGGAAATGTTGTCCCCGGTGGAGGTTGCGTTGAAGCCGCATTGAATATCTATTTGGACAATTTTGCCACCACAGTTGGTTCTCGTGAACAGTTAGCTATTGCTGAGTTTGCAGCTGCATTATTAATCATTCCAAAAACTTTAGCTGTTAACGCTGCCAAGGATTCTAGTGAATTAGTTGCAAAATTAAGGTCCTACCATGCCGCTAGTCAAATGGCCAAGCCAGAGGACGTTAAGAGGAGAAGCTACAGAAATTACGGCCTAGATTTGATTAGAGGTAAAATTGTGGACGAGATTCACGCTGGTGTTCTTGAGCCAACCATAAGCAAAGTCAAATCCTTGAAATCAGCATTGGAGGCTTGTGTAGCAATTCTAAGAATTGATACAATGATTACAGTGGATCCAGAACCACCCAAAGAAGATCCGCACGATCATTGATTCTTTGCGTAATCCGAACGAGATTCTGTATCTGCATGTAAACTAATAAACCTATATAAAATTTAATTATATTTTTTTCAGCTAGTTCTATTTTTGAATTTGATCGCTAACTCTGGGCAGTTGATAAGCGCTTCCCAGCTTTTCACGTGCGAGGTGGACTAATACGTAATAACGCGTACCTATTAGGACTTCGTTGAGTTGTTTTTCTTGTCCAAATGCAGAAGCGGGTCCCTACAAACTATTGTGTTTGTTCGTAAACGAGCAGGAACCCTGTTAAAGGAAAAAAGCTTAACGCTAGCGTTACATTTTAGTAAGGCGGCAATAAAAAAGAATGCGGAGTGTATTCCATGAATTCAATTGCGCTTACTGCTAAGCCTGTTTCTAAACATGATCCCCAGGGTGAATATCTCCCATAGTGGCTGTGTTATTCTGTCTAAATGTGGCAGCTAAATAAGGTTTTTTCCAAGCTATTTTTTTCTCTAAACGAGCGCACCTTAGCGGGATCGCGTCAAATTTTCGCCCAACGAATATTATTCTATTGTCTTCAGTGAATGTGCTTGTCGAAATCTATATATGCGCCGCCCTGGCAGGATCAGCAAATACAAGTTACTTGGAAAGTCGCGGCATAGAAAGTAGACACTTCTTTTGTCAAAGATTGATATTGCTTTCAGGGTGCGATAGTGCTGACTGTTCCTCTAAACAGCGATTTTTTACATACATTAACTTTTTGAAGTTGTAGGAACTATCTTTTCTCATTTATCCAACACTAAAACAAAATTGAGCTTTCCAGAAATAGTGAATCAAAAAAAGTTAAGTACAAATATTTACAGTTCAGCAGTATGAGCGAAGTCGGTATACAGAATCACAAGAAAGCGGTGACAAAACCCAGAAGAAGAGAAAAAGTCATCGAGCTAATTGAAGTGGACGGCAAAAAGGTGAGTACGACTTCAACCGGTAAACGTAAATTCCATAACAAATCAAAGAATGGGTGCGATAACTGTAAAAGAAGAAGAGTTAAGTGTGATGAAGGGAAGCCAGCCTGTAGGAAGTGCACAAATATGAAGTTGGAATGTCAGTATACACCAATCCATTTAAGGAAAGGTAGAGGAGCAACAGTAGTGAAGTATGTCACGAGAAAGGCAGACGGTAGCGTGGAGTCTGATTCATCGGTAGATTTACCTCCTACGATCAAGAAGGAGCAGACACCGTTCAATGATATCCAATCAGCGGTAAAAGCTTCAGGCTCATCCAATGATTCCTTTCCATCAAGCGCCTCTACAACTAAGAGTGAGAGCGAGGAAAAGTCATCGGCCCCTATAGAGGACAAAAACAATATGACTCCTCTAAGTATGGGCCTCCAGGGTACCATCAATAAGAAAGATATGATGAATAACTTTTTCTCTCAAAATGGCACTATTGGTTTTGGTTCTCCTGAAAGATTGAATTCAGGTATCGATGGCTTACTATTACCGCCATTGCCTTCTGGAAATATGGGTGCGTTCCAACTTCAGCAACAGCAGCAAGTGCAGCAGCAATCTCAACCACAGACCCAAGCGCAGCAAGCAAGTGGAACTCCAAACGAGAGATATGGTTCATTCGATCTTGCGGGTAGTCCTGCATTGCAATCCACGGGAATGAGCTTATCAAATAGTCTAAGCGGGATGTTACTATGTAACAGGATTCCTTCCGGCCAAAACTACACTCAACAACAATTACAATATCAATTACACCAGCAGCTGCAATTGCAACAGCATCAGCAAGTTCAGCTGCAGCAGTATCAACAATTACGTCAGGAACAACACCAACAAGTTCAGCAACAACAACAGGAACAACTCCAGCAATACCAACAACATTTTTTGCAACAGCAGCAACAAGTACTGCTTCAGCAAGAGCAACAACCTAACGATGAGGAAGGTGGCGTTCAGGAAGAAAACAGCAAAAAGGTAAAGGAAGGGCCTTTACAATCACAAACAAGCGAAACTACTTTAAACAGCGATGCTGCTACATTACAAGCTGATGCATTATCTCAGTTAAGTAAGATGGGGCTAAGCCTAAAGTCGTTAAGTACCTTTCCAACAGCTGGTATTGGTGGTGTTTCCTATGACTTTCAGGAACTGTTAGGTATTAAGTTTCCAATAAATAACGGCAATTCAAGAGCTACTAAGGCCAGCAACGCAGAGGAAGCTTTGGCCAATATGCAAGAGCATCATGAACGTGCAGCTGCTTCTGTAAAGGAGAATGATGGTCAGCTCTCTGATACGAAGAGTCCAGCGCCATCGAATAACGCCCAAGGGGGAAGTGCTAGTATTATGGAACCTCAGGCGGCTGATGCGGTTTCGACAATGGCGCCTATATCAATGATTGAAAGAAACATGAACAGAAACAGCAACATTTCTCCATCAACGCCCTCTGCAGTGTTGAATGATAGGCAAGAGATGCAAGATTCTATAAGTTCTCTAGGAAATCTGACAAAAGCAGCCTTGGAGAACAACGAACCAACGATAAGTTTACAAACATCACAGACAGAGAATGAAGACGATGCATCGCGGCAAGACATGACCTCAAAAATTAATAACGAAGCTGACCGAAGTTCTGTTTCTGCTGGTACCAGTAACATCGCTAAGCTTTTAGATCTTTCTACCAAAGGCAATCTGAACCTGATAGACATGAAACTGTTTCATCATTATTGCACAAAGGTCTGGCCTACGATTACAGCGGCCAAAGTTTCTGGGCCTGAAATATGGAGGGACTACATACCGGAGTTAGCATTTGACTATCCATTTTTAATGCACGCTTTGTTGGCATTCAGTGCCACCCATCTTTCGAGGACTGAAACTGGACTGGAGCAATACGTTTCATCTCACCGCCTAGACGCTCTGAGATTATTAAGAGAAGCTGTTTTAGAAATATCTGAGAATAACACCGATGCGCTAGTTGCCAGCGCCCTGATACTAATCATGGACTCGTTAGCAAATGCTAGTGGTAACGGCACTGTAGGAAACCAAAGTTTGAATAGCATGTCACCAAGCGCTTGGATCTTTCATGTCAAAGGTGCTGCAACAATTTTAACCGCTGTGTGGCCTTTGAGTGAAAGATCTAAATTTCATAACATTATATCTGTTGATCTTAGCGATTTAGGCGATGTCATTAACCCTGATGTTGGAACAATTACTGAATTGGTATGTTTTGATGAAAGTATTGCCGATTTGTATCCTGTCGGCTTAGATTCGCCATATTTGATAACACTAGCTTATTTAGATAAATTGCACCGTGAAAAAAACCAGGGTGATTTTATTCTGCGGGTATTTACATTTCCAGCATTGCTAGACAAGACATTCCTGGCATTACTGATGACAGGTGATTTAGGTGCAATGAGAATTATGAGATCATATTATAAACTACTTCGAGGATTTGCCACAGAGGTCAAGGATAAAGTCTGGTTTCTCGAAGGAGTCACGCAGGTGCTGCCTCAAGATGTTGACGAATACAGTGGAGGTGGTGGTATGCATATGATGCTAGATTTCCTCGGTGGCGGATTACCATCGATGACAACAACAAATTTCTCTGATTTTTCGTTATGATAGAAAATTTAAAAGTGCAGAATATTCGAAATAGATTCCCAAAAAAAAAAAAAGGGATATTGTGTTACCCAGTTCACAATGGAATTTTCTAGAAGAAAAAACAAAGAAGCCTCGCAACAAACCAAGATGGATTCAAAATGCCTACTTACCGCATTGTATGTGGGAGAATGAACATATCTGTAATTGTATTATATAAAAGTAGTTAGTTTTTTTTTTTTTTTTTTTTTTTTTTTTTTTTTATGTGTAATGCAAATACAAAAAGAACTGCAGGCATTTTGAAAGTTCACTCGTATAGGAAACTTTGATAGAGAGGCAATTCCTTACTTTCGTTATTCCTTTCAGTCTTATTCTTAATCGTTTATAGTAGCAACAATATATCAATATGGTCGTGAATAACCCAAATAACTGGCACTGGGTCGATAAGAACTGCATCGGATGGGCCAAGGAGTATTTCAAACAGAAACTGGTTGGAGTGGAGGCCGGTTCGGTGAAGGATAAAAAGTATGCCAAAATCAAGTCTGTTTCGTCCATTGAAGGTGATTGTGAAGTTAATCAGCGTAAGGGGAAGGTTATATCTTTGTTTGATTTGAAAATCACGGTGTTAATAGAGGGACACGTGGACTCTAAGGACGGATCGGCATTGCCATTCGAGGGTAGCATTAACGTTCCTGAAGTTGCCTTCGATAGCGAGGCCTCAAGCTATCAATTTGACATATCTATATTTAAGGAGACTAGCGAATTGAGTGAAGCCAAGCCACTAATTAGATCCGAGTTATTGCCCAAGTTGAGACAAATTTTCCAACAATTTGGCAAGGATTTGCTGGCCACCCATGGTAATGACATTCAGGTGCCCGAATCTCAGGTGAAATCTAACTACACAAGAGGTAACCAAAAAAGTAGCTTTACCGAAATCAAGGACTCCGCTTCAAAGCCAAAAAAGAATGCACTTCCCTCTTCTACTTCAACTTCAGCACCAGTCTCCAGCACCAACAAAGTCCCCCAAAACGGAAGCGGCAATAGTACATCTATTTATTTAGAACCAACTTTTAATGTGCCTTCCTCCGAGCTCTACGAAACGTTCCTTGATAAGCAACGCATATTGGCCTGGACCAGATCAGCACAATTTTTCAACAGCGGACCGAAGCTGGAGACCAAAGAAAAATTCGAGCTCTTTGGCGGCAACGTGATCAGCGAGTTGGTTTCATGCGAAAAGGACAAGAAACTTGTTTTCCACTGGAAACTCAAGGATTGGTCTGCCCCTTTCAACTCTACTATCGAAATGACTTTCCATGAGTCGCAAGAATTCCATGAAACCAAATTACAGGTGAAGTGGACTGGCATACCCGTTGGCGAGGAAGATCGCGTGCGCGCTAATTTTGAAGAATACTACGTGCGTTCTATTAAATTGACATTCGGCTTTGGTGCCGTATTATAAGATATATTGTTCTCATGTTTCAATAAAAGTATGCGTAAATATTTACATACCACTATTGGCATAGATAGAATGCAATACATCATGTAGTTCTGTACGGCATCCGCGCGGCTCCGATCGCCCGTCCTACTTTTGCGGCCCGGCGCCGACGGCCTCCCCGGAATTTACCAACGAAGAGGAAAATAAACTGGAGTTATAACGCCATTGGCGGGAAACTCCGAAACCATAGCGCCGTGGTCTTTCCCCGGTTTTTTGGCGCCGGGTGTGCTTGCGTTGTGTGAACGGCGCCCTGGCAGCTGAGGGGGAAGGGAAACGCCGGAGGCGACGGCAAGGATGACCATGGCGTCAAGGAACATGCGGAACATGCTAGAATGATTGCCGAAAGGGCGGGCCCTAGTCAATGGCATCATGCGGGAACGTGCAGTAAAGCTCAATGTAACTTGATGCCTATCGGCGTTGTTCGAGCTAAGGACGATGTGATAGACTGAGGAAGGGTGAACGTCGATAGTTAGCCGTTGTGAACTAAATAAAAGTGATATTTTTTCGTTGTTCTTTTCTTGGTTTGGCGGTGTTTTCATTTGTTTTCATGTTTTACTTCGCCACAGGTTTTCAAAGAACAACGCCTTAAAAATAGGAAAACGTTTTCGCTACAGGTGTTGTTATTATTGTTGTTGTGCTGTTGTTTATTGTGCTATACTTGTGGTATTTATTCTGGACTTCCGATCGGAAATTTTCTTCCCTTGAAGACCTTTTGAAGACAACAGTTATATATCATTGATCTGAATTTCTCAGGCTATTTTCAAAATTCCATACCTCCTTATTCCAACATTTGCTCGACTACTATAGAAAAGCCTTATTCTTTTATCTTTGAAAGAAAGAAAAGGTGTCATAGCAAAAGTTTATTGTTACTCTGTTTTGATATACTCCCTCTTATTCGTTGGAAGTATAAGATTGATTTGCATAAATTAACCAATCATTTTGCTACTTTCCCGGTTCTCCCTTTATTATAAACACTTCAGAAAAATATTCTGCTACTATTCCTTACTTTACTATAAGAATTTTGTTTTCCAAAAAAAAAAAATATAAAAAAAATAATCATACTCTATTACTATGGCTAACGTAGAAAAACCAAACGATTGTTCAGGCTTTCCCGTTGTTGACTTGAATTCGTGCTTTTCTAACGGCTTCAATAATGAGAAACAAGAAATAGAAATGGAAACGGATGATTCACCGATTTTATTAATGTCATCATCAGCTTCCAGAGAAAACTCAAACACTTTCTCTGTGATACAGAGGACGCCAGATGGAAAGATCATTACCACAAATAATAATATGAACTCCAAGATTAACAAGCAACTGGACAAGTTGCCCGAAAATTTAAGGCTTAATGGTAGAACCCCCAGTGGGAAACTAAGGTCATTTGTTTGCGAGGTTTGTACGAGAGCGTTCGCAAGACAAGAGCACTTGAAAAGACATTACAGATCGCATACAAATGAAAAACCTTATCCCTGTGGCCTCTGCAACAGATGCTTTACTAGGAGGGACTTACTGATCAGGCATGCTCAAAAAATCCATAGTGGTAATTTAGGGGAAACGATTTCCCATACCAAGAAAGTGTCGAGAACTATAACTAAAGCTCGGAAAAATTCTGCATCCTCAGTCAAGTTTCAAACTCCAACCTATGGTACTCCAGATAATGGTAATTTTTTGAATCGCACTACTGCCAATACAAGAAGAAAAGCAAGCCCTGAAGCTAATGTTAAACGTAAGTACTTGAAAAAACTGACGCGCAGGGCTTCATTTAGCGCACAATCAGCATCCAGCTATGCTTTGCCCGACCAATCTTCGCTAGAACAACATCCAAAGGATCGTGTTAAATTTTCTACGCCTGAATTAGTTCCACTTGACTTGAAGAATCCTGAACTTGACTCTTCGTTTGACCTGAATATGAATCTAGATTTAAACCTAAATCTAGATTCCAATTTCAATATAGCATTAAACCGTTCTGATTCTTCTGGATCAACAATGAATTTGGATTATAAATTGCCCGAATCAGCAAATAACTACACATATTCTTCCGGCTCACCAACCCGCGCATATGTCGGCGCTAACACGAATTCTAAGAACGCTTCATTTAATGACGCAGACTTATTGTCGTCGTCGTACTGGATAAAAGCCTATAATGATCATTTGTTTTCAGTATCTGAAAGTGATGAAACTTCTCCAATGAACTCTGAATTAAACGACACTAAATTAATCGTCCCAGATTTTAAATCGACTATACATCATTTGAAGGATTCAAGGTCCTCCTCTTGGACTGTTGCTATAGATAATAATAGCAATAACAATAAGGTATCAGACAACCAACCTGATTTCGTCGATTTTCAAGAACTGCTGGATAATGATACTTTAGGTAATGATTTGTTAGAGACCACTGCCGTTTTAAAAGAATTTGAACTTTTACATGATGATAGCGTAAGTGCTACCGCCACGTCAAATGAGATTGACCTTTCCCATTTGAACCTATCAAACTCTCCAATTTCTCCTCATAAGTTAATTTATAAGAATAAAGAGGGGACCAATGACGATATGTTGATTTCTTTCGGACTCGATCATCCTTCCAATCGCGAAGATGATCTGGATAAGCTATGTAATATGACCAGAGATGTTCAAGCCATATTCAGTCAATATTTGAAAGGAGAAGAGTCTAAACGATCCCTGGAAGACTTTTTATCAACGTCAAACAGGAAAGAAAAGCCAGATAGCGGCAACTATACTTTTTATGGGTTAGATTGTTTAACGTTATCGAAAATATCAAGAGCTCTGCCGGCCTCCACTGTGAACAACAATCAGCCATCGCATTCCATAGAATCAAAGCTATTTAATGAACCAATGAGAAATATGTGCATTAAAGTGCTTAGATACTATGAAAAGTTCAGTCATGATAGTAGTGAGAGTGTCATGGACTCTAATCCAAACTTGCTGTCCAAAGAATTGTTAATGCCAGCTGTGAGTGAATTGAACGAATATTTAGATCTTTTCAAGAATAATTTCCTTCCCCATTTCCCTATTATTCACCCAAGCTTGCTTGATTTGGATTTGGATAGCTTGCAACGATATACTAATGAGGATGGGTATGATGACGCTGAAAACGCGCAGTTGTTTGATCGATTAAGTCAAGGGACAGATAAAGAATATGATTACGAGCACTATCAAATCTTGTCCATTTCGAAAATCGTTTGTTTACCCTTATTTATGGCCACATTTGGTTCTTTGCATAAGTTCGGTTACAAATCTCAAACAATAGAATTGTATGAGATGAGTAGAAGAATTCTACATTCTTTTTTGGAGACTAAAAGAAGGTGTCGCAGTACAACAGTAAATGACAGTTATCAGAACATTTGGTTGATGCAATCCCTAATATTGAGCTTCATGTTCGCTCTAGTTGCTGATTATTTGGAGAAAATTGACTCCTCTTTGATGAAAAGGCAATTGTCCGCATTATGTTCAACGATCAGATCAAACTGTTTACCGACAATTTCTGCAAATTCTGAGAAGAGTATCAATAATAACAATGAACCTTTAACATTTGGTTCTCCTCTTCAATACATCATTTTTGAGTCAAAAATTAGATGCACCTTAATGGCTTATGATTTTTGTCAGTTCTTGAAATGTTTCTTCCATATTAAATTCGATTTGTCTATAAAGGAAAAAGATGTTGAAACCATTTATATTCCCGACAATGAGTCAAAATGGGCCAGTGAATCGATAATATGTAATGGGCATGTTGTGCAAAAGCAAAATTTTTATGATTTTAGAAACTTTTATTACAGTTTCACGTATGGACACTTACACTCAATACCAGAATTTTTAGGGTCATCTATGATTTATTATGAATACGATTTAAGAAAAGGAACCAAATCACATGTGTTTTTGGATCGAATCGATACGAAAAGGCTAGAGAGGAGTCTTGACACTTCTTCCTATGGCAATGATAATATGGCAGCAACCAATAAAAATATTGCGATCTTAATTGATGACACCATAATTTTGAAAAATAATTTAATGTCAATGAGATTCATCAAACAGATTGATCGCTCGTTTACTGAGAAGGTTAGAAAAGGACAAATAGCAAAGATATATGATTCCTTTTTGAACTCTGTGAGGTTGAATTTTTTGAAGAATTATTCAGTTGAAGTATTGTGTGAATTTTTAGTAGCGTTGAACTTTTCAATCCGTAATATTTCGTCTTTATACGTAGAAGAAGAAAGTGATTGCTCCCAAAGAATGAATTCTCCAGAGCTGCCAAGGATCCACCTGAATAATCAAGCGCTTTCTGTCTTCAATTTACAAGGCTATTACTATTGCTTCATCCTAATTATCAAATTTTTATTGGATTTTGAAGCAACTCCAAATTTTAAGTTACTGAGAATTTTTATTGAGTTGAGAAGCCTTGCGAATTCTATTTTACTTCCCACACTTTCAAGATTGTATCCGCAAGAGTTTTCTGGATTTCCTGATGTTGTATTTACGCAACAATTTATAAATAAAGATAATGGTATGCTTGTCCCTGGTTTATCCGCAAATGAACACCATAATGGTGCAAGTGCAGCTGTTAAGACTAAGTTAGCCAAAAAGATCAATGTTGAAGGGCTTGCAATGTTTATTAATGAAATCCTAGTTAACTCTTTTAACGATACCTCTTTTTTGAATATGGAGGATCCTATTCGAAATGAATTTTCCTTTGATAATGGGGACAGGGCAGTGACAGACTTGCCTCGTTCAGCACATTTCCTATCGGATACCGGCCTAGAAGGTATTAACTTCAGCGGCTTAAATGATTCGCATCAAACTGTTTCTACTTTGAATCTTTTACGTTACGGGGAAAATCATTCATCAAAACATAAAAATGGTGGAAAGGGGCAAGGATTTGCCGAAAAGTACCAATTATCTCTGAAATATGTTACTATTGCCAAGTTATTTTTCACCAATGTTAAAGAAAACTACATTCATTGTCACATGTTAGATAAGATGGCAAGTGATTTCCACACTTTGGAAAATCATCTAAAGGGAAACAGTTGACGATTATGTCTCGTTGCTGATATGTGTCGTCCCAGTACTCAACTCTTTCTGATGAGATTTTGAATATCTCATTTTATTTCTCATCAAACAGCCATGCATGCGACTGAAGTGGACTACTGCGGGAGAACACCGATCTTATCTTTGAAATTGTTGCACAAAAATATTTCACTACCTTGGCGTTTCTCATCTCACCCATTGGGGTGAATCTCGTTATTGCTCCTTATTTTGGTCCATTTTATATTAAATCCTGTATCATGTTTAACATTTTTCATCTTATACCTCATACAAAAAAGAAAAGCTATTTATGAAAGTTAGTTCATTACAAGATGCAAGCCTAAAATATATGCTTGATCTTAAAATTCATGTATAGAAGAAAAAGACCTTACCAACGTTGTTGGTTACCGTGTATAACTAATACCAATCTTGAACATTAACCACTCCTGGCGTGTGGGAGGATGTTCTTAGACTTAATTAAGAATCTCTAAATTTTTTTTTATTTAATCGTCCCTTTCTATCAATTATGAGTTTATATATTTTTATAATTTCATCTAACCTCAGAAATAGTGTTGTATATATCATTGTCCGTAATATCATCGTGAAAACCAGTGTCCTCGTTAATTATTGTCTGAATTAGCCATTCTTTAGATTCAGTGTGAAATATGTAATTAAATTTCTTAAATTTCAGTGATATTTGACTTCTCAATCTTTCGAGAAGCTTCATCTGAGATTTACCATTATTTTCGTTAGCATATATGAGAAACTTTAACTTTCGATTAGATAATTCTGATCCTATTCTGGGTACTAAAGAATCTAAGGCATTTAACAATGGCTCTGTATCATCTACATCAATATTGGGTAAATCAATTGTAAGCATTCTACCTGCGCTCAAACATGCAAAAGCAAATTTGACAAAACTGTCCAACTCAGATCTACCCCAAACAATAACAATGTAGTCATTTAACATTTTCTTCACTCCACATATCTGATCTCTTAAATTAGATCCGCGTAAGAATTGTGTATAAAATGAAAAAATATTGTTGGATTTAATGATTCCTCCCTTTGATGGAGAATCTAACGATAACCGAAAACTTTCACCCGAAGGTAATAGGTATTGGTATATTAAATGTGGTACTATTCTTTTCTTTTCAATGCATGCACTTATGAATTTCCAGTGTAGTGTAGGCCACCCCAACGCCAAAGTTTCTAAGTACTTTAAGCTTCTTAAATGCCGTTTTGTGATTAGGCAAGCAAATCTGCAGTCTGCAAATAGGGAATGAGGTTTCCAGGCTAGCTTCAAGGCCAATTCTCGAATATTATCTGTATTACCTTTATTGACTAAAGATTTAGCTAGCGGATGAGTGAAGTTAAATAAAGTGGAAAATCCTGACTCAATTACAGTGCCGCCTTGCGATTCAATGGTCTGTCGAAGTTCCTCTCTATTTTCGAATAGGCTTGTCAAAACAAAAATACATTTATCAAATACATTCCCTGTTCTGATTTCACCAGAAGAAAAAAGCAGGCTTGGCGCTCCTGCATGTTCAGCTAATGCGTCTCTAGAATCCTTTTTAACAATTTCCTTCTTTTCGGAGCTCGATTCTATTTCGTTATTGTACACTTCAGTATGCGTATTTATGTCCTTTTCGTCATCAGTATGTTTCTTCGGAGACAGAACATTGGTCATTGATTTCCTTCCCCTAATGGGATGTCTCAAGTACCTATACGCGTCGCCTTTATTTTTCTCATTATCTTCTAATATGATCTTCGCTCTTTTAGCCCACTCGCTTAGGTCAAGACTGATCGAGCTTAGTGCTTTAATTAACGTCCTTTTCCCCAACAATCCGCTTGCATTTTTTTTTTTCAAATGAACCGTATCATATCCTCGAATACATCTTATTATGTTGAGATCATGGCTACGACATTCTAGACCAACGACTACGTACTCATTTCCATCAAAGGTAACAGCATCCCCTATTCTAATATCTAAGTAGTAGATGTCCTCATCTTTGGTTAGCGATCTTCCTGTTTCGAAATAAATCCAACAGCCATCTTGATTAGTGTCAACTTCCAATAAAATACCCGGATAAAATTTGTAATTCCACGTATACTGACACCATACCGCATTTCCAAAAATTATGTCGTCTTTCGATAAGAAACTATTATCTGCCGTTCTAATACCTTCAGGAAACACGTAAGACTGTTCTTTAGAGTCTTTGCCCGAACCTGTCTCCCCTGTTTGTATGGTAATGCTGCAAGACGGTTCCCTTTTGATAGAAGCAGCATCCAAATCTGAATTTCTTTTGAGGTGTTTTGTCGGTGATGTCTTAGTGCTTCTGTTCTCCTCCTCTTCACCGATCTCTATTGTATCTTTTTGACGTCGCTTTATTGTTCTTCGGTTCTGAATAATCTCCTGTGACTCACTTGGAAATAATTGCATGAGGTTTTTCTGAAGTTCTGAGCTCTGTCCTTTGCTTTCGTGTTCAATCAAAGCTACATCCAAAGACTCTGTGCCATCTTGTTTATCTGAATTGCATTCTTTATTATCATCATGAAGCTGAAGTGAGTTCCCCTTGCTTTTTTTTATCTCCATTAAAGTTTCTTCCTCGACTACCAGCTTTTTTGGAGACGTTTGAAGATCTTGCTGCTCTTCAACTTCAGGCAGTTCTTGGGTTAGTTCAACCTCGCTCATGATTGTACTTTCCTTTTTCGTATCAAGCTCATTTGGGGACATACGTTCTGTTTCATCACTTCCTGAATCAGATATTTGCTTTCCTGAAAGTTGTAAGTATATTCTATCGGTTATTTCCTTTTGTTCGTTGAAATCAGATGAACCGGCTATGATAATGTCATCTCTGGTAGCTGCATTTGAAGAATTTTGTATATCGTTTGAAAAAACATTGTTTGTCTCTACTTCTCTCTCGTGTATATTAAATGTATCTTTTTCCTTCGGAATAGGTGAAGAATTCGAGGGTTTTGACATCGTATTCTTAGATGGTGAACTAGTCTCAGGAACTTCCAATATGGGTTCAAAATTAATCCGAGAAAGAGTAACGGGAGTTTCAAAGGTTGCATTCAAAGCATTTTGTTCAGGAGAATTTATTATTTGGGTTTTTATTTCTTCTGTCTGGCCAGTAGAATGAAAAACAGGTCCCTTCTGAGCAGATATGCCTTGGGAAAGCGATGAAACAATTATCTGTGTCTCTAATTCATTATTTGTTTCGGTATTGAAACTTTTAGATAAGGGTTGCGTATCGATTGAAATACTATCTAAAGGCATTTCCTGTGTTCTTGGATTATTGACTATTTGCGTAGATCTATTGCTATTATTTTCCGTTTTGTCTTTTGAGTATCGGAATATCCACTTCTTGGATGGTTCCCGATTGTTTACACTCTCACTGGAATACATTTCTTCTTCCGCATTGTTGCGTGAAGGGGTGCCAGACACAGCACTATTAATATCGATATCTAAATTGTTCACGTCATTCTCTCTACCCGAAACATTCAGATTCTTTTCCAATTCGTTAATCTCCTCTGATTCATTACTTTGTATTATTTGATTGTTCCGTTCTCTGAGATCATCTGATGAATAGTTCTCACTTTTCTTTTTTACTGGATTTTTTTCCTCGATAGCTCCTATGTTATCTTCGTTATTGTTAAAAACCTTGTTTACATTTCTTGTGGTCCGGCCATTCCCGGTAATTTTGTTCTTGTCATAAGAGCTTATCGAATTAGGTGATTCTGCTGATATCATGATTTGAGTTTTTTGAACTCGTTCATCTTGCATTCCTCCACTTTTACTTAATTCGTCTTTATATCTTTTAGGTGTAACAATTCCTTCCAATGCACAGTCATAATTATCAGCAGAACGTTCAGCCATCTGTACAAAAGTGGCATCCGCCTCTGTAACTTCTAATGACGCATTTTCTTCTCCATCATTCTGCTCTCCATAATAGCAAAACCCAGTATCTGACTTCAACTTTTTGAAGGTTTTCTGTTCCAATGGATCAGTTGGAGTTTGAAAAGTCATTTTTTTTCTTAACATCAGAGGAGTGTCTTCCAGATCGGAGCTTTGATATTTGGTCAAAAGATTTTCTTTACCAGGGGTTCGATTGCTTTTGAAAAAGTTAGCAATTCGGTCAAGGTCAGGAGTCCTTTCATTATGCAATATGTTAGCATTTGGTCGATCATTATCTCCTACTTCAATATTTAACTCATCATCATGTCTTGGACTCTCGTCAAGTAATCCCAGAGATTTTTGAAATATCTCACTTGTATTCATAAACTTGACAGGATTTGGATTTGCTTTGGGACTTCCTTCGATTATGTTTGTGCTATTTACCTTGTTTTCCAACGGATCAACGGGAACATTCATTTCGTTCATGTCGCCATCAGCCAAGGGAGAATGCAGTGCTTCCTTTATAGCGCTTTGGGTGACTCGATCTGGAGAGCTTTTCCATTGAACTAACTGGCCTGACATAGCCCTGATGTTGAAGATTTTCTCACTATGCTCTTTTCTATGGCGTTTCTCTATCTTGCTCACTTCACATTGCTCATCGTTGCAAATATCCACGAACAAAAATCCTCGCGTGTTTAATCAGAACTGCACTCTGAAAATTCAAAGCCGTGCCAGTAATAAGAAAGACACAAGGTTATATAGAGACACATCGAGAAAGTATATTATAGATTAAAAAAATTTTGCCTTATACTTTAGTGCACTTGAAAAAGCAATAAAATTTTATTTCATATGTATCTAACGCTAACAAGGCCGTATATTTATTTAGACCTTATTTTGATGGGGAGCTGCCAACATTTTCTCCAATAAATCAATCTTCCTTTGATAGTCTTCAATAATTCTGTTTTTTTCGTCTATTTCTTTGTGTATTTGATAAGCATTTTCATCGTTTGTATCTGGATTCCCAAGTGTTCTACTTGCACTATTTCTTCTGGTGGAAACATTGCTGACACTTCCCCTTGAGGTTTCGTCGATATAGCTATAGTTTGGAATATCATAGTTGTTTTTCTTCTCAGTTAACACTTTAGCCCTATAATTTTCATACAATACGTTGTTTGTTACATCTTTTAATTCCTGAAGGTGAGAACCTAACAGTATTGCTTTTAAGTATATAAAATCGGAGGTGTTTTGGTCTTCGACCACCAAGCTACCCCATTCGTACGTTCTGATATGCTCAACCCTATTTTCCGAATTTTTATTAAAAGTTTTGCTGCAAACAATGGCAAATGGCGATATTTCCTTGATCTTCGTGTCATTATCGTATTTGGATTTTGCTGAACTGGAATCGATGTCCATATCGTACAGAGCTAATGTTTCGCCTAGGGTGTCACTTTTAAAATCAAAAACACGTATATTGTTCTGAGAGATTTCTTGGCGCACAATGTCTTTGTGTAAATTTAATTCAGTTTCTGTGAGACCATCGGCTTTTGGAATAATGGGAATTAAATTAACTTTATCACAAATCGTTTTCATTAACTCAATATCAAATTTTTTGACTCCTCTTGGAGTACTCTTCAGAAAGTATAAACAAACATGAGGCCTCCCATCAGTTTCTTTTGTGTTTCTCTTTATTCTGACCTCTTCTTTTAAAACATTTGCAAACTGTTGGTCTAAGTAGTTTTTTATAACAACAGAGCTTTGTGAATTGTCGACATTGTCACCGCAGCCTGGAAACAATATGATATCTAATGTTATGGGTACGCCTAGTTCATCGTTCAAATACACTCTTCTGGTGACAAGCTTCAGCCCAGGACTCAAATGGGCTGTTTTATATCCAGGATCTATATCTTCGATGGCGTTTCCATTTTCTGGTGTTACATTATTTGTCACTTTATCATCATCATCATCATAATCCCCATCAGAAAGCGATATATCCTGACCGCACAGATTGTTTAAAAACGTTGATTTGCCGCTGCCTTTTTCTCCAAGTAACAAAATTGACAACTGCAGTCCTTTCTTGTAACCCTTGCGACGTCTTAACTCATCTCTGCTGAGAGTATGTTGTTCAAGAGCTGAGTGATCTTTCATTGGGAACATTTGATTATTTACTGACTTTATGTACGTATAGTAGCTCTTTTTTTGTATCGATTTATAAAAATGCCTGTTCTTACTATTCTTATGGGAATGACACAAAATGTAGACGCATGTCTTTTTCAGGCGTCCTTAATATGAGCGATCAAATTTCGCATCAAAAAAACTTTATTGAAGTTAGAATATATGAAAAAAAGCCACGAAATTTCTAAAGGCAACCACAAATTGTCTTATTATTGATAGAATATAAAAAATAAGTCATTTATTTATATGTACATCTGTGCAAATGGTAGCGGCGCTCTTTAACTGTTTCTACATACCATGCATGCTTGTCTAAAACCATTTCGAAGTTCCGTTGCTAATTCAGAGAAAACTCTTCCAAGCAAAGTCGGTTTGAGGCGTTTTCTGTTATATATTAAAATCGGTATTAGCGTCAAGCCGTTTGATTACATGATCATTCGTATTCGACCCACTAGGGTTATCCAATTCGATTTTGCGATAGCATATCTTATTACCGTCTGTAACAACCGCCTTTAATTTGCTTCTTTGATGAGGTTTGGATAATTCTATTACTGGGGAAGTGTGACTTCTTTGAAATTTATTTTCATCATTTTTCTCTGTTATTCCTTTACAGTTCGAGCTATTTTCTTTTATAATTAATTGTTCATAATTTGCTATCTTTGTACTGTTGACTCTTTTAATTGCTAGAGGATTAGTTGTTTCACCGTTAAAATCGGGATAATGCCTTTCAATCTCCTCTAAATAACCTCTTGAGACGCTCCTTCTGCCAACTTTCGGTAGTATGTCAGAAGGGGGACTTATGATTTTCCTAAAATCTTCGTCATTAGCACTTAACGAACTGGATAATTTCAATCTTGGATTGTCCTTTTTCTTTGTTTTTAATGGTCTGCTATCTCTAAAAATTAACTTCTCAAAAAGTTCGGCTTTATCCTTGACTTTATTAGATTTTCTCAATCTTGTGATTGAGTCAGACGATTCAGTAGATGTAGGCGTCATCTCTTTATAATCAGGATCTCGTGACTTAGTGAAATCCATTGTAATATTATTCCAATCATCGTCCAGTAGTTTGGGCGATGAACTTGAAAATACAGAATTTGTTGAACTTCTAGAATAATTAGAAAATGTCGGAGAAGGGATAAAAGGTGGCTTTTTGACTAAGTCTTCTTCAAATGTTGTATTTTTTTCCAATCCGTGGAGAGAATGTATTTCTCCATTATTCTCCTCTATGTATGTATCATCAGAATCCGCTGAATGGGTCCTAAATGCTTTATCATTGAGTTCGATGAATTGATTCATTCCTTGTAGTATTGCAGTATGAGCGATTTGCTCCCTTGTTATTTCTGTAGGTTCGTTCAAATCCATATTTAAATCTTTCACAGAGCCCTTTTCTTTGCTCTCAACTTCATTTGTTCTATAACTTATTGTCTTTCTAGCCGGATCAATAACGCCTAGTTTATATTTCCGCTGAACATTTCTTAATGATGCGACCAGGGATATGTTGTGACTATTTAAGGTTTTCATTGCCTTTCTATTAAAATTCAAAACATCAAAGACATCAACAAGAACATTTTTTGTCCACCACATATTCCCGTTTGAGCCGATAACAGCATTTCTGTAAACAATGTTCTCATTCGCCAGCATCCTTAGCAAGGTGCAAGTTTTCCCTATGTTTTGTAAATCATTCATATCCAGGTGAGACAATATTCGGAACAATAGGTTTAATGGTAAGTTTGTCAGGGACCTTTCCTCCAGCGGCATCTGTACACTACAAGAAAATAATGTCATCTATGTGGTTGAAGGAACTATAACTAATTCTGGAACAAAAGTGAACTTTCCTTGTGCAGTTTGGCCAATTTGTTTTGATATTTTGTATGAGGATATTTAGCAAGTAGTAACAGAGACTCCTTGGTTATTTGAAAACTTTCCCTTTGTTTAAACTATAGCAAAGTATAACTTTCCTTTTCCTATTTTGTGAAAAAGTAAGTAAATATTGTTATCTCCTCCCAACTGGTTAAATACTGGGTAGGTGCACAAGCGTTTATAGTTTCTAAGAAGACAGCACCAGGAATAATGATAAACAGTTGTTTGGGTCAAAACAAAACGGGTATTGCCAATGCCTTTTAAAATACTTACCCGGCCATAAAATGAATAATAATAGTGTATGAAGACTGTGTTGGAAGATGTTATGGTAGAAGCAGAGGCTTCCGCACTGCATTTAAGAAGCATAAAGGCACTTCTGCTATTTCATTAAGAAGATTCGCTATGGTGAGCATGTTCTCATTATTTCTGCTATTAATTGAGCAATCGCCGCTTGTAGCGTCATTGCAACAAAGTCAACGGCATATAGTGGGTGTTCCCTGGGAAAAGCAGCACTTGTATGACTCGAATGAACCAGATTTGACTAAATGGCACTGTTTGAACCACGAAGATATCGTATTGGATATAAGCCAGATTAATGATGGGGTTTGTGATTGTCCTGATGGTTCAGATGAGCCCGGCAGCGCCGCCTGCGTGGAAGATATATTCAAAAGCGTTGCAGAGGGAGGTGGTAAAGTGAATAAGTATTTTTATTGTGATAACAAGGGGTTTATTCCAAGATATATACGAAAATCGGAAGTCGCAGATGGTATTTGTGACTGCTGTGACTGTTCTGACGAGCTACTTTCTGGATATGAGCTCTTTGATGCTGGATCTAATTGTTCTCAGTTAAAAAACGAATTTGACATTATGGCCTCTAAAGAGTTATCAAGTTACCGGGAAGGTAAAGAGGCCCTAGAAGAACTGGAAAGAAAATACGGTACAAAGGAAGAGGCTATCACCCGTGGTAATTGCTTAGAAGAAGATAAGGAAAAAGCTTCTGCCGAGATAAAAGTACTCTCCAACAGGCTCTCAGAAAATCGAGCCAAATTAGAGCAGTTGAGAGGCGAGTACTTTAACCAATTAAGCCATGATCCCATTTTGTATCAATTTGAACAATTAAACAGTACTCGTTTGGGATCGGACATCCTTACATCGTTCACTATGGTTTCAAGAGTAAGTAAAGGTTACCAGGACATATTCAAGATTTTAAGTGATTTATCAGAGGCCTATACTCCCTCGCTAAATGATAAAGTTGTCAATGATAATATTAAAAAATTCAGAAAAGTTAGAAGACGGGCTGAAAAGGCTAAAATTAATGCAGATAGCAAAATTGATGATGAGCAGGCAGATAATCTTTACTTGTACTTTACAGAAGAAGTACCTCAAATTTTTTTGAAAAGAGAATCTGAGAACACGTTGAGGTACGTCATAGGAAAATCCAATTTTGTTCAAGCGCTAGTGGAGGGTAAAATTAACTATACCAACGATATCTTGGAGTATATCAGAGAATTCCGTTTGATTATGGATGATATTTCTCAGAATTACAATGTTAACTTTCAAGATGCAGGGGTCAAAAGTGCTGTCGATTCGTATAAAAACTACCTAGGTGAATACGGCGAACTGGCTGAATTAGAACCAGCTCACCCGTCAGAGAGCCTTTTGAGATCGTTGAGCGAAGTAACATCATTTGTGAACGAGAATGCACCAAAGGTATTGCCACCAGACGCTGTTGAGTCAGAACAAGATACGAACAGCGATCATATCGGTACTTCTGGAGATTTGCGCAATAAACTCAAAGAGATTCTATCTAAGCTGAATATTTTTTCATCTAGAAAAGATTTGGTCTCATTAGAGAAGAGATTCCGCTCTTGTGAAAGTCAAGTCAGTCTCCTGGAGAATGAATTAAAGCAAAAAATGGACTATAAGAAATTATTAGATGAAACTGAAGATGAAGGAACTAATTCTACTGCAGGAAATCTGACTGAGCTTTTAGAACTAATGGGATCACAATCCTATTGTCTTGACGACATACTGGACAACTATGTGTACACTATATGCTTTCAACGTCCAATGACCGAAGGTGTCATATATCAAGCTGAGGATAAGGTTGACGGTAAAAAAGTTTTGATCGGTCGTTTTAAGACATCAGGTTTTAATGTTGACTTAAACATGGAAAAATACGCAGAACATTTAAAGGCCACATATGATGAGAAGAGTGATTTGATTTCAAACTTAGCAGCTATACAGGACGATGACGGTAACATGCAACATTACGTATTCGGGAACTTAAACGAACTGAATAATGGTCTGGTACTAGAATACGAAAATGGAGACCAGTGCTGGAATGGTCCGCGCAGATCGGCTACTGTATTTGTTCGGTGCAGCGACAAATTCAAGATTCGGAGTGTACATGAAGCGACTAAGTGCAACTACATCTTCGATGTCGTTGGTCCTCTAGGCTGCAACAAGACTTTCGAATACGAGCCCCCTAAGTTCAATTTAAGTGAATGACTGGAAAATGAGTAGTTAGGCTTTTTTAGTAAGTAAACAACTAGGAAGGCCGATGCTGTGCCGTGATACTCTTTTCCGCAACAAAAGCAATATTTCCCTCGGCCAAAACGCGAAAAGACGATAAATAAGTATATCGTTCCAAATACTGATAGTTCTGTACGACCTGTTGGAATAACGCGAAAAGAAGGGTACGGCGTAATCACCCCACACGGCTTGTATTTTTTTCGGAGAACTAAGTCATAGACGTAATGCTAATTTTTCCGTCTAGCCGATGTTTATGCGGCTTTTATTTTTTTTTTTTTTTTTTTCTCATCTTTGTTCTTCCGGTTTCCAAGATGTCTCACAGATTATTACAGTGAATTCCAAAATCATGTTTACTACTGGAATTTGTATGCATATGTTTTGGCAATCTTAAGCCTACGGATTTTAAATGTGATGGATATAACGAACAGTGTTTACTGGAGACTCACTTCTCTGGGCTTGAGTTTACGATGTATAGTCATATAAAAATGAAGAAATTTCTTGAGTGACAATTGCCGCCGTACTTCGTATTGTCTTTTCTTGACAGTGAGGGCGTATAAGATACATCGTACATACATAGAGACTCATTTAGTGATGCTTGAATCGAGCAGTGATAAGATAAAGTTTGCGCCTATTAAAGAGGTAGATTACAAAAAACCGGTAAGTAAGAGTAAGAACTATACTCTTATTAATGACATCCAACCATTGGAGTGGTATTGTCACAATGATAGTGAAACGGGCTACCAACACACCATAAGTAACAAGACAGATGGTGGTAGAGGTTTATTCAGAGTGATGAAAAAATCGATGGAGACCAGAGTCGAGACCCAAACGTTATATTTCACAGATTTGCATACAGGCTTGTGTGGATTTGTTCAATTACTGTATTCTACGGTTATGGGTGGTATCTATAAAGGCTTCCAATTGAATTTCAAGGTTTTTGGCTCAGAAAGTAATAATACTGACTACGACGTTTGGGAAAGTTTTAAATTGGATGACATAGCTGAATTTCAACCATTAAAGTTTGTCTCTAGAAATGTTATTTTTGAATTTTTGAGCAACAAAAATGAAAAATTAGGTTCCATTGGCCAGTTATCTATCAAATGTGATTTACCAACATGTAACAATACAATTCAAAATTTGAAAATCGATTTGTTGGTGGATTTGTTTCAAGGTTTTAAGATGAACCCCAACGGTTGCAATTATTATTTTGACAAACAAATCTCGATGAGTGACGAATTCGTTTCCTCAGACAAAATGATCAGACATGTTTTTGTGCCCAGAGGTAAATGTAATGGTAATATTTCCTACGATAAAAAACTCAATAGTGGGGACTTTCAAAATAAAAATATTTCATTAACTGATGTTCCTGTCGTTTATCTGGACGCTGTTCAAGGTCTTTTGCCGAATAAAGCAGCCAGTAAATGGAATTTCCTATGTTTTCAGAGCGAAAACTACTCTGTTTTAGCAATTGAATTCACTACTCCTCGAGATCATGATAACGTCACCGTAACAGTTTGGTCAATTACTGAAAAAAACAAACTGATATCTATTGGTTCTTCTGTGCAGAGCCCAAAACGTCATGTTAGGTTCCGTGCTACGAGTACAGATAAGGAAAGCGGCTGGGTATATCCAACCTCTATCAAGTTCCCCGGTGGATTTTCAGAACACGACTTGAGGCTGGTTAATCGATACGACGTTCTCGGTGAGTTACCAAGCATGGTCAGGTCGTTAGCTCAGAAAATTGTGAGCATCAAACCTTTCATTTATCAATACTGTCAACCTTCTAAATATAAGCACGAGAAAGGTATTTCTATCGTTGAGAGCACCTTCATTAGTTGAACAAAAGCGTGAACACTTCCACATGAAATTCGTTTTTTGTCCTTTTTTTTCTCTTCTTTTTCTCTCCTGTTTCTTCTACCAACTTTACCTAATAATTAATGTGTAATCGAATTTTTTTACATAATCACTACCTAATAACTAATTTATCATCACTTTTTTTTTTCATTTTGAGGCCACACTTTCCCCCATGGACTATTGCATCATTGCGCCATGCTTCTTACTTGCGTAAGCCATAGAACGGAAATATCATGTTCCCCTTGCCGCATGCATATTGAAAACATCACGGGAACGAGAAGAATGGCATTTTCGAAATAAAAAGAAATCATATTTCAAATGTTGGGGAGAGAAAGCAAAGGGGAATCAATAATCATTAAGGGAAGTCGATGAAAGTTTCCTTTTCCGAACTCTACCTCGCCTTATATAAAACCTTGGTCTAAACGGATAAACCGAGATGTAGTTGAGTTTGTGAATCCAGTTCTTGTCCTTCTTCCTCTTTCAAAAAGTGAAGCAATCAGTTGAGAGTGTAGCTATAGAGGTGTGTACTCTAGAAATCAGACTTTCATAGCAAGCAGACTTTTTTTTTGTTGAATCTTACTAGCGGATTTTTTAGAGTTTTCTTCTTCGGACTAATCTGTCAATGGTTCCAGTAAGATTAATGAGTCAAAAGCCCTCTATAATTGTATCGAGAAATTTCTTAAAAGAAGGAATATAATTATTGCGGTCACTAGAAAGTTATAAGAAGGTTACCATTTAACTGAACAGCAGCGGTATAGTACGGAATAAAAAAGTCTTTTAAAATGTTGCTTAGTGCGCCTGTTAACAGTACCGTGCGGCGCAAGCCACACAGTCCAAATAAAAAAAAGCCAAAAGAGACAGGTACAGCTGCTTCCTTTTCGTCGTCCTCTTCAACTGTCGTCCTTTCATCCAATAATGATGGCAGCTTTGATGCTCTTTGGGACCCCTCTATAAGTAAGGCCTCGGATTTTGAGAGTAGCTATATTAGTGCTAAACGATTAAAACCAGAAAGTAGTAATAGACAGAAAAAAAAAAATTCTTATAAATATTCTAGGGAGGAAAACACCAACGAGGTAGAGGAAAAGACGTCTCTTGGCAGCAGCTCTAAGACAGAAGCAGATAATATATTTAATGACCAGCTCACGTCAGCTGGCAATACTACATATGTCAGTAATAAGCGCGATGTAAACTTCGGGGCGAATTCGGCTGTAGTACTGCTCGGTTTGCCAACAAGTAAAAGTGAATCTCACCGACAATACCACAGTCCTTCGGCTTCAACAACTAATGAAGATGAAGAGGACATTGGTGTTGATATTTTAGTAGACAACCACATCGATAGTTGCGAAACAGTATCGATAAATAATAATAGAGGTATTACACACCAATATCCAGAAACGGAATCAGATGTCGACTTTGATGAGGCCGTGATATTGACACCAATGGATGGTACGGATAAGGGAGTGAAAAATCCAAGACCACTCGAAAAAAAATATAGTAGCAGTTGTTTTGAGGACCGTACGCCCCTTAACTTGGATGATGGTCATTTCAGTGAATGCAATCATTTTTCTACATTAGATGTGTCTAGCTTTTTTCATCTCAACGAGCATGTGCATAAAATCGACGAAGTAGAGCTCGATGGACCTGATCGCACCTTTAGTCTAGACAACGTCGCTATTAATACAAGGAAAAAGGATATTGATTGCCTCTATAATAGTTCAAGAGAAGACTTATCCAACCTCACATGTTCTTCGGAAGGCCCAAGGAATGATAGTTATGATAGTGATTACAACATTGATGAGGTCACTTATAGAGATGATGAATCAACAGATGAAGACGAGAGCTTACCAACCCCAGATCGAAAAAGGAAGAAAATTGGCCATAAAGCTTGCGAAATATTGGATTCTAAAAGAATTGGAATAAAAGTACCAAAGTTATACGTTTGGTCTTTAAGTGATAAACCGTTTAGTGTTATCGATGGGTTGTGCACAAAATCGCTGTACCCATTGAGTGATGACATAAATACTCCTGAAAGTTTGAGCTCATGCTCAAGCTCAGTAAGTTCACGGGAAAATCAAAAAGGAGATGCAACATTTGATAATGATGCTATGATAGCCGACCTTCTAAACATAGGCGGACTCGAAGTAGAGAAGGCATCCAATGGCCATATTGAGCTCATAGGCGAGTGATTATTTGATATTCCAGAAGAATCATTATCGTCTTTTAAAGGAAAATATGATCGTTTGCGAAAAAATAGAAGCACTTTACTACTTGAATTGTCATAGAATAGTAGGAAAACCTACTTAGTCAGCGAAGATCAACTTGGAATATCGTATGATGAGATGGAGAAAAATTTAGGGGCCGAAATGGATGGATCCACTTGAGAGAGGATCAAGGAATACTGAAGTGCAGCTGACGATCCAGTCAGCGACATCTGTCTTTTTTTAATTACTATTGCTGTGTACTTATAGAGTCGGTGGCATTTATTTTATTTTTAGTATTTTTTTATACGTGCGTATTCTATTGTTCATTTTTTTACCAATTTTTTTTTTATTTTTATATTTTGTTTCTTGCGTGGAGTTTTTACAGGAAGTTAATCACAACAGAGGGTTCAATCTCCAAGGCATAAAATAAACAAAAATTGTAATAGTTAGCAACTGCAATACGAATTAAAATTTGAGGAAAAATCTAGTATTGTTCACACGAGCCAATGCTCTGAAGTTTCGAAAGCTAATAAATATCATGTGGAAACTTTTCTGAGTCATTAATAAGCAACACTATTTATTCTTCTTATAATTAGTCTTACAAGTAAACTGCCTTGCCGCATAAGCGCATTCCCTCTATGAGACCATTTGTAATTTCGAGAACACAATTTTACAACCGAGTAAATATCTTATAATCATTAAAATTATTAAACTATTATACAATTTTTTTTACTTTACTTTAATTTTTATATACCCATATAAATAATAATATTAATTATAACCAAAGGAAGTGATTTCATTATGCTTGAGTAGAGGAAGAGTACTTGGTAACAGCTCTAGTACCTTCAGAGACAGCATGCTTAGCCAATTCACCTGGTAAGATCAATCTAACAGCGGTTTGAATTTCTCTAGCAGAGATAGTAGACTTCTTGTTATACGCAGCCAATTTAGAAGCTTCAGTAGCGATTCTTTCAAAGATATCGTTAACGAAAGAGTTCAAGATAGACATGGACTTTTGGGAAATACCAGTGTCAGGGTGAGTTTGCTTCAAAACTTTGTAAATGTAAGAAGAGTATGTTTCCTTTCTAGCCTTGCTTCTCTTCTTACCATCAGTGGAAGTGGAAGTCTTTTTAGCGGCTGGTTTCTTTTCAGCTGGGGCTTTGGAGGCTGGTTTCTTTTCGGCTTTAGCAGACATTGTATGTGTGTATGGTTTATTTGTGGTTTGACTTGTCTATATAGGATAAATTTAATATAACAATAATCGAAAATGCGGAAAGAGAAACGTCTTTAATAAATCTGACCATCTGAGATGATCAAATCATGTTGTTTATATACATCAAGAAAACAGAGATGCCCCTTTCTTACCAATCGTTACAAGATAACCAACCAAGGTAGTATTTGCCACTACTAAGGCCAATTCTCTTGATTTTAAATCCATCGTTCTCATTTTTTCGCGGAAGAAAGGGTGCAACGCGCGAAAAAGTGAGAACAGCCTTCCCTTTCGGGCGACATTGAGCGTCTAACCATAGTTAACGACCCAACCGCGTTTTCTTCAAATTTGAACTCGCCGAGCTCACAAATAATTCATTAGCGCTGTTCCAAAATTTTCGCCTCACTGTGCGAAGCTATTGGAATGGAGTGTATTTGGTGGCTCAAAAAAAGAGCACAATAGTTAACTCGTCGTTGTTGAAGAAACGCCCGTAGAGATATGTGGTTTCTCATGCTGTTATTTGTTATTGCCCACTTTGTTGATTTCAAAATCTTTTCTCACCCCCTTCCCCGTTCACGAAGCCAGCCAGTGGATCGTAAATACTAGCAATAAGTCTTGACCTAAAAAATATATAAATAAGACTCCTAATCAGCTTGTAGATTTTCTGGTCTTGTTGAACCATCATCTATTTACTTCCAATCTGTACTTCTCTTCTTGATACTACATCATCATACGGATTTGGTTATTTCTCAGTGAATAAACAACTTCAAAACAAACAAATTTCATACATATAAAATATAAAATGTCCGGTGGTAAAGGTGGTAAAGCTGGTTCAGCTGCTAAAGCTTCTCAATCTAGATCTGCTAAGGCTGGTTTGACATTCCCAGTCGGTAGAGTGCACAGATTGCTAAGAAGAGGTAACTACGCCCAAAGAATTGGTTCTGGTGCTCCAGTCTACTTGACTGCTGTCTTGGAATATTTGGCCGCTGAAATTTTAGAATTAGCTGGTAATGCTGCTAGGGATAACAAGAAGACCAGAATTATTCCAAGACATTTGCAATTGGCTATCAGAAATGATGACGAATTGAACAAGCTATTGGGTAACGTTACCATTGCCCAAGGTGGTGTTTTGCCAAACATCCATCAAAACTTGTTGCCAAAGAAGTCTGCCAAGGCTACCAAGGCTTCTCAAGAATTATAAGATCGGTTCTGGTATTTTAAAGAAGGCGGAAGGAACTAAACTGCTTCTCCATTGTAACTATATTAAGTGTCTATTAGACCTTTCTGTTTTTCCTTTTTATTTTTCTATATATAATTTATTGGGTATATAATTAACGGTAACATATGTCATGCATGATATAAATTTTTTGTTGTGTCTTCCTGTTTTCTCTGTTGCTCTGTTTAGGTTCATTGGGCACTGTTGCTTACTTGAACATGATTGAGTAGCAAACACATTCTGTGCTTTGTTCACTTTGATAGTGTGACGAAATTTTCACAACCAAAGGAAAAAAGCTCACGATTGCGCGATCCTGTCACGGAGAACTGTCCGCAGCAGCCCGCGGCTTCTGTCCTTATTCGCCCATTTTTTTTTGATTTTCGACTTTTTCACTCTGGCTAGTTTTATTACGCATATTTGTATATATATATACGCATAAATTTCTGAAATGGATTACCTGGTTTATCAGAAACGAGAGCTTTAATAAAGAAACATTAACGTTTCTCTGGTAAAGTCACCACACAGCATCAAATATAACAGTAATGTCTAGCTCAGAATCCATTAGAATGGTCCTAATTGGCCCACCTGGTGCCGGTAAAGGTACTCAAGCTCCAAATTTGCAAGAGCGTTTCCATGCCGCTCACTTGGCCACTGGTGACATGTTGAGATCTCAAATCGCAAAGGGCACTCAATTAGGTTTGGAAGCAAAGAAAATTATGGACCAAGGTGGTTTAGTCTCTGATGACATTATGGTTAACATGATCAAGGATGAATTGACCAACAATCCAGCTTGTAAGAATGGGTTCATCTTGGACGGTTTCCCAAGAACCATTCCTCAGGCTGAAAAATTGGACCAAATGTTGAAAGAACAAGGAACTCCTTTGGAAAAAGCCATCGAATTGAAGGTTGATGATGAATTGTTGGTTGCCAGAATTACCGGTAGATTAATTCACCCAGCCTCTGGCAGATCCTACCACAAGATCTTTAACCCACCAAAGGAAGACATGAAGGATGACGTCACCGGTGAAGCTTTAGTTCAAAGATCTGATGACAATGCAGACGCCTTGAAGAAGAGATTAGCTGCTTACCATGCTCAAACCGAACCAATTGTTGACTTTTACAAAAAGACCGGTATCTGGGCTGGTGTTGATGCTTCCCAACCTCCTGCTACTGTTTGGGCTGACATCTTGAACAAGCTAGGTAAGGATTAATGACCTTGCGCAATGTCTTCTAAATATCTTTTCTTTTTTTTAAATTAATGAAAATATAATAAATTTTTGTATGTGAGTACATATATCCGCAGTATACTATAAATGAAATAATAACATAAGTGTTTGTAACTGGCTATAACGTCCTTAAACATGTGCACTGCCATTAAGTACTTAGTCAATATTTTTATCGTTGAGAACGAACGCAAATCATATTACTAAATAGATGAACAAAAGCGCATCACATAAACAAAAACGGTATAACAGTAATAGTGAAGCTTTTTATAAACCTATAACGAAATAAGCGCTTTTCAGGTTTTATAATTCAGTCAGAGTTCTAACTGGACATCGTTTTGCAGGGGATAAAAAAAAAAAGGAAGCTTCAACCCACAATACCAAAAAAGCGAAGAAAACAGCCAATGCCAAATGACAATAAGACACCCAATAGGTCCAGCACTCCCAAGTTTACTAAAAAACCAGTAACCCCGAATGATAAAATTCCTGAAAGAGAAGAAAAATCCAATGAAGTGAAGACACCTAAAATTCCATTATTCACGTTTGCCAAAAGCAAAAACTATTCAAGGCCGTCAACCGCAATTCATACCTCACCTCATCAACCAAGTGATGTAAAACCGACTTCCCATAAACAGTTGCAACAGCCAAAATCCTCACCACTGAAAAAAAATAACTATAATTCTTTTCCTCACTCAAATCTGGAAAAAATAAGCAACAGCAAACTACTCTCCCTTCTTCGGTCCAAAACGTCAGCAGGAAGAATTGAATCAAACAATCCTTCACATGATGCTAGCAGGTCTCTAGCAAGTTTTGAACAAACAGCATTTTCCCGGCATGCGCAGCAACAAACTTCTACCTTCAATTCAAAGCCTGTACGTACCATAGTACCGATATCAACATCACAAACCAATAACTCATTTTTATCAGGAGTAAAAAGCTTACTAAGTGAAGAGAAAATAAGGGATTACTCTAAAGAGATTCTAGGCATAAACTTGGCAAACGAACAGCCTGTTTTAGAGAAGCCACTTAAAAAAGGATCAGCAGACATCGGCGCCTCTGTGATTTCTTTGACCAAGGACAAATCTATCAGGAAAGATACCGTAGAAGAAAAAAAAGAAGAAAAGTTGAATATAGGTAAAAACTTTGCCCATTCTGATTCACTATCAGTTCCGAAGGTTAGTGCCGGTGACAGTGGTATATCACCGGAGGAGAGCAAGGCAAGAAGTCCTGGAATTGCAAAACCGAATGCCATACAAACAGAAGTGTATGGAATAAATGAGGAATCTACTAACGAGCGTTTAGAAATAAATCAAGAAAAACCAGTAAAATTAGATGAGAATAGTGCAAATAGTACGGTCGCATCGGCCTTAGATACCAATGGGACGTCAGCCACGACAGAAACTCTAACATCAAAGAAGATCGTTCCATCTCCAAAAAAAGTCGCCATTGATCAAGATAAAATAACACTGCACGATGAGAAAACACTTGCACCTTCGAAGCATCAGCCTATAACATCTGAACAAAAAATGAAGGAAGACGCCGACCTCAAGAGGATGGAAATCTTAAAGTCACCTCATTTGTCGAAAAGTCCAGCTGACAGACCTCAAGGGCGTAGAAACAGCCGAAATTTTTCCACTAGAGATGAAGAAACTACAAAACTTGCTTTTCTTGTTGAATATGAAGGCCAAGAAAACAACTATAACTCTACTTCTCGAAGCACAGAAAAGAAAAATGATATGAACACTTCTGCAAAGAATAAAAATGGTGAAAACAAGAAAATTGGTAAGAGGCCGCCTGAAATCATGAGCACTGAAGCTCACGTAAACAAAGTAACCGAAGAAACCACAAAGCAGATACAGAGTGTACGAATAGATGGTCGAAAAGTGCTTCAAAAAGTACAAGGAGAATCCCACATTGATTCGAGAAACAATACCCTGAATGTTACACCATCAAAGAGGCCCCAGCTAGGAGAAATACCGAATCCTATGAAAAAGCATAAGCCTAATGAAGGGCGAACTCCAAATATCTCAAACGGTACAATAAACATCCAAAAGAAATTAGAGCCTAAGGAAATTGTGCGAGATATTTTGCATACGAAAGAATCATCAAATGAGGCTAAGAAAACTATTCAAAACCCTTTAAATAAATCACAAAACACTGCTCTTCCTTCCACACATAAAGTTACACAAAAAAAAGATATAAAAATTGGAACTAATGACCTTTTTCAGGTTGAATCTGCTCCAAAAATATCCTCAGAGATTGACCGGGAGAATGTTAAATCAAAGGATGAACCGGTTTCCAAGGCTGTTGAAAGCAAATCTTTATTAAATTTGTTTTCAAACGTACTCAAGGCTCCTTTCATTAAAAGTGAAAGCAAACCTTTTTCTAGTGATGCTCTGTCAAAAGAAAAAGCCAATTTTTTGGAAACTATCGCTTCCACTGAAAAGCCAGAAAATAAGACTGATAAGGTGTCTCTATCTCAGCCAGTTAGTGCAAGTAAGCATGAGTATAGCGATAATTTTCCAGTTTCTCTATCTCAACCTTCAAAGAAATCTTTCGCAAATCATACAGAGGATGAGCAAATTGAAAAAAAGAAGATCTGCCGTGGGAGAATGAATACGATAATAACTCACCCGGGAAAAATGGAGCTGGTATACGTGTCCGACTCAGACGATTCTTCTTCAGATAATGATAGCCTAACTGACTTGGAAAGTTTAAGCTCTGGTGAATCAAATGAAATCAAAGTAACTAATGATTTAGATACAAGTGCTGAAAAGGACCAAATTCAGGCAGGCAAATGGTTTGATCCTGTATTGGATTGGCGAAAATCTGATCGTGAATTGACGAAAAACATTCTTTGGAGGATAGCTGATAAAACGACATACGATAAAGAAACAATAACTGACCTTATTGAACAAGGGATCCCAAAACATAGTTATTTAAGTGGCAATCCATTAACTAGTGTGACTAACGACATTTGCTCTGTTGAAAACTATGAAACATCAAGTGCTTTCTTTTACCAACAAGTGCACAAGAAGGACAGATTACAATATTTGCCATTATATGCAGTTTCTACATTTGAAAACACAAATAACACTGAAAAAAATGATGTGACCAATAAAAATATCAATATAGGGAAACATAGCCAAGAACAAAATTCTTCTTCCGCTAAACCATCCCAAATTCCAACCGTGTCTTCTCCATTAGGATTCGAAGAAACAAAGCTAAGTACCACGCCTACTAAAAGCAATAGAAGAGTGTCGCATAGTGATACTAATTCTAGCAAACCCAAAAACACGAAGGAGAACCTTTCAAAAAGCTCTTGGAGGCAAGAATGGCTTGCAAATTTGAAACTTATTTCCGTTTCGTTGGTTGATGAGTTCCCTTCGGAGCTTTCCGACAGTGATAGACAAATAATTAACGAAAAAATGCAGTTACTTAAAGATATATTTGCTAACAACCTTAAATCAGCAATTTCCAATAATTTTAGAGAGAGTGACATCATTATACTGAAAGGTGAAATAGAAGATTACCCAATGAGTTCTGAAATTAAGATTTACTACAACGAATTACAGAACAAGCCTGATGCAAAAAAAGCCAGATTTTGGTCATTTATGAAGACTCAGAGATTTGTTTCCAACATGGGATTTGATATTCAGAAGTCCTGTGAACCTGTTTCTATATCCACGTCGGTCAAACCACATGTGGTCGAGCCCGAGCATATGGCAGATGCCAAAATTATGCCTAAGGATATACTGCAAATTACAAAAAAACCGTTAATGGTTAAAAATGTGAAGCCTTCTTCTCCGCCAGATGTGAAGTCTTTGGTGCAGCTGAGCACAATGGAAACGAAAACCCTACCAGAAAAGAAGCAATTCGACAGTATTTTTAATTCTAACAAAGCAAAAATAATCCCTGGAAATGGGAAGCACGCATCAGAAAACATCTCACTCTCTTTCTCAAGACCTGCGTCCTACGGCTATTTTTCTGTTGGAAAAAGGGTTCCAATCGTTGAAGATCGTCGAGTGAAACAACTCGACGATATAACAGACAGTAATACAACAGAAATTTTAACTAGTGTTGACGTTTTAGGAACACATTCACAAACTGGTACTCAACAATCAAATATGTACACATCAACCCAAAAAACAGAACTTGAAATTGATAATAAGGATAGTGTCACCGAATGTTCGAAGGACATGAAAGAAGATGGTCTTTCCTTTGTGGATATCGTTTTGTCGAAAGCAGCATCGGCGCTGGATGAAAAGGAAAAACAATTGGCTGTTGCAAATGAAATTATTCGGTCTTTGTCAGATGAAGTTATGAGGAATGAAATTAGAATAACTTCACTTCAAGGTGATTTAACTTTTACAAAGAAATGTCTTGAAAATGCGAGAAGTCAAATATCTGAAAAAGATGCTAAAATTAACAAATTGATGGAAAAAGATTTTCAAGTGAATAAGGAGATAAAACCGTATTGACTTTTTATCATTCTACAAAAGACCAGTAACGAAGTGTACCCTGTTTTTCTTTGTCGTTTTCTTCTATAATGAACAATTTACTTTACGGTCTTTAATCGATTTTAATGATTAGTTGGGCTTTTGGCTACATATGTAAAATTACATATAATATAATGGACACATAAGCAAAAAAAAAAAAAAAAAAAATAAACAAATGAGCAACCCATCAAATACCAAGAACAAAGAATTTAATATAATATATAGTTATTAAATTTAAATGTATATATGCAGTTCTGCTCTTATTTTGTGACCAATTTCTTTAAGTCATCCAAACCGACCTTGCCACTATTAGATTTGCTTGAATTTTGCGACGTTTCATGATAACATGTCGAGTGGAAATATTTGCCATTCACTTCAATAGTATTTTTCCAAACCCATTCACCAGATTCTTCATCATAAACGCCAGTAACGGTTTCCTTACAAATTGGACATTTGAAGGCCATATCTTGTGAAGTTTCTGGTACAACAACATATTTTCCCCGTATTTCCAACTCGTTACTTCTATCACTTCCTAAAGTGTTGTCTACAGAGCCTTCGTCATTTTCATCAGCGTGAATATTTAGGGCACTTTTATCGATATTTTTATTGGCATGCGGATCAGTATAATCATTTTTATGCTTTGTGGAGGTAATTTCATCATCTTTGAAGGCTGCCCATTGAGAGTCACTCAAATACCAGTTTCTTGATTGAATATTTTTCCTTGTGGTAGTTGTATTTAAGTTAGAGTTGCTTATGCCTGTATTTGCTGTGTTTTGTGATCCCTTAATTCTTGTATTTATTCTGAAATGCCAGTCCAAATGCTCATTTTGTAGTAGTTTTTCACTTTCTGAGTTGCCAAATCTCTTACCACACACGCTACATTTATTTGGCTTGGATCGGTATAATAAGTGAATAAGATTATTTTGGACGATGGGATTTTCTTGAAGAAGAGTTTGTTCGGACAGCTGCAGGGATGGGTTATTCAAAACGTCGATGTTAACCGTGGCAAAATAAGCTTTGCAGTCAGAAAGAATATCATTTAATAAGGGTATCTTTGGCAGGTTCTTCATCAATTGTTTTTCGTGTGAATCAAGAGAGTAGTTTGAGTGTCCATTTAGCTTTTTATAAAGCGTTACGATGGATTCTTTTGGTGGAGTATATATGAGCCCTTCAGCCTTAAGAGATGCATAGAGGTTATTGATTTTGTTTAGGGACTTTTTTTTCTCAATTTCTTGAAAAGATTCAACGCCAGAAATATTACCAAAAAGAGAGGAAGATAAAGAATTCTGTTGGTTCGTTGTATCTGAATTATTTCCAAACAATGGAATCGCTGAATTAGAGTTTTGTGTGTAAGAACCGACCATATCCTTAGTTTCGTGATACTGCTGCTGCTGCTGCTGTTGTTGTTGTTGCTGTTGCTGCTGTTGTTGCTGTTGCTGCTGAAGTTCGTGATACCTCATTCTTTCCTGCAAAACTTGTTGGTCCTGTGAGAAGACCTGCCTTAGTTGCATTTGAACTTGTTTCAGAGCATTGAGAGTTAGTTTTTCTCTTTTCAGTTCTTGTTTCAACTGAGATAAAACCAACAGTTTCATTTTTAATTTTTCATCATTTGGTTGATTCTTTAGCCTTTCACTAGTTAAACAAGTTAATTTATCAATGTCTCTTAATAGGAGGGGAACAGTCGGAGTTGGTAACATTGCTTGCAGGTTTTTCTGGTGGAGAGCACTGGCCTTTATTAAAAACTGTTCAATTTTCTCCAGTGCTGAGCCTTCAAACAGAGGCAGGCCGGTGTCATTAGGATTCAACCAAAGCTTAAACATATTGATGAGTTTTGTTCTTGTGGTGTTGTCCACCAATAAGTATGTTCTTTTGTACAAGTTAAACAAATTTCTACTGAAGTAGATTGTGTATGGGCTGCCAACATTCTTACAAATGGAGTCCAAGGCATAAAAAGCGTATAGCTTCTGCTTAGGCATACATTTTTCAATTCTACTCTCAATGGCGTCAACAAAATATTGAGCACACGAAATGTTTTCTTCTGCTAACTTCGTGAGAGTGGTAATAATGGGTCTCGAGTTAAAAGTTAATTCTTCAAGAATACTGTTGAAATCCTTGACTATAACTTCTGTGTCGTGATCCATAATGAAAAGAGAGTATTACAAATAGACCTAGTGTTTTCAAGTACAGTTTTCTTAACTGCTCCGAAAATTGTCCTGGTAATTCTTTGCAATGCAAAATTGAAAGAGAGACTTTTAAACTACTAAACCCTTAACAGTAGAACAACATTGTCTCATTAATTTTTGAAATTTCGCTTTCTTCCCATGCCTTAGGCCAAGTTCTCATCCAATGCGTCGAGTCCTTAAAAAAAATTCGCCCGGGTAAACTAAAACTTAGATGCACTAGGTAATACCATTTGGTGATAAAGGGAATAAAAAGCAGCAAATCCTAGCTCAATTACGAAACTCTGATCACTTGGGGCCCAGCTTCATTGGCTAAATTGGTGTATCCCTTGAACCGACTACGTAAGTACGTTTTGAAAAGTGTGTAAATCTATGTATAAAAGTACATCAAAAATTAGACTGAGAAAGTTCTGTATAGCTGTACTAATACATTAGGAATAGGCTAGACTTCTTCGCCGCTGGAATAAAACAGCTGGGCCTTCTCTTCATTGGTACCACTTGCTTTGCTCTATTGAAAGTACAAAGAATAGAGCAGACGAGTGTAAACATCCTATCTGCGTTCCAACAGAAGTGCGTATTGAAGTCATCTCATGCTAATGGCCATCTCATGTAGAATAGTAAGGAAAAACGTATCTAATTTATAAAAACTTGAGTTAGATCTCAAACTTCGGTAGATTGCGCCTTATTTAACGGATGATATACACTTATTCTACTGCTCACATTACTCGTTTTACAGGAAAAAATGGTCAATGCGGGCAAAAGAAAAAAATATTGGGCGATATGTTACAAGAAAAGGGTGAGATGGAAATTTATGCTAAACATTAAGTGGAAAAAAACCATATCCATACAATAGAAGTATATATTCTGAATAAAGGGTCAATTAAATTTCACCAAGGAATAAAATATTGTTAAAGAAAGTAACAGGAAGAGAAATCGGATATGCCTGACAATAATACGGAGCAATTGCAGGGATCTCCTTCAAGTGACCAGAGACTGAGGGTTGACTGGGACAACGGTAACCATTTTGACGTCTCTCCCGACAGATACGCGCCTCATCTATCTGAATTTTACCCAATTGTAAATAGTAAAAGACCAGTGGCTAGCAGTGCTGGCTCAGAAAATAACGACCATCTGGACGACATGAACCATTTACGTTCATCCAAAGTGTATTCAAAGGCCCGTCGGGCATCGAGCATAACTTCTGGTACGAGCACAATAAACGACTTGCAAACGCTAATCACAAAGAGAGATGTGAAAGAGACCCAGGAAGCCCTATCGACATTACTCAGGAACTCGAATGCTTATTCGGATTCGTTATTAAAGACATCTCAGAATGGGGCAGAAATTGCCCATTCCTTAGAAAACATTGCCAAGTTGAAGGGTTGCAATGATGAAACGGCGGAGAAACTATTGAGTGCCAGTGGGTTATTCTACCTTTTATCTAATCATCAGCTTATAATGTCAAAGTATTTCAATGACTTGTTGGGAGATAATTTAATTGATGATATTGATGAATTCGAATTACAGACCAAGATAATGGAGAACAAGTTCAAAGCACAAAGCAAAGAGCAAAGTTTAAAATTGAAATTGCAGGAAAGACATAACTTCGATATCTCGAAAAGAAAAATAAGGAATTTAATCTCATACCGAGAGAGCCTTTCTAGCTTGCAAGCAAGGTTAGATCAACTGGAGACACTAAAGCACGATTTTTACATGGATTCATACGAACTTGTGGAAAATACATGCAACAAAGTACTCAGCAAAGTTGCCACGGTATCTAGGGCACAAGTGGAAATTTCTGAAAATATTGCAAGGAAAGGTTGGTCTGGAGGCGGGCTAGACGAACTACTTTGTGATGCAGACGACCCCTTCAGCAAAAAAGCAGATGGGCCATACGGGACCATCGGTGGTGATGGAGAGACTGCTGGAGAAGCATACAACAGCGATGAGGAAACGGGTGGGAATGACGTGGTGCTCAATGAACTACTAGAAGGAACCAGCCAACCTTCCACATCAAAAACATCTTTACCCAAATCCAAGGGGTCCTCAACGGTATCCACACCGAATCATTCACAGTCAAGTTCAAACAAGGACGGGGTACGAAACAATGGCGGCGGCAAAAATGGCGAAGATGAGGATACAGACAATTTGATGGGAACAGAAAATTCATTTTCTTTACCGCCTACGAGAAACTCTGCCGAGGAAACCACACAAACGTTTAAACAATTGTCCATTAAAGAAGATAATGACAATCACAGCAGCGATACGGACGGCATGCAAGACCAGTCAAGTAATATATAAAATTTGTAACTCTATGTATGCTTTTTATATAGAAATGGAGAAAGTGAACAATTGAAGTTATAGTATTTTCGGAGAAATGTTGCATATATACATAGGAAAACGGTTAAAAGGCCCTGCTTCTACCTTCTGTTTCCCCCTCGTTCTTTTCACCAGAACTTGTACCATTTCTTCTCAGAGGAGGCCTGAGATAAATTCTGGTTACTTTGTTCAAACTGACTCTGCTTTTCATTTTTGGCGGCCTCCCATTGCCCCGGCAGAGATGGGTCATGAGGGACATTATGGAGCATTGGTTTTTCCTTTTTCGCCACGGTTTCCTTTGCCAATTGTGCGATCTGGAAACTTTTTTGTCTCTTTAGCCTACATTGCTCCCATCCGACAATCGAGCCCAGTATCAGAGAGCTCATCGCCCAATTCGTGGCCTTAGTCGGGCTCTTATGGTATATAAATATAATAGATCCCATCAAGAACATGCTGGAAAACCCGAGCATGCCCGCGTCTCTGAAGCACGGGATTGAAGTCAGCTTCTGCAAACTAAAATCACTCCATCTGATCGAGTCCCAAGCCTCTTTCAAAGTAGCCCGTTCTTGCTTCTTGGCCAACTGAGAATTGGACAAGTCATCGGCAAACTTGGGTGGAGTGTCTTCTAAGAGGATCTTTTGACCCCGCGAGTAATTTGTCAGCACGCGATCACCATCTGCTTTACCCTGCGGTTGTTGCTGCTGCTTTTGATCTTCTGTCTGATTTGACCACGGCCACCAACGCATCTTTATATTAACTGTTGAGCTGCTCGTTACGCACTGCTGTGGACTTCACTACAATGCTTTACCGAGCAGTGGAGTTTGATATAGTGGTGGTACCCCCGACGGTGCTATAATAAGCTTGCCTGCACGGCTTACCCTACCGCTCGGAAAGGCCGCCTTCGTCGCTCATTGGTCTGCGGCCGCGGGCGCTTTTTGGTCATTGTTCATATATGAAGAAAGAGCAGGAACGGAAATTTTTCATCTTGCCTTGCCCATTGTTCTGATCCATGCGTTGTTAGAAATACAACGTTTGCATCATACCAAACTTCTCCATTCCGTCAGCTGATACTCTATTCGGTTGTGTGTTGCACCCTGCTCTGCTGTCTCTCAACCGTTCTTCCTTTACACGCCTTCCCTTCTCAGCTCGCGTTTCTTTTTTTTTTATCCCACTCTTTTCTTTTTTCTTTCCTATATATTGCCCATATAAGTTTGGTTGGAAGGAAAACTAATAGAGCTAGTTGTTGTCCCTCAATAATCATAACAGTACTTAGGTTTTTTTTTCAGTATGCAACGCTCCATTTTTGCGAGGTTCGGTAACTCCTCTGCCGCTGTTTCCACACTGAATAGGCTGTCCACGACAGCCGCACCACATGCGAAAAATGGCTATGCCACCGCTACTGGTGCTGGTGCCGCTGCTGCCACTGCCACAGCGTCATCAACACATGCAGCAGCAGCAGCAGCCGCTGCTGCCAACCATTCCACCCAGGAGTCGGGTTTCGATTACGAAGGCCTGATAGATTCCGAACTGCAGAAGAAAAGACTTGACAAATCGTACAGATATTTCAACAATATCAACCGATTGGCCAAGGAGTTCCCCCTAGCTCATCGCCAGAGAGAGGCGGACAAGGTCACCGTTTGGTGTTCCAACGACTATTTAGCACTTTCCAAGCACCCTGAGGTATTGGACGCCATGCATAAAACTATCGACAAGTATGGTTGTGGTGCCGGTGGTACAAGAAACATTGCTGGCCATAACATCCCCACTTTGAATCTGGAAGCCGAATTGGCCACTTTACACAAGAAGGAAGGTGCCTTAGTTTTTTCGTCATGTTACGTAGCCAACGATGCCGTCTTATCCCTACTGGGTCAAAAGATGAAGGACTTGGTGATTTTCTCCGACGAACTCAACCATGCGTCCATGATTGTCGGTATTAAGCATGCTAACGTAAAAAAACACATTTTCAAACATAATGACTTGAACGAATTGGAACAACTGCTCCAGTCATACCCCAAATCCGTTCCTAAACTAATTGCTTTCGAATCAGTATATTCTATGGCCGGTTCAGTGGCCGACATAGAAAAAATTTGCGACTTGGCCGACAAATACGGTGCTTTGACCTTCTTGGATGAAGTACATGCGGTCGGCCTGTACGGCCCTCACGGTGCAGGTGTTGCAGAACATTGTGATTTTGAAAGTCACCGTGCAAGTGGTATTGCTACCCCAAAGACCAATGACAAGGGCGGCGCGAAGACTGTGATGGACCGTGTCGACATGATCACCGGCACTTTAGGTAAGTCTTTCGGTAGCGTAGGTGGCTACGTCGCAGCCTCTAGGAAATTGATCGATTGGTTCAGATCGTTTGCACCTGGTTTCATTTTCACCACGACTTTACCACCTTCAGTTATGGCAGGCGCTACCGCAGCAATTAGATACCAACGTTGCCACATCGACCTAAGAACCTCGCAACAGAAACATACCATGTACGTAAAGAAAGCTTTCCATGAGTTGGGCATTCCAGTTATTCCAAATCCTTCTCATATCGTCCCAGTGTTGATTGGTAATGCTGATTTGGCTAAGCAAGCTTCTGACATCTTAATCAATAAGCATCAAATCTACGTACAAGCTATCAACTTCCCTACGGTTGCTCGCGGTACCGAAAGATTGAGAATTACCCCAACGCCAGGTCACACCAACGATTTATCTGACATCTTAATCAATGCAGTTGATGATGTGTTCAATGAGCTACAGTTACCACGTGTCAGAGACTGGGAAAGCCAAGGTGGCTTATTGGGTGTTGGAGAGAGCGGATTTGTGGAAGAGTCTAACTTATGGACATCAAGCCAACTATCTTTAACTAATGACGACTTGAACCCTAATGTTAGAGACCCCATCGTTAAACAACTAGAGGTTTCTAGTGGTATCAAGCAGTAAAACAACCAATATATGCATGGGCTGAGATAGAGGTACAAGGAATTTGTAAATCAGTAAAAAAAAAAATTAACAGTTTTTTTTTTTCATTTTTTTTTTTTATTCTTATTTATGTATGATACTTTATTATTATTTCTCTTAATTATTTATTTATTTAACTAACACGATGAGCACTTTTAACTGCAATGGTTAAACTGTAGCAATGTTGGTAAAAAAGCAGGGAAAGTTCAAAAATAATTTATGTATTTTTCCTCGGGGGTACAGAAAGTAAAGAGAGAGAAACGTATGAGTATATATAGGCTAATGTAATATGTAGTGGTAAATAAAGAGACAAAAGTTAGCTATTCTTGTTTGAAATGAAAAAAAAAAAGCACTCAAGCGTTGTTTTTTTCCAATTCATTTTGCAAGTTTTTTGTACTTTTCTTCAATTCATTAGACAATTCATCGACGTTAAATTCTTGGGTAGTGGAAGGTTCGTGTTGTGGAACTTCTGGCATAACTTGAGCTGAAGATGTGTAAGCCTTAGACTCTGGTTCCAATGGAACATCAGCGGCCAACTTAGAAGTGCTGGCGGTTTGAGGACCGGCAGTAGAAGACACAGGAGCAGTCTTAGATTTGACCAAGTTGGAAATTGGGCCCAATTTAGATTCAACCTTGTCCAAGTATGGTTTTGTCTTTTCGCAAGCCATTTGAGAAAACTCTTGGGTCTTTTGCTTAGAAATTTCTACACCTTGAGCGACAGTAGCATCAATTTCATGCTTGTAGGAATGGTAGATAACTGGCAAAGTGAAGGTAAAAATGTCAGCAACAAAGACGATGGTCCAGATAGAGAACCAGGAGAAGAATTTGTGTAGTAGAAATAAGGCAACAGCGGTCTTGAAAGTGTGCTTAGGGACTTGAGCGAATACAGTCTTTCTTATGTGGGCTTGGAAGACTGGTAGCTGTTTCAAAGCTTCATCGATATGAGGCTTAATAAAGCCGGCGATATTTGGACATTCTTTAGGACCATACTTGGTGATTAAACCTTGTCCCAAAAAGAGCTTGGATACGAATTCAATAGATCCTGTTGTGAATAAGATAGTGTAGGCAACCTTCAAAAAGAAAGTGATCAAGTTAACTTTTTTCAAAATTAACAAGGCTAACAGAGACCCACCGAAATATTTACCGGTTTGAACAGGGTTCCTCCATAATAGCAAATCGCAATTACAGCTTTTTTGTTGTTGTTGTTGTTGGGCTTGGCTATGTTGAGCTGAGGCGGACATATTTGCGTGTGTGAATATATATTATATATATATACGCTTGCGGGTAGGAAGAAACAATTAAATATTTGGCTTGAGAGTTGAAAAGAAAGAGATCAAGAAAAGGGAATTGTTGAATAAAAATTTGAAAAATGCGAAGTTGAAGTGCCATAGAAGAGAAACAGCCCACACAGGGGAGAAGCCCACTGGAAAGGGGGCACTGACCAACTTTAAATAGGAAACAGAAGATACCACAAGCCAGCGATACAACAGCACCAAACACCGAAAAGAATAGCCAAAGCTGTCCTCTGGTGTTGGAAAAACTGGAAAAAACGCAACTGCGTTGGCTGCTACGGTGAAAAATTTTCCTATGACTTTTTTCACTGCTTGTTCGTGCGAAATTACCGCAAACCCGGTAAAATGTACACGTATCAAGTGATAAACAATTTCGTGTCAAGTGAGCAGAATGGAGCGATTTGGAAAAAAAAAATTTTTATTGTTTTTTCCCCCGGGATTTTGCTCGAGATGACTGAAATTTTGTAATCGATGAGTCTATACCAGAGGCAGCAAATATCACCAACATACACAGGTATACACAATCTCATGTCCACACACACGTACAGACACGCACATATATATATATATATATATATCCCCATAGGTATTTATATATACAAAAGAATCCTCGTGTGTTTGTGTGTGCAATAGCTAGTTTTGCGCTGCCTCTTATAGTAGACAATATCACTTTTTCAATAAAATAGAACTTGCAAGGAAACAAAATTGTATCGCTTCAAGATGCTACGATCAACCACATTTACTCGTTCGTTCCACAGTTCTAGGGCCTGGTTGAAAGGTCAGAACCTAACTGAAAAAATTGTTCAGTCGTATGCGGTCAACCTTCCCGAGGGTAAAGTTGTGCATTCTGGTGACTATGTATCGATCAAGCCGGCACACTGTATGTCCCACGATAATTCGTGGCCTGTAGCTTTGAAATTCATGGGGCTTGGCGCTACCAAGATCAAGAATCCTTCACAGATTGTGACCACTCTGGACCACGATATTCAGAACAAATCAGAGAAAAATTTGACCAAGTACAAGAACATCGAAAATTTTGCTAAGAAACACCATATAGACCACTACCCTGCCGGTAGAGGTATTGGTCATCAAATTATGATTGAGGAGGGCTATGCTTTCCCCTTGAACATGACTGTCGCATCTGACTCGCATTCAAACACCTACGGTGGTCTGGGGTCGCTGGGCACTCCAATAGTGAGAACAGACGCTGCAGCCATATGGGCCACGGGACAGACGTGGTGGCAGATCCCACCAGTGGCTCAGGTTGAGTTGAAAGGTCAATTGCCTCAGGGTGTTTCCGGAAAAGATATCATTGTCGCATTATGTGGGCTTTTCAACAATGATCAAGTTCTAAATCACGCCATTGAATTCACGGGTGACTCTTTGAATGCATTGCCTATCGATCACAGACTCACTATTGCTAACATGACCACCGAGTGGGGGGCTCTTTCTGGTTTGTTCCCCGTGGACAAAACTTTGATCGACTGGTATAAAAACCGTTTGCAAAAGCTGGGCACCAATAATCATCCAAGGATTAATCCAAAGACTATCCGCGCACTAGAAGAAAAGGCGAAGATTCCGAAAGCAGACAAGGATGCACATTATGCCAAGAAACTGATCATCGATCTAGCCACGCTAACTCACTACGTCTCAGGTCCAAATAGTGTTAAGGTCTCCAACACCGTGCAAGATCTATCTCAACAAGACATCAAGATAAATAAAGCTTATCTAGTGTCATGTACAAACTCCCGTCTATCTGATTTGCAATCTGCAGCGGATGTGGTTTGTCCTACTGGAGACTTAAACAAAGTCAACAAGGTGGCTCCAGGTGTGGAGTTCTATGTCGCTGCTGCCTCTTCAGAAATTGAGGCTGATGCCCGTAAATCAGGCGCTTGGGAAAAGCTGCTAAAGGCTGGCTGTATCCCACTGCCTTCTGGTTGTGGTCCATGCATCGGTCTAGGTGCGGGATTACTGGAACCAGGTGAAGTTGGTATCAGTGCCACAAACAGAAACTTCAAAGGTAGAATGGGTTCCAAGGATGCATTGGCTTACTTAGCTTCCCCTGCTGTAGTCGCCGCTTCTGCCGTGCTGGGTAAGATTAGTTCTCCTGCTGAGGTATTGTCCACAAGCGAAATTCCATTCAGCGGCGTTAAGACTGAGATAATTGAGAATCCCGTGGTTGAAGAGGAAGTTAACGCTCAAACAGAGGCTCCAAAACAATCCGTTGAGATATTAGAAGGTTTCCCAAGAGAGTTTTCTGGTGAATTAGTTTTATGTGATGCCGATAACATCAATACCGATGGTATATATCCTGGTAAGTACACTTATCAGGATGATGTGCCTAAAGAAAAGATGGCGCAAGTTTGTATGGAAAATTATGATGCCGAGTTCAGAACCAAGGTTCATCCAGGTGATATAGTGGTCAGTGGGTTCAATTTCGGTACCGGTTCCTCCAGGGAACAAGCGGCCACCGCCTTATTGGCTAAAGGTATCAACTTAGTTGTTTCAGGATCTTTTGGTAATATTTTTTCAAGAAACTCCATTAACAATGCTCTTCTGACCTTGGAAATCCCAGCATTAATCAAAAAATTACGTGAGAAATATCAAGGTGCTCCAAAAGAACTTACAAGAAGAACTGGTTGGTTTTTGAAATGGGATGTAGCTGATGCTAAAGTGGTCGTTACCGAAGGTTCTTTGGACGGCCCTGTGATCTTGGAGCAAAAAGTGGGTGAGCTAGGTAAGAACCTACAAGAAATTATTGTAAAAGGAGGCTTGGAAGGTTGGGTCAAATCCCAACTATAATGTGCATAAATATCTAGAAAAATCGCACCCTTTTCTTTATTTATTAAGTTTATTTATTTATTTACGGTTATTCACGTATATTTTGTTAATCTATTGATACACAAGTTCTTATTTGTAATTTTTCTACTTCTTTTCATTAAATTTCAAAGATGCTCTTGTGACGTCCAAAACCAGTGTCTGACCTAAAGCCCGTGGGAAAAACAACGTAAATTTCTACATAAAAAAGTCAAGTAGGCGCTCGAAAGAGTTTCAGAAAATACCCAGCTGACCATTAACTGAAGTAGCAAACATCTATGGATAAATATACTGCTTTGATTCACGATGAGAATTTTTCAACTCTTACATTGAATGTCTCGAGATACCCTAAAAGTTTGGCATATTGGGAGAAGTTACTGAACTATATAGTAAAGGCTTCGGCACCAATATGCAAGTCCACTGAGCCTCAATTATTAAAGTTAATACGATGTACTTATTCTTCTATGCTGAATGAGTTTCCCTATCTAGAAAACTACTATATCGACTTCGCGCTACTGGAATACAAACTAGGGAATGTTTCTATGTCTCATAAGATATTTCAGCGCGGATTGCAAGCCTTTAACCAAAGATCTTTACTATTATGGACTTCATATTTAAAGTTTTGTAATAACGTTATCTCACACCAGAAGCAGTTGTTTAAAAAATATGAAACAGCTGAAGAATATGTTGGTTTGCATTTTTTCAGTGGGGAATTCTGGGATTTATACCTGGAACAAATTAGCTCAAGATGTACGTCTTCTAAGAAATATTGGAACGTTTTGAGGAAGATACTCGAAATTCCTTTACACTCTTTTTCGAAATTTTATGCATTATGGTTACAGCGCATAGACGATATAATGGACCTAAAGCAATTATCACAACTAACAAGTAAAGATGAATTATTGAAGAAACTCAAGATAGACATCAATTACAGTGGAAGAAAGGGACCGTACCTGCAGGATGCAAAGAAAAAGTTGAAGAAAATAACGAAGGAAATGTACATGGTTGTACAATATCAAGTACTTGAAATCTATTCCATTTTTGAATCAAAAATTTATATCAACTATTATACATCGCCAGAAACCTTGGTTTCTTCAGATGAAATAGAAACATGGATAAAATACTTGGATTATACCATCACCTTACAAACAGATTCTTTAACACATTTAAATTTTCAAAGAGCTTTACTTCCTCTGGCCCATTATGATCTTGTATGGATAAAATACAGTAAATGGTTGATAAATTCAAAAAATGACCTTTTGGGGGCAAAAAACGTTCTATTAATGGGTCTTAAATTTTCTTTGAAGAAGACCGAAATAATAAAACTACTGTATTCAGTTATTTGCAAGTTAAATGAGTACGTACTTTTGCGAAATCTATTGGAAAAAATTGAGTCCTCATATTCCGACAATGTTGAAAACGTTGATGATTTTGAGATATTTTGGGACTATCTTCAGTTCAAAACGTTCTGCCAGAATTCTCTGTATTCCAGTCGATATTCTGATTCACAATCAAACGGGCTTTTGAATAAGGAGCTGTTTGATAAAGTATGGAAACGTTTGAGTTGTAAAGAAAAAAAAAGTGGTCAAGAAATTTTATTGAATAACTTAGTACAGTTTTATTCGAAGGATACCGTAGAATTTGTAGAAAAGAACATATTTCAAAAGATAATAGAATTTGGTTGGGAGTACTACCTACAGAACGGTATGTTCTGGAACTGTTATTGCCGTTTAATTTATTTCGACACTTCTAGGTCATATTTGGACAAGAGGCAATATATTGTCAGAAAAATATGGCCCCAAATAGACAAAAAATTTGCACAGAGCGTCTTGCCGTCTTTAACAGAATTCTGTGAGTCATACTTCCCAGAGGAGATGGATACATTAGAGGAAATGTTTACTGAAGAACCTTAGCCAAAAGGCATTGTCATTTATTAAAAGGTATAAATATGTAAATGTATACTTAATGACCGTTAAGAAAAACTACTAGCCTCATCACTCCCGCAGATCTCTATAATTGTTGTTTGAATACTTGATACGGTGGAGTGGCAAGGACAGTCTGCGCAGTCCTAATATCGATATTGATGTCTTCGATCAGAGCTTCCTTAGTAGTGTAGTTCAATTCGGGTCTGATATGACCTAAAATATTGAACTTGACCCTGGCCCCATAAAAATCATTTTTAAAATCATGTATAATATGTAATTCCATGGTTTTGAAATCATTTCCGTAGAATGGATTTTTCCCAACTGAAAGTACCATAGGAAGTACGGACAAATCATCGTTCGCTTCACTTAAATATTGACCGTAATTATAAACCACAGTTCTTCCATCCCGCCTTGTTTCCACCGATAGTTCTTGACCATCAACAGTTTTAATGTGAGCAAACCCAAAGTAAACCCCTAAATCCAAATCGTTGATACCTTTAGGTAACTGATTTATAGGTACATTGGCAGTGGGAATACCCAATTCGGCGGATCCGCGGCCAAATCCACATACAATGTCACAATAGTCAGTAACAAGCGGGAATGGTGGACCTGGTTGCGCAGGTATTGGCAAATCGACTTCTCGTTTAAAAGTATCAATTATATCTGTATTCGTATTTCGGTTCATTAAGAAAGTACCTGCTAACACTAGCAATAACGAAACATAAATAGTCCACGTAAACATCAACACTTCAACAACACGTGTCTGTGACCGCTTCACGGGTCCAAATTACCACTTTCTAGAACATTGTCTTGTACGTCCAATAATAGTGTTACCAATGCTGACAGAGTATTAAAGCAACGATTTGAATTGACGCATTACCCTCCTGCATAAAGGACTACAAATACATCCTCTCTTATAACGCAATTGCAACATCTGAAGTGCAGTGTGATCAAGATATTCAATTCTCTATTAGAGTAACTTAATCATGTTTCACATGATCAGTATTCATTGTAAAACCTCTTGAGTGTGATTCGTTGCCAACTAACATAAGCGTGCGGATTCTTTAGAAAGTGGGTGTGCCGACCCTGGGAAAGATTGCATAATGTGAATCCTTAATGACTTACCCATACTCTTCATTAATAACCTATTTAGAAAAAGAAGAAAGGCTGTTTCGGAGCTCCTTTTGTGCTGTTTGCAAACTGTCTATTTTCGCATCAAGTTTTACCCATCTACTACTTTATTCGCTTTACGGTAAAAGCGAACACGACAAAATCACCTATCATCTACGAAGGGCCTTTCGAAAACAGAAGAATAAAAAGACAGGAAAAGCATCTGTTTAGAATTTTATAACTAATTTGGGGAGGTATCTGTAAAGTAATAGACAGGACCGGAAATAGTGTAAATACTCTCCTTTGTTTTTTTAGTTGTACCACTTTGAAGAGGGCTCGAGATTCACGAACAAAATGCAAAGGTTTTCACTAGTCACTCACAGATCATTCTCTCACTCCTGTGTGAAGCCCAAATCTGCATGCTCTTTGGTCAAACCAGTTCATCACTTGGTGAAAATTGATAAGTCAAAGTTATCCCCTAGATTTCCAGAATTGAAATATGACAAAAGTGATATTAGGTCACCTGGATTTAAACCAAAAGACACTCATGCAGATAGACTCAATGACCATTACCTTAACACTTTACAATCTGATTTGTTATTGATTAATTATTCACATAACGCTGCGGTGGTAAAGGGTCTAAAACAAAGAGCGTGGAGTGGTGATTCGCCATACCACTTGAACAGACCACCGAAAAATCCTCGAGGTTCGAAAGCTCAACTACCTGACATTCATCCTATCAAATGGAGTAACATTCCTGGGCTAGAAAGTGTTGTAATAAACTGTTTTGTTAGGGAAGCGAGAGAAAATCAGCTATTGGCTATCACCGCTGCGTTACAATTACAACAAATTACTGGATGTAAACCTCATCCAATTTTTTCCAAAAATGATGTTCCAACCTGGAAACTGAGAAAAGGTCATCAGATGGGAGCTAAAGTCGAACTAAAGGGAAAAGAAATGTCTCAGTTCTTAAGCACATTGACCGAAATCGTCCTACCAAGAATCAGAGAATATAAAGGTATAAGCAACCAGTCTGGGAACAGATTTGGTGGGATTAGTTTCGGCCTGACGGCTGAAGATATCAAATTCTTCCCTGAAATCGATGCAAACCAGGACTCATGGCCTAAAACTTTTGGTATGCACATAAATATAAACACCTCAGCTCAATTAGATTACCAGGCGAGAACTTTGTTGAGTGGGTTCCAGTTCCCATTTTTCGGAGAGGAGAAATAAGAATACAATCTCATGGTCCTGGCCAGTTAGCCATGCTCTATGGCAGAAAGGCAAAGGGCATATATAATTTCCCATTCGTCATGTAAATATATAAACTGTACAAGATACTATCTCTCTCCATTTTTCAATCATATAGTTCTCTTTGGGGCACTGAGATGTCTACAAATTGTTATAAAATTGGACGTCTCTTACACAACTCACAACTCAACTCTGTATAAAGATTTTTAGGAAAGAAAATGTACATAAAAGTGAATACTTGTTTAAAAATGAGAACAAAGATTCCTACGCAATTAAAATCTATTTAAAGATTTTCCTTATTTTTTTATTTCTTTTCGAATTTTTTAAGTTTTATTCTTATCTCCTTTGACATTATAACTTACATTGCATCAGCTCAGGGTGGTTCAAACATGAGTGAGAGCAAGTTTATTGGTCTTCTTAGCAATCAATGCCACTCTGTCACCTAGGGACAGAGCCAAACCTTGTCCCTTTGATCGGATACGAACATAACCTATGACATCATTGGTTTTGGAATCCTTTTCGATACACAAGTTGGCTAGGGCATCTTCACCAAAGGACGACTTCGCATACAGATTACAACTTAAGAACCTACAATCATCTTCTCCCAACGACTCTGATGGTGTTAGAATACCCATATTAGTTCCCTTGACCAGTTCTCTCAAATAAGCATGCAATGTTGGTAGTTGTGATTTGACCGATATTTTGTTCTCCCACTCAAATGCATTCCACATGGTACGGAAATGTTCATCGTCAGCAGTGGCTGGTTTGATATAATCCATAATGTCAACATGAACGTCGTTTAAAATAACATAACGAGCATCTTCACCATGCGCACCATCATAAATAATATTACCGAAAATGACACCTGTGTCAGCAGAGGAAACTTTGACAGTAACAGTGAATTTGTGGAAGCCATGAGGAATCACGTTGGTCTTCTGTGGTGTGTCAATAATCTTCAAATCACCAAGAGTTGCAAATTGCACATGTAGGTTTTTCAATGTTTCTTTCGTTTGATTAACAAGAAGAACATCTAATACGACGTCAAATTGATTGTTTGTAATACAAGCCTCGGCGTAAACTGGATCAGAAAAGCCACATAAAGGTACTATCTTCTTCAGCTTCGAAATACTAGAGCTGCTAGTAGCGTGGATTGCATCTCCTTTCATTGCCAGTTGTAAATCTTCTTCAATACTATCTTTTTGCACATTAGTAGAATCCACACCAGCAAATTGCCTGAAAGAAATCGGCGTATCAATTGGTTCGATGTTTTTGCAACTGTCTTTTAATGCTCTCTTATGCTTGTTCTTCTTTGCAATTTCAATTTGTCTCTTGAATGAGGATTTGGTGGTGTCCAGGAATGCAACCTCCAGAAGTTTAACTTCTTCCTTCTTTTCCTCAGGATTAACTTCATCCAATAAAATAGAAATAGATGTCATAACTCTCTCTAAAGAATCTTCATCAATTTTTTTCTCCACCAAAGAGCTTTGACCCACTCTTACAATACTAACTAAAATTAGTAAAGCTTCCGCCTTTAGAGCATTGATGACAGTTTTGTTCTTGGAAACGTTTTCGAATTTTAAAACAAGTTTAATGATGGTGTTGGCCAGAATGGCAGCTGTGTAGAAATCACCACTTAAAACAAACCGGCGAATTGGAGGTCTAGAATCACGTTCTTCATCGGTAACTGACTTTTGAGAAGTCTTCACATCGAAAGCGCTTTCAGTGGCATACGTACCGTCTGGTAGAATAACTGGACCAGTTGGCTTGGCGGTAGCGTCAACCTCATTTTCTTCGGTGTGTTCTTGGTTTTGTGTTAACTTTTTGATTTCTGATTGAAGGATAGGAACTTCACCTACGCTGTTACGAATGTGCTTCCAACAATGTTGTATCTCACTTTCTCCTTCAGCATACTCACCCATAATCCATAATGCACCGCGGTAAGCTTTAGCAGATCTCACTTTGTCTAGCGTTTGAACCATGTTTTCAAGGATATTGGCTCTAAGTTGTGGGTATTTTTCGATCACTTCTTTGATAAAGGCAATGATACCACTGGCGGCAACCGAGTTTAAATCACCGATGAAATCTAATAATAGCGAAACAACACTTGCTGCCATTTCTACAAAGTTTACAGCCACGGTACGAATAGTTTTTATTAACAATTGTCTGTACTGCATTGCCTTGTCTTGATCTGGGTTATTTACGGTTGTTTGCAGCTCTTTCTTCAAAAGCTGAACAACATCTTCAGCATTTCTGGATGTGGCCAAGTCCATTGAAATATCAAGCGCCTTTGAACGAACGTCTAAATCTTCTGCATTCAAGACTCTCAAAATATCCAGGGTTAACTCTTCCAAAGCACCTACGTTATTAGCATTGATGTCTTGAATACGGTCTAGAACAATTAACTTAATGTTATTATCAGAAACCTTGACGGCCAAGTCAATCAATTTGTTAACCGCAGGAACCAAGACATTTGGATTGGCAGACAACACAGTTAGGGCTAATGCGGTCTCGAAGATGACTTCATCGGAAGTCGTGGTCGAAAGCAGTTCCATCAATAATTCGATATATTGGGCTTTCAAAGCAGGGGTCCTGTTTGCATCTTGTCTGATAAATTGAACAAAGACAGCTTGTAATAAAGGGTCTAGGTTTTCTATATCAGCAATATTGTTCTCTAAATAGTGTAAGGCATTTTCACGATCTAATTCAGCTAACCCAATAAATGCATTTCTTTTACATATTGGATCAGTTTCAGCTACTATGAACGAATTGATGATTTCTTTAGCATCGGGAAGTAAATGTTCGCTGACCTTGAAAATGGAGAAAACTGCTAGGATTGCATACTTACGAACATATGCATGACGGTATTCCAAGCACGCTAAGACAGAGGGAACCATCTGTTCTAAGAGTTCGGCCTCTCTCAATTTCGTTAAAAACCTTAATGTGTTACCTCTAATATATTCATTAGGATGTTGCAAATCGTGTTGAATGGCATTACAGACAAGAATCATTTCATGTCTCAATTTTCCATCTTCAGCTAGTTTGGGAACAATTTCCCAGTAGAAGTACAAAAGCTTTTTTAATTCCTTATTTTTAGAAGGCATGACAAATCTTATTATGTGCATCAACAATTCAGGCATTGGATTTCCTTCCAGCATTGTAACTAAAATTGATTTCATCGTGTCAATTTTTTGTTCATCAGATCCCTTTTCAAGAGCTTTCTGAAAATCGGTACTCGAGTAAGTCTCCATACTCGGAGAAGGATCGAAAACCAACGTGTACGCTGGCTGTGAAGAAAGTGAAGTCATAGGTGCACTCTTGTTCAATAGTTAACTGTGATTACTTTTGTTTATTCTCAAGGCAATCTTAACTGAGTCTTAATGAACGTCAAATTTCACTTGTCGAGCTGTTGTTTTCTGATTTCTTTCTACGTGTAGCGAGTACACGGAAAGAAAAAAAAAACGAAGTGATAAGCTGGGTAATACTTTTCTAAAATGCTGTTCCATAAACGTACATATATGACATCTACAAAACTACAGAGAAGGATATCATTCTGGGTCTGAATCAGGGTTTGCCACACGCAAGCCATGCCCCAGAGAATAGCTGAGGTCTACCACATCAGAGTTCGTTGTGGAGACAGAGTCCTGACGCGATATATTACTTCTAGCATTAGCATCACGATAATCTTGAAGAGAGATATGTGTAGGAAGCTTTTGTCTGTTCACGTAATCATTATCCAGTGTTCCACTTCTCATTCTGTTCTGAGACCTTGTGTAGTAGCTGACTACCGTGTTAGATCTTGACACGGAATCAACAGAACCGTTTTGCCCTCTTTTTTCTCGTAAAGGCGCCATTATATCATCACTGTTATATGCTTCATCACCGGGTATGTCCTTGAGGTAGTCTTCGGCTTGTTCTGCGTCAGTGCCTTCTTTTTTTGAAATAGAGCCAGTTTCATTTTCCTTCCCTAACAATTTATGGAATTCCTTTGTGTGGTCAACATTGATTTTATTTTTCAGCCCTGTAGCGGTTCCATCTGATTCTTCATTTCTTGTCTCCAACGCCAGTAATTTCTGTTTAACTTTACCATGCTTGATACCAATTTGCTTAGAACTTGTCCTCAACTTGACCTTAATATTCTTGGGTTGAATCAAATTATTTTTTTGTTTTAGAGCAACCGGCAAGTTAGGAGGCGCTTGTAAAAAGTTAGAAGTCTTGTAATACTTTAGTCGCAGTTCTTCTACGTAACTAGAAACCAAAGGCACGGACTTTTCCGATTTGTTCGATACGACAGATGTTAACGGTGAACATTTGACAGATCTTTCGCTTGGGGCATCATGTACCGGATTTGGTAAATCCACCGTTGCAGGGATAGTAACTGTGTGTTCATTGAACGAGTGAGCAGCCGGCACTAAACTTTCTGAAATGGAGTTTAAACTGTTTAACTCGGATGTTTTATTTGATGATTTTGTGTTTCCGTTTGAGTCAAGAGCAGCCAAAACAGTTGATTTAGAGCCTTTTGATATAGAAAGTCCTGACTGGCTAGAGAAGTTTGACTTGGCATCATACTCACCAGATGATGCAGTGTCAAAAGAATGCTTGTCGGTTAGACTGCCCGTATCGTTTACACTATTTAAATAGAAACTAGGGCGATCTTCATTAACCACCCTAAATATTCTACGATGACTTGGTAACTCAGGCTCTTGTGTTGAGACGTCATTTTTTATAGATGAGCCTTGATCACTTGCGTAATTTATAAATGCTTTACTTTCACTATCCACAAAACCTTTTTCCTGAAGACCATCATCATCATCCTCGTTGGAAGAACCGCTATCAATCTCATTAGTTATCCGCAGAGGCTTTCTGGCGCTTGCAATACTTCCATCACTCCCAAGGTGCTCATTTGATTTATATGCAAAATCAAAATGTGCAGCTTTAAAACCACTAGATTCGTCTTTAGAAACTTGCTGAAGGCTTTTGGTGGATTTACCACTAGCCGATGTACTAAAGGAAAATTTATCATCCCCATCATCCAGATTCGAAGAAAATTCTTTTAGATGATCTGATTGTACTAAATTTCCGTTACTTGCTTTATTTACTTCTTCATTATCCACAATAAGTGGTTTTACGTAGCTTAAGGAACTCTCCGCGCTGACATTTCTCAAAATGGGAGCTTCCATGACATCTACTGGCAACTTATCTTGCGATGCTTTAGTATCTGAGTTTTCAGACGTGTCTAGGGATAGTGAGCTACCGGAACTTACCTTGTGTTCATTAATGTAATTTTCAATATCATCTACCAACTTTTCTGCTTCTGAACGCTGCCGCCTATGTTGATTGTGGGTGGATGAGATTGCAATACTATCCCGCTCAGAATCATTATTACTCTCTATTTCTTCCTTAGTAGTATTGTTGCTTATTGACGTTGTTATTGACTTCATGTCCATAGGCGGTGGTGGAGGCCTCGAACGTTTTATCTTGGAGAAATGTGCATTTGAATTTGCGCTTGTTGTGAAGGGGTTGGTTCTCTGCCCAATGATGTTGTTTTCTTGTAAATATTCAATTCCTTTGTGATCGTTTCCTGACGCTTCCTTGGACTGTGTTAATTCAAGAGAATCTCCTAAGGTATCCTCAGCATTCAAAAATGGATTAGTATTCTTTAATGTTTCCTTTTGTAATGGTGCCTGGATAGAATGGCTCCTGCTATGAGCATTCCTATTTGGACTTCTTGGCGGTATATCAGGGGCAGAAGTTTCAGCCGTCGAAGTTCGTGCGATATTTGTTGATTTCTTTATTGTAGAGGGCACCGATGGCTTTCTAACGGATTTTTCAGAGTCATTGTTTTTACTTTCAGAACCAAACCGAAAAAAAGACCTTCGTTTACCTTTATTGTTGCTAAAGCCATCAAACATCACTGTATTATTAGACTTTACCTGTAGACTCCTTCAAAACCTGTAATTCGCTTTGCAGAACATGCTATTTCAACATTTTCCCTCTTAAACTTTTGCCAAATAATAATAGTGCGCTCTTTGAATCCGCGATGACATTTGAAAGAAAACATTAAATTAAACTATCGCTTTGCATACGGAGCAAATGCCATGAAAGAGAAAAAATAACCAAAAGGTTTTTTAAATATATCTATACACCTCCACTGTTATATGCGACTCAATGTTCTAATATATTCAATATCAGCTCTAATGCTTTGACTATATATTCACCGACTCCACCAATACTAATAACGCGGATGGTACTTGGGTGAGGCGCCTGAGCAAAAATAGTGTAATTTGTTGTATTTAAAGATTCAAGCCACATTTGTGACTCGTGAAGATTATTCAGATTCAATACGACGATATTACAATTTGTCTTTGATCGTAGATCATTTAGATTTTGATAAACAATATCAATATAATTTTGTCTTGGACACCTAACGTATGTCTTTAGAATCTGATACGAAGACTTCTTTTTCACTGCATCCATAGAAGCTTTTATGGTACCAATGCAATGTTGTTTGATTTCATCCTGCGTCATAAAACCCGGTTTATTACCTTCACTATACCTTCCGTCCTCAAAAGTTTTTGGCCCGGAATGACGATTGGAAGAATTCAATACATTTGATGGCTTATTAACAGCGTGTCTCTGTGGTTGTGTTTGATATGAAGTTGCACCTGCTTCAATAGTTTGAGAAGAGGAAATTGAATTTGAAGAGGGCGAATTCGATAAAGGTCTTTGTTGTCGTGGAAATTGATCTCCTTGAAGGCCACTTATTTCGTTATATGCCTTCATTTCAGAAATATGTTTAATCATTTGAGCTTTTGATGTTTCTATAATTGGCCTGGTTTTACTAATGTACGACTTTATATCAAACAAGCCATCGCCAATTAATGGAAGTTCGTAGAGGGCAAGTGATATCTGTGAATAAGTGCGGTTATATTCACGCTTAAAGTAGTTTATCACGTTAGCTTCACACTTGCCAAATTCTACTTGTGAAAAAAAATTAGAAAGCTCATTCATGAACTTACTTACATGACAAGCCTTAACTTGAAACTGTTGAAAATCTGGAACAACATTGAAACCAACTTCTACAATACTGGATGAGGGCTGCTCTCTTCTATAGCTTGTTATTATATGGCCTCTACCAGTTTCTATATTCTTGGGCAAATAAAACGAACCTGTCAAGTTAATATTCTTAGGAACTCTAAAGTATGATTTTTCGGATGGTGCCATCCATAATCGCTTCTGGAAAGCAAGCAGAACTGATAATACGAAGCAAGAGTCCAATATATTGAAGTCCTTCAAAACTATGTAGAAAAGCATGCCTTCATCTTTCTGCTCTTTCTGTGGATAACATCGTAATATATCCTTCGATATATACTTATGCAATTCATCCATGCACTCGTCGAACTGTTGTTTATCTTCCGTTCTCATGGGGAGTATGAGCAGACTACCTTTTATGAATTGCCCTGCATTCTTCTTAGTCGACCTTATCCTATCTAGGTTTTTCCATATATCAAAAGATTGGAATGCTTCAGAATTACCGACCTTCCTTCTTTGGCCATCATTGGATGTCGTAGGATAATGTCCTTGTGAAAGTTGTCCCTTCGGCTTGGTATGATGATACGCTAATCCTCTCCTTCTTGGGCGCATGATACTAATATTTTTTGCTTATATTAGTCGAAGGGAAACTGTTTCTCAACGTCAAACTTCTACTATAGTATATAATATAACTTTAATGTTTTCTACACTGCGATGCGCGCTGAAAATTCTAGCTCAAATAAAAAAAAGGTTACAACAAACCAGTAGCAATCATGAGAATAAGAAATATGAAGAAGTAATTAAAGATCATGTTGGAGTAAAAATCCAAAATATCATCTGTTTATTAGCATTCGTGTTAGTAGTATATTATCAAATGCGGTGTAAGAAGATGACATAAAGATTGAAAGACAGTCATCAAATGGAAGAGGAAATGCAACAACTCATGATGTAATAGGATAATGTCACATAAAAAATGGAAGATGAGATTATAATATTATTACGTAAGAATACCGATCCTCTTTTGCGGGTTCTTATATCTCGGGGAGAGCTTCTAGTACATTATTCATTCATAATATTATACCTTTACCAAGGATTGAATCCCAACAATCATCAAATTATTCACCCCTTTCTCAGGTCACTGGTTTGAAGCAAGTAAACTACATCTTCTTATACCGTATGCGATAATATACTAATAATATAAATACTACTAAATAGATGATGCTAGAATTCCATTAGAACTATAGTATACCATTTAAGTATTTATATTGCTATTGTAATATCTTATGAAAAGTTAATGTTCATCTGTCCCAACAATCTCTAACAAGTACAAAGATGACACGAGTTATGAGGCGCTGTCATAGGAACCTCCAAACAAGTTTGATATTAATTATAAGAAACATATTTCAAGCCCTCGTGTTGTATTACGGGCTCGAGTAATACCGGAGTGTTTTGACAATCCTAATATAAACAGTCTTAGGGAAGTAACCAGTTGTCAAAACAGTTTATCAGATTAATTCACGGAATGTTACTTATCTTATATATTATATAAAATATGAATCATACTAAGTGGTGGAAGCGCGGAATCTCGGATCTAAACTAATTGTTCAGGCATTTATACTTTTGGGTAGTTCAGCTAGGGAAGGACGGGTTTTGTCTCATGTTGTTCGTTTTGTTATAAGGTTGTTTCATATGTGTTTTATGAACGTTTAGGATGACGTATTGTCATACTGACGTATCTCATTTTGAGATACAACACCTCGCAAGAAATCGACTCTCGGTAGCCAAGTTGGTTTAAGGCGCAAGACTGTAATTTATCACTACGAAATCTTGAGATCGGGCGTTCGACTCGCCCCCGGGAGATTTTTTTATGTCAAGCACCTACTTTTAGCCGGCTTTCTGGAGATAAGTTCCCAGTAGTCGTTGTATTTGATTCTCTATTGGATAGTCAATGACACATTCGTGACCGAACAATGAGATATTATTGAGTACCGGGAGTATTATGTGTCATAATTTGTAGTATTATCTGTGTGACGGATTAAGTTTGCTATCTCAAATGCCGCGCGCGCGAATTGCTCATGATATAATAATAGCTAATAATATGATAATATGATAATAATAGATAAGATTACTGATAACATTATTTTAGTATTCAAAAGCGTATTACATATATATAGTCGAGTAAATACTTTTTTTTCAATGGGGAGTGGAAGGGACAGCCGCTCTGACCTGTTATTAACGACAGACAACACGGTACCAAAGTTATACAATGACTGTGCACTCAACGTGGAAGGAAAAAGTTCAATTAAAAAAAGATCAACTGAACAGTAAGATAAAAGACGAATGGAAATTAAACAGCACAACTATAACGAGGTTGAAGAACGATAAAAAAAATTTAATCAAGAATATCGATGATTTATGCTCATCTTCAGAAAATCAGATCACCCACTCCACGATTATGGCCTTGAGACAGGCACTGGAAGCAAAAGAGTTAAGCTGCCATGAAATAACAGCTGCATTTTGTCATAGGGCTGCTTTAATTCATCAAGTAGTGAATTGTCTATCCGAAATCATGTTTTCAGAGGCATTGAGATTGGCTGACTATTACGACAGCAATAGACCAGCCATATTGCCACCCTTGTACGGTATACCGATATCTCTCAAAGACCAATGTAACGTTGAGGGTGTAGACACCTCACTGGGTTATTTATGTCGAACTTTCAAACCAAAAACCAAGAATGAAGAATCATTGATTGTCAGTTTTCTGAGAGATTTAGGAGCTATTATATTTGTAAAAACCACCGTACCTTCATCGATGATGGCTACAGATACACAATCTAACACCTTTGGGTACACATATAATAGTATTAATTTAAGCTTCTCCAGTGGTGGATCTTCTGGTGGAGAGGGTTCGTTAATTGGTGCTCATGGTTCCTTGCTGGGACTAGGAACTGATATAGGCGGAAGCATCAGAATTCCTAGTAGTTACCAAGGATTATTTGGTTTGAAACCAACTTTTGGACGCGTCCCTTACTTGAGGGTGGATAATTCATTTGAGGGAAGGGAAACAATTCCCAGTGTAATTGGGCCGTTGGCAAGAGATCTTTCGGATTTGAGATACTTCATGAGTTGCGTTATCAACATCTGTCAACCATGGGTACAAGACGTCAAGTGTATTCCATACCATTTTGATTCCTCTACAAGTAAATTACACGATAATTATGTTGTTGGAATATGGTATGGTGACGGCGTTATTGATCCTCCGCCCAGTGACATCAGGGCTTTAAAGACGTGCGAAGACCTAGTTAATAAAACTAAAGGAATGAAGGCAGTTAAATGGGAGCCTTCCAGTGAACTGAGCAGGGAATTGTTTGATCTCGCAAATGAAGCAGATGTTGCTGACTCAGGTAACGAGATAAAAAACGAATTCGAAATTTCCGGAGAACCACTCCTAGATATTTTAAAACCAATGGTTTTGGAAAACGGAAGGCCCCCATATACTGTTAATGAATGGTGGGATTTGACCAAAAGAGTTTATAATGCACAACAATTAATGAGAGATTATTACCTTTCTTTCCCGGAATCAGAAAGGCCTGATGTTATCATATCTCCTACAACGCTGATGCCATTTAGGCCTGGTGACATGCTAAAGACAACTTTACGATACATTTTACTATTCAACGTTTTAAATTTCCCATCATTATCTATACCTGTAGGTAGTGTCGATTGCCAAATTGATGGGCTAATGGATACCACTTCTGCGCTCAATCCAGAAGATAAAATGATCAAAACATATTGGAATGATTTAATACAATCTGGTGAGATAGATGGGTTTCCAATAGGCCTACAAGTAGTTAGCCCGACTTTCAATGACAATGAAGTTTGTAAATTTGCGTCTTGGCTTTTTAGCAAAATATAGACAATAACTTGAAAGTTGAGATCTTGGGTCCATCAAAAAAAAGAAAGAAAATAATATAACTTTAATATATAATCTCATTACTGAGCTGTTTGCCGACGTTATATTTGTTCTTTACGGCTTCGGAAAAGATATTGCTATTCAAGGGATCATGTTTCCTGACGTATTTGTAAAGTTCACGTATCAATGATTCATCTTCAGCGGCACTAACAAAGGAGACAGCAGTGCCCTCATTTGCTGCACGACCTGTTCTACCAATTCTATGGATGTAGTCATCCATTTTTTTGGAAATCTGGAAATTGACTACCAAGGAAACATTAGGGATATCCAATCCTCTTGCGGCAACGTTTGTTGCGATCATGATTTGGACTTTGTTGGTGCGAAATAATTGCAAAGAATGTTCCCTTTGCTCTTGCGATTTAGAACCATGTAAAATCGTCACCTTCATGTTGGTTTCCTTTTGAAACTTTTCTGCTAACCAATCAGCAGTTTGTTTGTAATTGATAAAAATTATTATTGGTGGATCATATTTAGCGACAATTGGCTTCAACTTTTTGAATTTGTCTTCGTCATTATCTGCATATTCCACAACCTGTTGAATCAAAGGTTCAGAACCCGTCTCAACCCCAATGGTTGCATAAACAGGCTTTTGCATGTATCCTGCTGCAATTTTTTCTATAACGGGTGTCATTGTAGCGGTAAACATCAGGGTTTGTCTATTCACAGCAGAGTCAGCATTTATATCGACTTTAGTTAAAATGTTTGTTACTTGGTCCTCAAAACCTAAATCAATCATTTTGTCAGCTTCATCTAGTACTAATGTCTCCACCTGTTTCATCACAAGTAAGTGATTTTCTAAAGAGTCAATTAAACGTCCTGGAGTGGCCACCAGGATGTCACAACCCTCCGATAGAGAAAATGAAATTTCCTCCAAGGAGTGTCCACCAACAATAGAAATTACTTTGCAGTCATAGTTGCTCTCTTTGGACCATATTTTTGTAACTTTTTGTGTTTCTTTTTGAATTTGCTGCACTAATTCCCTTGTTGGAGCTAAAATTAACGCTTTGGGGCCATCAATAATCTTCAAAGATGGTGGCCTTGGAGGTGACCTACTCATCTTGATTAGTATCGGTATTACAAAGGCCAAAGTCTTACCCGAACCTGTAGAGGCAACACCAAGAAAATCTCTATATTGTTTCATATTGCAAACGTTTGGAATAGTAATCCTTTGAATAGGAGTTGGTGAAGGAAATCGCAGCTCCTGTATAATAACACGTAACAAGTCCCTTGGTATTATATTGAGCTCTTCCCAATTTCTCAATGGATTTTCTACTGTCCCACCTTTTGTAACAATAGCGTAGTCTTCTTTTAGTATCCTCCAATCTCTCTCATTCATTTCGTGCAAGGACTTCTCAGTCCAATGCTTCCCCATATATGAAGATTCTGCAGCATTTTTAGGAGTCTTTCCCTTCCATAGCAAATCTATAGCTCTAGTTGAAACGATAGGATCATATCCGCTCAGAGTATCTTCGCTTTCATTCCAAGAAAAGTGAAATTTAGAGCCATTTTGCTTTGATGGATTTCTCTTCTTATCATTTGTTTCATTGAAAAAACTGTCATCTCTAGAGTTTACCTTTTTAATCTCCACCTTAGCGCTATCACTTTGCGTAGGCGTCAAACTCTCTTCGTTCTCCTTCAAACGTTCTTGCTTAGATCTTTCTTGTTTATTCAAAAACCTAGGCTTGCTGATTTTACCTGATGTATTTTCATCTAGTCCTTTTTTCTTGTTTATACCAGCAATCAGCTGACTAACATCGATTGGTCTTGCCATCCGTCCTGTATGTTAATTCTTCGGCTCCTATTGACCTTTTCGTTGTCAAAAATTCTATTGTCGTTGGTAATTCTCTCGATTGTAAGCTTCGAATATGTAAAAACGGATCATCGCGATTAACTCCGAATTCCTCCGACAAGTCGGTACCCTCTTCCGGCGGAGAATATATATGAACAAAATTAAGCATAAGAAAGGTTTCTGATTAATATTGATTCACCAAACAGTTTTAGTTCCTATTTTTGGATATATATACATCAATAAACAATATATCATAACACATGGACGTAGGAAGTTGCTCAGTGGGAAATAATCCGCTTGCGCAGTTGCACAAACATACTCAGCAGAACAAATCGCTTCAGTTTAATCAGAAGAATAATGGGCGTCTTAATGAGTCACCTCTACAGGGTACCAACAAGCCAGGTATTAGTGAGGCTTTTATATCCAATGTTAATGCTATTTCACAAGAAAACATGGCGAATATGCAAAGGTTCATAAACGGAGAACCACTGATCGATGATAAAAGAAGAATGGAAATAGGGCCATCCTCAGGCAGGCTTCCACCTTTTTCAAACGTACATTCTCTACAGACTTCAGCAAACCCAACCCAAATTAAGGGAGTGAACGATATATCTCATTGGTCACAGGAATTTCAAGGTAGTAATAGTATTCAAAATAGAAACGCGGATACAGGAAATTCAGAAAAGGCATGGCAGCGTGGCTCAACAACCGCATCAAGCCGGTTTCAGTACCCTAATACCATGATGAATAACTATGCTTATGCTTCTATGAACAGTCTTAGTGGATCAAGGCTCCAATCGCCTGCTTTCATGAATCAACAACAGTCTGGTCGTTCTAAAGAAGGAGTCAATGAGCAAGAACAACAACCCTGGACAGATCAGTTTGAAAAGCTGGAAAAAGAAGTCTCAGAAAACTTGGACATAAATGATGAAATAGAGAAGGAGGAAAATGTGAGTGAAGTAGAACAAAACAAACCAGAAACTGTTGAGAAGGAAGAAGGAGTATATGGAGATCAGTATCAATCTGATTTCCAAGAAGTGTGGGATAGCATACACAAGGACGCTGAAGAAGTCTTGCCATCCGAATTAGTTAATGATGACCTCAATCTAGGAGAAGACTACTTGAAATATCTCGGCGGTAGAGTAAATGGGAACATCGAGTATGCTTTTCAATCTAACAACGAATATTTTAATAATCCTAATGCTTATAAAATTGGCTGCCTACTGATGGAAAACGGAGCCAAATTGAGCGAGGCAGCGCTAGCATTTGAAGCTGCTGTTAAAGAAAAACCGGACCATGTGGATGCATGGCTAAGATTGGGTCTAGTACAAACCCAGAATGAAAAAGAGTTGAACGGCATAAGCGCCCTCGAAGAATGTTTAAAGTTAGACCCAAAGAATCTGGAGGCAATGAAAACTTTAGCGATAAGTTATATAAACGAAGGTTATGATATGAGCGCCTTCACAATGCTGGATAAATGGGCAGAAACTAAGTACCCGGAAATTTGGTCAAGGATCAAGCAACAAGATGACAAATTTCAAAAAGAGAAAGGGTTTACCCATATTGATATGAACGCTCATATCACAAAGCAATTTTTGCAACTAGCAAACAATTTAAGCACAATAGATCCTGAAATACAACTATGCTTGGGTCTCTTATTTTACACGAAAGATGATTTTGACAAAACCATAGATTGCTTTGAAAGTGCGTTGAGGGTGAATCCTAATGACGAACTCATGTGGAATAGATTAGGGGCTTCATTGGCCAATTCCAATAGATCAGAGGAAGCAATCCAAGCCTATCATAGGGCACTACAACTAAAACCTTCTTTTGTTAGAGCTCGCTATAATCTGGCGGTATCATCCATGAATATAGGCTGTTTCAAAGAAGCAGCAGGCTACTTATTAAGTGTTCTAAGTATGCATGAAGTGAACACTAATAATAAAAAAGGAGACGTTGGATCTCTCTTGAATACGTACAATGATACTGTTATAGAGACTTTGAAGAGAGTTTTTATAGCGATGAATAGAGATGATTTACTTCAAGAAGTGAAGCCAGGCATGGACCTGAAAAGATTTAAAGGAGAATTTTCGTTTTGATATGGTTCTCCGCAATTTTATGTTCTCGCATCACTGCCCAAATTCATTAGCATTAGCAGTACAAGCTATCCTATATATAAGGCAATAAAAAATCTTATAAATACTATCAGCAAGATTTCAACCTTGGAAAACATGCATTCAAAGGTCATAATTGCTGCTCTATTTACAGTCGTCCATAATGACATTTCTCTTTGATTATTTTCTTGTTTTTTCGCTCTTCTCAAGTGGATGTTACATAACAAACAAAACAGAAAAAATTGTTTAAATATAAAGTTTAAAAGTTATCTTTGATTCCGCACCTGAATTTTTGGATTGAAGGCCAAAGGAGGTTTATCAGGGAGAGAAAAGCTCTCTATTTATTTTTATAAGGAATAATTGTGCATGTACAACTATACAATATGTCTAGTGTACCTTATAATTCCCAACTTCCTATATCCAACCATCTAGAGTACGATGAAGATGAAAAGAAGAGCAGAGGCTCAAAACTAGGCCTGAAATATAAAATGATATACTGGAGGAAAACTTTATGCAGTTCGCTAGCGAGATGGAGAAAGCTAATACTATTAATATCTTTAGCTTTGTTTTTATTCATATGGATAAGCGATTCCACCATAAGCAGAAATCCATCTACCACAAGTTTTCAAGGCCAAAATAGTAACGATAATAAGTTGAGTAATACTGGTTCTAGCATCAACTCCAAAAGATATGTACCACCATATTCTAAGAGATCAAGATGGTCGTTTTGGAATCAAGATCCTAGGATTGTCATTATATTAGCGGCAAACGAAGGTGGTGGTGTATTGAGGTGGAAAAATGAGCAAGAATGGGCTATCGAAGGCATATCAATAGAAAATAAGAAGGCCTATGCGAAGAGACATGGATATGCGTTGACTATCAAGGATTTGACAACGTCCAAAAGATACTCTCACGAATACAGAGAGGGTTGGCAAAAAGTAGATATATTGAGACAGACGTTCAGGGAGTTTCCTAATGCAGAATGGTTCTGGTGGTTGGACCTGGATACTATGATAATGGAGCCTTCTAAATCATTAGAAGAACATATTTTCGACAGATTGGAAACTCTGGCTGACAGAGAATTGAAAAGTTTTAATCCCCTAAACCTAAGAGACGACATACCCTATGTCGATTATTCAGAGGAAATGGAGTTTCTAATAACACAAGATTGTGGAGGCTTCAATTTGGGCTCATTTCTGATAAAAAATAGCGAATGGTCTAAGCTGCTTCTAGATATGTGGTGGGACCCCGTTCTGTATGAACAAAAACATATGGTTTGGGAACATAGAGAACAAGATGCGTTAGAGGCATTATATGAAAACGAACCGTGGATTCGTTCGAGAATAGGATTTTTGCCCTTAAGAACGATCAATGCATTCCCACCGGGAGCATGCTCTGAATACAGTGGTGACTCAAGATACTTTTACAGTGAGAAAGACCATGATTTTGTTGTGAATATGGCCGGATGCAATTTTGGCAGAGATTGCTGGGGCGAGATGCAGTACTACACCACTTTAATGGAAAAACTGAATAGGAAATGGTACACGAGATTTTTCTTCCCATAAAATGGAAGTTATCAATATTGTAAAGAGAAGCATTTACAAGCTTTTATTTTTCTTTTTAATTTCCACTACTGGTTCTGCTTTAAAATGTTGTTTTATAATTTATGTACATTTAGGCCTATAGAAGATTCTTTCAATAATATGCTACACATTCTTTTATTTTTCCATCATATGTTGGAGTTTATGCCTCCTCGGCAGGAGTTGGGCGGTGCGAAGAGAAGAAAAAGAGTGAAACTAAAAAAAGGAATCTGCCTTTGCATAAGTTCAAAAGTGCAATTTTAGTGTTGGATTTAAACGGGAAAAATTGAAATGGCCATCGAAACAATACTTGTAATAAACAAATCAGGCGGACTAATCTATCAGCGGAATTTTACCAACGACGAACAGAAATTGAACAGCAATGAATACTTAATTCTTGCTAGTACACTGCACGGTGTATTCGCCATCGCGAGCCAGCTGACTCCGAAGGCATTACAGCTAACTCAACAAACGAACATCGAAAATACCATCCCATATATACCTTACGTGGGCATGTCCAGCAATAGGAGCGATACAAGAAATGGAGGTGGCAATAACAACAAACACACTAATAATGAAAAACTGGGCAGTTTTAAAGGAGATGATTTTTTCAAAGAACCATTTACGAACTGGAACAAGAGCGGATTGAGACAACTATGCACGGATCAGTTCACGATGTTCATATATCAGACCCTAACCGGCCTGAAGTTTGTCGCTATCAGCTCCAGCGTCATGCCCCAGAGACAGCCAACTATAGCCACCACCGACAAGCCTGACCGACCCAAGAGTACATCCAATTTGGCCATCCAAATAGCCGACAACTTCCTAAGGAAGGTTTACTGTTTGTATAGTGACTACGTCATGAAAGACCCATCTTACTCAATGGAAATGCCTATAAGATCTAACCTGTTCGACGAAAAAGTCAAAAAAATGGTAGAAAACCTACAATAGACGCACGCGCCATCGGAAGATAAACGCATTCACACCAAGAAAATAAATACTACGTACTTCTAGAACTAAGAAGAAGTTGCCGCTCTCCGTCTCCTCCTTCATAAATAGGGATAGCTTTTACTACTACGTACGAAAAAAGACCACACTGCGACGGATCCTCTGCATCCCAACACCAGCGATAGAAAATGCGCCGCCTATATCGTCATCTTGCTTCCTTTTTCTTACTCCCTTCCTGCCCTGGAAACACCATACAATCCATCACATCATATCCTGCCAATGCACTATTACGCAGCTTTCGGCACGTGAGTACGGAAACACCAGTTCGGAACCGGGTACACAATAGGGATAGTCAAAGCTGTCCATTTTTTCCGCTGATGGATGACTGATACCAAAGTGTAACCCAAAAGGGGTAGTCGATCCTACTTTTACCAGTTACGTTAAAGGGACCAAAACGTGGGGAAGGGATGCCGCCACCACCACCGCCACTACCCCCGCCAACATGGCCTAACTTAGCAGTCCTCGCTTGTGTATCTAGGTCCGCGTCCGCTAATTCGCGCGGCTTGCCACTTAACCCCGTCCAGTTAATTTGCCAAGCAGCGGCCGCACGTTGGAACGTTTTCGCCGATTTATTTATTATTATTTATACATGTTGACGTTGGTGCCCTTTTGTTTATACTGGAGCCTAAAACGTACCTCAATTAAATTTAGTGTGCCATATTATAGTGCTATTAAACCTTTATTTTTATTTTTAATTTTAAAACTGCTTTGGTTCTCTCCCTCCCTTACCGTTGCCACCTTAAGACTCACTGATATTTATTCATACTTACAAGTGCTATAAGAAAAGACTTGATTTATTAGCTTTACAGCGTTTTTACATTTGTGTCACTGCTATTATATTTTTGTTTACCTCTTTTTGTTGCTGGTGTTGGCGCTACCATTGTTTTTTTGTTTTATGAGTTACGTTTACAAAAGTTCTTAACATTTACTGTACGATAATATACTAAGGTGAAATACTAAAGTAAAATAAAATAAGAGAAAGAAAAAAAAAAAAAAAAGAAAAAAGTAATGATGATGTTCCATAATTGCAGAATTAATAACTACTTAATAACTTCTCAAATTGGCGAAGGCGCGTACGGTCTGGTTTACCGTGCCTTAGATATTCGTACCGATAGACAATACGCTATCAAAGCGGTTGTTCAAAGTTACGGTGTTAGCAAGGAGGCTGATATGGGCAATGATAAAATACACAAAAATAGCGTGAAATTGCAAAAGAAGCTCGCTAAACTGTTCAAGGAATCGAAAAACGTTGTCAGGGTGCCCTCTATAGATCTAGAATCAATTGAGAATATGTCAGAAGAAGATTTTAAAAAGCTGCCCCATTATAAAGAGATTTCGCTACACCTAAGAGTCCACCATCATAAGAACATTGTCACCATACATGAGGTGCTACAATCTGCAGTCTGCACGTTCATTGTCATGGATTATTACCCAACAGACCTATTCACGTCTATTGTAGATAACAGACATTTTGTCACTAATGGACTGCTAGTAAAAAAGGTTTTTCTACAGATCTGTTCTGCTCTTAATTATTGCCATGAGCACGGCATCTACCACTGTGACATCAAGCCTGAAAACTTGCTACTGGATACAGAAGATAACGTTTTCCTATGCGATTTTGGTCTATCCACTACTTCCACATATATAAAGCCAAATGTTTGCATTGGTAGCTCGTATTATATGCCCCCTGAAAGAATCTCATTTGATGGGAGAGTTTCCAGCTCTAAAAGTGGGGGACATAAGTTGGGTAAGGTTTGTCCCTCATGTAATGGCGATTTGTGGTCATTAGGTATCATCCTTATCAATTTGACATGCATCAGAAATCCCTGGCTGAAGGCTGACAAAACCGAGGATAATACCTACTATTATTTCACTAAGGATCCCAATATACTAAAGCAAATCCTACCGCTTTCCGATGACTTTTACTCATTATTATCTAAGATTTTACAAGTGAATCCGAAGAATAGAATGAGCTTGCAAGAGTTGATGAAAGAAGTTAGTTCTATTACAAGCTTCACCAATGAAGGCCCGTTATCAAAAGTGCCGCCTCTTTCCAAGTCTGTTTATGAAAAGTTCGTTAGCCCCGTCGATAACACGAATGAGAATTTGTCTCCAAAATCCTACGTGTACATGCACGATAGTAAAGCTGCCAAGAATTTATCTTATACATCTTCAAGTGAGGAAGAAGATGGAATCAAAGAAGGGATAGACGATGATAATGGCAGTCGCAGTGGCAGTTTCGGAACGCTAGACACAGACACTGGATTGCATTCTTCGTTCACAAGCACTTCTTGCGAGTCCGATAACGAATGTTCTAAGATTTCCAACAAATTTTCCTTGTTCGAAAAAAAATTCAACGAACTTCGCATGAGTTCCTCTTCTTTAACTAACTAACCCCCTCCTTTTTGGCACAAAAGTGTACTACACATCTGTTTTAAGCCCACAATTGATAGACCTTCTCTTGATGATCATCTGTTTTCCCGAAAATATTACTTGCCAAAGCAAGTTGTAGTTATATTCACACTTCCGTTATGACCCCCTCATCCGTTTAATGTTATTTGTTTTTATGGTATTCCCTTTATTCATTTTTTTTCTTGCTTTTTTTTGTTGATCCCTGTAACCCCTTTTTTTTTTTTGGAAGTTGCTATTATTATTCATTCACATTTGTTCTGTCTTTGTTAATTTTCCAGGTCACCGTATTTAATTTCTATATAACTGTTTCTAATATTTACTTCGTTTTATCCAAGCGTTATTTACTCAATATTCAAAACTTTACTTTTTACCACCTGTATAACATCTTTTTCAATTTGATAAAACGTTTTGAAATCTAAGGGAACAATGTCACAGTCAGTTTCGTCGTTGATGTCTGGTAACTCCAGATCCCTGAATTGAGACTCCATCATATCAGCTTTCATGAAATGACCCTTCCTTGTTTTGAGCCTTTTCAGAACTTCTATTTTACTTGCATACAAAAAGATAAAATGGAACTCCGATTCAGGGCATGTGTGCCTAATCAAATCTCTGTATTTCTTCTTCAAGCTCGAGCAAGCAACAATTGACAAATGCTCCTTAGTGCTTGCTGCAGCTTTTGTAGATTCTACGGCAACTTTTTTCAACCAGTCCCAACGGTCGTCGTCATTTAATGGAATCCCTCTTGTCATCTTTTCTACGTTGGCAGGCGGGTGTAAATCATCACCTTCGATGAATTTCAAATCCGGGTATATATCTTTAAATTCATGGATTAGTTCACCTGCAATGGTTGATTTTCCTGTACCTGCAGTACCTGCCAATACAATAACCTTAAATTTCCCCATAGTTTTGTGTTTCTCTGTCATCAACTGCGTTGTCCATCCATACGCTTACTGAGACACTATGAAAGCCTGTTTAGTCTTCGGAAAGCTATTTATTGCTTGCTACTTGAAAACCTTTTGATTATCGATATTTTTTAACGGGACCTTATATAATTATTGCTTGGAAACTAACGGTGTTATAATTTTTGACAAACTAATTAGCGACGTAATGAAAGCAGAAAAACCGCAAGAATATGAGAAAGGGAAAATATCAAAGAAAACAAAATATATTCCTTATATAACACCATCTTTTGTACATAAATGAATTGGCAAGCACATATTGTGCATGCATGCAAGGGGCAGAATCTTAATACTAAGTAATTTAATTATGCAAACATAACCCCGTATTGAGGCCTTCCGCCGCATTTAACGACCAAATCTATGAGTTTTAAATCAGACACCCGCCTTAACAGGTCCCATATAGTGCTATCAGATAAAAGTTCGTTTTCTGTCAATGATGGATTGTAATAATATTTCAGGATAAATTTCTCTATGAGCTGTAATCTTGATCTATTCTGCAAAAAAAACTCAAAGTTCAGACTCCCTAGTGAATCAGCATACGTGAAATATAATAAAAATATTACAGTCGTAAGGGGTTCAATAGACGCTAGTTTTTGCACTGTAGATCCAGAGACGTATAGGATTAAATCTATTGATTCAAATAGAGAAACAAAGGTAAACTTAGGGCTTAGGTCAGTTCCTTGCATATCAATACCTTGAAAAAACCATTCTATAAAAGGGGATATCACATCATATGGATTCTTCAAAGTAAAATGATTACCTAGAGACTTCACACATTCCCTACGTGTTAAAAAAATATGCATATTGTTGTAAAAGTTTTTAGGGAAGTCTTCTTTCGATGTATCTTCAGTGTTCATTGAACACAAGTCTAGCTCTTTAGATGTATCAAAATCGCCATTCTGCATATCTTGATAGTGCTTTCTGGGAAGAAAATGAGAAATATTTTTCAACAGGATAGGATGATGATCTAGTAGTAGTCTAAAAAAAGTTTCATGCTCAAATAATGTAGGGATCACAATATTTCTTGAATAAGCTTTTATATTACTTACGCCAAACTCCAGGGGATCGAAAAGATATTTTTCCCACATGATCTTCGATAATAATGAAAAAGATGGCTTCAAGCAACTATAGAAGAACCTGTTCAAGGTGACCATCGACGGTTCACCCTTTGTGAAAACGAAAATATGTTGAATAATCTCTACAGGTAAATCTTGCAAAGTTAGCTTTTGATGATGCCTAAGTTTCTTCGCAGGAAGCCTGATAGTCCTTTGATCTTCCGATATTGGCCTCTTGGATGAAACCCGGGTCTCTAAGAGATGCACATGGTGCTGCAAGTTTATCGAAGACGATGCATACCGATGCAAAGGAAGTGCATGTTTCTTTCTCTTATCATGACGGCTAGAATATCCTGTCAAAATATAACCCATGGCCACTTATTCTAAAAATACACTGCGTGAAAAAAGCACTGCTTACTTTAACAACATTAGTCCTCTTTAAATATATTTCATTACTCATCGCAAACTGAACAATTCTTGATGCTTAATTCTTACTAGCTGCAAAAAAGACAAGATGAAACGCGGTGTATGGTTGGACGATATAGTCTTATCCTAAATACACACAACATATATTGCGTAATAAAGAGATCTTCCTATCTATAGCACAATTTGAAGTTGAAAAGGCGTATCTAAAATGCTAATACTAAACAAGGCATCATGTTTTTGTCCCATTCACGTAGCACTGGCGATTTGCTTCCATATTCTTCTGTGTACAATAATAGCTTGGGTGGCTTTTTTCACAATGGGCTCTACGCGAAATTGTCGCAGCCCCCTGTTGGCCGTGCTGTGGGCCATTCTCGAGACTAGAATGAAACAGAAATCTACAAACATGAAAAGGTAGAGTAAAGTCGAGTAAGTAGTAGAAAAGAAAAGTGATATTGGCATACACGATAGCGAAGTTGTTCATATCTATTATCACCAGGCCATTCATTAAAAACTTACCGCTAAATTGAAAAAGAGGCGACTGCCAACATACTTGCCCTTTTTTTTTTCGCTATTATTAGTGTCCTTTGATTACAAACTACATCCATTCGAAAAGCTTGTAACCAACACTAAAGTCTGTGATTCTACCCAAATATTTGCTCTCCGTCATTTCTATTCTGTTTGAACTACTGTGCATATATTTTTCTTTTTGTTTCCTACATTTTATTCCCGGCATATCTCGCGATAGGTATATTGAATAATGACATCTGCATTAAGGGTTTTGGTATGCGGAGATCACCCAAATCTCATTCTGTACACATCCAGGTTTCAACATGCCAAAAATATAGAATTTTATCTTGTGAACAACTCAAAAAATGCCAACTACGAGGTTAGTTCACTATTTTATGGGACGGAACGGTTTCAGATTCAAAACCATTTCCAATCGCTCCTAGATTTAGTAGACCTTAATAATGAAAATGGTGGCTTGGTATTCGACTTGATAATAATGAGTGCGTCTTCACTGCAAGAAATCCCGCAGGTATTGAGAGATATAAAACCTATGATGAATAAGACAACAAAGATACTATTTGAAAGTAGCGGGTTTATATATTTGGAGCCATTCATCAAGGCTTCAGTTGATCTTTCGCTGTCAAATATTTTCAGCATTTTCACCGATTATGACATAAGACGGTTGGACAATGGCTCATACAAACAGTTCACGACTGCAAATGCCAAATCCTTTTCTGTTTCGATCGGTCAAACGACATCCGTTCACGAAAACAGCTATTCAAGTGATATTATTCCTATTTTGAATACATTTCAGAAATTGTTCCAAAAACTGTTTCCTAGGGACGTTGTGACTCTTTACGATCATTCTCCCTCCGCTTTCTTGGCAAAAGAATGGGAACTAGCTTTGCCTCAAATATGTTTCGATCCATTATTAATAATATTAGAAGAGAAGAATCCATCAACCTTGGATGACCACGTTTTGGCCAAACCTCTTATTTCAGGTTTACTAGGCGAGAGCTTATTAATAATAAAAAAAATGGGTATAGCCATGAACAATCCAAATTTTCAAAATGAACAGACTATATTGAAACATTGGAAGAATAAGTGCGAAGACTTACCTGATGGGCCGGCACTTTTATATAATTTCATCCATAAGGCTTCATCTTTGAATATTGACTTATTGTTATTACAGCCGATATTATTAGCAGATGACTTTGGCGTGAAGACACCATATTTAGAATGTTTGTTTACAATGATGACTCAATATCAATTGTTAAATAAAGGTGATTCTGAATGGTTTATTAGAAAGGATGAGAACACAGCGTTAACTCGCGTTGATGATTTACAAAACAGTATCGCACTTAAAGATGGAAAAATCATGCAGCTGCAAAATTCGGAATCAACCCTGAAAAATGAGATAAAAGAACTTCAAAGTCAAGTTTTGAGCTTAAAACAAGAAGTGTCCTCAAGTAAAGCAAATAATGGACAAGAGTTGGAAATTTTAAAGAAGAAAGTGCAAATGGGAGACAATTCATTATTTGATCGCCCAAATAGTAATACTAATGGTATATCTCCCTCTGATAACATTGTTGATGTTGATTTAAATTACGAAAGGAGTGACCAAGGTAATAATAGTAGTGGTAATGATAGCAGAAGACAATCTTTTTTCAACTCCACATCTGATACAACATTATCCAGAGATGAAACCTCGTTGAAAGAGCGTGAGTTAGAAGTACGAATGAAGGAATTAGAACTTCAAGAGCGTGAGTTAGAGTTACAGAGAAAAGCCCTCCAGCAACAACAACAATATCAACAGAGACCGCCTAAGCAAGTATACTCCGGTCCTTCTGGTACACCAACCAGCGGCAATAACAATAATAAAAGTTACAATCCAAATAGAAAATCTTCCTATAGTCAGCCTCAACATGTGGCTATGATGACCAGCAGAGGTCTACATGGTCCTAGCGCTGCAAGCTCTAGCCCTGTCATTTCTGCCAACAATTTTGTTGATCCAGTTTCTTCTGGGACGCCATATAGCAGCAATAGTTCTCGATTTAGTCAGCAAATTCCATCGCAGCAATACATGCATACTGTTAAGCCAACGAGTAGAAAAAACAGAAGTAGTGTCATGCCTAATATAGGTTACGTCCCAGGGCTAACCAATAACGAGTATGGTAGAAAGTTTAACGGTAATGGTATGAATGGTACCCAAAGCCGTCTGAATTCACTTTCAAACCAAAGTACGTTTAGATCTCAACAGGGTCCACCGATAACACAGCAAAAATCGTTTCAAAATAACGGTGGTAGCATGAGGACAAATCGCATACCATCTGCAAATTACAATATTTCAAATCAGCAATCGGGTTTTGTTAACTCTATTTCAAGTCCAAATCTAAGCAATTTGGAGAATAGAAACACAGTACAAAACAGTAGAAATGCGGATTCTGCTCCGTGCGTTAATCAATTGAACAGTGACTCTCCGCCCCAATTACAGTCTCTATCTCAAAACGGTACCTCAAAAGTTCCTCAGATCAATATTACGCAACCATCACCAATTCAGACCAACTTTGCTACGAGTGATAACCCTGCTGCTGTAATAAAACTAGGGACACCTTCTGAAGATACAGTTTCAGCTGCGGCAACAGCCAATAATATAAGTACAATGGGAGATGAAAGCCGCAAAGAGGACGTTAAGGAAAAAAAGAAGAAAAAGTTCAGTTTCTTTGGAAAAAGGAAAAAGTAACAAATACGCGAGCCCTTGTCTTTCCAATCCAAATAATCCGTTTTTGTTAATGATATGTTATATTTTATCTACTTATACATTTTATCTAAAACACTTTCTATTTGGTTAATGACCAACGAGGAAGTTTGTAGCTTCAACACAACTTTAGATCATGTAATAAACGGCATATGCTTTTAAATGCTTTGTTTTGTTTTTTTCTTTTTTTCCCGCTGTGACAGAAACAATTAAGTTGCGTTAAAAAGGTTCCCTGATAGAAATAAATACGGCTAAATTAAATAAACTACTACATAATCCTACAACATCAAATGCCTGTAGATCAAGAAAAATTAGCTAAGCTGCACAAGTTATCAGCAGCAAACAAAGTTGGTGGTACCAGAAGGAAAATAAACAAGAAAGGTAATTTATATAATAACAATGACAAGGATAATACCAAGTTACAAGCTGAACTTCATAAACTGCATCCAATGACCATTGAAAACGTTGCCGAAGCAAATTTTTTCAAAAAGAATGGCAAGGTTTTACATTTTAACAGTGCAGTTGTACAGATTGCCCCTCAATGCAATCTCACAATGATTCATGGCCAACCGAAAGAGAATACACTTAATGGGCTGTATCCGAGCGTAGCCTCTCAATTAGGTAGCCAAGAACTTGAGTATTTGACAGGTTTGGCTCATAACCTAGAAAATGAACAGACGGTGCTCGACCAGCTGGGCGACAGATGCAGCGAGACAAAACAACAAGTGATGAATAGCTGACATAGTTCATAATAATTGCCAGTAAACGTTATAGCTAGTGGCGAATGTCGAAGTGGAAATGCTATCACATTAATGTTGCAGATGAATATATATTTTCTTATTTGAGAAGATACACGCTATTTACTCTTTCAGCCATTACTGCTACCATTGTGGTTGTTATCTTGACGATGAACGATGTTGGATTGCTTGACTTTTTTCAGTAATTCATTGATACCCTCACCACCCGCAGTTAGTAATTTAGTCCTGTTTCTCCTACATGTCAGTGTATCATAATGTCTTTTCAATGCATCTTTCCTTGCAAAACCTTTGCCACATTGAGGACAAATGTTAGGCAATATGGCGAAGTGTGTCTTTTCGTGCCTTCTCAAATCTGATGATCTTGAAAATTCCAACGAACATTTCGCACATTTAAATCTTTTTTCACCAGTACTATTTCTACGATCTTGGGGTTTGCTTTTGCTGGACTTCGGTGGTTTTGGTAATGCGTTTTCCTTTTTAACCTTTATGTTACCGCCTTGACTATTTATATCAACACCATTTTCTGCCGGTATGAGTGCTGGTTTTTTATTTTGTAACCTGTTTTGCCTATTCCTTACCCTTTCTAATAACTCTTTTATTATAGGATCTATGTTATCTATATTTAATGATACATCCACTATTGCTTCTGTAGCCTGTTTGATAAATGCAGCATCCTGATCCTCCATTTGGTACTTTTTTGAAATTTATAATACCTCTTGACTTTTTTCCACTATATTATTAACAAATTCTTGGCATATGACATGAAACCCTATTCAATTATCCAGATGCATACATATATACCATGGATAGATATGTATATCTACTATATCTATATATACCTCGTCAATGTAATGAGGAAAGTTCCGAGGGCGACAAAGAGAACAAATATAGTTTTATTTATAATAATGATACAGAACTCAAGATTATTTCCTGCTTATTTTAAACTAAAAGTATAGCAAGTTCTAACCCACAATCAGGTTCTTTATTATTGTCAAGAAAATATAAACTGTGGCGTACTAAGCGTACTAAGTAAGGGACGAAAAACCATCACAAAATGTCACGTGCATGTTAGTCCAGTCGGGCAATAGATAGGGACTGTAAATTAAAGTTTATATTGAAATAAACAAAGGTAAATGGTAAAAGATTAGAAGCATAGAAAGCATCTGGCGTTATTTTAGCGGGGAAAGATTTTGGTGGATACTATCTTTGACTAGTATATTTGAGTAGCAATTAATGTCTAACGAATTACGGCTTGAAGATAACTATGTACCAACTTCCGACACACTAGTAGTTTTCAAACAATTGATGAAGCTGCCGGTAACGGTATTATATGATCTTACGCTATCATGGTTCGCAAAATTCGGTGGGTCATTTGATGGTGACATATATTTATTGACAGAAACATTAGACTTACTGATTGAGAAAGGCGTGAGGCGAAATGTTATAGTAAATAGGATATTATACGTATACTGGCCGGATGGCCTGAATGTTTTCCAATTAGCAGAAATAGATTGCCATTTAATGATAAGTAAACCAGAGAAATTTAAGTGGCTTCCATCAAAAGCTTTACGGGGAGATGGGAAACCTTACGTAGTAAAGCTCCAACCTGCCAAATTTATAGAAAATTTACAAACAGATCTAGCGAAAATTTACCATTGTCATGTTTACATGTTTAAACATCCCTCTTTGCCAGTGTTAATTACCAGAATACAGCTATTTGACAGCAATAATTTATTTTTGAGTACGCCTAATATAGGGAGTATAAATAAAGAGTCTCTTTACAACAAGTTAGACAAATTCCAAGGGAAACCATTAATATCAAGGAGACCATATTACGTTGCATTCCCGCTAAATTCTCCAATAATTTTCCATTCAGTTGACAAGGATATTTATGCTAGACTAGTTTTGCAGAGCATTAGTCGAACGATATCAGAAAGAGAAACAATCATCTTCAAACCGGTACAGAAAATACCCGTGAAATCAATACATAATATAATGACTTTATTAGGACCTTCGAGATTTGCGGAGTCTATGGGCCCATGGGAATGTTATGCTAGTGCTAACTTTGAACGGTCACCACTACACGACTACAAAAAGCACCAAGGCCTTACTGGTAAAAAGGTAATGGTTAGAGAATTTGATGATTCTTTCTTAAATGACGATGAGAATTTTTACGGAAAAGAAGAACCTGAAATTAGACGACTAAGGTTAGAGAAAAACATGATCAAATTCAAAGGTTCAGCAAACGGCGTAATGGATCAGAAATATAATGATTTGAAAGAATTTAACGAACATGTCCACAATATTAGGAATGGAAAGAAAAATGAAGATTCTGGTGAGCCAGTGTACATTTCTAGATACAGTTCCTTAGTTCCTATTGAAAAAGTTGGATTCACTTTAAAAAACGAAATAAACAGTAGAATAATTACCATAAAATTGAAATTTAATGGTAATGATATTTTTGGGGGATTACACGAACTATGCGATAAAAATTTAATAAATATTGATAAAGTTCCTGGGTGGTTGGCTGGAGAAAATGGATCGTTCTCAGGAACGATAATGAATGGAGATTTTCAGCGAGAGCAGGTTGCTAAAGGTGGTTTACTGTAGAAAACTACTGTGTTCTGTTATCGCTTCCAATAAAAAAAAAAAAAAAAAACCTATGCAAAAATTTCAGTCAAAGCATAACAAAACGAACCTTTTTTGTACTGCTCATTGAAGTATTTACGGGGCAGTATGGGCACTTGAAAGTAATTGTTCCGTTCTTCGATAATCTGTCTAGCGCCTTTTTAGAAATGATGTGATGGCATGCCAGTGAATAAGGAGGATTTTCTGTAGTGGTTTCCTCCTTTAAGACGGGACAGATGAAGATCGGATGGAAATGAGTCAGAAAATCTGGTAACTTGACATCAAATGGCAACTCATCTTTCGTAGTCCAGTCAACGTGCGCTAACTCCCTGATGGTTTTGTATTTGATGAAAAATTGGAAAGAAATTAAACCACTCAATACTATCAAAAACAAGGGAGAGTCAAAGAAAATATGTTTTGCAGCACAATATTCTTTTATAAATAACGACGTGCATTCTTTTAATTCCTTATTTACTTTAGAATCAATATCTTCAATAGGTTGACCTATTAGCGATTTAGTTAATAATGGTACGACGTTTTGCATTAATTCCTTCTCCCTATGTCTAAAGCAATCCAGGGGTGCGTTCTGTGTTATTTGGTAGTACAACTCTACCGGATTTCCATGCTTCACTATCTGCATTGCTGACAAAGTGTATAAATCAAATTTTAGGGACGATAAAGCCGTATGGTTAGATGATAAGCTTTCCATTTCATTGGAGCACCATTTCAGACAGCTTTCTGTGTCACCCTTTTTAAGATCATGTACGATTTGGCCCATCTCAATAAATTCAGTAGATTCTTTATTAGTAATTCCGTAGACATCTTTTAGATACTGGAAAGCCTCATTTTTATTTCCTAATGGCATGTTGTCTATACTATACCTCAAAATATGGTAACCGATGGCTTCATTAACATTTTCCATTGTCTCTTTCGGTAATTTATTGACATATACGCTATCTATATCAAATTCTTTTAATTTGTTCAGCGTGCTTTTGTTGAAGCGATTCGACTGCTGAGAAACGTACTTTATTTGTTTCTTTACTGAATGGTCCCATTGCCTCTGTGACTTGCTTAGCTTCTCAATAATTAGTTCTCTTTTTCTCTTAAACTTTTGTTTCTCCTTATCACTCAGCTTATTATAGACTTCTGGTTTTGATTCCTGAATATGCTTGTTTAAGTGCGCTTTCAACTTCTTTAATTGACTCTTGAATTCATGAGTATGATCAAGACATTTTTGAAGGTTTGTCTCTTCCAGATTGCTGTCGGTATAAAATTTCGCAAACTCTGTCTCAAAGCTATCTAGTAATTCAGACATCGTTTCTTGGTTCCCTACTCAGTGCTGCATCTCTCTTGAAGACACACTTATCTCATACTGAATGTGTTGAACTTTACCCCTAATAATAGAGATTCCTCAGCTTTTTCCCCGGCGCGACGAGCTTTCCTATGTGTGAAATGATAATTTTTTTAACTTTCTAACACGAGAATATGAGCATCACCTATTAGTCGTATAAATAAATAATTCATAACAAAATACATAAATTGTAATAAATAAAATGTGTTAAAAATACACACTATCATAAATAATTGTCGTGGAAACAACGCCACTCATTTGTTACTTGAGCGTTTCAAAATTTGGAGTTACTCGAAAGCTCAGAAGCATGTTTTGCCTCAGCTACTTTTTTAATTGCCTCAGATAGTCCCTTATCAACACGAGCAAACATATCATAAACGCGCTGCTGTATTTGAGGACAGGCGCCTTCTACATGAATGCCGATGTTATATGCCAAGTTCTTTTGCTGTCCAGGTTGTTTACCCAAAACGCGGTAGAGATTTCTTGCTTGCACGAAATCTACATCACCTGGGGATGTTGCCCAATGATAAGGGATAGCTGGCCCATTCCATACCTCTTGGTGTTGTTGAATGGGTCTGTCCTGTTGGATATACGTGTACGATTTATCGTTGGCCAAATATGTAGGTTCTGAGCCGAAGTTGCCGTTAACATTCATCGGTCCATCTCTGATAGCGGGATTGAAAAATTTAGATGCATATGGACAGTTTACGGGTATTTGATGGAAGTTAGGACCTAGCCTGTATCTATGAGCATCCGCATATGAAAACAAACGGGCCTGTAATACTGGATCAGCGCTTGCTTCTTGGTAAGGAACCGTGGTACTGGGGGCGAAGGCAGCTTGTTCCACCTGTGCGAAGAAGTTCAGTGGATTCTCGTTCAAAACAATCTTACCCACACGCCGTAAAGGGAATTGCCCCTGAGGCCATACTTTAGTCAAATCAAAGACTGAAAATGGTAATTTTTTGGCATCGCGTTCGGTCATTGTTTGAATATAAACTGTCCAGGAAGGATAGTTTCCATTCTGAATAGCCTCAAATAAATCCTGCTGGCAGTAATCTGGATTGGATCCCGCAATTTTGGTAGCCTCTTCTATGGTCAAATTCTTTATTCCTTGATCGGTTTTGATATGAACTTGCACATAATGCCAATCTCCGTTTTTATTGGACCATTTATAGGTATGACCAGAATAACCATGCATACTACGGTAGTTGGCAGGGGTACCACGGTCTGAAAAAAGGATCATTACTTGATGAATGGCCACCTGATTTTCAGGAGTGGTGAGGAAATCCCAAAACATGTCAGCATCCCTTAGGTTGGTTTGTGGGTTTCTCTTCTGTGTGTGGATAAAGTGAGGGAACTTGGAAGGGTCTCTGATAAAGAATACCGGTGTATTATTGTAGACCCAATCTAAATTACCTTCTTCAGTGTAGAATTTGGTGGCAAACCCCCTTGGATCACGAACCGTGTCGGCACTACCTTTATCACCACCCACAGTCGAAAATCTTGTTAGACATTTCGTTCTTTTCCCAATTTTACTAAACATAGCAGACCCGCAGATATCAGTAATGTCATCGGTTACTTCAAAATAGCCGAAGGCACCAGAACCATGAGCATGTGGATTCCTTTGAGGAATATTTTCCCTGTTGAAATGAGCCAAAGAATCAATTAAGTTATAATCTTGCAAAAGCAAAGGGCCATGTTCCCCAATACGTTGGGTGACAAATGGTTCATTGATTGGATTACCAGTGGAGTTTGTCACAACTCTATCCTCTCTTACATCAGAGTAATTTACTTCATTTTTTTCTTGTCCCAATTTCGACATCTTCTAGGGTTCCAAATTTATTTGTAAGTACTATTATATTTATTTAACTTACCTTTTAAATAAACCTACAAGAAATTCAAATGTACGATTTGGACATTACAGTGAAGAATGCTTTCTACATCTCTTTATATGTATGGCGATATCAAAACTGGTTGTTTCTCCAATTCTGTCACTGTGGGGATTTTCGGAGTTTATATTTGTTAAAGCCGTCCTTTTTCGGATTAAGGGACCCCACCAACTTGCGCGGCTAATTCCGGCCAACTTTTTGCATTACTAATTGCGGCTTTAAATAGTGGTTAGAACAACCGCTCACTTCTTCACGCAAGGACGTTTGACAGAGCTTTTTTCTTCCTCTGTCAACTTTCTCTTTAAAATATTAGTTAGCAGCTTTTCATCAGGAATAACCTTGTAATTCTTGTCGATGGTTTCTTCACAAACTTGCAGCGAATCTATTTCGCTTTTCAAAACTCTCCGAGCCATAACATCTCTTAGTTCTTCCCTTGTTAATGAGTTTCCTTTCGAAGGTTTTTCGATAGAAACGCACTTTTTTATGGGGTAATCGGCTAGACGCTTCATAATACAACGTTTCCATGTGGCACTACAGTTTGTAGTGGCGCGGGCACCTTCTATCAATTGTAAACACTTCTTTACAATTCTCTCCACTTGCCTTTCCATTGCTTTTATGTCCAGTTTGCATAAACCTGGAATTTGGCAAAGAATTGTCAAGATTTGGACCAAAAGTATTAGTTGAGGCAACAATTCACCATTATTATAACAATCATATGAATCTAGTACTATTTCTTCACCTTCTAAGAATTCTTGAATATTGGCGTTATTGCGTAAGATATCAATACACCTGTCCAAAAATTCAGTATTCGTCTCAAAAGTCTCTTTTAACGCCTCGACAATATTTTCAAGTAACACTTCTCCAAAATCATACTTCGAACCGTCCCATTCAACATACCCATATCTTCTTAGTAGTTCCGAATTTGGATGTTCTCCGTATATGTTGTACACTTGTTCATTCTTTTCAATATCCCTCAAAGCAACCATCTTTAAACAGTTAGAGTCGTAAGTTAAATTAGCGTTGCATTTACTGGTATCTGCATTCAACATATCAGCAAGTGGAATCATCGATTTCAAGTAGCGCTCATTTTCAAGTTCTTCTTCACTGGTTTCTTCTTCTTCATTTTCATTTACACTACTATCTTGCATTTCCAAATCAAAGGAGTAACTCAATATAATGCTTGCAATATAGGCAAAATTATCAAACTCGAAGGACGTCGCTACACGTGAAAATTCTCCACCAATTTGTTTGATTGATTTAATAATTCTTTCATGCATCTCTTTGGCTTCCTTTTTTCCTATTCTTTCAAGGACAAGTGATGGTTTTAAAAGTTGCAGTTCATTATCATCCCAAAAAATTAACGCGTTCATATCGCTTGGTTTGTTCCAAACTTTAAAGTAAGGCGCCCATCGGCTTCTTTCTTGCAAAACTTCCATCTCATAAAGTATACAGATAATTAAACCTTCCCACGATCCGGTTTCGTTCAGGAACTTATCCTTGAGAGAAGGATAATCCTTTATCAGTTGAGATGTTGTAACGCTTAAAACAGAACTACGAGGTATTTTAAACAATGTTTCATCCTTCTTAATCTTTTGAGTGGCAACTACTGCGCGGCCTTGATTATCACAACAAAGATCTTTGATTTCTATCTTAGGGGATACTTCAATTTCAGCGGTAGTTTTTAACCAGCAAACAAAGTTTTCGGTATCTCTTGAAAAATCATCCATTTTCGCAAACTTTCCCCTTTATTACTAGTCATATTGAAATGATCGTATTAAGCTTTTACAAAGGTAATGAAATTTTTTCATACTCGAGAGAAAAATATGTGACACATGTGTGTATTACCCGCAGTAACTCTCGAAGATTACATTTGAATAATATCAATACTTCCAGACCAATAGCTTTATTGTATTGCCAGGGCACTTGGTACATGTAACATTCATCCAGTTTATTTGATACCAAAAATCTTTTATTTTAATTCTTCTATTTACAAAAGAGAAATGTGTATGTTTATATATGTATTTTCTTGGGAATTTATTATTCATAAACCGCTTGTGCAGTTACTTTTCAGCTTCCTCTTCAACAACTTCGCCTTCTTCATGATTTGGTAGCACGACAAGCTTAGTATCTTTAACCACCACTCTAACAGTTTCGCCGTTTCTAATTTGACCTTTTAATAAGAAAGTTGCCATGGAGTTCAAAATCTGTCTATGAATTAATCTATTCAATGGCCTTGCACCATATAATTGATCGTAGCCTTTGTCAGTTAGCCAATCCTTCGCTTCATCAGTTAAATCAATTTTCATTCTTTTTTCGGCCAAACGATCTTGAATTTCTGCAATTCTAATATCAACAATTGACCTCAAAACTTTCTTGGATAGCCTATTGAAAACTAGAATATCATCAATACGATTGATGAACTCAGGTGGATAGGATCTTTTCATTGCTTCGATAACTTTATTCTTGGTTGCGGTGTCAATCTTACCATCATCACCCAACTTTGTGTCGTTTAATAAAATATCTTGTCCAATGTTTGAGGTCATCACAATGATCGTGTTACGGAAATCAACATGATGGCCTAGGGAATCGGTCAGCTTACCTTCATCCAACACTTGCAACAGTAGTTTGGAAACATCGGGGTGCGCTTTTTCAAATTCATCAAATAAAACGACAGCATAAGGCTTTCTTCTGACAGCCTCAGTTAATTGGCCACCAGATTCGCTTAAGACGTAACCTGGAGGTGCACCGATTAAACGAGAGACAGTATGCTTCTCTTGAAATTCTGACATGTCAAAACGAATCACATTTGATTCGTCATCAAATAGGAATTCAGCTAAAGCCTTGGTCAATTCTGTTTTACCAGTACCAGTAGGACCTAAGAACATAAAGCTGGCAATAGGTCTCTTTTCACTGGTCAAACCAGCCCTTTGAAGACGTACAGCATCAGAAATAGCAGCAATGGCCTCGTCTTGGCCAACGACTCTTTCTTTTAAAGAATTTTCCATATACAGTAGGCGGTCCTTGTCGCCTTTCATCACCGTTTCTGTAGGAATACCAGTCATTTTGGCAACAACCTTAGAAATATCGTCAGAAGTAACTGAATCATGAAGTAAATTTACTTTATCTCCGTCCTTACTCTTCTCGCTTAAAGCTACCTTCTTCTCCAAGTCAGGAATTCTGGAATATCGCAACTCGGATGCTTTAGTGTAATCACCCTCTCTCTGACACTTTTCCAACTCAATTCTTGCTTGTTCCAAATTTGCCTTAGCATTTTTGATAGATTCAATTTCAGCTCTTTCAGCGTCCCATATTTTTGTTAATCTGTTTAATTCATCATTTTTCATTTCTAGGTCCTTTTCCAACGCTTCTCTTCTTTCCACGGAAACAGGGTCGGTCTCTTTCTTTAAAGATTCCAGTTCTATTTGTATTTTCATAATAGCACGATCCAGTTTCTGTATTTCATCCGGTTTGGATTCATGTTGTAAACGTAGTACAGCACAAGCTTCGTCAACTAGATCAATGGCTTTATCAGGTAGAAACCTGTCTGTTATATAACGATTTGAAAGAACTGCAGCAGACACTAAAGCTGTATCAGTGATCCTTACACCATGATGAACCTCGTACCTTTCTTTTAAACCTCTTAGTATAGAAATCGTATCGGAGACGCTCGGCTCATTCAATAAGATAGGCTGAAACCTTCTCGATAAAGCCGGATCTTTTTCAATGATTTTGAATTCATCAAGAGTGGTTGCAGAGATACAACGTAGCCCACGGGCCAGTTTTGGCTTTAAGATGTTAGAAGCATCCATACTACCATCAGTTTTACCTAAGCCAAGCAGCATATGAACTTCATCAATGAAAACAATAACCTTACCATTGGCCTTGTCAATTTCTTCTAAAACCTTTTTTAAACGTTCTTCGAATTCACCTCTATATTTGGCGCCAGCAATCAAAGATCCCAAATCCAAAGCTACTAGATCTTTATCTTTCAACGAGTCAGGGACCTCCCCAGCAACAATTCTTTGAGCTAACCCATCAATAAGGGCGGTTTTACCGACACCAGCTCGACCGATCAAACATGGATTATTTTTTGTTCTTCTTGATAAAATTTGAATAGCTCTTGCGATTTCTTCGTCTCTGCCAATGACAGGGTCTAATTTACCGTCGCGCGCTAATTTTGTCAAGTTTGTACCAAATTGTTCTAAAGCTGGCTTTTCCGGTTGCTGATTGGGATCCATCCTCATTTGGACGTACGTTCTTTTGAAATTGGGCAATCCATATGAGCTCTTGAGGGCGCAGGTTGAAATAGCGACTTCATTTAATGCATTTGTTTTTATATCTGATAGAAGTTTATTGGCTACTCGAGGTCTTGCATTAAAACTGCAAATAGATCTTTTACACTGTACAATAGTGTATATTCGTGGAGTACTTCGCCTTAATAGTTGCGTTCTCTGTAAATATTTTTGTATTGGTGCTTTTGTAGCTTGTCTTAACATATTTAACCTTGAAAGATTTTCACTCGCTTGTTTCAGGGTTCCTGGAATAGATAATAGAAGTCAAACTTTTCATGCTTACATATGCATATATATGTATATATATGTGTGTGCGTGAGTCAGTAACTAGGGGGTTTGATGAGCTTAGATACAATGAATCACAGGGGTTTATTCAAAAAAAAAAGTCCGTGCACCCCCTATTCAAACGCGATGCCATTAGATGAAAGAACACTTCTAGAACATTCTGGAAAATAACAAATTTTATCAGAACAGAATCACACCTTGATTTGTCTGTTACATTAATTATTAAAATTTATATGACCTATAAGGCCAAAGCAAAAAGTTGATCTTCCAGTACTAGAGATCAATATCTGCTCCCTATTTATTGTATTACGTGGCACTATCCGAGTGTCTCCCTACTATTTCCTCCAGGGATCTTATTTTTTTTTTTAGTTGCTCTATTTCATCTCGTTGTTCTTGTTCCTTTCTTTTAGTATTTTCAATATCCTCGATCATTCGTATATATTCAGCGTGGAAGCGTTTATTCTCAAGTTTTAGGTTTTCATTTTCATTTCTTGACATGTTGTGTTCATTTTTTATTATACTATTCTCATTCTTCAACATGTTGTTTTCGTTACATAAGACATCATACTCACTTCTTAACATAGTAATTGCATTCCTTATAGCTTCATGCTGAGCTATTAAAATGTTGTTGTCATTTCTTAATGAATCGTTTAATGATTTGAAGTTATTATTTTCTGCTAGTAAATCGTCAAATATCTTTGATTTTTGTTCGAGATTCTTGATGTATTTTTCTTTCCTTTGTCTAAATGCCTTTTGAGCGGTTCTATTTTGAGCAGCTCTTCTAGTATTTCTTAAAGTTTTGCCTGAACTACTTATGAGTTGGGTGTCTTTATCAGGAACAGGTTTGGTTACATTATCATTATTATCATTATTATCAGCTGAATTTTTAGCGGTATCAGCACTGTTTTGAAAAGAAGGAGGTGCAGTAGTAACACTGGTATTGCGAGATGGGAGGGTTGATAGTTGCTCCTCTGCAATATACTCCTTATTCAAAGATATGCTCTGGTTCGGAAGTCCATTTGGTAAAGGGGGATTTATTTGATAAGGTGCATAAGATATGGAATAACTTTTAGGGGGGAATACCACGGAAGGTTGAATACTAACATGAGCATTTTGAGGTCTGTTGTAAGAAGCTGATTGTTTTCTTTCATTTGAATGCGGAGGGATGATATAAGATGGATGTATAGGACTTTGATGCATCGATCTATAGTCAGACGGACCAGATAGATGCATCAAGTTTGGCAAAGGAGGCTGGATAGGATTGCTGTTAACAGATATGTCGGTGTCCCCATTAGTGGTTGTAGGATTTATTCTATAAGGTAACTTTTGGGACGTGCTGGGCTGTGCAATTTGCGGAGAAGGATGCTCATTTAGATTCTTCTCAGAGGCATTATAAGTAGCCATTGAGCTGCTTCCCTGATTATACATATCGGGACGAATCAACGGAGGGTTTTGCATTTGTCCCTTAGCACTCTTCGTTATTCTGTTGTTTATTGAAATTTCTAGACAAAAGTATATGCTATCGGATTCACGATTGGTGGGGAAAAAAACTCGGTGTTACAGTTTGAGGAAAGATTGTGTTTAATATTGGTTCTGTAGTACACTCCACAATCTCTCAACTCGCATTGCTTTCCAAAGATAGTCTACTCTCGATACTACAAGGCTCCACTAACTGTGTTAACAAAATAAACAAAAAAAGAGATTCTCCAGAAATTAAAAACTTGAGAATAAAAAAAGAAATCAAAAGGAAAAGAAGCAGGGCCAAGAAATACTTAATTAGCGTTTCAAATGCAGAAAAAAGTATGACAGAATGGAATCAAAGAGTATCAGAAATCATTAAAAAGTAATAGTTTACATTTGCCTGCAAACGATTCGAAAAACTTTTATCCACATGCAGTAAAAATAAGTGCAAGACTATGTTTAAAATTACAAAGAAAGCATAATCTTGAACAAAGTTTCTACCCTTCGGCATAATGCAAAGGGGCATTAGCTAAAAAAACAAAAACGGGTACGCTCTTTCTTAAATTCGCTATTACAATTCCGCAGATGCAGCAAGCAGCGAATAACTTTAACTTAAATGAAGTACGGAAAAAAAATTTAACATGCTATAAATCAGCCCATATAAACACCGCCTATCCCCCGCCGAAAAACTAGCCGGATCTATCTAAAGCGCCAAAAATCATTTCGCCGGAAACAAACCGAGAAAAAAATGCCTTTCTCGAAAGTAAACAAAGCAGTACAACTGTTTTGGGTGTTATTTTGTTCCGTGGATTTTACGCCACTGTTTTGCTTTAAAAAAATTTCTCACACAATAGTCTAGTCTCAACGGCTGTGCATAGTACCCATACACCACAATTTCTGACTAATGATCAGCATATACGTCACGTTCTGCTCATCGTGACTGTGGGAGAGCCAGTTCGTGCCAACCGTTATTTCTTGCGTACGCCAATTGTGTGATGCGCCTATCAAAAATAGAACCAGTTATCGTTTCTTTTCTTGGCTCATTGGCACCGTCGTTCCTGGAATTGGTTCCCCCGTTTAAAGAATGATCGAACGCCTGTCCAGCAAACGTCACTACTCCATTACTCTCCAGTTCCATGCCATTGAATAGATTCCAATCGTCTTCATCATGAAAAGAGTTCCAGTAGCGGTTGCTATTTTGTTCACTTGTCATTAATGCCTTACCTTGAGCGCTCTCGCGTACATTAGAATTCCTTTCCCCATCTTGGGGAGCTCTTCCCTCCTCCGCGTCGGTGCGAGTATTATCTTTCATAGCCATTGTAATATTTGCCACTTCGTCCGGAAGCGCCAGTATATCTTGATTCCATTCCGCATATAATATGTGATGTGGTGCTGGTAAATGGCGGTATTGAAAATATGAATCCCTATAAGAACTTGAACTCATAATCGTGGTTGTTATACTTTGCTCACCCCACTTCTCTGATATTATTCTCCCTTCTCTCACGATACAGCTAGGCCACGGCACAAATATGATGTAGTACTAAGATTTTTTTTTTTGAGGTTGCAATTCAGATTGTTGTCTTTTTCTACGACATGCATAGAAGTATATCATATGATATTTCGAACTTTGGGTGCTTTTCTACATAGTGCCTACGTTCTGAGTATCTATAATAATATAATGAAAAGTGTATATATAATTAGCACCATTAAACGCACCACACTGTTGCCGTTTACTTTAAAGAGAAGCGCAAAGAGCGGCAATGGTGATAGCGAGTGCGCATACGCTCGCTTTCCAGGTCAAACTCATATTTTTGATTGGTAATAGCTGCGAAGTTGTTAGTTTATTAGAAATTGCAGCATTCTTACTCTTCCTGGAAGTCGTAGTGGAGGACAAAACCGATGACGTTGTTCTTGGAAATGCCTGTGCTGATAAAGAGGATGAGAATTTTTCTTCGATAGATCCATCTGCTTTGAAGTACGTGTAGTTGTCGAAAGGGGAAGGGAAAAGGTTAGCTTCTTTTAGCTTCAAATAATCCCATTCTACGGCGTCTTCGGTCTTCCAATTCCAAAAAATCCATCCCGTTGTTTTTGACGAATAAGTGGCTAGCTGTGCCTCAATGAATTGTCTCACACGGTCACGGTAATCTTGCGTCCAATCAGCTAAGCTATTTTGGGATATACATGTTCCAACTGGCTTGTCGTTGGTGGTAAACAACGTTGTATTGTAGTATGATCCATCGTAACGTGCACCCACCCCAACACCATTTAGCCAGGTTGCACAATCAGTAATAGCGCCTGACCATTCTCCGACTACTGCTGGGTGAAAAGAAAGTTCTTTGTGGATAGAGTCCCCATAATTGATAATGTTTTCAATACGTGCAAACTGAGTTTCGGCCAATTGCGCATCAGTAAACACTTCATAATGATGATGGTCGACCAATATATCTTGAGAGCTGTAATTTGCACCAGTCAAATTGAAATAATGATGCGATACATTCTGGTAGGTTGGGTTTAGCTCCAAGTTCCAGTGACCGATTCCTTGAAAACCGTCATGAATAACAAACGTAGTGTTGTCACTCGAATTCTGATTTTTCTTGAGCAAGTCAAATGCTTCGTAATACATCTCCGTTATGTCTGAAACATCGATTTTGCCACCAAGCGGTTCGTTGACGATTTGAATACCCACCACAGGACTTTTGTCACCTTTATTTAAAAATGTCTGGAACATATCTCTCCAAATAGCCAGAGTCAGTTCTTTAGTATTATTCAACCTTAACCAGCCTAAATCGCCATAGAGTATTCTTTCACCGGAATTATCGAATCCATTCTGGGATCCAGGAGCACCATGTAGATCTAACCATACATTTAGTTCGTACTTTTGCGCCCATTCGAGAGCATTATTTAAATATTTCAGTTGTAATCCATCACTTACGTATGGATCATTGAAAGTTATGTTATCGATGTACAAGTTTTTATCAGTATTTTGTTTCCACGCCCAATATCCGATGGGGATCCTAACTAAATTGAAACCGTTGGTTTTGATTTGTTCAAAATCATCCTCTGTAATCCAAGTTTTGAAGTGATTATCCAATAAAGTTAGAGAGGTGTTATATCCTAAGGTTTTACAAAGAGTAAATTCGTCGACAATGGAGATATTGCTGGAAGAGTTTTGCTGTTTTGCCAGTGACGTAGCATTACGATATAATGATGGCGTGATATAAGGTTCTGTTACTAGCCAGCCGCCAATAGTAATACCTTTCACGGTGATAGTGTCGTTTGCATAGTAGGAGGCGAATTTGTTTTGTAAAATATTTAGTTCCAAAGGCGATAACGATTCTTCCTTCTCTGTGGTGCCAACGCCTTGCGTGAATTTAGACAGGCATAAAACTAGAAATGCTGAAAAAAAAAACGACTTCAAAGGCATATTAGGACGTCCCAAGTAACGAACGGTCTACAATTGACTATTCTATAGAACGCGCTAAAATCTCAGCCAAGGAAAAGAGTTTTCAAATTTATATAGGCGACGACGTATTCTCGAGAATTTGCGTTTTTCATTGTATTGTTTATTTTCTTCTTTTTTCGCGGGACTTATTTCTTGAACTCTGTCCGTAAATAGAATTAAAGGGACACATTTTTGCAGCGTCCCTGACCTTGTGATGTTTCAAAATAAACGCACACATTATTTTTAAATGGCAATTTCACGTAGTTTTAGTGGTTTGAAAATAATGATAAAATTTGGGCATTAATTGTGCAGATTATCAGTCAAAAAGTGAATCGAAATGTATCCCAATACAATTTCATGTGCATATTTCACTACTACGAAGTGAATATTGTAAAAATCACGTTATGACATAACTGCTTTTAGTAAATCTATAAATTAAATGATTAATAGACATGTACCCGAGGATAATAGGATTGGCGAAACTGGATATTTGTTTGTAGTATCACAGGTTAACATTATCGTTTTAGGACCTTTTTCACTTTGTCTGGTGATCTTGGGGAATCTCTATATCTTGAGATACTTGATTTAATTAGGCCTCCATAACCAGATTATGCATATTCGATTGGCAATGAATAACTTATAACTGAACGAGTTGTATCATTATCGATATCGTTATATATGGTATATCCAGGACTGACAGTCAACATATCACTTGACACTACCTTAAAATATTCAGGATTTACTAGGTATAATAGACAACAGACTAGTTAACGACAAATACTGAACATAGAGACGTACAAAATATGATACTTGTGTTCCTGCCACAGCAAAGTTGATGTACTTAGTTGACTGTATATAATTTTTTTCTTTCAACCTCTGCTTTATCTAACATTATTTGGCATTTTTTTATTTCTATCTAGTTAGATTTTAACTATAATCTGCTTATTCAGTATACAGTGTATTCTCTATTTTATTTTTTTGTTATTTTTACATGTTTTCAATTTAGTCTACTAAGATTATATGTTACAATTCAGGTACTCCGTCAAATAGCCCCCTTAAAATACTGCTTATGTGCACCTGGCATGAAGATTGGTATGATATGCATATGATATGTTCTATTTCTAGGTTTATTGACTCTATGTTTTCTTTCTAAAAAATCTTGAACATGGTCGCGACAGCTACTTTGACAATCATTGATAATCAGCCGTGCGTCAGAACTGAAGGTCTGCTAAATGAGCAGAAGAAGCCAGAGCGTAAAGTTTTCTGTACGAATAAAGAGGGGGGAAAGCCGTATTTTTTATTGAACGACTGCAGAACGGAGGATTATGACTGTTGTTATGAAAATAGCTAATATACAATATATGTGAAACTCCTTCGCAAGTATAATAACTCACATAGTCTTTGCTCTTCGCCATCAGTTACAAAGTGCGCTGCAACTTCCGAAATGCGATAAGTCGTGATGCGGTTACCTCGATATCGAAACCTTCTGTTTGTCCGTAAAATATCGTGTAACACTAAAGCATACTTTTTCTCATCGATTTATGGCTCATCGACCAACCGAATTCTTTGATAGTTAATGTATGCTGCAGGCAGAAGGGCAGCCGTAGGTATAAAAAAGACTAGAGTTCACGATCCAAGCACTATTTGCCATTTTTGTGCCCTTTCAAATTATTCTTTTTTATCGCATTGTCATTCTGGTACTATTAAAGTAAAATTAAAAAGATTGAGGAAAATTTTTGGTAAAAACGACAACTGCAGGACTCGAACCTGCGCGGGCAAAGCCCAAAAGATTTCTAATCTTTCGCCTTAACCACTCGGCCAAGTTGCCTCAATTTACAAGTAATTTGAATATTATTAGATAGTATGATGCAGTATTATGACACACATCTAAACGTTAATAAAACACACATGCAACTTGTTGGAATAAAAATCCACTATCGTCTTGTTGGAATAAAAATCAACTATCATCTACTAACTAGTATTTACGTTACTAGTATATTATCATATACGGTGTTAGAAGATGACGCAAATGATGAGAAATAGTCATCTAAATTAGTGGAAGCTGAAACGCAAGGATTGATAATGTAATAGGATCAATGAATATTAACATATAAAATGATGATAATAATATTTATAGAATTGTATAGAATTGCAGATTCCCTTTTATGGATTCCTAAATCCTCGAGGAGAACTTCTAGTATATCTACATACCTAATATTATAGCCTTAATCACAATGGAATCCCAACAATTACATCAAAATCCACATTCTCTACATGGTAGCGCCGCTGCTTCGGTTACTTCTAAGGAAGTCCCATCAAATCAAGATCCGTTAGCCGTTTCAGCTTCCAATTTACCGGAATTTGATAGAGATTCCACTAAGGTTAATTCTCAACAAGAGACAACACCTGGGACATCAGCTGTTCCAGAGAACCATCATCATGTCTCTCCTCAACCTGCTTCAGTACCACCTCCACAGAATGGACAGTACCAACAGCACGGCATGATGACCCCAAACAAAGCTATGGCCTCTAACTGGGCACATTACCAACAACCATCTATGATGACGTGTTCACATTATCAAACGTCACCTGCGTATTATCAACCGGACCCACACTATCCGCTGCCACAGTATATCCCACCGCTGAGTACTTCCTCACCTGATCCAATCGATTCACAGAATCAACACTCTGAAGTACCTCAAGCTAAGACAAAGGTGAGAAATAACGTCTTACCACCACACACTTTAACATCAGAAGAAAACTTTTCTACATGGGTTAAATTTTACATCAGATTTTTGAAGAACTCTAATCTCGGTGACATAATTCCAAATGACCAGGGTGAAATCAAAAGACAAATGACTTATGAAGAACATGCGTATATATACAATACCTTCCAAGCATTTGCCCCATTTCATTTATTGCCAACATGGGTAAAACAAATTTTAGAAATTAATTATGCTGACATCCTTACAGTCCTTTGTAAAAGTGTGTCCAAAATGCAAACTAACAATCAAGAATTAAAGGATTGGATAGCTCTTGCCAACCTTGAGTACGACGGAAGTACATCTGCTGATACATTTGAAATTACAGTCAGTACGATCATTCAGAGGCTAAAAGAAAACAATATCAATGTTAGCGACAGATTGGCCTGTCAACTAATACTTAAAGGTCTATCCGGTGATTTCAAATACCTACGTAATCAATATCGTACCAAAACGAACATGAAACTTTCCCAATTATTCGCTGAAATTCAATTAATATATGACGAAAATAAAATCATGAATCTAAATAAACCGTCCCAATACAAACAACACAGCGAATACAAAAATGTTTCTCGCACATCTCCAAACACGACTAACACGAAGGTTACAAGTCGTAATTATCATAGAACAAATAGTTCAAAACCAAGAGCAGCAAAAGCTCACAATATTGCTACATCCAGTAAATTCTCAAGGGTGAACAATGATCACATTAATGAATCAACCGTTTCATCACAATACTTAAGCGATGACAACGAACTTAGTCTTAGGCCAGCAACAGAAAGAATCTAAGCCAACACGCACAATAGACTCGAATGACGAACTACCTGATCACCTTCTTATTGATTCAGGAGCTTCGCAAACGCTTGTCAGATCAGCCCATTATTTACACCATGCAACACCCAATTCTGAAATAAACATAGTCGATGCTCAAAAACAAGACATTCCTATAAATGCCATTGGTAATCTTCACTTCAACTTTCAGAACGGCACCAAAACATCAATAAAAGCACTACACACACCAAACATAGCCTATGATCTATTAAGTTTGAGTGAGCTGGCTAACCAAAATATTACTGCCTGCTTTACCAGAAACACTTTAGAAAGATCGGATGGTACAGTACTAGCTCCCATAGTCAAACATGGAGACTTTTACTGGTTATCTAAAAAATACCTAATTCCTTCGCACATTTCAAAGCTAACAATAAACAACGTCAACAAAAGCAAAAGCGTAAATAAATATCCATATCCGTTAATACATCGAATGCTTGGACATGCTAACTTCCGAAGTATTCAGAAGTCTCTTAAGAAGAATGCAGTTACATATTTGAAAGAATCGGATATTGAATGGTCTAACGCTAGCACATATCAATGTCCTGACTGTCTAATCGGCAAAAGCACGAAACATAGGCATATCAAAGGATCACGACTAAAGTACCAAGAATCATATGAGCCTTTTCAGTACTTGCATACCGATATATTTGGTCCTGTACATCACTTACCGAAAAGTGCACCTTCTTACTTTATATCGTTTACAGATGAGAAAACCAGATTCCAATGGGTCTACCCATTACACGACCGTCGTGAAGAATCTATCCTCAATGTTTTTACATCGATATTAGCATTTATTAAGAACCAATTCAATGCTCGCGTTCTAGTTATCCAGATGGATCGTGGCTCCGAGTACACTAACAAAACTCTTCATAAGTTCTTTACGAACAGAGGTATTACTGCATGCTATACAACCACGGCAGATTCTAGAGCACACGGTGTCGCTGAACGATTAAATCGTACTTTATTAAACGATTGTCGCACACTGCTTCATTGCAGTGGTCTACCAAATCATCTATGGTTCTCAGCAGTCGAATTTTCTACTATAATCAGAAATTCATTAGTCTCACCAAAAAACGATAAATCTGCAAGACAACATGCAGGTTTAGCTGGACTGGACATTACTACTATACTACCTTTCGGTCAACCGGTTATAGTTAACAACCATAATCCCGACTCGAAAATACATCCTCGTGGCATTCCAGGTTACGCCTTACATCCGTCACGAAACTCTTATGGCTATATTATCTATCTTCCATCATTAAAAAAGACAGTAGATACTACCAATTACGTTATATTACAAGACAACCAATCCAAATTGGACCAATTCAATTATGATACACTCACCTTTGATGATGATCTCAATCGTTTAACAGCCCATAACCAATCTTTTATTGAACAAAATGAAACGGAGCAGTCATATGATCAAAATACAGAATCTGATCATGACTATCAATCGGAGATTGAAATAAACTCTGATCCTCTAGTGAACGATTTCTCGTCCCAATCATTGAACCCTTTACAATTAGACAAGGAACCAGTCCAAAAGGTACGTGCACCAAAAGAAGTTGATGCCGACATATCTGAATACAATATTCTTCCATCTACTATACGATCTCGTACACCCCATATCATTAATAAAGAGAGTACCGAAATGGGTGGTACCATTGAATCAGATACTACTTCACCTAGACACTCGTCTACCTTCACTGCACGAAACCAAAAGCGACCTGGTAGTCCCAACGATATGATTGATTTGACCTCACAGGATAGAGTTAATTATGGACTTGAAAACATCAAAACTACACGTTTGGGTGGTACGGAGGAACCATATATTCAACGAAATAGTGATACAAATATCAAATACAGGACTACAAATAGTACGCCCTCAATAGATGACCGTTCGTCCAACAGTGAATCCACTACTCCCATCATCTCCATAGAAACAAAGGCTGTATGTGATAATACACCCTCCATTGATACGGATCCGCCAGAATATCGATCTTCTGACCATGCGACTCCTAATATAATGCCTGACAAATCCTCAAAAAATGTTACGGCTGATTCTATTCTTGACGACCTCCCACTTCCTGACTTAACTAATAAATCTCCTACGGACACTTCTGATGTTTCAAAAGATATTCCACACATACACTCTCGTCAGACTAATTCCAGTTTGGGTGGTATGGATGATTCTAATGTTCTGACTACTACCAAAAGTAAGAAAAGATCATTAGAAGATAATGAAACTGAAATTGAGGTATCCCGAGACACATGGAATAATAAGAATATGAGAAGTCTGGAACCACCAAGATCGAAGAAACGCATAAATTTAATTGCAGCAATAAAAGGAGTGAAATCGATCAAACCAGTTCGAACGACCTTAAGATATGATGAAGCAATTACATATAATAAAGACAACAAAGAAAAAGACAGATATGTTGAAGCTTATCATAAAGAAATTAGCCAACTATTGAAAATGAACACTTGGGATACAAACAAATATTATGATAGAAATGACATAGATCCTAAAAAAGTAATAAACTCAATGTTTATATTTAACAAGAAACGTGATGGTACACACAAAGCTAGATTTGTTGCAAGAGGCGACATTCAACACCCCGATACATATGATTCTGATATGCAATCCAATACCGTACATCACTATGCACTGATGACGTCATTGTCAATCGCATTAGACAATGACTATTATATCACACAGCTGGACATATCCTCTGCTTACTTATATGCTGATATCAAAGAAGAATTATACATAAGACCTCCACCACATTTAGGTTTGAATGATAAGTTACTACGTTTGAGAAAATCACTCTATGGTTTGAAACAAAGTGGTGCAAACTGGTATGAAACCATTAAATCATATTTAATAAATTGTTGCGACATGCAAGAAGTTCGCGGATGGTCATGCGTATTTAAGAATAGTCAAGTAACAATTTGCTTATTCGTTGATGATATGATATTATTCAGCAAAGACTTAAATGCAAATAAGAAAATCATAACAACACTCAAGAAACAATACGATACAAAGATAATAAATCTGGGTGAAGGTGATAACGAAATTCAGTACGACATACTTGGATTAGAGATCAAATATCAAAGAAGCAAGTACATGAAATTAGGTATGGAAAAATCCTTGACAGAAAAATTACCCAAACTAAACGTACCTTTGAACCCAAAAGGAAAGAAACTTAGAGCTCCAGGTCAACCAGGTCATTATATAGACCAGGATGAACTAGAAATAGATGAAGATGAATACAAAGAGAAAGTGCATGAAATGCAAAAGTTGATTGGTCTAGCTTCATATGTTGGATATAAATTTAGATTTGACTTACTATACTACATCAACACACTTGCTCAACATATACTATTCCCCTCTAGGCAAGTTTTAGACATGACATATGAATTGATACAGTTCATATGGAATACGAGAGATAAGCAATTAATATGGCACAAAAGCAAACCTGTTAAGCCAACAAATAAATTAGTTGTTATAAGCGATGCATCGTATGGTAACCAACCGTATTATAAATCACAAATTGGCAACATATATTTACTTAATGGAAAAGTGATTGGAGGAAAGTCGACAAAGGCTTCGTTAACATGCACTTCAACTACAGAAGCAGAAATACACGCAGTCAGTGAAGCTATACCGCTATTGAATAACCTCAGTCACCTTGTGCAAGAACTTAACAAGAAACCAATTATTAAAGGCTTACTTACTGATAGTAGATCAACGATCAGTATAATTAAGTCTACAAATGAAGAGAAATTTAGAAACAGATTTTTTGGCACAAAGGCAATGAGACTTAGAGATGAAGTATCAGGTAATAATTTATACGTATACTACATCGAGACCAAGATGAACATTGCTGATGTGATGACAAAACCTCTTCCGATAAAAACATTTAAACTATTAACTAACAAATGGATTCATTAGATCTATTACATTATGGGTGGTATGTTGGAATAAAAATCAACTATCATCTACTAACTAGTATTTACGTTACTAGTATATTATCATATACGGTGTTAGAAGATGACGCAAATGATGAGAAATAGTCATCTAAATTAGTGGAAGCTGAAACGCAAGGATTGATAATGTAATAGGATCAATGAATATTAACATATAAAATGATGATAATAATATTTATAGAATTGTATAGAATTGCAGATTCCCTTTTATGGATTCCTAAATCCTCGAGGAGAACTTCTAGTATATCTACATACCTAATATTATAGCCTTAATCACAATGGAATCCCAACAATTACATCAAAATCCACATTCTCTACACGTCTATCAACTAATAGTTATGAGATATATGTGGGTAATTAGATAATTGTTGGGATTCCATTGTTGATAAAGGCTATAATATTAGGTATACAGAATATACTAGAAGTTCTCCTCGAGGATTTAGGAATCCATAAAAGGGAATCTGCAATTCTACACAATTCTATAAATATTATTATCATCGTTTTATATGTTAATATTCATTGATCCTATTACATTATCAATCCTTGCGTTTCAGCTTCCACTAATTTAGATGACTATTTCTCATCATTTGCGTCATCTTCTAACACCGTATATGATAATATACTAGTAACGTAAATACTAGTTAGTAGATGATAGTTGATTTTTATTCCAACATACCACCCATAATGTAATAGATCTAATGAATCCATTTGTTTGTTAATAGTTTAAATGTTTTTATCGGAAGAGGTTTTGTGTTTGTGCCATATTAATTGTTTATCTCTAGTGTCCCACATGAATTGTATTAACTCATATGTCATGTCTAAAACTTGCCTAGAGGGGAATAGTATATGTTGAGCAAGTGTGTTGATGTAGTATAGTAAGTCAAATCTAAATTTATATCCAACATATGAAGCTAGACCAATCAACTTTTGCATTTCATGTACCTTCTCTTTGTATTCATCTTCATCTATTTCTAGTTCATCCTGGTCTATATAAAGACCTGGTTGACCTGGAGCGCTAAGTTTTCTTCCTTTTGGATTCAAAGGTACGTTTAATTTGGGTATTTTCTCAGTTAATGAGTTTTCCATACCTAATTTCATGTATTTACCTCTTTGATATTTGATTTCTAAGCCAAGTATGTCATATTGAATTTCCTCATCACTTTCGCCTAGATTTATAATCTTGGTGTCGTATTGCATCTTAAGCTTCTCTATAATTCTTTTGTTTGAATTTAGATTTTTGCTAAACAATACCATATCATCTACGAATAAACAAATTGTCACTTGACTGTTTTTAAATACGCATGACCATCCACGAACTTCTTCCATACCACATTGTTGTATCAGGTATGATTTGATAGTTTCGTACCAGTTCGCTCCACTTTGTTTCAATCCATAAAGTGATTTCTTCAAACGTATCAACTTATCATTCATTCCTAAATGTGGTGGAGGTCTTATGTATAATTCTTCTTTGATGTCTGCATACAAATATGCCGAAGATATGTCTAATTGTGTAATATAGTAGTTATTGTCTAATGCAAGTGACAGGGATGTCATTAATGCATAGTGATGTACGGTATTGGATTGCATGCCTGAGTCGTAAGTGTCAGGATGCTGAATATCACCTCTTGCAACAAATCTAGCTTTATGAGTACCGTCACGTTTCTTGTTGAAGATAAACATTGAGTTTATTACTCTTTTAGGGTCTATTTCTTTTCTGTCATAATATTCGTCAGTGTCCCAAGTTTTCATCTTCAACAGTTGATTGACTTCTTTGTGGTATGCCTCGATATATTTTTCTTTTTCTTTAATATCTTTATTATAGGTGATTGCCTCATCGTATCGTAAGGTTGTCCGTATTGGTTTGATTGATTTTACTGCTTTTACAGCTGCAATCAGGTGAATTCGTTTCTTCGATCTCGGAGGTTCTAAACTACGCATATTCTTAGTATTCCATGTGTCTCGTGATACCTTAATTTCAGTTTCATTATCTTCTAATGATCTTTTCTTACTGTTGATAGTAGTATAGGCATTAGAGTCACCAATACCACCCAAACTGGAATTAGTTTGACGAGAATTTATCGGTGGGAGTTCTTTAAATGGGTCAGGGAATTCGGTAGGAGATTCTGGAGGTAGATCAGGGAGTGGGAGATCAGCGATGATAGATTCCTCGGTATTCTGTTCAGAAACAGTAGTTGGCGTTTTGATAGGAACAATATTGTGCGATGAATTATTTTCCGGTGGAGAAGCATCGATTGAAGGTGAACGGTGTATAATCCTTTTCTCAGTCTCTTGGTCACTTATCTGCGGAACAGTTTTGTTGTTGGTACCACCCGTACTGGATATTGGTACGTTTGTATGATTAGTCTCATTTTCACTGTACGAGTCTGAGTGTCTGAAATCTTTAGATTTACTGGCGTGCGACGACTCATGTGTGTTAGATTGGGACATGGGAGCAAGTAAAGGAACATTTAATTTATGCATACCACCCGAACCGGTACTCTCGATATTGGAAATTTGGGGGGTGCTAGATCTCTTCTTTGATGGAAGAATATTAGATTCAGATATGTTGGGGTCAACTTCTCTGGGTGCGCGAATATTGGTTTTAGAAACACGTTTCGAATCTTCAGTATGAGTTGACGGAGGTGTGGAATCGGTTGGACTCACAGCTTTTGAAAGGACATTTCTCGGTTGCTCAGGATGTAGTTCAATGTCGGATTGGAAGTCATGGTCAGATTCTATGTTAAGATCATTGGATTCTTGGATCTCATTTGACGCAATGAACGAATGATATGAAGCAGTTAAACGGTTTAAGTCTTCATCGAAAGTGAGTGCGTCGTAATTGAATTGATCTAATCTGGATTCCTTGCCCTGAAGAATAACATAGTTAGTTGTATCTACTGTCTTCTTTAAGGATGGAAGATAGATGATATATCCATAAGAGTTTCGAGACGGATGTAGAGCGTAGCCTGGGATGCCACGAGGATGTATTTTGGAGTTAGGGTTGTGATCATTGACGATAACAGGTTGACCGAAAGGTAACAAAGTACTGATATCAAGTCCTGCCAAGCCAGCATGTTGTCTTGCAGATTTTTTGCTTTTAGGTGAAGCTAGTGAATTTCTCACAATAGTAGAAAATTCGATTGCAGAGAACCATAAATGGTTCGGTAAACCACTACATTGCAGTTGAGTACGGCAGTCATCTAATAAGGTACGGTTTAGCCGTTCAGCGACTCCATGTGCTCGGGAATCCGCTGTGGTTGTATAGCATGGAGTTATACCATTTTTTTCAAGGAATTTATGGAGAGTTCTGTTAGTATACTCAGAACCACGGTCCATTTGTATAACCAAGACACTGGCCTGAAACTGGTTTTTAATAAAAGCTAGTATCGTAGTAAAAACATCGAGGATAGAGTCCTCGCGACGGTCGTGTAATGGATAAACCCAACGGAATTTTGTTGTCTCATCAGTAAATGAGATGAAATAGGATGGTGCACTATTTGGTAGGTTGTGAACTGGACCAAATATGTCAGTATGTAGGTATTGAAAGGGTTCGTATGAATTTTGGTATTTTAGTCGTGAACCTTTGATATGTCTGTGTTTGGTGCTTTTGCCGATTAAACAATCAGGACATTGATAGTCAATAGCACTAGACCAGTCGACATCTGATTCGTTAAAATACGTGATGGTGTTATTTTTAAGTGAGTATCGAATTGTCTGTGCATTGGCATGCGCAAGCATTCGATGAATGAAAGGATAAGGATATTTGCGTGTACTTTCACTTGTATGGACATTATTGATGGTGGGTACGGAGATATTTGATGGAAGCAAGTACTTTTTAGATACCCAGTAAAAGTCTCCATATTTTACGATAGGTGCAAGTACAGTGCCGTCAGACCGTTCTAAGACGTTTTTGGTAAAGCATGCTGTGATATCTACTGCAGCCAATTCATTCAAACTGAGTAAGTCATAGGCTATGTTAGGAGTGTGCAATACCTTTATTGATGTTTTGGTGTTGTCCTGGAAGTGAAATTGTAGGTCACCAATAGCGTTAATTGGTATATTTCTTTTTTGAGCATCAACTACGTTTATGTCAGGATTAGATGATGCTGAGTGTATGTGATGAGCAGATCTTATAAGGGTTCGTGATGCTCCTGAATCGAGAAGGAGGTGTCCAGGGAGTTCATCATCAGAATGATTAGTATGATTTACTGTAGATTCAGTAAGTTTCTGGCCTAAGATGAAGGTCGTGCTTATTGTTCAATTGAATCGGTTCAGTAGTTGATTTACTGATGGAATCGTTGTCCGTGCTGGGAGAGTTATTAGATGTGGATACATTGTGAGCCCTGGCTGTTTTCGATTTCGAATTATTTGTTTTTTGAGGATTCCGAGCTATAACTTTGGGTTTGGTTGTATTCGTATAGCTGCGAGAATCATTCTTCTCATCACTCGGATTTCTCCTGTAATTAGGTTTACTGTTTCTCGATCCCTGTTGTTCTTCATAAATAGCATGGATATCTAAGAACAGTTCAGCGACTGTCATATTTAGATGTCGATGACGTGTGTAGCGTAAAAATTTATATTCGCCAGATAGACCTCTCATAATTAATTGGCATGCGACCTTGTTATTGATATGAATGCCATTATTGTTCAGTCTGTCGATAATGTTTGTGACTTTTGTTTCAAATGCATCTGCAGGTGTACTGCCATTATATTGCAAATTTGCCAGGGTCACAATGTCGTTTGCCTCTTGGGTATCAGATTGCATTTTTTCAATACTTTTGGAAAGAATTTTCATGATATCCGTATAATCAACGGATAGGATGTCTTTGACCCAGGTAGGTAGGAATTGAGAGGGAGCAAATATTTGAAAAGTGTTATACAAGAAGGTGAGTTCATCATCAGTGATCTGACGTACGGGTTTTCCGTTTACTGTCGGAATAATACCACCGAGATTCGAGTTTTGTAAAAATTTGATGTATGTTTTAACCCAATTTGGAAAGTCATTAGGTGAGGTTAACATTGGTGGTGGTCTGACATATTTTTTAGTGGATGTCATATCAGAGTCCGCTGAGGATGAATCAGTAAATGTATTACCTGACTCAGGTGATGGAGTGCTCAGAGGCGTTCCAACTGATGATGGATACTGCGGAAACTGTGATTGTGGCCCAGGTGGAAAGTACATAGGCGACATTTGATAAGGTGTATACGGAATCATAGATGGGTGTCCGTAAAATGACCAACCAGATGGATTGGCTTGGTTTTGGGTCATCATGCACTGCTGTGGGTACGGCCCATTCTGTGGAGGTGGTACTGAAGCAGGTTGAGGAGAGGCATGATGGGGGTTCTCTGGAACAGCTGATGAAGCAGGTGTTGTTGTCTGTTGAGAGTTAGCCTTAGTGGAAGCCTTCTCACATTCTTCTGTTTTGGAAGCTGAAACGTCTAACGGATCTTGATTTGTGTGGACTTCCTTAGAAGTAACCGAAGCACAGGCGCTACCATGAGAAATGGGTGAATGTTGAGATAATTGTTGGGATTCCATTGTTGATAAAGGCTATAATATTAGGTATACAGAATATACTAGAAGTTCTCCTCAAGGATTTAGGAATCCATAAAAGGGAATCTGCAATTCTACACAATTCTATAAATATTATTATCATCGTTTTATATGTTAATATTCATTGATCCTATTACATTATCAATCCTTGCGTTTCAGCTTCCACTAATTTAGATGACTATTTCTCATCATTTGCGTCATCTTCTAACACCGTATATGATAATATACTAGTAACGTAAATACTAGTTAGTAGATGATAGTTGATTTTTATTCCAACAAGTTATATTATCAATATATTATCATATACGGTGTTAAGATGATGACATAAGTTATGAGAAGCTATCATCGAAGTTAGAGGAAGCTGAAGTGCAAGAATTGTTTCATATGTGATTTATGAACATTTAGCATGATTTATTGTCATATTGAGGTATGGTATGTCGATGATAAAACAAATCCAACAATTGTGAGCGCAAGTGGTTTAGTGGTAAAATCCAACGTTGCCATCGTTGGGCCCCCGGTTCGATTCCGGGCTTGCGCACTTTTTTAGCAACTATTAGCGATCAATATGAAGGGTTTAGAGACTAGGTGCCTGCCTCGCCTACTCAGCATTCGTTCAGTCAATATTTTATATCACCGTTAATAATGATTAAGCAGTTTTTTTTGTTAATAAATCCGGTCATCGGGCTAACTAATCTTCAAGAACAACTAGACGGTCATCCCCTTTTGCTTCATAACTTCTCCTTATAATATAAAAACTTACAAAACGACCATGATATTCAATCTACCTGTTAGTGTGCTGCTTTATTTTTCTTTGATATGGGCAATGGAGCCTAGTTTCGTAAGAGGTAAGAACGTCGTCAACTTAATTACTTTCAAAGATTCAAATGGCAAGCTGCACAAGCGGTTAGCACCAGAGGAAATACCGCCCCGGCTACATAATTCTCAAGTAAATTCTTATCCATTAGGATATAAGGGAATGCGTGACTTTTCAAGACCCGCAGTGAATTTAGATGATATTTTAGGGACACAGCAAAGAAAGCAGCAAGAGTTTTTGGCTGAATTGTCTCCTTTATCCTTAGAATCAAAGTTGTCATTAGTGAACGAGGTCCAAATATTTGCAAGCTATGTGCGAAATGATGTTGAAACATATAACAAAGTAAGTGACCCCAACGAAGATTTGATTATTATTGCACCAACGAACAGGGCTGTCTCTCAGCTTACTTTAAAACCGTGGCAATTTCCGAATAATATTGATAAGCTTGAAAGTGATGGTGCCACCGAGAAGGAACTTGATACGGCAATACAAGAGAATATCTCCAAATTTGTGAGATCTCATATTGTAGTGTACAATGATGATAAAAATTCCTACAAGAAGGTGAGTCCAGGATGTACGCTCCTGCAGAGTATTGACTTCACAGAAAGCAAGAAAAGCGATTCGGAAACTGGTGGTGATATTTTACTCAAAAAAGAAGGAGAAGTATATTATGTAGCTTCCTCCAGAGACGAGAAATTTCATGCCGTCGAGAGCATTGAAAATGGAAGCAATGGTGTTATTTTGATGGTTGATTTCACCCTGGTGGGTCCTTAGTTATGTGTTGCTTATGGTTTTGACTTCCTTGACCCCATACAAATTGCGTTCTTTATTTTTTTTGGTTATAATTTATTAATAATGGCGAGTAGGATCGGCCTATCTTTATGGAGTTTACAACATAATATATACATTGGTATCAATTTGTTTTATAGTTATATTTTCTCTAGTATGTGAACGATAATTTTGTTTTACGAATCCTTATATTAATGCTTAGCTGGGGCCGGTGGAATAAGAATACAACTATGAAAATATTACAACAATACCTTCGAACATATATATACACCACTTAGAAAATTGATGGTACGGTGCCTGAGATCGCTGCTGGTGAGGTCATATAAATAGAGGATGCGTTTTTGTTATCAAGAGAATTCTCCCTCTCCGATAACACGTCCTGCGTATCCACTAGCGGTTGCTCCACTTTCTTATTGAATGAGTTGGATTCACCCCCAAGTAGACCTACTTTAAACAGCTTTCTTGCTTTTAATTTTCTTTCTCTATTAATAAGTTTAGAAGCCATATCTACAGGGTGCAACTCCCCTTTTGCTATCATTTCATGAACTTTGTGATCAATATTTTTAGTATTAATGACATCTTTTCGTACCCCTGATCCCCTTTCAACAACGGAACCAATACATTTCATAATTTTAATAATTTCAGCGTGGGAATTTGTGACTGCTTTAGGAATATTATTTAAAGTTGTAATCTGATTTGATAGAGGACAAAACACTCTTTGGTATTGAAACGCATAATTGGCGAACTCAACCTGCTGCTTGAACGCCTTACTGAAACAAAGTTTTTCTGTCCGTTCTATTTGTATAAGGATGTCTTTCATTTCAGAATACCGTTTCACAATCTTCATAGCAGTGACTACACCCACTTTCCAAATTCCGCTAGTGTAATCACACCCTGCTAAACAAACTAGATTACGAAATTGTTGTTCACTTAATTCTCCTAGAGGGAAATTTTCAGGTAAAGCTGAAAAATCGTCTTTTGAGATTTCTAAAGCTTTTCCCTGATCATTTAACTTTGTTATGAGTGTTTTACAACCAAAGACCAACAAATCAGAATCTTCTGATATGATACCCTGTATAAGGCCCATTTTTTCCAAGTAAACCATTTGCGGATCTGCTTCAAATGGTGCAACAATGTAGGGAATTGAATGTAGTTTGCAATAATCAATAATACATTTCGCCATTTCTGGTGTGATGTCAACACTTTTTTGAAAATATTCCATTGCATTATATCTGTTGCCGGCTGACCACAATTTCTTTGCAATCATTTCGTTTTCTAACCTTTTCTTTCTTCTTCTAGTTTCTGTATGATTTTTCACAAAAAGGGAATCACCATCAAAAACTATATATGGCTTGATCTTAAGGCGTTTTAGGAGTTGCAGCCTTTTAATGAAAAATTGCAAGTATTTGTTTGTTGGCTTATTCATCACAAGTTCAAAAGCACACGCACAAGAAGCCCTGTGTAGCCACGCATAACCATCAATGGCTAATGTTTGATACATGTATTTTTTCAGGGACACCTGTTTTTGAATTCTCTTTAATTGAGGCAGTAAGCCAGGTATTCCCATTCCTATCGAATAATAATGTTCTTGTTGTTAATTTTGATGATCGTTTTCTCTTACTCGCTAAACAATATCTCTTTCCATATTAAGCCCATAAATATGATTACTTTTCTCGAATTACCACGAACGACATAGAGTGCCACATATCCCTTTTGTGCAACTATTATCCTTTAACGTGTCACGGAACGCGTCAAAATGGTAATATGTAAACAAAGGAAAGTGAAATCAAAACAAAACTAGGGCAGCTTCCAGTAATTTCCCAAAACAAACATATGTATATTATATATATATGTGCTTTGAAATGAATGTTACAAATGTGGCTATCTTCATTTTTTCAGCTAAACATTTATTAACCACCTCATGAGCTTTCCTAATAGTCCTTGATTCAGCCAATCACTTATAAGAAGCACTGCAGCTTGAGGCATAAACTTTTCTATACTCACAGTTGTTTGATAAAAGGCTAAAATATACAGTTTCTCCTAATGAAAACAACAAAATTTTCATACCATATCATTTCCTTGTTCAACATCCTTATTTGGCAATTTGTAAAGCTTAAAATAGTCAACTTCTATCCCGTTGAGCAAAGCTTTAGAGCCCGAAGGAGGATACAAAATTCGCCTCCACAAAGGCGCATTTATATCGCTTGTAAGCCAAAAGTCTTTAACATTTCTTTTCCAACCGTAATTTGTTGGTATTCTTGATGTAATCGAATACACATTATGTCCGGTGCTATCCTTGATGCCAATGGTTTCTTTTATAACCGCTAACCACTGATCCATACCAGTCACCGCGTAACAAACGCCAAAACAAGTGCGTGGTTTCCTTATCGTTGAGCCTGGGACTGGTGCTAGTACAGTATCATTACTCTCCTCACCCGGATCAATCGACGGCGCAAATCCTTCTGGAGTAGTATTGAAGTTTTCATTGAAAGATAACCCATCGGGGCCAATGGACTTACTCTCTTTCATCAAAACATTGAATTCTGTATTGGTCATTCCTTTACATATTTGAAAGGCTTGGACGAAGATCAAACTTGCAACCCAAATAGATTGGAGTAAAGCCCATAATAATATCAGAAAGACAAATCTATCATATATTAATCCCGAACAGAGATCTGAAGCGCCTAGGATGAAACATTTGCCATTTTTCTGGGATGTATCTTCGTGTGCATCTTCAAGTTCATCAAAATATTCCAGGCAAAGTGCAAGAAATGTGAAAATACCACTTTCCATTAATGTAATAAAAAATATAAATGCTTTGTGATTTTTGAGTCCGACATCATTAAAGATCCAAGGGCAGTAATGATCAAATCTTGCAACCACAGCATTGTTTAAGGGCGAAAATTTGCTTCTTAGAGGTTTTCTAATCCAAGTTTCGATACAAAAGTTCTTCGTATCAAATTTACCGATTTCGAGCAAGTTCGAGATTGTTTGTCGCACGTTCTCATGATCAGTTTCTTCTGGCAAACATCCTGGGTCCATAATAACAAGCTGCCCAAAAAGGTAAAATACAGAAACAAGTATTACCAGCATTAGGATGTTAGTATATTGTTCATCAGAAAATGTTCGAGGCATAACTTTGAAAAACCAAACGATAGTCACCCAAAGTAAAGTGCCAAAAAAAACACCGGATAACAAAGGTGACCTTAACAAGGTAACGTTGTGGACACCCATTCGTCCATATGACGGCAGAACGAATTTGTTCAAGCCTTTGTTAGTGGCAATGGCCAATAAAAAAAGGACAATGATTACAAACAAAGGGTTAATATGAGAGAAAAGAGCAAATGCGATTCCTAGAAATAGAAATGGCGTTATGAATGTAACGAGCTTAGCATGTTGACTTTTTTTGAACCATTTTTTAATGGGATAACCATGGTAGTCGAATCCAGAATGTGTTAGAGCCTCTCTAAGTGAGTACACAGTGTTCATTTCTTGAGCAATAGCAAAGCAATCTTTTCCGGTATCCGTTTTTTGGAAAAAATCTGCACCATCTTGAATCAAGTATTTTAGTACATGTGGTTGCCCTTTTACAGTGCCCCAGTGCAGTGGGGTGAATCCTTCTGTATCTGCGATCTTTATGCTGGCACCAAATTTCAACAATTCTGCTACAGTTAGGGAATCTCCCTGGTAAGCAGCCCATAGTAGTGAAGTTCTGCCCTTTGGGTCTCGGCAATCTATATCTAAAAGACCTTTGCTGACAACGTTGAATAAAACGTATAGAACTAGCATTATATTTGAGCTGTTCACAGATAAGTGTAGTAGATTGAAACCTTGGTCATCGGTCATGGTGGGATCAGCTCCATGCTTAAGCAAAAAATCGACAATGTACACGTACCCATACCTTGCAGCCCAATGTAATGGTGTGGCATGCAAAGCACCAGCCCTTGCATTGACATCAGCGCCTTGTGAAACTAGAAAATCCACTACAGAAAGTCTGTTATTAATACTTGCCCAATGCAAACCAGTGATATGTTCCGTAGAGTCACCGTCGTTATTAACTTCGAGCAACTTTCCATGTATCATTTCTTTGACAGTCGCTAGATCACCTCTTTGGCAAGCGGTATGGTAGCGAGTTAACAGAGGATCTTCTTCGGCCTCATCATTATGATTCACCTGCTCGTTCCCGCTTTCCTCTTCATTTCCTGATCGGATAGCCTTTAATGATGCCAACGAAGTAATTTCGTTAGAATCACCCAGACTAATATCTTCCTGTGAGTCGTTATTGCTAGGATCAACCGTTTGCTCTTCATTCGTCAAGGTCGACGCCCGTGGCACATTCTCTAATTCGTTCACCATCAATTAGCTACTCTGAACAAAGAAGTGTTTTTTTATCTAGACGAAACGGAAATGATATATTCTACTTCGTGGTTTGTAATCTACTAATCGACCGTATATATTCCTCGCTTGCACTTGTGTCTGTACATTACTTCGTTTTATAGATCGTTCAATATGAGGGTGTAATAAGAAAGTACGAAACAATGGGCTGGCTTTATCACCCGGAGTGTAGGGTACGGATGTTTGTGATCAGAGTAACCCAATGCTAAAAGTCGTTCGGAGGAATAAGCAGCAAAACGTGAATTGATAATATTATAGGAGCCAAAGTTCTAACAATGATAACGTCTCAACAGCTACATGAGCTGTCCATATGTGCATCTTCTTGCAAGTAATCAGCCGGTTTTATCACAATTTTTACCCACCGTGATAATCTGAGAGGGCGAAGTAGGTATTAGCCGTTTACATTAGAAAAATAAGGTAGTGGTAATAAAGCACACTACACATCGAAGAAAGAAACAGACACTACTACATCGGTGGGGGGTCATACAATAGAGGACCAAAATGAAGAATGATAATAAGTTGCAAAAGGAAGCACTTATGCGACTATCGCAGCTAAGATTTCCATTTGCCGATGCTCCAAGTATAGTACAAGCGCATCAAAAAGATGAACAAATCCAGGGCCTTTTGATTATGAAAGTGACTGAATTGTGCAAATTGATAAAGAGTCAATTGTTTGTTAACTCTTACCCTAAGGAACTGTCCATATTTGCCAAGCTCCTGTATTTGCTCTTTACTACAGGAAGACGTGGTAGAACGTTAGGTGAGGAATATGTTGACTTGACATACACTAATAGGAAGGGTACCAGACTTGCAGGACGGCTCAAAATGATTGTATTCGCTTTCGCTTATCCTTTATGTCCATATTTCATCACCAAACTATACAAGAAAATAATGAAGAACAACAAGGAAAGTAAAATTGAAGATACTGAAAGTGTTGCCGCGTTTTGTAAGGGCCTTTTAGATTTCATTTTAGACGTACACATGACCCTCTTTTATTTCAAAGGAGCTTTTTACAGTATTTCCAAAAGGATTTTTGGTATGAGATATGTTTTTAAACATATATTGTCAAAAAATGAGGCCAATTTTAGAGAAGAGGGCTCACAAAAGTACAAAGTATTAGGTTATATCCTATTAGCTCAAAATGTTATGAAATGGTACCCTGTCCTAACCTCTACGCTCGGGTCCTGGATTTATGGGAGAAAAAGGACCAATGATTCAATTACTAGGTCGTCTGTTGGTCTACAGGAGCGTTCAGAACATGAATCTATAGAAGGCATACCGAAGGAATCGCAGCTGACTCATATAAATTTGTCAGATAAAAACCAATTGCCATTTATTCCAGAAGCCTCGAGAAAATGCATCCTATGTCTCATGAACATGAGTGATCCTAGCTGCGCGCCATGTGGACATCTATTTTGTTGGAGTTGTCTTATGAGCTGGTGTAAAGAGAGGCCAGAATGCCCCTTGTGCAGACAACACTGTCAACCACAGGAAATTCTGGTCCTGCGGCAATAGAGGAACTAATCAATAATTTGACTACTCTTTTAGCATTGTCCACAGGCCTTTTTCAGAAATAACGCAGACGTCTGAGCAGGAGAAGTAAAACGCGAAGGGGAAATAATGCTTTTTAGTCTTGTAATTATATTAATTAATTAAATAAGTTTTTCTTTATCGGAATTTTATTTAAGACTTTCATTTCTCTAATGCTATTGTCAGTTACAGGTTAGAAATATATTTCCAACTATACACCAATGTGGAATAACAGCTGCTTTTGTTTGCCTTTCTTTTTATTTCCTCCACTAGTTGTGTTCAATTCCCTCAAATTATCGTGCACGTTAGTATCTTGTGTGCTTGACTTTTTACCCCACTGCTTAGGATCAGCAATTTGGGGTCTGTTCAGACCTGGAATTTGCACCTTTGGCTTTGGTGGAGGTAGTTGAGGTAGGTTGAGACTTTTCAATTTATCTTTGCTATTATTTAGAGAAGTAGAAGAGGAACCCTTTTTACTTTCCAAATAGGTTGGAGAGAAGGCGACTGTATTAGTGGAAGTTCGATAACTAACTGATTGAGGTGTAGTTCTTTTAATGTTTTGCACGGGTCTCAGAGTGTTTTTTTTTACGGTGGTTGCAAAGGGATCATACGACGCTGAAGGACTTTTCAGGGTTGGAAGATTTTTGATATTCCTAACGCCTAATGCTGCACCAGCGCTGCCCCCATCGTTTGTTCCACCCCAATGGCCCCTGCCTATTGACATTGAAAGGGAAGAATCACTAGATAAAGAAGGTAGTGAAGTTTGTCGTGCAAGGGTTTGCTCTCTTTGTTCATATATGGCGTTCAGATTATTGTATTTGGAGGAGTTTTTGGGAAAGGTTTCAGCTAAGTTATGAATCAATAAATATACATCCGCATTTGGTTTTGTGAATAACAATTTATATGATTCCAATAATTTTTCAGCACTTAAGCGACCTTTAGAATAATCTTCGTTATAAGAAGAAAACTTATTGAAGTCTTCTTTGGAATTTTCCAGATAGTATTTTGCTCTTTCTGCCAATCTTAGTCTACTTTCCTCGGGAGAACTAGCAGATCTCACATCAGTTCTAGAGCCGGATGATGAACCCGGTAGGGAAGATATAGATGGAAGGTCGTAATCATCTCTTTCCCTGATCACTCTAGATGGAGCCGAGATAAAAGTAGAAAGTTCTGACTGGAAAAACTTTGGCTTTCCCTTCAGGATATTACCATGCTCCTGCAAAATGTGGGCTTGTAACTCCAACTCGTCTTTAAATACGACAAACTTGTTATCTAAGCAAGTTTGGACGGTGCAAACGTAATGCGAATGTTTAAAGTGGTCAAAAAGCTGATTATAATCCTTAAAGTATTGAGGAGAAGCGGGGTTCATCTTATCACAAATATGGCACTTTTCATGCTGATTTCTCATGTGAATGTACAATTCGTCGTCTGAATAAAATCGTTTTCCGGAACAGAAGGCACACATAGGGTGGCCTTTGAATCCTTCTGAATTACCCTTAGTTTGATGGTTGCGTAATTGATTTTGGGTGAATATTTCAAGCTCACAAGGGAATGCATGCTTATGGGTTGCACATATTAAACAGATCATTCTGTTATGTTCAGATTTCAAGTGTTCATTATATTTCTTGAAACTACCAAAGTCACAAACTTGTTCATCCTTCGATAGGGGACAAAAAAATTTTAAAAGATTTAGTGTTTCGGTAGCAACCTCTTCGCTAGTGAAATTTATTCCATATTTTTCATTTTTTTCGCAAAAGTTATATTTATCTGAAATATCACCATCTATGCGATCGGTAAACATGACTTCTTCATTCTCCGTTCTGCAAATCAAACAGCTTTTCTTGTTGTACAAAGCTCGTTGTCTGAAACCACAGATATGGCATGTCTTATGATGGCATGGTGTTAGAGATACGTATGTTAACTTGCGCGCACAAATTACACATAATTCATTTTCTTCATCAGTATCATCTGCGCTTGAAGTGGTGAGGTTGGGTTCAGCAGAAAGGTTATTTTTCTTTTGCTTTCTTCTGAAATTCTTCCTGTCGTTGTGAGGTTTTGTATTATTTTGGGGCCCTTGAGTACGACGGAAGTTACGTGTCGGAGTAACGTTTTCTTTCACTGATTCGCTCATCCTAATTCTTGAAAAGAAGTATAGCCACTATTTTTTCGACGAAAGAGACTGTATCAAAATGCACTTTATGGATCTTTTTCAGCTAGGTATGCGCTCGACGATTTGTTGAATATGGCTGAGTGGGCAGTCGTTCAGATGCCCTTTTCAAAATCTTAAGAGAAAATCAGAAAATATAGCTATTATTAAGAGTGACCGCGAGTATGAAACTTTCAGTGTAACCTTTCTTTATTCGAGATAATGCTTAATTACAAGTCTTCCGAATATCTAATTTTTTTTTTTTTCATTTTTAAATTTCAGTTTTTACCGCATGCTTTTAATGCAGGGATATGTATAACGAGGTCACTCCGTCACACATGACAGAATTGCGTTATAGTGATACAAAGGTTTATGTAACTAGGTAGAAAAATCGTCATTAAGTTTATTTTTAGAATTCAGATCGATCACTGTGTTAATATGAGTTCCTGAATTGTACTCTTGCTTCTACATCTACGCTGCTTTTTCTAGAGACCAGAAATTTACGATCCCGTCGTCACCGCCTGTTGCAAGTATAGTTTTACCATTTAACTCCAACCACTTCACAACGTTGATTTCATAAACTCCATGACATAATGCACGTTTAGCAAAAACTTTCCATTCTCCGTCTACTTCTTCATAGACCGCTAGTACTCCATCCGCTCCTACACTAGCAATGAGGCCATTAAAGCCCCATGCAACATTGTATACCTGTCTTTTGTGTACATCCGGGAGAATAGCTTCACAAACCCATTCTTGTTGATCATCCTCGTCGTCACCCATGTATTTCCATACCCGTACAGTGGAATCGTCGCTTCCACTGCACAGTCTAAACACGCCCTCAGTCTTGTCAAAATCAGAAGACCAAACAGTTCCTTCATGGCCATTTAAGACAGCAACACATTCCCAGTCATCGTCATAGTCTTTCCATATCCTGACGGTGTCATCATAAGAACTTGAAGCCAGTAATGCTTCAGATGGATGCCATATAACATGTTTAACGTCTTGTGAATGTTCTTGCAAAACACTAATACACTCATATTCCTCGCCACTTTCATCTGTTTCCCATATCCACACGCTTTTATCTCTGGAACAGGTTGCTAGGTAATATCCATCATTCGACCACGCTACACCTTTTACTTCATTTTCGTGACCTTCGATAATAGCTAGCAGGTCCATCTCGAAAGTTCTGTCAGCAGATTCTTCCTTAGCCCAGATAGATACAGTGGAATCAAAAGAGCCAGCCGCTAACAGCGAAGTGTGAGGTCTCCACGCCACAGATCGAATCGCCTTTTTATGAGCAGTCTCATCTAGCACATCAATTAACGTAAAATCGTCATATTTCACGCTAACTAGCTTAATTTTTCGATCAGTTGAACCTGTTGCTAATATACCTTGAGAAAAGTCAAAAGACCATATCTTTTCCTTGTAAAGTTTCAAAGACTTAATCAGATTGATAGACGCCATTACCAAATAAGTAAACCAATTGAACTATTAAAATGTCGTGGTATAGCCCGATTTTGATTTGTGATATCTACAAATCTAGTATTTATTCGCAATTAATGAGGCAAAGACGATACAATATTCGATGTGAGATTTTTCAAAACACGGCCCGCTGAGAGCAGAAAGTTTTAGATGACCTATTTGAAGGCAATCACGATGGTATTTTTCAAGAAAATAAATAGTAGTAACACTGCTATGCACATCAGAGTCAGATTCCTTAAATTCAAACGTTTCTACAATTAGTATGACCTTTTCTTGAAGATCTTTTTCTCCTTATAAAGGCAACACAAAACAAGATAGAAGTGCAAAGGTATTTTTTGTTTTTCACGTGATAAAATCGGCTTCGAGAAAGTAGAAAAGGGTATTATGATTTATTACAGGCTACCTGCACCATCTCAAAGGTTTTACGTTACTAAGGAGTGAATCAGGTTTTGATAAATATTTACACTATCTTTTACAAGGAAGATGTCGAATAAGCAGGCGGTTCTGAAGTTAATCAGTAAAAGGTGGATAAGCACAGTGCAACGTGCCGATTTTAAGCTGAATTCCGAAGCGCTTCATAGTAATGCTACGGTATTTAGTATGATTCAGCCAACTGGGTGTTTCCACCTTGGTAATTATCTAGGTGCTACACGTGTTTGGACAGACTTATGTGAATTAAAACAACCTGGCCAGGAATTGATATTTGGAGTTGCTGATTTACACGCTATCACTGTTCCAAAGCCAGATGGAGAAATGTTTAGAAAATTTCGCCATGAGGCAGTAGCAAGTATACTGGCTGTCGGTGTAGATCCAGAAAAGGCTTCGGTGATCTACCAATCCGCCATCCCTCAACACAGTGAATTACACTGGTTGCTTTCTACTCTTGCCTCGATGGGATTACTTAACCGCATGACGCAATGGAAATCAAAATCGAATATCAAACAATCAACTAATGGGGATTATCTGGTTAACGATTCTGACGTGGGAAAAGTTAGACTGGGCTTATTTTCGTATCCTGTTTTACAGGCAGCGGATATTCTACTTTATAAATCTACACACGTTCCTGTTGGCGATGATCAATCGCAGCATTTGGAACTAACAAGACACCTTGCTGAAAAGTTTAACAAAATGTACAAGAAAAATTTTTTTCCTAAACCTGTAACTATGTTGGCACAAACGAAAAAAGTTTTGAGCTTAAGCACGCCTGAAAAGAAAATGTCCAAGAGTGATCCGAATCACGACTCTGTAATTTTTTTGAATGATGAGCCTAAGGCAATTCAGAAAAAGATTAGAAAAGCTTTAACAGATTCCATTTCTGATAGGTTCTACTACGACCCTGTAGAAAGACCAGGCGTATCGAATTTAATTAACATTGTCAGTGGCATTCAAAGAAAATCGATTGAAGATGTCGTAGAAGATGTATCTCGTTTCAATAACTATAGGGATTTCAAAGATTATGTTTCAGAAGTGATAATTGAGGAATTGAAAGGCCCAAGAACAGAATTTGAGAAATATATCAACGAACCGACCTATTTGCATAGTGTCGTTGAATCTGGCATGCGCAAAGCGAGAGAAAAAGCAGCAAAAAACCTGGCCGACATTCATAAAATAATGGGCTTCTGACTGTCCCCGGCTTTAGGCTGCTGCAAACGCAATGTAAATAATAATACAGTTTAACTTGTACGTATCTTTGTTATTTCAGAATATGCAAGATTCCTCACTCGGCAGATCTCATCAATAAACGTTAGTATCTTGAAAAATACGCAGATGTTGGTACAGTCTCTTGCAGAGGGCCAGCACCGTTAGAATGTTGTGTTGCCACCGTCTGGCTCGAAAACAGGTCGATCTGTGTAAGTATTGTCCTGGGTGCAGTTATTTGTAGTAGCGATTTTCGCGGGCAGTGGAAAAGAACGGGTGCAGTGCGGCGATGAGTGCAATTAGCTGCCGAAGGGTTTGCACCGGTGATTCCGAGACCTTTTGCACACACTTGTATATATTTAGGGAAGTCACGGTAACTAATGGATTTCTTCTCAAATTTGAGACATATGGATTAGACTTTAATTCTGCCTGGTACTAAGCTACTTTTCAAAGGTATTTGAGATATTTCGTAAATTTTGCGGCCAAGGAGTTGAGGTGTTTAATACTTAAAACGAAATGAGAGAAGTGATACTTGCTGTACATGGAATGACATGCAGCGCCTGTACTAATACAATCAATACGCAGTTACGAGCTTTAAAGGGTGTAACAAAATGTGATATTAGTTTAGTGACTAATGAGTGCCAGGTGACATACGATAACGAGGTTACCGCCGATTCTATTAAGGAAATTATAGAGGATTGTGGATTTGACTGTGAGATACTAAGAGATTCTGAAATTACAGCCATAAGTACGAAGGAAGGACTACTGAGTGTACAAGGTATGACCTGTGGGTCTTGTGTTTCTACAGTCACCAAACAAGTGGAAGGCATTGAGGGTGTTGAATCGGTAGTCGTTTCCTTGGTAACGGAAGAGTGCCATGTTATTTATGAACCGTCCAAGACAACGCTAGAAACCGCCAGAGAAATGATTGAAGACTGTGGATTTGACTCAAATATTATTATGGATGGCAACGGGAATGCAGACATGACCGAAAAAACGGTGATCTTGAAAGTAACTAAGGCTTTCGAGGACGAATCCCCACTCATACTTTCTTCAGTAAGCGAAAGGTTTCAATTTTTGTTAGACCTAGGTGTAAAATCGATAGAAATTTCTGATGATATGCACACACTCACCATAAAATACTGTTGTAACGAACTCGGCATTAGAGATTTATTGAGGCACCTTGAGAGGACCGGATATAAATTCACTGTATTTTCCAATTTAGATAATACTACCCAGTTAAGGCTTCTCTCTAAAGAGGACGAGATAAGATTCTGGAAAAAAAACAGCATAAAATCCACCCTTTTGGCTATAATATGTATGCTATTGTATATGATTGTCCCTATGATGTGGCCAACAATTGTTCAGGACCGCATATTCCCTTACAAAGAAACCTCCTTTGTTAGAGGTCTGTTCTACAGAGATATTTTGGGTGTAATATTGGCAAGCTATATTCAGTTCAGCGTTGGTTTTTACTTTTACAAGGCAGCATGGGCATCTTTAAAGCACGGTTCAGGAACCATGGATACACTAGTTTGTGTTTCCACTACTTGTGCATACACATTTTCTGTGTTTTCTTTAGTTCACAATATGTTCCATCCCTCAAGTACTGGCAAACTCCCAAGGATCGTTTTCGACACATCAATCATGATCATTTCATATATTTCCATCGGGAAATATTTGGAAACTTTAGCTAAATCACAAACATCAACCGCACTTTCTAAATTAATTCAGCTCACTCCATCGGTGTGTTCAATTATATCTGACGTGGAGCGGAATGAAACCAAGGAAATTCCCATAGAATTATTGCAAGTGAACGATATAGTGGAGATTAAACCAGGGATGAAAATTCCTGCTGATGGCATCATAACAAGAGGTGAATCTGAAATTGACGAGTCGTTAATGACAGGCGAATCCATTTTGGTGCCCAAGAAAACTGGTTTTCCGGTTATTGCTGGTTCTGTTAATGGACCTGGACATTTCTACTTCAGAACTACTACCGTTGGGGAGGAAACTAAATTAGCAAATATTATCAAGGTAATGAAAGAAGCACAATTGAGTAAAGCTCCCATTCAGGGGTATGCAGATTATTTAGCCTCTATTTTTGTTCCGGGGATCCTAATTTTGGCAGTATTGACTTTCTTTATTTGGTGTTTTATTTTAAACATCTCGGCTAATCCTCCCGTCGCTTTCACCGCAAATACTAAGGCTGATAATTTTTTTATTTGCTTACAAACTGCTACTTCTGTTGTCATCGTCGCATGCCCATGTGCATTGGGACTTGCCACGCCGACTGCTATAATGGTGGGTACAGGGGTTGGAGCTCAGAATGGTGTCTTAATAAAGGGCGGAGAAGTATTGGAAAAATTCAATAGTATTACTACTTTTGTTTTTGATAAAACAGGTACCTTAACTACAGGTTTTATGGTTGTGAAAAAGTTCCTTAAAGATTCAAATTGGGTTGGAAACGTGGATGAAGACGAAGTTCTCGCCTGTATAAAAGCAACGGAATCCATTAGTGACCATCCAGTTTCGAAAGCAATTATACGTTATTGTGATGGTTTGAACTGTAATAAGGCTTTAAATGCCGTTGTTTTAGAAAGCGAATACGTGCTTGGAAAGGGAATAGTCTCAAAGTGTCAAGTTAATGGAAATACTTATGATATTTGTATTGGGAACGAGGCGCTGATTTTGGAGGATGCATTAAAAAAATCCGGATTTATTAACAGTAATGTCGACCAAGGAAACACTGTATCATACGTATCAGTAAACGGGCATGTGTTTGGCTTGTTCGAGATTAATGATGAAGTTAAACATGATTCTTACGCAACAGTTCAGTATCTACAAAGAAATGGATATGAAACGTATATGATTACTGGCGATAATAACTCAGCAGCAAAAAGAGTCGCTAGAGAAGTAGGTATAAGCTTCGAAAATGTTTACAGCGATGTGTCACCCACAGGCAAATGTGATCTCGTGAAAAAAATTCAAGATAAAGAAGGTAATAACAAGGTTGCTGTTGTTGGCGATGGCATTAACGACGCTCCCGCTTTAGCACTGAGTGATCTAGGTATTGCCATTTCAACAGGTACGGAGATTGCTATTGAAGCAGCTGATATTGTTATACTGTGCGGTAATGATCTGAATACTAATAGTTTGAGAGGACTGGCCAACGCCATCGATATTTCACTAAAAACGTTCAAAAGAATAAAGCTGAATTTGTTCTGGGCACTTTGCTATAATATATTCATGATTCCGATTGCTATGGGTGTGCTCATTCCTTGGGGCATAACTCTTCCTCCAATGCTCGCCGGTTTAGCGATGGCATTCAGCTCGGTCAGTGTCGTTCTAAGTTCATTGATGTTGAAGAAGTGGACTCCACCGGATATTGAATCACATGGGATTTCAGATTTCAAGTCCAAATTTTCGATTGGGAATTTTTGGTCAAGGCTTTTTTCTACGCGGGCTATTGCAGGTGAGCAAGACATAGAATCACAGGCCGGACTAATGTCAAACGAAGAAGTCTTGTAAATAACAGGTAAGTCTAATTTATTTAAAAAAATCCACGAGCATATAGATTTATAACAATAATAATAATTAATATTCATCAATTTTTTAGTAAATTCATATATTTTACTCCTACTCTATGTATTTTCAGTAAGTCTACTAGTCGTATTACCCGTCGGTTTCAAGGGATATTATGGAGGTAATAAGGATTTTTTTACCGATTTAAAAACCCATTATATCCCTCTTAGAAAAATTTTAGTATTCTTAGATAAGTTGCTAGATTTACCAATATCAAAGGGAAGACTGCAGGACAACACAAAAACACAAGAAAAGGAGGACAAAAAATGCAGGTTAAATCGATTAAAATGAGATGGGAGTCTGGTGGTGTTAATTACTGCTATCTATTGTCCGACAGTAAAAATAAAAAATCGTGGCTAATCGATCCAGCAGAGCCTCCTGAGGTTCTGCCAGAGTTGACTGAGGATGAGAAAATAAGTGTTGAAGCAATTGTTAATACACATCACCATTATGACCATGCAGATGGTAACGCTGATATCTTGAAGTATTTAAAAGAGAAAAATCCAACTTCAAAAGTTGAGGTTATAGGAGGGTCAAAGGACTGCCCAAAGGTTACGATAATTCCGGAGAATTTGAAAAAGTTACACCTAGGTGACTTAGAGATTACTTGTATTAGGACGCCCTGCCATACCAGAGACTCTATCTGTTATTATGTGAAAGATCCAACAACAGATGAGCGCTGCATTTTTACTGGCGATACACTATTTACCGCTGGTTGCGGTAGGTTTTTTGAGGGTACAGGCGAAGAAATGGATATAGCTCTGAACAATTCTATCTTAGAAACTGTGGGCAGGCAGAACTGGAGTAAAACGAGGGTTTATCCAGGACACGAATACACAAGTGATAATGTAAAGTTTGTTCGTAAGATTTACCCGCAAGTTGGTGAAAATAAAGCATTGGATGAGTTAGAACAATTCTGCTCCAAGCATGAAGTCACAGCAGGGCGGTTCACTTTGAAAGATGAGGTAGAATTTAATCCATTCATGAGATTAGAAGATCCAAAGGTCCAAAAAGCTGCCGGAGATACGAATAATTCATGGGACAGAGCTCAAATTATGGATAAATTGAGAGCTATGAAAAACCGTATGTAGGAAAGCCAACAGAGTATAATATACTTAAAAATATTCTTTTAGCATACCCTTTTATTTCAATGTATAAGAGTTTTTGGAACGCTACTTTATAACATTCAGGTCTGTTCACTAGAACTCTTGTAGTTGTGCCGTCATAAAAATTAGTCTTCGCGTGGCTGAAAGAAAAGTTCCAATAATACGGGCGGCTCGAGTAGAGTAATCATTGCCGTCACAAAACCATTTTCGGGTAGAAATAAAGCAATGGATATTTGAGCTCCAGAATTAAAATGGCTTTCCTTTTGCGGTTTACTATCTACTTGACTTTGGCTGGTATTTAAACACAAGTAAGAGAAGCATCAAACATGGGAAAGAAAAATAGAAAGGGAAAAGAAAATAATGCTGCTAAAACCTCTTTTCTAAAAGTAGAGAATATTAAAAACACTAATTCGGGATTGGAGCTTCCATCGCAAGACTATACAAACGTTGAAGAAAAAGAAAGTAGCCCGAAAACTGACTTTCCATTAATTACAAAGGAACATGTAAACACGAAAACTGACAGCAATATTCTCGATTATCCCACCATAGGCGATTTAGTTTCCTCAGTAGAGAAATTATGTGTCTTGAAAGAATTGAAGATAGCATTTCCAGAAGTAGATGATACATTAATTAAAGCCATTTTAATTGCCTCCCAAGGGGTTTTGGAGCCGGCATTCAATTCTTTACTCTACTACTCAAGTCCGGAGGAAAACACTGACTTTGCATTACCAATGAAGCCGATAAGTGTGGAAGACTATAGTAAAATAAATGTGTCTGAGATTTTGCAACGTGAAATATTCGATGATATTGAAGACGAATTTTCTGGTCAAGGAATAAATGGCTCCATGGTAATTTCAAAAATTGAATCAGAACTAAGTTCTTTGGCCGAACACATTGGCAACATTAGCACCCCCGGATCGAATAGAGAAGTCGCCGAATCGACTAGGAACGTGGCTGTTGCAGAGGGCCATAATACAATTTTATCAAACGAAGATAGTATACTCAAGGGAAAAGAGAAGGGAAAAGAGGAGGAAAAGGAGAAGGGAGAAGAAAAGGGAGTTAACAGCTTAAAAGGCGCCGCTGTGAAAGTTGTTGCGAAGTCATTGAAGAATAATCGCATTCCCGTCACTGTGAAGAGAAATGAGCCTTCAAACAATTTATTTGACGTTTTAAACTGCGACGAAAGCGAGGAAGAAGAAGAGCAAGATGTCGAAACCAATACGTCGAATCAAGAAAGGAAGAACCAGGGCGGTAATACTGAAGTGCCGGAGGCTCAGCGTGACAGTGCAGATAGGTTACCTGCCAAGGACGACGGTGGATACAAATCTGCCTTTGGCACTGATAGTTGTGGTCTATTTGCAGCTGACGCTAAAGATGAAAAAAAGCAGGTTCATCCATCTAGACAAGAATTAAGTTTTACGTAGTGTATAGCGGTAATGTTTATTAACTCTTTCGGCAAAGTGCGTTTGGGCTCGCAATGAACAGACACCACCATTGCTTCTTCTGCGCTTATTTGCCTTTGTTGTATATCTAGTTCTCAAAATGGAGTCATTCATCAGTCGATGTGTGGGCGGAAATGACGTTCATCTAGCAATGGCACACTAGTTTTTACTCAACAATTCAAACTCAATGGAAAGCCAGGAAGTTAGCGCCGGGAAACTTCAGGACAATATAAAAACAGGACTAACGGAAGAAAATAATGTGGGCCTTTTTGAGCAACGCTGACGGTAAGTAGTTTCCTACGATCGTACAATCCCGGAAAATTGTAGTGGTGCAAGAAGGGAAAAGAATGATGGCGAAAAATGCACGCGCGTAAATAATGATTTGTCGAGTCCTATTGACCACAAAACCCGCGGAAACCTAGTTAGCCCAAAAGGAAATGGATAGCATATGAAAAACGAAACGAAACGTCCTTTTGCACGGCAGAAAGAGCTTAGTAGGACCCGGGACAAATGCAAGTTAGATTCCTTGATTCCCGAATGCTCGGTCTTGCGTTTCGCCGTGGCTGCATGGAAGGTCATCGTACGGGTACGGGCAGTCTGGCTGAGTGGTGCCGCCAAAGTGCAATAGCTGTCAGTAGGGCGTGAGGAATGTAAAAGGCAAGAAAACATGTACGAGGGAAGAGAAGGGGGCAAAAGAAAGATAATAGGAACGGTGTAGATGAACTAGAAAAGGTTCAAGAGATGATAAACGTGAAGGGAGTGTCATATCTACCGACATAAAGATAGAGATCTTTTTTTTTCCTTTATTTTTTTTTTTGATTTTTTTTTTTGATTTTCTTGATATTAGTTTTTAGAAGTCCTTTGACGGGGCAGCCGGAGAATATATACCAACGGCATTCTATTGTCTTTTTTTCTTCCTTCCTTGCCAGGCATCTGCATCCATTATTGCCTTTAGTTACAATGTTTTTTTTCCCGAAGCTTAGAAAACTTATAGGTTCAACTGTGATCGATCACGATACCAAGAACTCATCAGGAAAGGAAGAGATCATGTCAAATAGCCGATTAGCACTTGTTATTATCAACCACGCCTTTGATAAGGTACTATCTTTGACGTGGCACTGCGGGATATTATCCGAAATAAGATCAGGACTGATGTTAATGTTTGGCATTTTCCAGTTGATGTGCTCTTTGGGTGTCATCGTATTGCTGTTGCCTATTATCATACTGGACGCGATCGATCTATTCCTCTACATGTGCAGGTTGCTTGATTACGGTTGCAAGTTATTCCACTACAATAGATCATCATTACCGGTGGCAGATGGAAAAGAAAAGACCAGTGGTCCCATAAGCGGAAAGGAGGAAATAGTTATTGATGAGGAGATAATTAATATGCTAAATGAATCCTCAGAATCATTGATCAATCATACTACAGCTGGTCTGGAATATGATATTAGTTCAGGTAGTGTTAACAAAAGTAGGCGTTTGAATTCAACTAGTACAGTTACATTTGTGAAGCAGAATAAACTTGTTAATGAAAGGAGGGAAGACGCCTACTACGAGGAAGAGGATGATGATTTCCTATCAAATCCGAATTATGATAAGATATCATTGATCGAAAAATCATTCACGAGTCGTTTTGAAGTGGCTTGTGAGCAGAAAGCTGCTTAAATTGATAATCAAGGTCAAGGCAACGCAACGCCACTGCTAAGAACACTTATTGCTACAGAAAGGAAACTAAAAATAATTATAAGGCTAGAGAGAAATAAAAACAAAATAAGAGAGATAATATGGGTAAGGGTCTGCCACCCATCTGATAAAAGGCTGTTCTATCTTTTGGAACTCTACAACACAGGTAAACGGATGATACTGGCTATATTTATATAGATAAACAAACTTGCAGGACAGATAGTTAAGCGTCTATATCATGTGTATTTTAAGCGAAGAAAAAAGTACAAAAATGATAAAAGGCAAAAAAGATGAGAAGTTTTTTTTGTGATAAAATTAATTATTAAAAAATACACACGTAGTTAAAATTAACAGCGGGGGAGGAAACCTTAAGAGAAAGAGAAACAAAAAAAAAGAAAGGAAACAAATAAAAATGAGGGTGACCCGAACATGTTGATACCGTTTCCTAATACTGCTTCCTTATTTCATTTGATAGTTACTTTCGTTTATTGAATGAGCTTAATCTTGTAGGACAATGTACAAGGCATATAGCATACCTGGGAACCAAGCCAAAATGGTCAAAATGATATCCACTATACAGTCAGTACCCCACCCACGGGCTAGAAAAACGGCGACTGGTGGTAAGAAAAGGGATAATATAATGTTAATGATCTTGGCAGAATCCATTGTTGTATTGTGCTGTGCTGTTTAGTTCAAAATGTATAATCAATTGTATTATACTGGCGAAAAACAACAACCGATAGTAAATTTTCTTCTTTTTTTCCTTTCCCTCTTCCAAAACAAAAACACTCACTTCCTCTTTTGTATTTATAGAGGCGCCCATCGCAAAATAACCAGGACCCCCTTTTGAGGGCGTGGTTAAAGGGCACCCAGAGCCCACACCCATTGCATCTTCCGCTATTAGGGGACTGCGGAAGTGAGGGGAGCAGTAAATAGTGATCTTTGTAATTTTCTGCAAAATCCCTCTCGCTGTCTCGGGTTTTTCGATTCAGAGGACCTTCCCCCCCCCATGTTCCGAGATCGGTTTTGGTGGTTAGAAGGCCGGAGGAAAGACATTTACCGCTTGCGCGCGGCTTCTTCTGTATGCTGTGCTCAACTACCAAGAGAAGGATTACGCGCACGGATACGTTGGATGTCTGCGATTGGTGATGCTAAGAACTAAAGGTATTTCGTCATCGTATGGTTTGATCTTCGCTACCCTTGACTCTTTACTGCGATAACGGTACCACGTTCCCATAAAATTCTTATTACTAAATCTCTATAAAGCTGCAACAGCTAGTTTGTATATATAAATCATTGGCGCTTCTTCCTCAATTCCTTGGGAATTTGGAGCTCCTCTATTAAAACTGATGTCCATGGGATAGTATTGATACAATCGAAGAGTCTCCAAAAAAACCATCGGGAAGGTTTCTTTTTAGTATCTTCAGGATACTGAATCCGGCTGCCAATCCAATCCTAATCTTTGGTAAACTTGTGCCTGACATTGCGACCATATCGTAGCCTTTTCTTCTTTAGATAAGCTGACTTTGTTTTTTCCCTGTTGATTTGTTGCGGCGCTTGATCTCATCATCAATTCATCAAGGTTATTATTGGGGTTTTTCAACTGAATGTTCTTCAATAAAGCCTTTTTCAGAAGCGATTTTGTTTCTGTGCTGTTTTTCCGCGGTATTATGCTTGGTGGGGGCATGTCCGGTCTTTTTAAGTTGGACTGTTGTAACTTCCATTTCTTATATTCGGAGCATCTTTGTTTGAAATCAAACCTGCATTGTGCCTCTACTGCTATATTTAAGAGGTAATTTTCGATGATATTTCTCCATTCCGGTTTCGACAAATTCATGACGGCTTCATTTCTACCAGTTATATGCTCATGTCTTTTTCTAGCGGTCGCTACTGTATATTTGGCGCTGGTTAGTTTGAATTCATAATCTAAGTTAGCCTCCATGTACAGATCCGAATGGACTAACGTTGCGATTATGGTCTCATCGCTAGAATATAGTGGTAATAATTGTAACCTAAACTGGGGCATATTATCACCCACCGTTATTACTTCCGGTAGTTGATTACCCCATTCGGGCCTTAACTTCTCGACTATCAATAACGATCTTATATCGTTTAAATCCCAATCCAATAACTCTCTCTTGGTAAACTTGGGACGCCCGTTACAGAGAATGTTGGATGGGTCTGCTAATAGAATATCTGGCGAATACATGTCATAAAACGTTTTGGGTAATGCTTCATCCAGGCTCACTCTCGTGATTAACTTGTGGTTAGGAAATTCGGAGAACGAAGAGTCATTAGTTAGTTGCGTGTGCACAGTAGAGGGGGCAGAAAATATACTTGATTGATAAGACGAGGCATTATCCGAAAGTAAACTCCCACTTTCAGCCACGCTTGATCTCCTGCTCGCTGAATGCATACTGCTTGAATGATGTGACCTTCTGCTAGGTGAGGAGGCCAATAATCTTTTTTTAATCTCATCTCTAGCTCTATCAGTGTACTCCGGAGGAGCATTCACAAAGTTCTCTCTTCTCGAAGAAGTCGTGGATTGAGAGCTACTCATTGATAGTGGCAAACTTTGAAAAGAAGCATTATCACTGCCACTCATCGTGTTTTCCGGAATGGCCTGTAGGGAGCTTGCAAACCCATGATTACTGTTAGTCGATTCTAATGGACGTCGTTGTAAAACTTGGTTTTTCGAAGTTGCTGGTGGTGGTGAAACAAACATTCCTTTGAGTGTGTGTACTCTATGCGTTCGAATAAAATTCTCTTTGTATTGCTGCTTGTGGTTTCGCTATTGAGAACTTTCAATATACGTTAAAAAATACTTGGAGTGAAATGAACAAATCTTTTTGTATGTTTCCTTAAGTTATTAAAAAACTCCATGCTGTTTTTTAATAAAAAAAGAAGCAGTTACAGGCGCATTACAAAGTTTGAGAAGAAAGGAAAAATGTCATTTGGTTATATAAATTTTTTTTCTTAATGGAGATTGAGGCAGCAATAAAATGTGGGATGAAAAAAAAAAAAAAAGGCACTTGAATAAGGGGTAGAATGGCAGATATTCCATGTCTACGGTAGTTTCACTGGAGAAATGGACTCGTATTTTCTCTCACGATGAATTTTTCCACAAAATTATAAGATGAGGAAATGTGTGGGGCAGTCATCCTAACAAAACTCGCACGGACTCCATTTCCCCGGACCTTTTTCCCGCTTGTTCTAGGGAATAATTTCGGAATAATTTTAGGGACTTCATAGTATGACTGGGTTTCAAGGAACGGAAAAACTGGTTAGTACCGCGTTATTCTGCCATTTGCTGATCGTTTTAGTGGAGGAGCGGAGGAGGGGGCGGGGTGATAACTTTTTTTCCGCTTTACAATAGAGAAAAGTCCAAGTAAGTCTCGGCGTGAGATGGCCTTGATGTTATTAGTACCGGCGGCTCCCTAATAGTTTACTAATACGCATACCTTATGTCATATTTTTCCATCAAATATTGATCAGTAGAAAACCTTGGCAATGTACATAGAGCTACACTTTTTTGGATATGGAGTATTAGAGAAAACTGGGTTTGGTGGGCGAAGAGAGATGTTCCCTACCTCCTCAAGAGTCTTCAACTATGAATTTCACACCATATCCTTATCTAAACGAACTATGGGGTGGTCAGCTAACGCAAGTATTGAATTCTTTCTCTTAAAGTACCCCTAAGTTGAAGAATTCATTTTAATCTTCCTTGCTTTGTCCCCCCCCCCTAGAAGCATAGTTTTGTCTTAACGCTGTAACGGTCTTGTATGCTTATTTTGGTGGTAGGGATCGGTTTGCACCTTGGAAATGCTATGTTTACTTTATTAAAAAAATAATTAGTTTTCCTCCAAAACGTAAACAAATATAAGTTTGAGAGACAAAGAAAAGAATGAAAGAGTCTTATATATATATAAGTTAGCTGGTAGCATAACCATTTTTCTCGACTTATTTATAAAACATTCGACATACTTCCATATTTCAAGCATTAATATGAGACCTAGAATTTTTTCAAGCTAACTTATGTACATTGTAGTTATATGATGAGGAAAAATGTACACAACAGCTTGTGCTGTTTATTCCCATCGTATGTTGCGGTAATGCAAACAGCAATAGAAAAAAAATTGATATAAGAAGAATATGACTAGTAGCATCACAGTGAAACAGTAACGGTAAATGAATCAGCATGTGAATTTTTCTAGAAAATAAAAAAGAAACTCCGAAGCGGGGAGTCGAACCCCGGTCTCCACGGTGAGAACGTGATGTGATAGCCGTTACACTACATCGGATTGTACCTTGGTGATAGTTTGACCTAAAAGAAACGTTCATTATGTAATGAAGAAAGCCAATTATTCGGTCGCAAATCAAGGTTCTGTTAGGGAATATGATTTTCTTTGACTCTCAATGAGTTCTCTTATGACTATTTAGGGGCTAAATTATTTGTTATGGCAATATTATTAGGTAGGAAAGATACGACTTTACTGAAATTGTTGGAAATACAAAAAGGAGCAGATCATTCCACATAATGATATCATTATTCCCTCTTTCATTTAAAAAATCACCGTTTTTATTTTATTAATTATCAGTCTCTGCATTTTCAGATTCTGTTAAATTTGATAAATGTTTTTCGCCGTTTATAAAGTATTTTTGCATCATGTATGATAATGTATTAGTAATATGAAAACTGGTGTTATTAATAATCAGTGGTCAGGATGTAGTATTAGTTTGGAATAAAAGCAAATCTCCTCATGCTATATAAGAGGAATATAGAAAATACAGGCCAGTTGTTCTTATTAAACATGAACATAATAGTGGGTCTAGCAGTTACTATACATTTAAATTGGCGACTACTATTATTCGTACATTCGACTATAGCAGTATTTCCAATTAATGGATCTTTAACTCAGCTATTATACTGTTTGAGTTCCTCGTTTAACATTTCCCTGTCCAACAGGGACTTAAAAGTATGTAGGGTTTGCATTAATATACAGTAGAGACACTTAAATTGTTACTATAGTAACTCAAGTTACTATTCGTGAGAATATTGACTTATTATTCTTCATGAATAGTCGATTAGTAATCAAATGAAGTAATCAGATGTGCAATGCGTCTTTAATGTTTCAGACTGGAGAATGATACGTAGCTACATAATAATCTGGGTACAGTAAACTCAATGATCTATTACCTGAATGATTAATCTGATGCTTGCAATATAACAATTCATCTCGTGACATTAACCATAAGAATTACTCTCATCATTGCTATATCGGCAAGGTTTAATATGTCCAGTCGGAGTGTATTTTATATCTCTTTCTTTTAGAATAAGAATATCTGCTTTTATTCTTAATCAATACTACAACCTAACTACTAACTATCAACACTGTTAATTACGATTCGCTCCAACAAATTTGGTTTTGTGGATTCTTAAATTCTCGAGAAAAACTTCTAATATATCTTGTATACCAGATACTGTAGCCTTTAGCAACGATAGAATACGAACAGTTCTCTTAAAATTCGCCTATTTCTCATACCGTTGCAGATATAACTAAAGTATTGACATTCAGTGACATCTGGCGCTGATATCATTATTTAACACACGTATGTTTGCGTGGCATTGTCATTTTTAAGAGCAGAGAAAGAAACAATGAGCTACTTGAGTGTGACAAGTTGAAAAGTCCACCAATTTCACGTTGAATTAGGATTCATATATGAAATTCTAGTCATTAATTAGAATTGTAAGTTTCTGAGCTTTTTTTTCCTAGTAAATTAAACTTGTCTAATACATCCAGTTGTGATGTATTCTATATCTCAGTTCTACAGTAGCACGAAGTTTCCCGGCCTCTCTATTCAATAAATTCAGCTATCGCTGATTATCAACAGCAGCAACGAATAAAGCATAAAAGAACAGAAAAATTCTTCTACAAATTTATTCTGTAAAGATTCAGCTTCTTTCGTGAATTTCTAAGTTCATGAGGGGAATTTAAGTATGGCGTTTCTTCGTAGCGCCATTGTCTTGAGCCAAAATGGAACTCTAAAAATTTTCACGACATTTTACTAGTCAGTAAAGTGAGCATATACATATAAGAAGAAATTTCAAAAGGTAAAAAATGGAGCAACTTCCAGCTCATTATCTTTTCAATGTTGTCGATGCCATAGTTGGATTATGAAATCTCATATTCATAACCACAACGCGTTTTTTTCCTTTTAAGGCACTACAGACTCCATTCTCACAAGTTTGTCAAAAGCACGAGCGCGATGAGAATTAAAGTCAGATCTGGTTAATGATTCTGGTACAACAGCAGAAACAAATCGAGTACAAATTTAATCTTATTCTGTCGCAATAGTTGACTTTCTTTTCTGGCCTCTCGAACAAAAAGCATGACCGTTTCCAACATTGGGGGGGAAGAACGACTAATAATTTTACCAGACGATTATGAAACTTCGAAAACTATAAACACTTTTACACTGCCGCCACCTTCCAATATTACATCCAAACCTCGTATCGAGCTCTTCGAAAATATTAATGGAAAACTTTACGAAATAAGATCTTTTCAATTCGGCAAAGGGCCCTCGTATTCACATGAGGAAGATTTGGCAAATGATAAATATCACTATACTAAGGAAAATCACCCGATCAAATCAACTTTCATTGTAAATACGTCTGATCCCACCGATGGTTATGTTTTTAACTCAAGCAAAATACACTTTTGTTCTTTATACGATATTGCTTTTAGTTTGATTGGATTTTACTATAGAAACAGTGTTTCAGCAGATGAACAAGATTACTCCAATTCAAGTGATACTGGTGAAAACCAAAAAAGCAACAGCAAAACCAATGAGAAATTTCTTACGGTGCGTGATTACCATGATTTCTTAACGGATAACCATGACAAGAATTGGGAAAACATTTCTTTAAGTCGTCTCAAGAGTGGCTTAGCAAAAGTTAGTGAAACCATTGAGGAAGCTGGTGACGTCTATTACAAGATCACATCTGCAATGATAACACAATTTTTGTTAGGCAAGGTATCAAAAATTGTAGAAAACTTTCCTCCAAGTATCCCTACACTTAAAAATGCCCCAACGGAAATAAAACAGTGCTACAAGGTAGTTATGGCTACAAATCTTTTAGTTTCCCTGATTCCAAGGGCGGCCTACCATAATTTACTTACCTTTTCACCTACAATGGATAGTGGTTGCCTAAATCCGGATATAAAAGCTAGCTTCATAGAACTCGAAAACTACGAGACTACGAACGAATTACAGAATGCTGAAAGAGAATTACTGATGAAAAGTGCCATGAATGTAGGCCTAAATTCGAATGGCAGGGTTTCATTGCCAGTGAAAAAAGTTACCAAAAAAATAGTTCAAAATAAAAAACCAAAAGTAGCCATAGGAAAAGGGGCCATTGATGGATTTTTTAAACGTAAGTAGCTAGTATCATAATTAAACAGCAATTTGAATGCTATAACTCGGTGGTGATGACCTCAGTGCGAGATAATTACACAATATTGTCACTACCAACGAATGGGCTACCTTTTTTTTCCTTTCTCGAATTCAAGAAAAAATTAACAACTTTTCCCTCGATGATGTTAACAAATGTCTGAATATAAAGGAATAGGAAACGGTTGCTAGATTGTATTTACCTTACCAACTTTCAAGTTTTTTTTCTAACTTCCTAACTTTCAGTCTCGATACATTAATCAACAGGACGTAGTGATTGCAAAATTGTTCAGAATATACATTAGATTAAAAGACAAATGGCCAAAGACATTGAGATATCCGCATCCGAGTCAAAATTTATCTTAGAAGCACTGAGACAGAATTATAGGTTGGACGGCCGCTCCTTTGATCAATTTCGTGACGTGGAAATAACGTTTGGTAAAGAATTTGGTGATGTTAGCGTAAAAATGGGCAACACCAAAGTTCACTGCAGGATTAGTTGTCAAATAGCACAACCATACGAAGACAGGCCATTTGAAGGATTATTTGTAATATCTACAGAAATATCTCCTATGGCTGGTTCTCAATTTGAAAATGGAAATATCACGGGGGAAGATGAAGTTTTATGTTCAAGAATAATTGAAAAATCTGTTAGGCGGTCGGGCGCATTGGACGTGGAAGGACTATGTATCGTTGCTGGCAGTAAATGCTGGGCTGTGAGAGCTGATGTACATTTCCTGGATTGTGATGGTGGATTTATTGACGCTTCGTGTATTGCCGTCATGGCAGGATTGATGCATTTTAAGAAACCAGATATAACTGTCCATGGCGAGCAGATCATTGTTCATCCTGTTAATGAAAGAGAGCCAGTTCCACTAGGTATACTGCATATTCCAATATGTGTAACTTTTTCTTTCTTCAATCCTCAAGACACCGAGGAAAACATAAAAGGTGAGACTAACTCAGAAATTTCCATCATTGATGCAACATTGAAAGAGGAACTACTGCGAGATGGTGTATTGACGGTTACGCTAAACAAAAACCGTGAAGTGGTACAAGTTTCCAAAGCGGGTGGTTTACCAATGGATGCGTTGACGCTAATGAAATGTTGTCACGAGGCTTACAGCATTATTGAGAAAATAACTGATCAAATACTGCAGCTTTTAAAGGAGGATTCAGAAAAGAGAAACAAGTATGCAGCCATGCTTACATCTGAAAATGCCCGCGAGATCTAATATTAACGAAAAAACTGAAATAAAAGCAACGCTTATACATATACATGCATGCATTAATATATGTATATATATCGGTACGTATAGATTGTAAAATTACACTTACTACTAAAGGCAGTATGAAAGACGCCCGCAGTTTTTTTCCTACTGTTTTCTTGACTGCGGTGTTCAAAAACATAAAAATCATTAAATTACTATAAAACAAACGCATACTGCGAAGAAAAAAGGCTCGGCTATAAATGCATATGAGAAAATATTATCTTTTGCCTCCCTGCTTAATTTCTGAAGGCATGTACTATCCAAAAGAAAAATCTTGAAAGAAAACAAATCCCATTATTCTTATTATTAAAACAAAAACTTCGTCATCGTCATCACATAAAAAAGACCTACCATTGTCAAACTGTACAACAGCAACACAATAATAATGACGATGATGAGTTCCTCGAGAAACCCTAGAACGGCGTTATAACACTGTTTGAGGGTATTACTTTTTCCACTACTCTCGTGGCGCGGAAGACCTGCTTCCAAATCTACTGTGTAATCAATACACTTAACCTCCTCTCTCTCCCCTTGTGCGTCAGAAAACTCTGCCTGTCTTATTTCCTTCTCCTGTTGTCCTATTTTCAGTACATCATCGATGCACCTCGAGGTATCTTCCATCTTGGTGTCAGGTTGAAAAACAATTGCTGTCGTTTTTTTTTAGTTCAACAAGTTTGGTATGGCAGTTGACAAAAATTCTATTTGGGCTGCAATGAATCAAAGTGTACAAACATCTGGTGAAATCGTTCAAGTTTTATACTGAATAGAAAACAAAAGATAAGGTTCTGCGCATCGCAAATAATAAATTACTAGCGCGCCATACAAGAGACGAGTCTATTTTTTTCCGCCAGACGACACAAAAAAGAACCCGTGCAAATATTATATCCCACCTCCCACGTGTCAGCGAAGCTCGGAACTGCGTAACATTATAGGGCAGAACATCCAAATGGAAAAAGTAATAACACTATTTGCGATGTTAGTGGCCATCCTGCGTCGTTCGGATAGGTTAGGACGGGCTGATGAATATACGGGTGTAATAAAAATGACACCACGTTATCAGGGTTTTCATGACAGTGCAAACTAATATATGTCATATTATTTTAAGTGGGCTCATTTATTTACATGTTTATTTTTTATTGTAATTTGCGTATGTATCATTACACGCTAATGCACATTTGCACGTTCTAATAATGAAGGTCGTCCGTCATAAGCAATTAGGAAATGAGAAATCTTGATTTTATCGCTAAAAAACGCTTTCTCTTGTGGCAGGAGCAGATCTCTTACATATGTAGTTATTTAGTCGCTTCTAAGAGCCAGATCAGGTGCGTGGATTCATATAATATCCCTTTTTCAATAACAACGTTATAAGGAAACGTTGGGTAAAAGAATATTAATTACTGAGTGGAACTTTTTCTCATTGTTCTGTGTATATACAATGTTGTATCTCAAAATGAGATATGTCAGTATGACAATACGTCATCCTAAACGTTCATAAAACACATATGAAACAACCTTATAACAAAACGAACAACATGAGATAAAACACGGCCTTCCCTAGCTGAACTACCCAAACGTATAAATGCTTGAACAATCAGTTTAGATCCGAGATTCCGCGCTTCCACCACTTAGTATGATTCATATTTTATATAATACATAAGATAAGTAACATTCCGTGAATTAATCTGATAAACCGTTTTGACAACTGGTTACTTCCCTAAGACTGTTTATATCAGGATTGTCAAGACACTCCGGTATTACTCGAGCCCGTAATACAACATACAAAAGTAACTCTTATTTACAAAAAAATCTCTTACTTTGTAGCATCTAGATCATCATTCGTGGGTTCTGAGCAGTAGGAAGAATATTTCTGGTAGAAATGATAAATTTCAAAGCACAGTTCGAAAGCAATCAGGTATATAATTATCCATTCCAAAAAAGTGCTGTTTCTCTCGTTTAAAAGAGAGATGAGGGCTCGACACTCGTCCGTAGAATAGTCCAGCTTGCTGTTCAGAATATTTATTCTTGGGCCTATGTCCAAATACCTCGAAACATTTTTAAAAATCTCTTCCAATTGAGGTTCACTCCAATAAAGATCAGGGGTCTCAATTAGTTCTGAATAGAGGTTCAACTTTCCTCTAATTAGAAAAAGGCGGCCTATTGACTTTAATGCATCACTTGACCTTAGATTTAACTTTGTTCCCTTAGAAATATTTTCTGTTATTGTTCTGGTCTTTGATATATGTTTTTCCATTGCTTCTTCTAGGACTGCCAAGTTGGTGCTTCTCGATAGCCCACTTGAGAATGCCGCCTTATCTAGCATTCCTTGATCAGAATCCAAGGAGTTAATTATTATCAAATCTCCAGAAAGAAAGCTTTCGCATGCAATTCTCGGTGTTACCTTATTATCCAAACTGGAAAGCTTATCAAAATCTTGTTCCCCTTCTATTTCCACATAATCCATGTCCTCAGTCTCAAAGTCTTCTCCGTTCAGTGGATTTAAACTCGCTGCTTTAACTATAGGCACTATGCAGTTTCGAACACTAGATTCACTGAAGCCCCAGCTTACAATAGATCCATTTTGACCTAAAATCATTACGTCACCTTTATTGCCATTATCCTGATAACTAAATGACACGATTTCATCAGGTATCAAATTTGTCGGTTGTAATCCTTGCATAGTAAGCAATTTCATGCATCTTTTGAGATCATAACCCTCTCCGGTGGTAATGGTGATACAACTCTTCACTTTTAAGTGATCTTTACTTAAAGAATCCTCCAGAATATCACGTCCATTCTCCTGCTTTCTGTGGTTTGGCACAAAACTTCGTCTCAAATAGCGAGTAGAATTCTTCGGGTTTTTAAGCATCTTCATTGTCTTGATATTCGTATCCACTGACTTGTGTTCCCTATTGGTCTTCTTCTCTGTAGCTAGTTTACCTTTCCAACGGCCATCTTGCACTTCTAAATTCTGTATTGATAAACTAGTTCCTAACCGTCTAATTTGGAATCGTGATACGAAACCGAATGTGCTAGTCAAACTTCTGAATGAAAGCATTCTTCACGCCATATTATGATCATTTATTAAATGTCTCCCGTAGGAGCTAGAGGAGCCTCACACAACATACGCACACATTTATATTCACCGAAAAATTAAATACAAAATGGAAAGTAGAGAAAGGAGAGAAGAAGTAGACCATCTCATTAAACCTACATTTGTCTTTAGTATCAGGAATATGTATAAGAAAGGTGACCTACCCCCTTTACAACGGTGAATTAGATGAATCAGCTAGCCTAAATATAGTATCTAAGACATTGTATATACTTTACCTTTAACTGATGCGTTATAGCGCCGCACAGATCTTTAAAGGCCTACCTCTGTAAATCGATAACAGATGATTTTCCGGTTTTGTGGCAGTATAATATTGCCCACCTATTCCCTTTATGAGCCTCTTTGGAGAGGTTATTATAAATGCTCGTGGCAAAGCTTCTAGGAGTCGAGTTATTACCTGACCCAAAAACTTTTCTCAGCCATTCTTCCTTCTGAGCCAAAGAAGTAATTGAGATTATTTCTAAAGTTTCATCTCTTAAGGCATCAACAGTGATAATTGGTGCATTGGATAAATTGTGTAATATCATATTCGAAGAATTTCTGGCTGCATCCTCATAAACCCACTTTTCCCTTTTATTAGCTTTCTTAGATCTTGTAGCCATGTTTGGAACATAAATTACCTTTTGATTATTAGTCGAACCAGCAACAACATCATCTATGTCACCTTCTTGACTACTACCGGCACTGCTGTTTTCATCCCATCTTTTAAATTCATCAGCCTTATCGCCCAAAGTGAGACTATCGTTGATCAAAGATTTATTACCAGTTTCTTGTTGGTACAAGGTTAAAAACTCATCAAGATCTAAATCTATGTCAACATTAGTGCTCAATTTTTTTATTTTTAATGGCTTGTACTTTCTCTTGTGATTGGTTAGTGGATACGCTTGTTGCTTAATCAGCAAAATCCAGTCTATACCATCCTGTTGAGCGCCAGTAACGACATCATCCACCGAGGAACAATCCCTTAACATATCCGCTTTAATGTTTTGCTTCCACAATGTATTCAGTATTGTAACCCCGATTGTGTCCAACAAAGAGTTCGAAAAACTCGATATCAATACATCACACCTGCTTGGCTTCCAATCAACAGCTGTATCTTTCAAAAACCTATTTCTCTTCTTTATCCTATTTCCAGAAGCGAGTTTGAAATAGTTTTGGGCTATACCGAATATTGTTTCCCACGCTAAGTTGAAACCTACAGCCTTACGAGTATTGCTGCTCTTTTTTCCTGATGGTCTGGCAAAAAAGGATATCAAAGTGTCATACCTCCCTCCAGCAGCTATCATATTACGTGAGGATCCATCGTCATAAACTGCATGAAACATGATACCTCCTTTGTAAAAAGCGCTATTGTAGTTACTCAAAGGAGATATCACAACATTTCTTGCAACTTCTAAGGGTTTTAGGTAACTGAGAACCTTTGATATATGGGACAAAGAGTCCTCAATTTTTTTTAGATGCGGACTATCAATCATCAATTTATACAGGCGTTTTTTGGCTGCTTCGAAGTCCAGTCTAAAATCAAATAACTCCAAATCATTCAATGCCGTAGAAGATATGTTCAGTTGCGCCTTTAGTTCATTCTTTACTTCCTTGAAGGACCTTGCAAAGCCTACTTGCGACAACATTCGTGAAACTAGAGGCCTTTGGGCTTTATCAATATTTGTAAAGTTGAAAACACTCTCCAAAATATCAGCATGATTTAATATGAAAAAAGTGTTTGTTTTCTCAAATACAGGAAATACGGTTAATATTTCATCGATAATTTTCAAGCTTTCTGCATCATAAAATCCTGACTCTGAGGAAGATTTTGAAATTATGTCGAAGTCAATCTCACCAAACTTTCTAGGTTCCAAACTTGACCTTGAATGATCAGGAGGTCGGTAAACGTGCTGCATCCTATATTGCTTAGAAATCAGACTTGGATTTTTAGATAGATACCTAGCCATAGGATAAGTTAAATCATATTGTAACTGCAAGACGGTACCGCCCTTGTCAAGCACTTCATATACATTCTGCGTACCGTATATGGGGGCCTTTGGAAAAATCCTCGGAGGAGCATTATTTTCAATTCCTCCATGTTTCCTGAAAATTTTAACTACCTCTTCTGTCATTTGGGACCTGAGAATGTTTGCGAAAGGAGTGGATGTTGGAACTGAGTTATCAAATAGAATATCATTTGTTAGACTGTAAGATTGGTTAAATAAACTTTCTCGAACTTGCTGTTGCCAAGGGGATGAAGGATTCGACAAACTTTTTAAAGCCTCTTTGATTACTTCATCCTGATGCTTCACAGGAAGCCAACCACTATTTAATAATGTCCTAGCACCAGGCCTTTTATTGGGATCATGGTCTATGAGTAACCTTATAATTTTCTTTTCAACTTTCATCTTATTATCGTCGAAATCAGGAGGAAATTCTATCGACACTGATCGTAACTTTTTCAAAATATTAACTCTCTCCATACCTGTACTGAAAGGATAGATCATTTCAAAAAAAATGATTCCAAGTGAATACATATCAATCTTTTCATTATAGTGACCTGTACCATCTAAAACTTCAGTAGCAACATACATTGCTGTACCAATGGCGGATGTTAAATTATCTGAGCTGCCTGGCAAATTCTGTGAATCTAGCTTAAGTATATCCAGAGATCTATGGACGTTCTTAGCTAACCCAAAATCACCGATTTTAACATTTCTCGATTCATCTATAAAAATATTCATTGGCTTCAGATCCCTATGAATGATACCCTGGGAATGTATATAACTCAGTGCTTCCAAAATTTGTCGAAATAACCTCCAATATTCATCACGTTGTTGATTTAAATTTTCAGAATGGATCAAATCATATAGCGTTCTATTTTCACAGTACTCCATTTGAATAAAAAGCGTACTTTTCTTCTTAACAGCAGTCATCGGTTTTACAAAATTCCTCCTTCTTGGAACGTTCTGGATACTCTTTGATTCTTTATCAGTATCATCTTGACTTTCGCTCGAGGAAGTCGAGGAAGTATCATGGTCTAGATCTTCATTTTCATCATCACGAGAACTATTTTCAAAGACAATATCCGGATATCCTGACCCCGATATGAAATCCCAGTTACTATTATCCAAATCGTGATTTGTTCTATTTTTAAAAATACTGCTTTGATCTAATAAATCATTTTCCTCAAAATCAGAGGAAGATTCGCTCAAGTCACTTTCTTCATCAGTTGATTCAAAAACGTTTTCATCCATACTGTCTTCTTCTAACCATGCAGCATAGTAACGCACAACATATTGATGATTTAAGCTTGCTAACAGCATTACTTCACTCAATATAGTAGATAACTTTTCTTCTGTATGTCTAATCTTCTTGATCGCATAGTATCTGCTATCGAGAGCATTACGTGCCTTGACAACTTGTCCAAATGCGCCCTGGCCTAAAACTGCAATCTCTTCAAAGTCAGAAGCATATCGTGATCGCGTTGCAGGATTTATAGAAGAGAATCTGGAACCAACATTAAATGATCTTCTTCGTATACTCGATTGTGAAAGTGTTCTACCTCCATTGCCCCGAACGGTTATGGTATCTCCAGGAGTTAACTCCAAGGAATTAGAATTGACACTTTCGGAAACTAAGTTAAATCGATTGATTGTAGAGTCAATATTGGTCCTTAAGAATTTCATGGGCAGTAGTTCTAATGTTCCTAATCTTTTCTTCGGATCGTTATTAAGCATTTTCGAAAGAAGATCATATAAAGTTTCATCCATACTTGTTGAATCTAGGAATTCTTGAGGCGTTTCAAAATTCATCACTATATCAGATCCACTGATTATCTGGATAAACAAAACACCAAGTTGCCAAATATCAGTTAATCTTTGAGGTTTGGCGTTATTGAATTTCAACAACTCAGGGGCTATCCATGTACTTGGAGATAACTCAACCGAAGAACCATTTTTATTTGGATATCTCGATAGCATATTCAAAACAGTGTAGCCATAAGTGGAGTGAACTAACTTGGGAATAGTGCTTCCAAAATCTGCATCCTTCACCAGGATCACGGTTTCTAAGTTGATACATTTATGAACAATTCCCAATTTGTGTATGGCCTCCAATCCTTCAAGCAATCTAATCATCCAAATACGCGCTGTTGCTAAGTTAACAAATCCAACAGATTGTATCAAATCTCCCAATGGATAGTAGTTACAGTACTCTGTCAAGAGTCTTATTTTCCAAACAAACGTTGCATTATTTCTCCCCATGCGCTCCACCGTATAACCGAACAATCGATTCACATTGTCATGCTTAGCTTTCAACACCGTCTCTAACTCTTTCTCTAAATTTGCTATTTCTTTTTTTCCATTACTTGTGTTGAAATAGCTATTATCCAATTCAATTTCAGATAGCAAATAGTAGAAATTTTCCATCATTTCAGAAGACATTAAAAAATCTGCCAACGGAGATTCTGGTGGTATATAAGGCTTCACAAGAAATTGTTTGGAAAAACTAAATATATCTGATGTCAGTTTTATTGGCTTAGGATTTACAACTGCTTTAAACTTGAACATTGAGTTATTAGGCAATTTTGCCTTTATAGTTTTTGAAAAGACAATAGCTTCACCTGATGCAACCCATTCTGAAGGTGGTTGTAAATCTAACTGGGTTGTTCTGTTGAATAGCAAATCATCATCATCATCTTGTCTTTTCTCCAACTCTCTTTGAACAATTTCATCTATCCTTCGCTGCTCATCTGATCTTTTTTTTATTGTTTCCTGTTGTTTTTCTCTTTCTTCCTTTTCTAATTGTTCTTTAGTTTCTTTGATTCTTTGTAATCGATCATCTTCCAAGGACTGTGTATTTACCACATTTTGAAATTCGTCCAGTTTTTCTTGAGTAAAAGATGTAATTTCAAATATAATCTCTTGGCCTCGGGAGGTGTTGTGGATTTTCTTAAATTCACTTTTCAGCATTTGCAATTGACTATCCATTACATTTTGTACATTTTTGAATTCTATTTCTGGAGCGGTATAAGGATACATTGGGGTCATCGCAAAATGTAATGTTATAGAAGATTCAACCGGCTCTTTGTCAACAGATCGAAGCGTAATTTCGAATATAATCTGTGGCTGCTTATCCCAGCTAGACTTTCTTTTAGTTAAGTCAGTAAAGTCATCCATATAAATGGAACGTATCGCTTCAAGTTCGTTGCACTGTATTTCATAATATTGATCTAAAGTGAGATGACTCAATGACATTTATACATAGTATGTGTTAAGGGGAACGGAAAATTATTGAAAAAAAAAATCAATGCTTATAAAATCTTAAAAGACAACGAGGCTTTCCAACAATGTAAAGATTGAAAATTTAGTGTATTTAATGTCCTTTTGTAATGAAAATAACTTCTTGTAAGAAAGAAGATAGAGATAAATGTAAAAGTAAATTTGCTTAAAAAGATTCTAGGCTGTTTATAGATTGATTACACCAGGTTCTTATCTCAAAAATCAGCTACTCAACTGCTTCCTAAGAAACTACCTACATCACTATAGTCCAACTTAAAACAAATAATAAACTTCTAAGGCTTTCGTGTAAAGTGATGTTGGGATTGTCCGATGAAATAACAAGCAGGCCCTTGCACGTCAAGATTAATTTGAATAAAGAAGTAACATGTCATCTTTATGTAATCGCTGTTATTCCATACAGAACAATAAATACGTATATTTCGTATGTCATGTGGAGTATATATTCTTTTTTATTCTTACATACCTTCATCGGACAAAGGATGTAATTCCTCATCCGGGATCCTCTGATGGGTGACTGCTTCCTCCAGGGTGACATCTGAATCGTCCATCAATGGTTTGAACGGAAGAGGATCATCAATGGGTGGGAAGATTCTTCTGTAGAAAAAGTGTGCCATTATATAACCCAACATAGACCCTAAAATTACATCGACGAAATGATGTCTGTAATCTTGAGTTCTGGATAGAGCAATTAGTGCAGCTCCTAACAGTGGTAGAAAGGCCACCATTTTTCTCCATAAAGGCATCAACGGTGATTCAGTCAAAAGTTGCCCACATAGCCAGAAGTACAAATAACCCAGTCCTGCAAAGCTTTCACTTGAATGACCTGACGGAGTTGTCCTAAACCCATCCAACAGACGTTCGTGATTCTTAGTCGTACACACATCTTTTGCAGTAAATAAAGTGTCCAATGGCAAGCCTTCAACAGGTTGGCAACGATCTAGAAAATCTGGTCTTAGTCTTCCAATCCAATTCTTGATGAAGTTTGTAAAGAAACTCGTACTGAACCAAGCGAGTGATAAACCAAGGAGAGATGTGTACAAAATAAAAATCAAATGTCTTCTATCGGCCAAAATGGAACCAATTATCAATATGGTTAAAGATGGCACGACAAAACTATAAACAAACAACATGTTGTTATTTACACGTTCAGTTGTCGCATAAGGATGCGATATAGTGAGATCGTTAATGTAAAACTGACGTTCGAACGGTTGTTGGTAATACACTGGGTAGTTAAGAAGTATCATGATAATGAGCAAAAAGACATCTTCTAATCTCCATTTCGCCCCTATGTTGAAAGGCGTTTTAATAAACGAAACTCTGTTCATTTTGGTCGTTTGCTATGATTTAATTCTGATTCTTTGCCTTTAACAATTGATAACGTGCCCTTTATTGAACTGCTAACTACTCGAAAAATTGGACACAATTCAGTTTATAGCAGGTGTCCTTTAAGTGATGTTTGCTGATTTCCGAACTGCGCGTATGTTAGTGGACCCTAGATAACAGTTTATTCCCTAACGTTTCTAGATAATATATGACAAAAATATACAACCGATCGACAAATTATTTCTAAAATACAAAAAAGTTAGTCGTGAGGTTATCCAACGTTGGGTTTCTATCTATATATAAAAGCTAATCACCAAACAATTGAGAATCAACGCCGATAACATGATGTACAATTATAGCAGTATACGCCAGGCGTGCTGCATTTATTCTTTACCCTGTCATCGTTGACGAATACTTTTTTTTAAAGGGATCGCACTCTAACCACCTGAAAGGTACTATCTGAAAAAGTGTTGACTAAAAACAGAAGCGCCTTAATAATAGTGCACTACTGGAAAACTATATTTAATGTAAAAAAGAAACTACATTGAATGAAATCGAAAAGTATAATTTCTCTCCGTACCTGTGACTGATACAATGTAACGATGTAGACTAAGAATAAGATTCTCACTTAAAAGCTGCTATTTCAACTGATTATCTGCAGAGTATGCGATCACAAGACAGATCACAACTGTGTTTATCGGACATAATGCTATATTTTTGCTGCGCCAGAAATCGAGTACTAGTTTTTAAATATTTGTTCTAAACGGTCAAACTTTTCGTAAAAAATGCTATAAGCCGTGTTGTCCCTTTATGAAGAGCTGCTTCTTCACTTGTAAATAGCGAACAAATAAAGAAAACAATCTGCTACCTCTTTGTTAAAGTTGACCGCCTTGAAGAGAACTGCAAGTCTCTGAAAGTTTTAGCTGAATATTGTCACCTCTTTTAGGATTAACAGTAAGCATATTTTTTTCTTTGAGATTCGGAAGTAAAATACCCTCGGCGGCTAAATTTTTAGAGAATGTCAAACTTTTTTAGAGATAGTTCAATGGGATTCAAGCCTCGACCAAACATCTTCGCTAAGCTGAGAGTCAGAGATGTAGATTCAGATTCTTCCGCTAATACTGTTGTCGAGAATTCATCCAACTGTTTAGACGTGGGTTCTTCTATAGAGGGAGATGATACCTTCAAAAAACCCCACAAAACTTCTACCGAACAAGAACTGATTACAAGTATGAGCCTTAGTCAGAGAAACCATGGTTATTCTGATGATATGGAAATAGGTTCACCAAAAAAAACAACATCAACAGACCAATACAACAGAATTTTAAAAAATGATGTTGCCGCAATTGAAAATGATACTGATGAAGATTTTGAAATTACAGAAGTAAGAGAAGTGAGTGAAGGAGTAGCAAAAGAAACGAAAGAAAGTCATGGGGATCCTAACGATTCTGAGACAACTCTCAAGGATAGTAAAATGCATGAATATACTATGACAAATGGAAAGGCTCCTTTGCACACGTCCATCAATAATTCTAGTACATCTTCAAATGATGTCCTGTTAGAAGCCTTCACAAACACTCAAAGAATATGTTCAAATTTAAAGCAAGAGCTACAAAAGCAGCAACAGGATAATGCAAAGTTGAAAGTTCGACTACAGTCGTATGCTTCCAATTCTGATAAGATCAATGAAAAAGTCGGAAAATATAAATCTTGTTTAGAAACTCTTCAAGAAAGGATTGCAACGTTGACGAGCCATAAGAATAATCAAGAAACTAAATTGAAAGATTTAAGACAAAACCACCAACTATATCAGAGAAGGATAAGCGGATTTAAGACAAGTATTGAAAACTTGAACAAAACAATAAATGATTTAGGGAAGAACAAAAAGGAGGCGGATGCAGAATTAATGAAAAAAGGTAAAGAGATTGAATACCTGAAAAGAGAACTAGATGATTGTTCAGGTCAGTTGAGCGAAGAAAAAATCAAAAACAGTTCCTTAATACAGGAAATGGGAAAAAATAGAGAAGAAATGATTAAATCAATTGAGAATTTCTTTTCAGAAGATAAAGCACACCATTTACTGCAATTTAACAAATTCGAAGAAAGAGTTCATGATTTGTTTGAAAAAAAATTACAAAAGCACTTCGATGTGGCAAAAGATACCCTTAACGTAGGCTTGAGGAACACCACTGTAGAGTTGAGTAGTAATACAGAGACCATGCTAAAGCAGCAATATGAAGATATCAAAGAAAATCTTGAACAAAAAATGTCATCCAGTAAGGATGAAATGGCAAAAACAATAAATGAGCTGAGTGTAACGCAAAAAGGACTTATAATGGGAGTACAAGAAGAACTATTAACGTCATCAGGGAATATTCAAACTGCTTTGGTAAGTGAAATGAATAACACAAGGCAAGAGCTTCTTGATGATGCGTCTCAAACAGCCAAAAATTACGCGAGTTTGGAAAACTTGGTGAAGGCATATAAGGCAGAAATAGTTCAGTCGAATGAGTATGAAGAAAGGATAAAACATTTGGAGAGTGAAAGGTCAACTTTGTCTTCACAAAAAAATCAGATTATTAGCTCTCTTGGTACTAAAGAAGCACAATATGAAGATTTGGTCAAAAAGTTGGAGGCGAAGAATATCGAAATTTCACAAATTTCTGGCAAAGAACAAAGTTTAACTGAAAAAAATGAAAACCTTTCTAATGAACTGAAAAAAGTCCAGGATCAACTAGAAAAACTCAACAATTTGAACATCACAACAAAATCAAATTACGAAAATAAAATATCTTCTCAGAATGAAATTGTGAAGGCTTTAGTTTCCGAAAACGACACTCTGAAGCAAAGAATTCAACAGCTAGTAGAAATCAAAGAAAATGAACAGAAGGATCATACAACCAAACTGGAGGCTTTCCAAAAGAACAATGAGCAGCTACAAAAGCTAAACGTCGAAGTAGTACAACTGAAGGCTCATGAATTGGAGCTTGAAGAGCAGAATAGGCACTTAAAAAATTGTTTAGAAAAAAAGGAAACTGGTGTTGAAGAATCACTAAGCGATGTAAAAACCCTAAAACAGCAAGTGATAGTTCTGAAATCGGAGAAGCAAGATATAACAGCTGAAAAGTTAGAACTTCAAGATAACCTCGAAAGTTTGGAAGAAGTCACCAAAAATTTACAGCAAAAGGTGCAATCGCAAAAGAGGGAATTAGAACAGAAGATTAAAGAGCTAGAAGAGATAAAAAACCATAAACGGAACGAGCCTAGTAAAAAAGGTACACAAAATTTTACTAAACCATCAGATTCACCCAAAAAAAATGCTACGACGTCCAACTTATTTCCTAATAACTCTGCTGCCATTCACTCTCCTATGAAAAAGTGTCCTAAGGTGGATCATATAAGTAAGTCAAGAATTAATTCATCCAAAGAAACATCCAAATTTAACGATGAGTTCGATCTTTCTTCATCATCAAATGACGACCTAGAGTTAACCAACCCTTCCCCAATCCAAATTAAACCAGTGAGAGGAAAAATCAAGAAGGGTTCAAATTGCATGAAACCTCCAATTTCTTCAAGAAAAAAATTACTACTAGTAGAAGACGAAGACCAGTCATTAAAAATAAGCAAGAAAAGGAGAAGGAAATAGAGGATAATGGAAAATTTGAAATCGTTTTGTGCGAATACATTTCATTTTGTTCCCTGCGTAAGAAGTATGCATAGTAAAATTAGCGTAGATATAGTTTTTTGAGGTATATACTTATTCATAGCTTATAAATATTTACAGTGTTGTAACTCTAGTAAAAACAAAAGAGGTCATCTAGATTGCATTCTCCTTATTTTATCACTGATATCGTCTTCTTCAAGAAAGTGCAGGATCTTGGTGCACGACTTAGGATCACCAACTTTCTCAATATGAAGTACTGGTATGTCGAAGCAATATTCCTTCCACCATTTTGCGTTTCTTCGGTCAGTTATGTTGACTATCTCTAGTGAAACTGCTTTATTATGAAATTCCTTTCTTTCAAATACATCATCTATCACTTCCTTTGCTTGATCGCATAACCCACAATTAGGCTTTGAGAAGAAAGTTAATTTCACTCCAGCATCATGTAACAATACCCTCGAAGTATGTATAGAACAGCGGAACGCTCTCAACATGGTGATATGTTCCTTAAGTTTTATGTCTTACTGAATAATTACGAATTTCTGTTATGAATTAAACGAAACTTTACAATGCATCAACTCCGAACTCTCTACGGAAAGGTAACAACTTGCGCACATCATAGACCCATAAAGCGAAAAAAAGGGAAGTCAATCACAGTTATATTGACATTCCAAAGCCAGTAACTAAAAAACTACAAAAATGGATTCTCACAGTCATATTAAGTGACCTCTTATTATTTCCCTTAAAACGGTAATTCTTAATAAAGAACGTCAGTGTTCCGAGTGATAACGCCGTGAAGCACCCTGCTTCATTACATATGAAATCGTGGGGAGAAAAAATCGTGAAAACAATATAGAGAATAAGTGAAGTTGAAGCTCCACAAGCCCTTGTAAAGTAAACTTAGATTGAAGCGATGGTATTAACGAGGCAAGTACTAGAGGAAGTGGAGAACACATTTATTGAATTACTTAGGAGTAAAATAGGACCTCTCGTAAAATCGCACGCAGGAACAAACTTTTGTTCATATGATGATAAAGCAAATGGCGTAGATTTGGTAACTGCTTTAGACAAACAAATTGAATCTATAATCAAGGAAAATTTAACGGCCAAGTATCCCAGTTTCAAATTTATCGGAGAAGAAACTTATGTAAAAGGTGTCACGAAAATAACTAACGGCCCTACATTTATTGTTGATCCCATCGATGGTACTACTAATTTTATTCACGGTTACCCCTATAGTTGTACATCTCTAGGTTTAGCTGAAATGGGGAAGCCGGTTGTTGGTGTGGTTTTCAATCCTCACTTAAACCAACTATTCCATGCTTCCAAAGGCAATGGAGCTTTCTTAAATGATCAGGAGATAAAGGTTTCAAAAAGGCCATTGATTTTGCAAAAATCCTTAATTGCTTTAGAAGGAGGTTCGGAAAGAACTGAAGGTTCCCAAGGAAACTTTGATAAGAAAATGAATACTTATAAAAACTTACTAAGTGAGTCCGGCGCCTTTGTTCACGGGTTCAGAAGTGCAGGAAGTGCTGCCATGAACATATGCTACGTAGCGAGCGGCATGCTTGATGCTTATTGGGAAGGTGGCTGCTGGGCTTGGGATGTTTGTGCCGGTTGGTGTATTCTTGAGGAAGCAGGAGGAATAATGGTTGGCGGAAATTGTGGAGAATGGAACATTCCATTAGACAGAAGATGTTACTTGGCTATTAGAGGTGGATGTGAGTCGATGGAGCAGAAGCGATTTGCAGAATCGTTTTGGCCTCACGTTGCGGGTGAGTTAGAATACTAAATGCCCCCCTCAGGTGTCGTTAAATAAGCTACATCTAAGAAAAGTTTATATAGTACTTCACGCAATTCCTACTAGTATTTTTTTCCAGTACAGGACGATATCTTGAAGCAGCAACTTGATTTCACAGGTCACTTAGTGTGGGCTTCTGACTCAAGAATAGCAAGTATTACATGCATGCGGCCCTCTCCTTTAACAGCGCGATATACGTGAAGAAAAATTTCAATGAAGAGTAATGCGCTTATTATCAACTTCGATTGAAGGGGTCCTATATCAGTATGCTACAAGGGAAGGTTGTTCGATAAACATAAGCTTCTCATTAGCATGAGTTCTATAGATAATGACAGCGATGTGGATTTAACAGAAGATTTAGCCGTGGCCAAGATCGTTAAAGAGAATCCTGTAGCTAGAAAAATGGTTAGGTATATTTTATCGAGAGGAGAATCTCAAAATTCGATCATAACAAGAAACAAGTTACAATCTGTTATACATGAAGCTGCTCGCGAGGAAAACATAGCAAAACCGTCTTTTAGTAAAATGTTTATGGACATAAATGCTATACTGTATAACGTATATGGGTTTGAATTACAAGGATTGCCGTCAAAAAATAATATGAACGCTGGCGGTAATGGAAGCAATAGCAATACAAATAAATCAATGCCTGAGCCACTGGGACATAGAGCCCAGAAATTTATCTTGCTAAACAATGTCCCGCACTCAAAAAATTTTGACGATTTCAAGATTTTACAAAGCGCTCACACTTATGAAGAGCTAATAGTTACCGGAGAGTATATTGGTGACGATATAGCTTCAGGAACTTCCAATACCTTAGAAAGCAAGTTGAGTACAGATCGAGATCTTGTTTACAAGGGTGTTTTGAGCGTCATTTTATGCATTGTTTTCTTCTCTAAGAATAACATATTACATCAGGAATTGATCAAATTTCTAGAGACATTTGGCATTCCAAGCGATGGTTCAAAGATTGCTATACTGAACATTACTATTGAAGATTTGATAAAAAGTTTAGAAAAGCGCGAATATATAGTCAGATTGGAGGAGAAATCCGATACCGACGGGGAAGTGATATCATACAGGATAGGTAGAAGAACTCAGGCTGAGCTTGGACTAGAGTCTCTTGAAAAATTGGTGCAAGAAATCATGGGCCTTGAAAAGGAGCAGACTAAAAGTTTGCACGATGATATAATAAAAAGCATTGGCGATTCATATTCTATATAGCATTGCATAGGTGTCCATGTAGTTTAGGTGCGCATCTTTTTTGTCGAGGAAATAGTGAAGATGAATACGAAATAAACTATGGGCAAATAGTTACGAAAAAAGACTGGACTTAAACGGGTTACTATATATTTGTATAAGTTATCTCCTTGTTTTCTTTTTACTCAACCATCATATTAATTTGCAAGCTTACTTAACAAGTCTTGTATACTAGAAGAAACCCCTCCGGAATTCTCAACACCTTCGTCGGTTTGGGCGCCGACGTGGCCTTCTATATCTAACTCATAATGTCCATCCTCACTGTTGAAAGTACCATCTTCACTCGTCTTCGAATCAAGATGAACCTTTTTTTCCGGTATGTCATTAGCGTCATCATGACCTATCATATCATGTGTTCGTTTCATACCAAATTGATTGTCACTAGGATTATGAGTAGAGTTTTTATGTTCGCTATCTGTCTTTTCTACAACTTCATTCTTCTTATCTGTGGTGCTAATATTAGTAACGCCATAATTGCTGTCATTGGATCTATCATCGTAATTTTTGTCATCATCATCATCATCATCATCATCATCATTATCACCATCATCGTCATCGTCATCTCCATCCCCCACTTCATACGTAGGAATAATATTGTCTTCATCAACGTTTTTATTTAATCTGGATGGGTCTTTAGCAGATAAAACGAATTCTATTTCACTTAACATATTCTGTTCCTCATCTAGATGCCTTTTTTCATCGTCCAGTGTGCTTTGCAGTTTATGGATACCGCTTTCTCTTTTTAGAATTGATTCATTTATTATATCTTTAGCCATGTTCCCAATCTTACTTATTGTTTTAAAATTTTCCTCGTAAACTGAGCTGGATGGATCCAATTCATCTGATGATTTGTCAAATCTCATTTTCATCGCGCAAACATTATGGTGCATTTTCACTAATTTTTCATAGTCCTTAGCAAAATCTTTCAATTTCTGGGGTAACACCAACGCTTCCACTGGTGAGCTCTCGGTTTTAAGACTTCTTTCTATGTCATTGACTACCTGCTTGGAAAATATATTTCTTTCTTTTAGTATATTCACAACTCTTGACAACTTCTTTTTTAGGTCCCTCGGAAACTCTTGATTAATTCTTCCCAATACTTCTGCTGCCACCTTTCCAAAGGAATCTTGAAATTGAATAATTTTTTGACCTTTAGCCTGTTGAACAACATGATTCATTAAGTAAAGACCCAATAACTTCCTTCTTGTGTTTACACTAGGCCTTAACATGTATTCTTTCCACATTTCTGCCACTTTGGGAGCATCTCTATACTGTAGAAGCAACCACTTTGAGGCACTGGAAATAGATTCTTGGGAATCTTCCAACGTATTTAATTTGGTTGTGAATTGCTCAGAAGAGAAAGGCATACCGTCTATTTTAATCTTGGATTATTGCTTTCTTCAAATTTTCTACCTCTTCGTTAAAACCTTCTTCGCTTGTACTTATATTATTATGTTGGCTTTTCAAGTTTATATATTTTTAAAGGAAAAAAATAACTTTTTCATTTTTCGTTATAAAACAGAACCGTTATACATATTGAGATGGTTAAGGTCGTAGAAAAGAAATGTTCATTTGAGAAGGAAAAATGGAGGAAGGACCTATCAAAAAGAAACTGAAGTCAGCAGGTCAAGGGAGTGGAAAGACCGATGCCTTTAGAAATTTTGAACAATTTTTTTTCCGCCTTAATACTCTTTACACCTTTTTGATTTGCAGAAAGCATGTTGTGCCTACATTTAAAACACTTTGTGGACCTATAGAAACTGCTTTGAAAAGAACTGTGACGAAAGAAGACCTAGCCATGGTTATGGCGCTAATGCCAAGAGAATGTGTTTTCAAGTATATTGATGAGAACCAAATTTATACTGAAACTAAGATTTTTGACTTCAATAATGGCGGCTTTCAGCAGAAGGAAAATGACATATTTGAACTGAAGGACGTTGATGACCAAAATCAGACTCAAAAATCTACTCAGTTACTTATATTTGAATTTATAGACGGTACAATGCAACGCTCATGGTCTGCAAGTGATAGATTTTCTCAAATAAAGATACCAACATATACTACGGAGGAAATGAAAAAGATGATTTCTAAAAGGGAAGCTCTCTTTAAATCCAGACTACGGGAATTTATCCTGGAAAAGGAAAAGGCTAACCTTGACCCATTTTCTGAGTTAACAAATCTAGCGCAGAAATATATTCCAAGGGAGAGAGATTATGAGGATCCTATTGAGGCAATGATGAAGGCGAAGCAAGAAAGTAATGAGATGAGCATTCCCAATTATTCCAATAATTCAGTGATAACAACAATTCCTCAAATGATTGAGAAATTAAAAAGTACTGAATTCTACGCTTCTCAGATAAAGCATTGTTTTACAATACCATCAAGAACAGCGAAGTATAAAGGTCTCTGTTTTGAGCTTGCACCGGAAGTATATCAGGGTATGGAACACGAAAATTTCTACAGCCATCAAGCAGATGCGATAAACAGTCTTCATCAAGGCGAAAACGTCATTATTACAACATCGACCTCTTCAGGTAAATCCCTTATTTACCAACTAGCAGCTATCGATCTTCTTTTAAAGGATCCTGAATCAACGTTTATGTATATATTTCCAACAAAGGCCCTGGCACAAGATCAAAAAAGAGCATTCAAGGTAATACTTTCAAAGATCCCCGAGCTAAAGAATGCCGTGGTTGATACGTATGACGGCGATACGGAGCCAGAGGAAAGAGCTTATATTCGTAAAAATGCTAGAGTTATTTTTACCAATCCTGACATGATACATACCAGCATTTTACCTAATCATGCAAATTGGAGACATTTTTTGTACCATCTAAAGTTAGTGGTGGTCGATGAATTGCATATATATAAGGGTTTATTTGGATCGCACGTGGCATTAGTGATGAGACGTTTACTAAGACTGTGCCACTGTTTTTACGAAAATAGTGGTTTACAATTTATTTCATGTTCTGCAACTTTAAAGTCTCCAGTACAACATATGAAGGACATGTTTGGAATTAATGAGGTTACGCTAATACACGAGGATGGCTCACCTACAGGTGCTAAGCATCTAGTGGTGTGGAATCCTCCAATTTTACCTCAACACGAACGTAAACGAGAAAATTTCATTAGAGAGAGTGCAAAGATATTGGTACAATTGATATTGAACAACGTAAGAACCATAGCATTTTGCTACGTTCGTCGTGTTTGTGAATTGTTGATGAAAGAAGTTCGCAATATTTTTATTGAAACTGGGCGTGAGGATCTGGTTACAGAAGTCATGTCTTACAGGGGTGGTTATTCTGCTTCCGACAGACGTAAAATAGAACGTGAGATGTTTCACGGAAATTTAAAGGCTGTCATATCTACCAATGCTCTAGAACTTGGTATTGATATCGGTGGACTAGACGCAGTCTTGATGTGCGGTTTCCCACTATCAATGGCGAATTTTCATCAACAAAGTGGTAGAGCTGGAAGAAGAAATAATGATTCTTTAACCCTCGTGGTTGCAAGTGACTCGCCTGTTGATCAACATTATGTTGCTCATCCAGAATCCTTGCTGGAGGTTAATAATTTCGAATCTTATCAAGATTTGGTTCTTGATTTCAATAACATTTTGATACTGGAAGGACACATACAATGCGCTGCTTTCGAACTGCCAATAAATTTTGAACGTGACAAGCAATACTTTACTGAATCTCATCTTCGCAAAATCTGTGTTGAACGCTTACATCACAATCAAGATGGGTACCACGCCAGTAATAGATTTTTACCATGGCCGTCCAAGTGTGTATCTTTGAGAGGCGGAGAAGAAGATCAATTTGCCGTAGTGGATATAACAAATGGAAGAAATATAATAATTGAGGAAATAGAAGCATCCAGGACTAGTTTTACTTTATATGATGGCGGTATATTCATTCACCAAGGCTATCCCTACCTTGTGAAGGAGTTTAATCCTGATGAAAGATATGCTAAAGTGCAAAGAGTAGATGTTGACTGGGTAACCAACCAAAGAGACTTTACAGATGTAGATCCACAGGAAATTGAACTTATACGCTCTTTAAGGAATAGTGATGTTCCTGTTTACTTTGGTAAGATCAAGACTACAATTATTGTATTTGGCTTTTTTAAAGTAGACAAGTACAAGAGGATCATCGATGCCATCGAAACCCATAACCCTCCTGTAATAATCAATTCTAAAGGATTATGGATAGATATGCCAAAATATGCCTTAGAAATTTGCCAAAAGAAGCAATTAAATGTAGCAGGAGCTATTCACGGGGCGCAACATGCAATTATGGGTATGTTACCGCGATTTATAGTGGCGGGTGTGGATGAAATACAAACTGAATGCAAAGCTCCGGAAAAGGAATTTGCAGAACGTCAAACTAAACGAAAGCGACCAGCTAGATTAATATTCTATGATTCCAAGGGCGGTAAGTACGGGTCTGGCTTGTGTGTTAAAGCGTTTGAGCATATTGATGATATTATAGAGTCTAGTTTAAGAAGAATAGAAGAATGCCCATGCAGCGATGGATGTCCTGACTGTGTAGCGGCTTCTTTTTGTAAGGAAAACAGCCTGGTCCTGTCGAAACCTGGCGCCCAAGTCGTTTTGCATTGTATTCTAGGTCACTCGGAAGATAGTTTTATAGATCTTATCAAAGATGGTCCAGAGCCAAATATGCCAGAGATAAAAGTAGAGACTGTTATTCCTGTGTCAGAGCATGTCAACTTTTCAGATGATTTTAAGATTATTGACGTTAGAAGAGCTACGAAAGACGATACTCATACAAATGAAATCATTAAAAAAGAGATATGAGCACGCTATTTGTAGTTTGTAAACCGAATATAAATACTCTATTCTACTACTTGTAGATTCACTTGGTGGAAAGAAGTTACATCAACATTCTGTCACCTTGTTGATGCACAGAAAAAAAGACACTTTATTATTGTTGAATAACATTGTCTGTGGTATATATATATATACTATGATATTACAGTTTTTAAGACATTAATGTATTAACAGCCCATTTTACGCTTAATGTCCTCAAATCGGTATAGGTTTGTCCCACGCCAACGAATAAGATAGGAATCCCCGTAGCATAAACCATATTTACCATAGTACCCAGCATTTCACCAACTGTGTCACACTTGGAGATAATAAAGAAGTCAAGATTTCTTCCCTTTCCGAAGGCATCATTAAAATTTTTGGCTTGCTGGACAGAATCAGTACCTACTAAAGCCTCTCCAACCATAATGATTTTATCTGGCTTGGCTTGGTCAGCGAAAGACTTCAATGGCGACATTAAAGTAGGATCATTATGCCTTCTCCCGGCAGTATCCATTAACACTATATCGAAGTTTTGATCACGAGAATATTTGATGGCTTGCTTTGCAATTTTGGTTACCAAGTCAGATCCACCATAACCAGCTTCAAATAGTTCAACGTAGTCATTACCAGTTTTACCCCTTTTGTTCTTGGAGCCACGAACGTGTGAATCATCCATTAGCTGTGCCAAATTTTCAACATGGACCCTTAGTTGCTCAACTGCACCAGACCTAAACGTATCACAAGCAACAATTAAGACCTTGAAATTATTTTGCAGTAACCAAAACGCTAGCTTTGAAAGATTTGTTGACTTACCAACACCATTAACACCAACTATAGAGAACACATAGGGATCACATTTACCTTCTTCATCCTTTTTGCTTCTTTTGCTCTGAATTTCACGGAGGAGATCAACGGATACACCAGGCGTTAATATTTGAGTTAATGCTTTTGTTAAAGATTCACGAGCAGTATTCTCAACACTGGTCCAATTTGCAGTTTTTGAGCCTACAAGATCATGTGAGACTTGCTGTGTTAAATAGTCTGCTGCCTCTGGTGCTACATTTTTGGTTATCAATTGTTGTGTTAACTTCTCTAATACAGATTTCAAATCACTTTCATTGATCGTTTTGTTACCTAGAACGTGTTTTTGAAGGAATCCAAAAGCTGTACTGACGTATCCAGAATTTTTAGCTTCGTTCCCACTAGTTATCTCGTCTTTATGAGAAGACAAAAGATCATCAATTTCTTTGATTAAGAAATCGCCTCCTTCTGTTCTATCCCCAAAAGAATCTTTATTAATAGTGGAGTCTAGAGCTACTTGGCTACTATTGTGGCTGTTGGATGATGAGAAATCTAATTTGGCTGCATCTTCATGATTCATTTCATCAAGCATGCCACCATCACGGCCCCACTTTCTCCCACTACCAACATTTCCTGTAGATTGCTTCTTACCTTTTGTATCCCTCAATTTTTTCTTGGTATTTTTATTATGCGATTGGGGTACTGATCCATTTTTGGTAAAATTATCTGGATTGATATGGTCTTGTTTTATTGACTCTTCATATTTTATCCTAAAATATTGCTCAAATTTCTTCAGGTCGTCTTCAATTCCCTGAAGAATATCGACGTAGTTATGCTTGTTCTTTTCGTTTTGGCCCTGACGATTTTTTAGAATGGATTCACTTAAATGCAATGAGTTCCAGAGTTTTAACACCAGTGCAAGTGTTTGTTGAGTTTCTTGATTAAGCTCTAAAGTCTGCTCGGCAAAAGTCACTACGAAATACAATTCTGGTTGCTTATTCAAATAAAATAGTGCATTAAATGAAGGAGAATTTTTGTGTTCGCTGTTGATTGTTAAAAGATTGAAATCAAATCCGTCTGTATTTGCGTTTGCAACACTTTCTTTTCTAGTTACTGGGGAAGTAATCAGCTGGGATATAAAGCTGTTAATTTGTATTTCAGAAAACTTTTTTCCTAAACAGTTATATTGGTAAAGTACTTGACCTTGAGGGGTAAAGACTGCTAATTGGTCGAACATAATCAATGCACTTATTGAACCGTGAATCTCCTATTGAAAAAAACTACTTGATGAAGTAGCTGAATATTATTCAAACTGTGAGAATACCACAAATCTTTGGCTACAGATTAAACGCTGACGAAAAATTGGTTTATTTATTTCTATCTACTTATTGTACGACCTCAAATGTTTACGCAGTAGTTTCTGAAGTACGAGCAAAATTGCTCGACGATGATTTCGTTATTGTTTCCGGAAAAATTACCCAGCGCATAAAAAGTAAGCTTTCAGTACTTCTCTTTGATGATATTTGTACAGCAAAAGGGTATTTAGTAACGGAATAAATTTAATATATAAGAGTATAAATAACAAAAGACAATATAAATTGAAAAGTTGTAAATATTGAAAAGAAGGCTGCATTATTGTTTTATGTATTTTTGGGAAAAAATATATGACTTAACGAGGTCGAATAAAAAAATTTGGATGATGCCTTACCGGAACGTGGATTAAAAGGAGAAGTACAAAATTCATGCAGTTGTTAATGTTCGCAGGAAATAAAAACAAAGGGAAGGGATACTGAGGGGTGAAGCACAATCCAAAGAACGAAAGTGAAAAACAAGAAAAACAGCAATGACGATATTGGTAGAAGAGATTATACCCTCTTCATGAATGGATTTAATGCACGGACGGTTAAACATGGCAAAGCCATCCCCACCTCAGCTCTCAATAGAATAGGAATCTTTTGCAATTCATGTATTTCTTGTATATAGTTATCATTTTCAATTCTGGTTTCAGTAGTAGAAATGAATTTTTCTAAAGCATTTTGCTTGTTGTCGCTTGCAGATGGTAGCCTTAAATTTGGTACTGTTAGATGCAAATCGCTGAGTTCCTTACTCAATGGATCGCTGATCAATGGTTCAGATTCCGCTTCTTTATCTAGTTCAATATTCGCAATCTCAGCGGCTGTGGATCTGAATTTGTTCTTAATGGAATTTCTATAGGATTTTGGATTTTTTTCATCTGCTGGTATAAAAGTTGCACTATCTACGCCGGGCTGCCAATGCAATTCCAAGACACGATTGGTACCATCAAACTCAGCTTTGATCAAAGGTAGTTGATCTCCATGAACTCTCTTTTCAATACCAAATTCTGGAATAAATACATCAAAGGAGGACTCGTAAACTTGTAAGACAGTAGCCATTGTTAATAATTGTCCTGTAGTATTTCCCATGTCGTTGATTGTTTTACACAACAATAGATGAATTGCTTGTTCCTGTGCTTGATAAGCACAGTCCTTTTTAAAATTACAATATTCGGAGGTAATCTTCAAAGCTTCCATATCTTCGGTGTATGGAGTATCGTGGATAACGGCCTTTAATTGCCTATGAACGACATGATCAGCGTATCTTCTCATTGGCGCTGTGAAATGTGTGTAGATAGGTAGGTTCAAGGCATAATGCCCATATTGGTCCGGGTCTACTTTGCCAGCAATAAAGTATCTAGCTCTTGGCATGGTTTTAAACAGTAAAATTTCAATTCCGACTCTAACATCGTCATCTTTAATTTTTAGCACCCCTTTGATTAATTCATCCGCCGTATTGGTATCAAAATTGTAACCAAAATTTTGAATTTTCTTTCTAAATGACGCCATCTTGGTTGCAATGGGTTGCATCTGCCTTCTCAAAAGAGCTAGATCACCAAGTTTGGTGTAAATTTTCTCTGCAACAGTGGAGTTGACCTTTCTTTTAATCTCATTAATTACAACAAAGCCTAAAGTTCTATCCAGGATGTTCAAGTCAACCTTAACTTTTTCGTCATCCAAGCTTTCCAATAAGGACAGGGTGGGAAGTAATGTAGCTTCTGGATCATTTATTCTTCTAGCATAAAATGATCTAGCAATTTCCTGTACAGTAGAGAGGTAGCTAGTGGGACTTCCAGTAGATAATTTTTCGTCTAATTGTTCTAAAGACAAGATGTTTGAGGGGGAAATTGTAGATTCGCCTACCCAAGTAGATTTAATCCTTAAAGTAGATGAGTCTAGAGTGTAAACAACCGACAGCGTGGCTGATTCCTTGCCAGGGGCCAACGACAGTTCGTCGTTGAACGATTGTGGTAATAAATTGACAAGTTTTTGTGGCATGAACACCGCAGAGGACCTCTTTCTCGCACGCCTATCAACAGAGGAGCCTTCTTCAATATGGCTGGTCACATCAACAACATGACAACCCAGCTCTAGGGTACCATTTCCGTTATTCCTGACATGTAAGGCAAATTCAGACACCCATCCAAGCTCGGAAATTGCAAAGATATTGTACTCATTAGTGTCCGTAAAATTCCTCCTATATTCTAGACTTTCAGCCGTTAATGGTAGCGGCTGAAAACTTGGTTTTTCTTTTTGCGGATTTTTTTGATCCAAATATTCATTCGAAAGAAAATTGTTATCCCTTAAAATGGAATCAATTTCAGTATCAGGATCGTGAATATCTCCAAGTTCGGAAACTAAAATACCAAATGGATGCAAAGATGTGATTGGCCAACGTTTAATAGAGGCAACGAATAACTTTTCGGAGTATTTATCAGCGTTTTCAACAAAGTCCTTTGGAGCTAATTCTGTAGGAATTGCAATTAATGGCACCTTCTTATCAGTAGGCTTGAACCAAGCAATTTTTGGGCTTTGTGGTGGTTTGTTATTGTCGCTATTAGCTTGTTGGGATGGTCTCAACAAACCTAATGTACCGCTAAATAACTGACCAGGGATACGGTCCAAAACAGCAACGACATGGCCTGCGTAAAGTGGCTTATATTTATCGTTGATTTCTTCTTCTTCAACTAATAACAATGACTGACCTTCAACTTCAACATCGTCATTTTTCTTTTGAGTTGGACGTTGTTTCAATGAACTTCTTCTCCTTACTCCTGATTTGGTAGGAGATGATAAGGAATCACTATCATTATTGATAGTAGATGACCTCTTTCTTCTGACGGATAAATCATCCTTGCTTAGCGAATCAGACGAGGAGGGAGAAGATAGAAAATTGTTGCTTGTTGCAGCAGTAACAGATGCATCGTTGTGGTAATCGTCACTACTGTTCAAAGGAATTAGATCGTGTTGCATAGAGGCATCCTTTCTCCTCTTCTTTTCTTCCTTTTCTTTCTTGGACTCCCAAACATCGTCCACAACTAATAGTTCTACCGCGACTAAATCACCTTCAAGTGCTCTATTACGATCTTTGGAGCCGCAAATGTAAATATCCGCATCAAGAGCGCCATCTGTAGAGACCCAGGCATCCGATCTATTCTTTTTATTAACTCTTAATATACCAGCTACTAGTCTCCCTTCTTGGATTAGCTCTGGAATGTTGGCTTGGGGAAGGTAGGGTGCAAATAGGGACTTACGTCCACCTCCGTTATTATTACCTTGTGAACTGAAACTATGAACTGATGAATTAGAGGCACGATGTTTGTGTCCCTGCTGAAATATCGCAGGAGGTTCTAAGGTATTGAAGGAATTGTAATCCCTTGAATTAGATCCTCTGTGGCGGAATGGAGAAAGCTGCTGTTGAGGTTGCTGTGATTGGTTTCTCCAGTTGGAATTAATGCCTGGAGAATATTCATTGTTTCTTGTCTTTGAACGGCGGTGCGTTGAAGAGGTTGCTATGAATTCATCGTCATTATCCCCGTGAGAGTTTGGAGGAAATTTGAAAGAGGGAGGTGATAGGTTTGAAGTTGCGCGACGATGGCCCTGATGAGCATTTGGTGGTGGTGGAAATTTAAAATCAGATTGTTCTGTAGTAGAATTTGAGCCACTATCAGCTTGAACAGAATCTATCTTCACAGTTACGCCTGCTTCACCCCCAGATATTCTTTTAGCTTGTTCTTCCGCAGCAGCCTTTTTCGCTTCATTTAGACCTAAAGAATGTCTTCTGGAATGGCCATATATGCTGGATTGTGAACTCGTCTTTCTGTGTGAGTTAGACCCAGGATTATTGCTATTGTTATTGTTATCATATGAATTATGATAATATCCGGAGTTGTTCCTGGAGTGAGTTCTACTTCTGCTGCCACCTGCACTCATACCAGGTGAATTACCGTTTGAGTTGTAATGAGGGTGAGGCGGTTGAGGCGTGAAATGATTGTTAGAGCCAGAATTTCCTGACAGGTATTGTCCTGTCTGTTGTGCCAATTGCTGTTGCTGAGCCATCAACTGTTGCTGCTGTGCTTGAACTTGCTCCAACTGCTTCTGCAAAGTGAATTGTTCAATCATCAAATTTGTCAACTCACTTTGGGAACGTCTGTGTGCAACATGAATCTGCTTTGGGGCGTTTTTACCACCTCCTGTGGTTTGCACAAACATGTTATTTGGCTCTTGGGATCTATTGTTGTTAACGTTGCTATTTTTAGACATAGTGTATAAAGATGGAATAATTGGGCCAAATCTTTGCGCTGAAAGGTTTTTGGTGTTCTGTTTTGCGATATTAAAGTGACAAAGAAAAAGATGGAACTTGGCAAATACTATACGTTTATGAACCCTTGTCTTATTCTTCGTGCAGGCAACTTAGATTTCCCTTTGAAAAAAAGTTGTTTCTTTTAGAATAGTGGCTATGAAAAAAGTGCGCCTAATGCGGAAAAACGAGGCACCAGCTGTTCTAAAATAAGACCAAAATGTTTAGGGTACCAGAAAAATGGTATGGCGAAAATAAGCCTGGCAAGAAGACTATGCAGATAACTTTGACTATTCCGGTTTTTAGGTTACCAAAGACAGAAGAAAGGATCGGTCCCAAAAAAAGGAAATAGCTTATAAGGGAAGTTGCAGAAAATGCGCTTGAGTAACAAAAAATGTTAGAACGTAGCAAATATTCTAAAAGGAATGACAGAAAAACTTCTTACCTTTCTAAAATATAATCTCTCCTATTTCTCAGCTAGGCTCAAAATTATAATTTAGAAATTATTGTTTGCACGGCAAAACTTCGTTCCTTTGCTGTTAGAAAATCAGTCGGTGTTGGACTCTTCGTCTTTTAAATTCTTGACAAGAGAAGAGTTTTTAAATGAAAAGAACTAACGAGAAAAAACCAGGGGAAGGAGGGAAAGAGCGAAAATACTCGTGATCTAAACTCTTTTAGGTTAGTTTTCGTTGGAGGCAGTGGTCTTAAGACGATGGTGAAAGAAAGGACTTATTTGTAGAAGGATTGTTTATTTAATCCTTGAACTAAACAAATGACAAACTCAGGTCTCTAGCGTTCCTGTTCGTGGCCTTTAATAACTTGATGGCAATGGTAGAAAGACACACCTGCGTTATATAAGTTTAGTTTTCCCTTCTTTTCCTTTCTCATCCCCTCGTGAAGCGACTCGGCCCCTTTGGTCAGAAAATTCAAGGTGATACAAGTCGTCGTCCGTGACATAGGATCAGGAATCACAATCATCACATTGCACTCTCGTTCTTTAAATTATGTATGAGATTTGATTCTATATAGCTACTTGGTGGCGGTATCCTCTCCTGGACCCAACTTGTATAATGCGTCTAGGAATCCCACAATCAATTTGTCTGCAACGCCAGCAGTTTTAACGCTCCCGGCGACACCATATAGAGCGCTAGTTCCGTCTGGGGATGGTTTAGAATTTGATTCGCTCTTCAACTCTTGCACGGTAGTACGTAAAATGTCGCAGATCTCATCCACAACATGAGCGCTCAATCTCGTGAAGGCCATGTGTAGTGCAACCGGCTTTTGTAGGGCATTGAAATGCCAGCCTTTCTTGGACAACCTGTCAGATAGTTCGTGTATGTTCAAGGTCTTTGAAGAAAATGAAATGACTGAATATCTAGGGTTGCCCATTATATTCAGGTCTGGAATGTTTTCCTGGATGTATTTTTTAAACTTCATTGCTGCACCGACTATTTCTTGGCACGACTCAATGTACCCATTTTCACCCATGTTGACCATAGTGGCCCAACAACCTACGACAATAGCACCAGGCCTGGACCCTGCTAATGTAGGAGAGCCATATAACCCGCCAGTCCAAGCAGGATTTACGTAATACTGATGCATTCGTAAGTCGCTGTTTCTATACATTATAACTGACGAGCCTTTTGGTGCAAATCCATATTTATGAGTGTCACATGATATTGAGGTGACTCCCGGGACTCTAAAGTCAAGTAATGGCAGATTTTTGTAACCAGCCTTTTCCATAAATGAAACAATAAAGGAACCTAGACAACTGTCGACGTGTAAAGGAAGTTTATATTTTTGTGCTATTTTACCCAATCCTTCAATATCATCGGCAATACCATGAGGAAAGTTTGGAGCGGAACCGACCAGTAAAATTGTGTTCTTATTGATGAATTTTTTCACTTTTCCCAGGTCCACTTGATATGTCGTTGGATCTAGCTCCACGTGGCGTAGCTTCATGCCAAAGTAATAAGCAGCTTTGTCAAACCCAGCATGTGCAGTTACGGGAGCAATTATTTCTGGTTCGGTGATTCCACGATGATGAAGGGCATACATTTTAGCGCTCAGACATGCTAAAAGCAAGGATTCTGTACCACCTGAAGTTGTGGTACCACAACCTGTATCAGAAGGGGCATTAAACATTCTTAAAACCATAGAAACCACTTCGGATTCCATTTTACGTACGGCAGGAAAGACATCGGGATGTAATTGATTGGCAACGCAATATTTTTCGTATGCGATTGTTTGTAAGTGGATCAAATCATCACCACCGTGGTAAACGGCACCAGAGACCTTTCCTTCCTTCCATTGGGTATGTGGTATCAAGTCGTTCAATTTATTTAGCTCTTCAATAACATCATCCTGAGGTATCCCATTGGATGGCAACTGTGGGAAATTCATTAACTGAGAGTCCGATCTAATTAGTTCGTCTTCGATCGATTGTTTGACCTTTGTGACTTCCTTTTCTACGGTACCCCTCAAAAATGGTGAGTCCAATAACCAACGAAACAATCTTCTGGAACTATGCTCGTATGTTCTCACTGCTAACCTCACCGGCCCATAAACTTTCAACAGATAAAAAAAATTACTTATTAGCTTGTAACAAAAGATCACAAACAAATAATCCTTCAACATGTTGTACCATGGGGTATTTCTGAGGTAACCATGTATGGCTATTTTTAATTCGTTGATGGTTAGAATCATAAACTGGGCAAAGTCGCCTTCTTCCCTTAGTAAATGAATTGGCATGCCATACCAACCATTAATTGATACTGTTTTATTTGATACTCCACTCATTGTATTAGATGGAAAAATCCCTTTACAGAAGCTAGCCTACTTGCTCGGTAAAGAGGATCTGGAATAGTTATAACGGTTGGAGAGGCAAATTGAGGGTTTTATTTATATGTGTACTGAAAATATACCAATTTTTTCAATCAAAAAACCCCGATGCGGCCGGCCGGTATATATGGTAACTAACATGAAATAATGCACCAGAGTAGTTGATGAAATGTTTCTGAAGAATAAGGCGATAAACGATAGGCAACTGTGTAGATTTAAATATTTGGCCAATCTCTATGTACTTTCTCTTTTTTTCCAGTGTCAAATACTTGTAGAAACAGTCTAATTCATTAAGAAAGTATATAAAATCTCTCTATATTATACAGGCTACTTCTTTTAGGAAACGTCACATTCATGTGTAATTAGGGGTATTGGATCTTGTTGATCTAAACCGTGTACCATTTGCGGCAGCTTTTTCCACCTGGACGTTGTTTTTGTTTTTTAAGTCGTACTGTCGGTTCATTAAGGTTATGTAATTCTTTAAGAATTTGTTTCTTGCTTTAAGCGACTGAAAATCATTCTGTAAACGTTCCAGCTCCTTCTTCAAGCTTTCTGTGGAAAATTTAGTCAGTGGACCATTAACTTCGTTTTCTAAAGACTTCATTGATTCTTGCAAAATTTTCAATGTTTGCGCGGACTCTGCGGCTTTTGAAGATTCTATTTGATATTTGGAACGTAGTTCATCATTGAGCTTTGATTTTTCCGCATTTGCTTGTTGGAGTTCCTTTAACTTATTAAAAAGAGTCGCATTTTTGTCTATGTATTCCTTCAACTTGTCTGCTAAGGCAGATCCCTCTTCCAGATGATTTTCTGATGAAATAGTATTCGAGGGCAATTTGTTGAAATTCTCTAGTTCCTGCCTATTTTTCAGTAAGTGATTTATTTTATTTTGTAGCTTGGTAGATTCTGTCATCGCATGCTTCAACCTTTTTTCAGAGTCATTAATGGATTTTTCCACTTCTTGTTTTTTCTTGAATGTAAGACCAACAGAATTCTTTATTTCGTCCAACTGGTTCTGCCGTTGAGTTTCGTTTAATCGTTTCTCGTACAGTGGAACAGTGCCTTTGGCATACTCGTCCTGTATATCTCGCAATCTTATGACGGCTCTATGCATTAACTCTGTTTGGTAGGTTTTGATATCCAATGGTCCGTCCCAAAGGGGCAATTCTGTAGACGAATATTGCAATTTTGTTAATTGAGGCTGCCAAAACCCAGAATCGCTCGAATCTTTGGAGGCCTCATCTAACGTTATCAAATCCAAAACCGGTAAAATGTTATTGCAATCTTTCCCCTCTAAACAACACTTTACCAATTTAATATAATCAATCTCACAGTTGTTCACCGGAGCATTCCTTGCTTGCAAAAAATATAGTAAGGAGGATTTGATCTCTTCATATTCTTGGCTATCATCGACATGACCGTTATTGCTCAAATGCGACGATTTAACACTTGAATTCTTGATTTCAGAATCTAACAAGTAATGATCTGGAGAATTTTGTACTAATAGCTTTATTATCGGAATATCCTTATTGGCATTATTCCTCAGTACCTGCAAAGCGGGCAATTCAACTTCCAACATTGGATCAAAACTAATTATCATATCTATATCATAGTTAGCCAATAGGTATTGATCGTGTTTGAGATGTTTGGTAGTGGCTAAAAACAGCCAGTCATCCGTATTTATTTTTCTTTTTTTCAGGTTTCTTTTCACTGAGTAATCATAGTCGTCCTTAGAATAACCTGTATAAGAGGTCGAATTGGAATTAGAGCTTGTGCTGCTTACAGAATTTGGTGTTCCATCTTTATTTATTGTGGAATCGACCGTAGGTAGATTAGGGAATTTGTGTTTCTCATTATAAAGAGATGTACCGGAAAGTCTCTTGGTTCTGAATTTCTTGCCTAATATTAAACCTTCTAGCAAATCTAATTCCTTTATGCTGTGTGCGATGATGGCACATTTTATAACTTCGTTTGGTGAGCCCTCTCTGTCTCTAAAGCATATCGAATTAATGAGCTGGTTGAGAACTTGAAACTTGTGGCTCCCAGCAATAGAGCTTTCCGTGGGCTCCATTCTCAAAAGCTGTCGAGGCATATAATGGTCCACTAGAAGGGAAGGATGATTGGCTATTGCTCTTATGTTTGAATCAAAGATATAGGTTAATTGCCTTTGTGATAGCGTTGGATACGGATGTGTTTCAGGGCCAGCAGGTAAGCCGGAAGGCTTGTTCACTGCATCTGCCTGTGGTTCTCCTATTATGCTTGCTTTGAATGACTTGGCGTGCAGGGATATCAAAATTTCTGATAAATCCTTTTGAAATTGGGTTAGCGTTACAGGTAAGTAATAGACTTTTAGTTTCTTAGAATTTTTCCTACTCATGTCGATAGTATTGTATCTATTTTCTTTATTTTTCACACACTAATGAAGCCAAATACTTTTACTACTACTTAAACGCCTTCAATCGTTCTCAATTCTGTCTTTTTAAAAAAAAAAATTTTTTGTTACCTCTCCTTTCTCGATGTTCTACTAGTTGTGGTTACTCTTCTGTGCCGCAATTATGTTATTTTAGTAGGACTGTATTTTTTTTTTTTCTTTTGTTGTCGCTTTTCTTATATATCTATATAACTATTTATTTGGGCTGTAGAGAACTTTCTCAGGAAATATAAACTAGGAGACATTCGTGTAAGCAATGAACCATATACGCCACGGTTAAATTTCAGACGTGCATAAAGTTGATGATTCCTGTCAAGTTAACGACTCATTTTGTACGGTAGACGGGAAAAATACATTTCCTACAATATTCTCTTTTCCGATATTCAGATACTAAAGGAAAAAGTGAAAGTAAGGCTATATGATGAAATGTAGAGGAAACGGAAAGAGGAGATCCTGTGAGGAATAAATAGAGAAACAGCGACGGAAAAATCGATATTTCAGGGCAAAAGCATGAAGGTAAACCATTCAATTTCAAGATTCCGCCCCGCTTCATGGTTCGAAAAGACAAAGATAATCCCACCCCAGGTATACATCTTTAGGAACCTAGAGTATGGACAAGTACTATATTCTCAATTTCCCAACTTTTCGCAAACACAGGTGGATAAGCTGTTTGTGAGACCAAACTGGAGCAACAGAAAGCCATCATTGAGAAGGGACATCTGGAAATGTATGTGTGTAGTGAACTTGCAAAACTATAAGCAGAGTGTCCATCTATACCAGAACCTCTGCCGGTTGAGATACCTCCGTGATGTGGCACAGCGTAAGGAGAGTGACAAGCTAAGAAAAAAGGACTCTAACGGGCACGTCTGGTATAGCGGACAGTATAGACCTACATATTGTCAAGAGGCAGTGGCAGACTTGCGGGAGTCCTTGTTGAAGGTGTTTGAGAATGCCACACCAGCAGAAAAGCAGACAGTACCCGCCAAAAAACCGTCCATATACTGGGAGGACCCATGGAGGATGGGTGACAAGGACAAACATTGGAATTACGATGTGTTCAATGCTCTGGGGCTGGAACACAAGCTTATTCAGCGTGTGGGGAACATTGCGAGGGAAGAAAGCGTTATTCTGAAGGAACTAGCTAAGCTCGAATCACATCCTACAGAGCAGACGGAAGTGTCTTCCCAGTAGAACGCTTCGTCATTAGATATACAAATGCAGGTAGAAAAAAAAACATATATAAGCTCATGTAAATAGTGCAATGCAAACCTTTCTGCCAAATCCCGTTCCACGGAAAAACACGTGCTGTGCGGGTATCCGCAAAAAGAAGATAGGTCAAAACAGGAATACACAGGGCTAGTCTTTATTACTGCCGCTGCTGCTGCTGCCGCTGCTACTGCTGCTGTTGTGTGACTTGAAACGCGTTTTATCCTCCTCACCTTATCGTCATTTCTCTATCTTTTTCACTTGCACAGCTTAATAAGCTTTTCGACCTCCTGTTTCCTATTGTCTTATTCCCTCACCCCGCGTCCTTCTTCGGGCAGTCGCGCTTTTCTCCGGCTTCTGCGGTTTTTCTTAGTCTTTCCGCACCAATTTTCACAGAAAAATTTCTTTTTGGGTTACTAAAAATTTCTTGTTTGCTATTGTCTTGATTTATTTCACTCTTTCTTCATCCTGCTGCGCTGTTGTTGCCGCATTTTTCGTTTCGTGTTTTGGGATTATAAAAGAAGTAACGATTTACATATCTTCTATTCCCTTGCATTTACTCCGGGTCTTCGTCTTTACTGTTTGGTCTGGGTATTTCTAACATTCTAGTCCGAAGAGGGTGTATACGAAAAGAAAATATACGATGAACGTAACATCGAATGCAACTGCAGCCGGTTCCTTTCCACTAGCATTTGGTCTCAAGACCTCATTTGGGTTTATGCACTATGCCAAGGCCCCTGCCATTAATTTACGCCCCAAGGAATCCTTGCTGCCGGAAATGAGTGATGGTGTGCTGGCCTTGGTTGCGCCGGTTGTTGCCTACTGGGCGTTGTCTGGTATATTCCATGTAATAGACACTTTCCATCTGGCTGAGAAGTACAGAATTCATCCGAGCGAAGAGGTTGCCAAGAGGAACAAGGCGTCGAGAATGCATGTTTTCCTTGAAGTGATTCTACAACATATCATACAGACCATTGTTGGCCTTATCTTTATGCACTTCGAGCCGATCTACATGACTGGGTTTGAAGAAAATGCCATGTGGAAGCTTCGTGCAGACCTTCCTCGGATTATTCCAGATGCCGCTATTTATTACGGCTATATGTACGGAATGTCCGCTTTGAAGATCTTTGCAGGCTTTTTATTCGTTGATACATGGCAATACTTTTTGCATAGATTGATGCATATGAATAAGACCTTATACAAATGGTTCCACTCTGTTCATCATGAACTATACGTGCCATATGCTTACGGTGCTCTTTTCAACAATCCTGTTGAGGGCTTCTTGTTAGATACTTTGGGAACCGGTATTGCCATGACGTTAACTCATTTGACTCACAGAGAGCAAATCATTCTTTTTACCTTTGCCACCATGAAGACTGTCGATGACCACTGTGGGTATGCTTTGCCACTTGACCCATTCCAATGGCTTTTCCCTAATAACGCTGTCTATCACGATATCCACCACCAGCAATTTGGTATCAAGACGAACTTTGCTCAACCATTTTTCACTTTCTGGGACAATTTGTTCCAAACTAACTTTAAAGGGTTTGAAGAATATCAAAAGAAGCAAAGACGTGTCACCATCGACAAGTACAAAGAGTTTTTGCAAGAGAGAGAATTGGAAAAGAAGGAGAAACTCAAAAACTTCAAAGCTATGAATGCTGCTGAAAATGAAGTAAAGAAAGAGAAATAACCCTTTTGCATACCTCCCGTTCAATTGCTGGGTAAAGGCAATGTCTCCGACTTCCCACGTTTGTATTTATTATCCATTTATATACATCAAGACATATTATTAAGTGTATAGGCGTGACTTTGACTATATATTTGATTTGTAACGAAAGAATACATCAAAATTCAACTATGAAATGGTTATTATTGTGCATGCACATCTTGAATTATCAAAAAGGTCTTAAATGTTCTTCGGACTTTCTTGAAATCTTCGAAAACTGATGAGAATTCTTCATTATTTTTTTTTTTCTTCTTTTATTATTTTTTATGTTTATTCCATATATACACTTATAATTTTTTTTTTTGCGATTAATATAAGTTTGCCTGGATACACGAACATATATATGATTAAAATGGTTGTCTCGAACAAAAAAATTCACTTTTTAGAGGGGTTTCTTATTTATTCGTATATGTACGTAATTTTGATGTTTAGGAAAAATTCACGGAAAAGAATATATATTTGAACAGAATCAAAAATTAGGAGGGAGGCAAAGAAAGTAACATCAAACGAGTTGAGCATATCCAACTATATTATTAACGTTAAATGCTGTCCTCTAAGACCTTATTCAGTTTTTGAATCTTTGTAGAAATGCTTAAGTCAACAGTCTTGTCACCAAGTTCTACAATCAAACCACCCTTAATCTCTGGCTTAACCACGTTTTCCAGCTTCAAAGATTTACCTTGCCCCACCAATTTGGAGGCGCTCAAAGCTTTTTCAATCCTCTTGAAAGATTTAGGATCCAATGGTTCAGCACTAGTCACTGTACCTTTAAGTAACCCGTTGTGAGCATCGTTTAAAACGCCAAAGTCAGACGCAATTTTTTCAAAACATCCCAGTCTGTTATTTTCGGAAAGAACCTTCAATAGGTTAACGACATAACCATCCAAATTCTTGTGAGTCTCCACGATGGCATCAATGACAGAATTTCTGTCCTTCAATGACAATGCAGGATTCAGTAATAAGTGACCTAATTTTGGATTCTTTTTGACTGTGCTTTCAACTTTTTGCAAAGATTGAAAGGCAGCATCAATAGAGGAGTTCTTTGCAGCGGCCTGATATAAAGCTGTTGCGTAAGTGCCCTCAACACCGAACAATCTCACCGGTGGGGGAGCAGCAGCTTTGGAAGCAGCAGCTCTTAAGCTTGATGCAAATGACCTGGTAAAGACTCTATTAAACATGATTGTCCACGGTTTAAAAATAATGCGGTAACTTGCTAATCGGTTCTTACTCTGCGGAAAAATATCTCAATGCCACAGTAGCCTGCTTAAATTTCCAAGTTGACTGAATTTTGTTTTCAATGAGATAAAAACTAGAAATACTGTACACAAAGTTAACAATTGGCGTTTGAAATTGTTCCTAGATAATTGAAAGTTTTACTATCTCGCCAAAAGATCACTTCATTATCTTTAATTCCTTGTTTTTCCCACCCGGGCCCGGGTAAATGATATTTCAAATATCAGCATCTTATTGGCCAGCACCGTCTCTCGAAAGTGTCCACTTTATGACGACGGCATAAAATATAACGATTTATTGGACGTAAGTAGTTTTATAAGTTACTAAACCAAGATTATTCCGGCAAAAAAATGAACTTTAAGAGATATCTGAGCGCTTCGTATTTCTTGGTAGTCCCTTATAATGTACTACATTTATGTAGACCAGGTTTGCAGCCAGATCTTACGGGAAAGAGATTTTACGGCTCCCAGTCCGAGCTTTTCCATATACTACTCTAATATACAATGCATTCTTAGATTTCTTAACTGCTGCATATGCTGTCTTTGGTCCTTTGCAAGCCTATTACTGCGGATTTAAGTTTTTTCCACTGATCGTTACCCGAATTTATGGGTTCTGAAAAATTAGAAGATGGAAAATTTTTCAATACGCGATGAGATGAGATAATTGTATATATGTAGTCGCATCTTGATAGGTATGCAGCGTACCATACATTGAGTAACAATAAGCACTGTTACCAATAAATATAGAGCAAAAAAAGATGGAAAAATCACTAGCGGATCAAATTTCCGATATCGCCATTAAACCGGTCAATAAAGACTTCGATATTGAAGATGAGGAAAATGCATCTTTATTTCAACACAATGAAAAAAATGGAGAAAGTGATTTAAGCGACTATGGAAATAGCAACACAGAAGAAACCAAGAAGGCGCACTATTTGGAGGTGGAAAAGTCTAAGTTAAGAGCAGAAAAAGGTTTAGAACTAAACGATCCAAAATATACAGGTGTTAAAGGTTCAAGACAAGCATTATATGAAGAAGTTTCCGAGAATGAGGACGAAGAAGAAGAAGAAGAAGAGGAAGAAGAAAAAGAGGAAGATGCTCTTTCATTCAGGACAGATTCTGAAGATGAAGAAGTAGAGATTGATGAAGAAGAATCAGACGCGGACGGCGGTGAAACGGAGGAGGCTCAACAGAAAAGGCATGCACTATCGAAACTAATTCAACAAGAGACTAAACAAGCTATTAACAAACTGTCTCAATCAGTTCAAAGAGATGCTTCGAAGGGTTATTCCATTTTACAACAGACAAAATTATTTGACAACATCATTGATTTGAGAATAAAACTACAAAAAGCTGTAATTGCAGCAAATAAGCTCCCATTAACTACAGAGTCCTGGGAAGAGGCTAAAATGGATGATTCAGAGGAAACAAAGCGTTTGCTGAAGGAAAACGAAAAACTGTTCAATAATTTATTCAATCGGTTGATAAATTTCAGAATAAAATTCCAACTTGGCGATCATATCACTCAAAATGAAGAGGTGGCGAAGCATAAATTGTCCAAAAAAAGATCTCTCAAAGAGCTTTACCAAGAAACTAATAGCTTAGACTCAGAACTAAAAGAGTACAGGACTGCCGTATTAAACAAGTGGTCTACCAAAGTTTCTTCTGCATCAGGTAACGCTGCTTTATCATCTAACAAATTCAAAGCTATCAACTTACCTGCAGATGTACAAGTCGAAAACCAATTATCCGATATGTCCCGTTTGATGAAAAGAACAAAGTTGAACAGGAGAAACATAACGCCTTTGTATTTCCAAAAAGACTGTGCTAATGGCAGGCTACCAGAATTGATTTCTCCCGTTGTCAAAGATAGTGTTGATGACAATGAGAATTCGGATGATGGGCTTGATATCCCGAAAAACTATGACCCAAGAAGAAAGGATAACAATGCCATTGACATTACCGAAAACCCATATGTTTTTGATGACGAAGATTTTTACCGTGTTTTACTAAACGATTTAATTGACAAAAAGATTTCCAACGCTCACAATTCTGAAAGTGCAGCAATTACAATCACCTCAACTAATGCTCGTTCGAACAACAAGCTAAAGAAGAATATCGATACTAAGGCTTCCAAGGGTAGGAAATTGAACTACTCAGTTCAAGATCCAATTGCGAATTATGAAGCCCCCATCACATCCGGATACAAATGGTCAGACGACCAAATCGATGAATTCTTTGCGGGATTGTTAGGTCAACGAGTGAACTTTAATGAAAATGAGGATGAGGAACAACATGCCAGAATAGAAAATGACGAAGAATTAGAGGCTGTTAAAAACGATGATATCCAAATCTTTGGTTGAATATACATTTATTTTAAATACGCACAACTCATTTAATTTAGGGCTTATAAGTAGATAGAAGGATTTTAACGGATCACAAAAAGTAGCTGTTAACAACTACCTTTTTTTTGAGTTAAGAACACTAATGTGGATTAGGAAGAAACAGCTGCTCTGCACAATTCTTCAAAAAAACAAAACATGCTTAATGTGTCATTATTTAACCTGGAAATATAAAGGTAGTGTTTTATATAAGAAATATCATTAAGGGAATCCTCTATAACTTTTTAGTTCGTTTCAACGAGGTGGGAATGCCAAATTTTCTCTATGAGCGACATATTCGCTGTCATTATAGCCCAATTCCTCTTCGATTTGGTCACTGTGCAAACCTTTAATTTTAGTTAATTCAGAACTCGTGTAATTGCATCTTGCCTTGCCTACTGTTTGCAAGGGAAAATCTGGATCTAACGTGCCATCTGGTAACTTTTTACCAACTTTTATGTCAACACATTCTAACTCATGGAAAGTGCCCTGAACATCAATAACACCTGCTGGCAATAATCCCGCCTTATTTTTCCTTGTTAAGGCTGCGTACGCACCTTGGTCTATAACAACAGCGCCTTTAGAGACAAGACCGTGTAAAATCCAAAACTCTCTATTCTTTAGATGGTGTTTATTATCATTAGCAATGAACTTCGTATGTAGTGGAACGTTAAGAGCCTTTAATTTCTCAAATTCTCTTTTTTGCAAATCCGTTAAATCGCCATTATATGCTTGTTTAACTTTATTTTCATCGTCAAGTTCTAGAGTTTGCATATACTCGACAATTCTACCTATATTCGCAGGTGTATCGCTTTTCATGATCAACGTATGAACACCGGCATTCGTTGCCAAATCTGCAGCAACCAATTTAGTTTCCATACCACCGGTCCCAACGTCAGAACCTGAACCACCAGCAGTATTCACACCGGGCAAACCCTTTGAGAGATCTGGGACAACTAAGATCGGCATGGCATCTGGGTTTGTCCTTGGATTATCAGTATACAAACAGTCAACATCTGTCAGTAAGAAAAGATAATCTGCATGGATTAAAGCAGAAGTAATTGCTGATAAAGTGTCATTGTCACCAAATTTGATTTCTCTAACAGATAGTGTGTCGTTTTCATTCACAATGGGAATAACGCCCATGTTCAACAATTCATTAATTGTGTTTTGAGCGTTCTTATATTGGGTCCAGTCCAGAATATCATTTCTGGTCAATAGAATTTGAGCGATACGTTGATCAAATTGCGAAAACAGAAGATCCCATCTCCCGATCAATCTACCCTGCCCAATAGCTGCGATGGCCTGAACTTCTGCTAAATGTTTTGGTCTTTTATTCATACGCATAGTCCTCAAACCAACAGCAATACCACCACTGGACACGATGATAACTTTGTGTCCCATTCTTCTCAATTTGACTACAGTTTCGACAATAAGCGACATGATAGCTAACTTAGGTTCTTTGGTTTTTTCATCTACTAGCGATGAAGAGCCTAATTTGATCACTATAGTATACGATTTACTCTCATTAGCATCCTTCATTTTCGCGTTCTTATGACTATATTACAGTAGCTGATAAAATGACCTAAACTATGCCTATCTTTGAAGCAACTAGACATTAATCTTGAAAGACCGTTTTGATGGATGAATAATTCATCGAGAAAGCATTAGTTCGCTGATGTAATTTTTCATTTCCTGCCATCATGCGATGTGTGGGTGCTATTTATTTTCAATTCCTTTACCAAGGTACCTGATAGTGTCATAAATAAATAAATTTAGACCAAAATGTAACCATTGATAAGTGAGAGTCTTAAATTTAACATGTTCATACTTTAACTGGTGCTCAACCGATATATTATGATTCACTGTGCCACTGACCAGCCCTATTAGTGACATTTTGTGCTTCCTCATCCCGTCGGCTCCCAATAAGACAACGTAGTAAGTGATCTTAATATAAGGTAAGTTCGAGGTGACATATTTCACAGAGCAGCGTTAAAGCAATCATATGTAAATTGAGGAAGATCACCGTCCCTTGAACACTTCACTGATTAAAACTATCAGGTACTAACCTAGATTCGCTTTTTACTCTAGCTACTGGCCCTATGAATGTATATGATGATGTGCTTGACGCTACTGTTGTGTCTCATTCATTAGCAACACATTTTACTACTTCAGATTATGAGGAGCTCTTAGTGGTGCGAACAAATATCCTTTCTGTCTACAGGCCTACTAGGGATGGTAAACTGTATTTGACTGATGAGTTTAAGTTTCATGGCTTGATCACCGATATAGGCCTCATTCCCCAAAAAGACAGTCCGTTAAGTTGCCTGCTTTTATGCACAGGCGTCGCTAAAATCTCTATTTTAAAGTTCAACACGCTAACAAACTCAATCGATACCCTAAGCCTGCATTACTACGAAGGAAAGTTCAAGGGTAAATCGTTGGTAGAGCTGGCCAAAATTTCCACCTTGAGAATGGATCCTGGAAGTTCTTGTGCCTTACTGTTCAATAATGACATTATCGCTTTTCTACCCTTCCATGTCAATAAAAATGACGACGATGAGGAGGAAGAAGATGAGGACGAGAACATAGACGATAGTGAATTAATCCATAGCATGAATCAAAAATCCCAAGGGACGAATACTTTCAATAAGAGGAAGAGAACCAAGTTAGGTGACAAGTTCACGGCTCCAAGCGTGGTATTGGTAGCGAGTGAGTTGTACGAAGGCGCCAAAAATATCATAGATATTCAGTTCTTGAAAAATTTTACTAAACCAACGATAGCGCTCTTATACCAACCAAAGCTTGTTTGGGCAGGAAACACCACCATTTCAAAACTCCCTACACAATACGTTATACTCACATTAAATATCCAGCCTGCAGAAAGTGCCACCAAGATTGAATCAACCACAATAGCATTTGTCAAGGAACTGCCTTGGGATCTACACACCATTGTACCTGTTTCGAATGGTGCTATCATTGTGGGAACCAATGAACTGGCATTTCTAGATAATACTGGCGTTTTACAATCGACAGTATTATTAAACTCATTTGCTGATAAAGAGTTACAGAAAACAAAAATTATCAACAATTCTTCATTGGAAATTATGTTCAGGGAGAAAAACACTACGTCAATTTGGATACCTTCGTCCAAGAGCAAAAACGGAGGAAGTAATAATGACGAAACACTACTACTTATGGACTTGAAATCCAATATATACTATATCCAAATGGAAGCAGAGGGCAGGTTACTGATTAAATTCGATATTTTCAAGCTACCTATAGTCAATGATCTTTTGAAGGAGAACTCCAATCCAAAATGTATAACACGTTTGAATGCCACCAATTCAAACAAAAATATGGACTTATTTATTGGGTTTGGTTCAGGAAATGCTTTGGTTCTCAGATTGAATAATTTGAAATCTACCATTGAAACAAGAGAAGCACACAATCCATCTTCAGGTACAAATAGTTTGATGGATATCAATGACGACGATGATGAGGAAATGGACGATTTATACGCCGATGAAGCTCCTGAAAATGGACTAACAACTAATGATTCCAAAGGCACTGTGGAAACTGTTCAACCTTTCGATATCGAACTGTTATCATCTCTAAGGAATGTTGGTCCCATCACATCGTTAACTGTAGGTAAGGTATCTTCCATTGATGATGTGGTAAAAGGACTACCAAATCCAAACAAAAACGAGTATTCGCTAGTTGCCACATCGGGAAATGGTTCAGGTTCTCATTTGACCGTCATACAGACTAGTGTTCAACCGGAAATTGAATTAGCATTGAAATTTATCAGTATAACACAAATCTGGAATCTGAAGATCAAAGGAAGAGATAGGTACTTAATAACTACTGATTCCACAAAATCCCGGAGTGACATATATGAAAGTGACAATAACTTCAAACTTCATAAGGGCGGCCGTTTAAGAAGAGATGCTACTACAGTTTACATTTCAATGTTTGGTGAAGAAAAAAGAATAATACAAGTCACCACCAATCACTTATATTTATATGATACACATTTTAGACGTCTCACCACAATTAAATTTGACTACGAAGTTATTCATGTTTCCGTCATGGATCCGTATATACTAGTTACCGTATCAAGGGGTGATATTAAGATATTTGAATTGGAGGAAAAGAATAAAAGAAAATTGTTAAAAGTTGATTTGCCAGAAATTTTGAATGAAATGGTTATTACATCTGGTTTGATTTTGAAAAGCAATATGTGTAATGAATTTTTGATTGGGTTGAGTAAGTCTCAAGAAGAACAGTTATTGTTTACATTTGTTACTGCAGATAACCAAATTATCTTTTTTACTAAAGACCATAATGACAGAATCTTTCAACTAAATGGTGTTGACCAATTAAATGAATCTTTATACATTAGCACTTATCAACTGGGCGATGAGATCGTCCCTGATCCATCGATTAAACAAGTAATGATAAACAAACTGGGCCATGACAATAAAGAAGAATACCTGACAATATTAACCTTCGGAGGAGAGATTTACCAATATAGAAAATTACCACAAAGACGTAGTAGATTTTATAGAAACGTTACAAGAAATGATCTAGCTATTACTGGTGCTCCTGACAATGCATACGCCAAGGGTGTTAGTTCCATCGAAAGAATCATGCATTACTTTCCCGATTACAACGGTTATTCGGTAATATTTGTAACCGGTAGCGTTCCATACATATTAATAAAAGAAGATGATTCCACACCGAAGATTTTCAAATTCGGAAACATACCATTGGTTTCAGTCACTCCCTGGAGCGAGCGTTCAGTCATGTGTGTAGATGATATTAAAAACGCCAGAGTTTACACACTAACTACTGACAATATGTACTATGGTAACAAATTACCATTGAAACAGATAAAGATCAGCAATGTGCTTGATGACTACAAAACTCTGCAAAAACTAGTCTATCATGAAAGGGCTCAATTGTTTCTTGTATCTTATTGCAAGCGGGTTCCTTACGAAGCATTAGGAGAAGATGGCGAAAAAGTAATTGGTTATGACGAGAATGTTCCTCATGCGGAAGGATTTCAAAGTGGAATTTTACTCATTAATCCAAAAAGTTGGAAGGTCATTGATAAAATCGACTTTCCAAAGAATTCTGTCGTCAATGAAATGAGATCCTCTATGATTCAAATTAATTCAAAAACTAAGAGGAAAAGAGAATACATTATAGCCGGTGTTGCCAATGCCACCACTGAAGACACTCCACCAACTGGCGCTTTCCATATTTATGATGTGATAGAAGTTGTTCCCGAACCTGGTAAACCTGATACCAATTATAAGCTCAAGGAAATTTTTCAAGAAGAGGTCAGTGGTACTGTATCTACTGTTTGTGAGGTTAGTGGAAGATTCATGATTAGTCAAAGCCAAAAAGTTCTAGTAAGAGATATCCAAGAAGATAATTCCGTCATACCAGTGGCATTTTTGGATATTCCTGTTTTCGTTACGGATTCTAAAAGCTTTGGTAATCTTTTGATAATTGGTGACGCTATGCAGGGGTTCCAATTTATTGGTTTTGACGCAGAACCATACAGGATGATTTCATTGGGCAGAAGTATGTCGAAATTTCAAACAATGTCGCTAGAGTTTTTAGTGAACGGAGGGGATATGTATTTTGCGGCAACAGATGCTGACAGAAATGTTCATGTTTTAAAATATGCGCCAGATGAACCCAACTCTCTTTCGGGTCAACGTTTAGTCCACTGCTCCAGTTTCACGTTGCATTCCACCAATAGTTGTATGATGCTTTTACCAAGAAACGAGGAATTTGGCTCTCCTCAAGTGCCATCGTTTCAAAACGTTGGTGGCCAAGTGGATGGGTCAGTCTTCAAGATAGTTCCTTTAAGTGAGGAAAAATACAGAAGACTTTATGTGATTCAACAACAAATCATCGATCGAGAATTACAGCTAGGTGGTTTAAACCCTCGCATGGAAAGATTGGCCAACGACTTTTATCAGATGGGTCACTCTATGAGGCCTATGCTTGATTTCAACGTTATACGGAGGTTCTGTGGATTAGCTATTGATAGACGGAAAAGCATTGCGCAGAAAGCAGGAAGACATGCGCATTTTGAAGCATGGAGAGATATCATAAATATTGAATTTTCAATGAGATCTTTATGCCAGGGTAAGTGAACAATACATATAAAGGATATTTAATGCTAACTAGCCCGATATATACATCTATCTATCACTAGGCATTCGAGTAGTGAATAAGAACCACTACTTGAAACACTAGATTTGTAACAATAACGCATGTATCATCGTACATTTTCGGAACTATTTACGTAACGCGGGGATGAGGAAAAAGTTACTTTTTGCACAGCAAAAAAAACAAATAAAGAACAGTTAGTGAAATAAAGCAAAAGTGCAAACGGTGCCTTTAATCAAAGACTTTGCAGGAACATAAACAAGTGCACTAAAGAAGGTCCAATTTAAATATGCCAGCTAAAAAAAGGACTAGAAAGACAGTGAAAAAAACCGTATCATTCTCCGATGACACAACATTAACAACGCACCAAAATCGTGAGAAAAAGAACGTAGATCATGATCGTCCACCTGTGTATGTGAGGAAAACCCCTCTGATGACATTTCCATACCATTTAGTAGCACTACTTTATTACTACGTTTTTGTATCTTCAAATTTCAATACGGTGAAGTTGCTAAGTTTTTTGATTCCTACACAAGTTGCTTATTTAGTTTTACAATTCAATAAATGCACAGTTTACGGTAACAAAATCATTAAGATCAATTACTCATTGACCATTATTTGTCTAGGTGTTACATTTTTGTTGAGCTTTCCCACAATGTTATTAACTATATTATTTGGTGCGCCATTAATGGACTTATTGTGGGAAACCTGGCTGTTGTCACTGCATTTTGCATTTTTAGCATACCCTGCAGTTTATTCTGTATTTAATTGTGATTTCAAAGTGGGATTATGGAAGAAGTATTTTATCTTTATCGTTGTAGGGGGTTGGATTAGTTGTGTTGTCATTCCTTTGGATTGGGATAGAGATTGGCAGAATTGGCCAATTCCTATTGTTGTTGGAGGTTATTTGGGCGCTTTGGTGGGCTATACTATCGGTGCCTATATATAATATCGGTAATTTAAAAATTTGTATATAAAAAAATATAAGTATGATAGAGGTAACATAAACTGGTCCTATGCACAATTGAAAAATCTATGACAAAAACTAAATGATCTTTATACCAAACCCACCTATATGCTATTTGTACCATCTTAAAAGAAGGTAATAACTTCCATACAGATAAATAGCTAACAACATTAAATATCTCCCACTCTCCTCATTCTTTTCTTTTCATAATTTCCTTTTTCTGATTTATTCATTCTATATAAAAAAATAATACAAATCCTCAGATTAAATAATAAATACTATAAAAGTCTCAACTTCTTCTTTAATTTGTTTGAGTCGCTTTAGCTACGAATAGCCTCAAAAACTTCGTTGAAATTCTCCTTTGTTAAACCGAAAGTATCCGAATTTGCGTCGCTATCAACAGGAGCTGCTGCGCCTAAAACTCCATTAGAAACTGTGCTATTTTTCCTCTGTTCATAAAAATCCGTTTTTATCAGAGATTCTGAAATTTTACTCAACTCGTGATTTAATTTAATCAACTGCTCTGCAGATATGCCAGAAAATCCGTTATTAATGGAATAATTTGAATCGGCGCTAGTCGTTACCTTATTCTCCTCAAGATTTTTGATATACTTGGAGATTGTCTTAATTTTAATAATCAGATTTTCGATGAGTTTATTTTGCTTTTTACAATTCTTGGTATAATCACTTAACAACATTGCAATTTTGTTGATAATTAAATGAATAACATTTTTATTCTTTATTCTCTTACTATTGTCGTTATTACTATGAATATCTGTTTGCTCACTGATTTCATTAGCATCATTCGTCCTCTTTGAAGAATCAAAAGACCTTTGATAGAGCGCCAAAAGCATTAAAACTAAAGTTTGCAGAACCACAATAGATTTATTGATGAATGTGAATTCATGACCAGCAAATTTAATATTGGCTAAGTTCGAGAAAACAAAGAACAAGGTCTCCCTCGACAATTCCAAAAAGTCTTCCAAAATTTCGTTAAATTTAGCATAATTTTTCAATGTTTCAAATTGCAATAAGAGGTAAAAGTTCAAATATAACATTGAATTCCTGTAGATTAGAGAATCCATGATATTATTAATTATTGAAGGAGTCGTTAAACATCCTTGGCTGACCTCGATATTCTTATTTTTCAAAAGCTTGATTAACTGTATAATTTTATCAATGGATAGTTGTTGATCTTTACTTTGCAAATATTTCATCAAGTTTACTTCAAAATCAATCAATTCAAAATCGTTGTTCAACAAAGGATCAATAATTGGGGTAGAATTTGTGAAAGGTTCAGACATTAGCAACGGCAATTGACCTAAGAAAAGGTGTCTCCAGCAGTAGTTCTTAAATATGAAATTCCAGGTCAAAATATGAGATTGATTTTGAGTTTCATGATTTAACGATAGTAAACATGCCATATGCATATCTTCGTCGTAATCAATTACGAAAGAGGACGATGACGACGTGTCCATCACAAATTGGTAATATTTCCACAAAGAAATAAACCGCAGGGTCTCTATATTACACATTGACCTTTTTTCAATTTCAAATCTAAGCGTTGTTAAATTAGACTTCAACAAAGGCAAGTAGTTGAATAACACATTGAATAATTGCAAGTGTTCATCATCTCTAAGAGGAATCAAAACCGTAGAATTCAACGATTCAAAAAGAATCAGGAGACAGAGAGTAATAAATCCTAGATTTAGTAGCTGATCATTGGTCACACTAAAAACTTGAAAAATAGTTTCAAAATCTTTAGAATTTGGCTTATTAATGGTGTTAGAAGGAAAAAGCTGCTCAACTATGGGTAATAGTCTCTTTGGTTTTAATATTGGAAGTATTGAATTCGTTTCCGTTATCGTGGATAAGTATTTGTTGATAAGGGTCTGTGTTATCGATTGTGAAGGAAACTTTAATATTTGAGATATGCCACTGTTGCGCTCAATACTGTTACGGCTTGCTACCAAATCGTGCAAAGGTCCATTAAATTGCGTTTCAATTAATATATTCAAGTCATTGAAGAATTTGAATAGGAAAGGATCACGTTCAATCAAATACTGAATCTGGAAGATAGAACTTTTATTTATATTTTTTGGTAACAGCCATAATCTGTTTCTACCTTCTTCTGAAATAGCAGAATTAAACACATTAAAAACTTTATTAGTATCCAAAAATTGAGGATCTAAATCCTTAAATTCATTAAGATGAGGTCTTCTTTCACTCTCTGGAATTGGCTTACCGTCCCCGTCCGTAACGCCGTCTTCACTCAGTTTTCTTTTCTTAATTGTCAAAAACTCCTCTTGGTTTCTATTGGAGTGTGAAGACTGCATTTGCGCTGAGGAATCCTGCTTGAGATCAAGATTTACTCCCGTAATTTTCTTACCTGTAATTTCTTGCAATTCCAGTAGTCTGCCTTTCAAGAAATTCATTTCATGATTGATGATTTCATCTTGTGTGTAAGGAGAGGTTAGCATATGAAAAATTGCAGGGCCTTGAACCCAATTGAGTGGAGTAGAAGATTCGTTTGCAGAAGTGACTGGCTTACTTTCCAAGGAAGGCACTGATTTTGGAATATATTGAGTGTGTTGTTGATTCAAGGTTGCATTTGCCGCAGATGATCTATTATTAAGTTGATTTTGAGCATTGAGCAGTTGCAGACGCGTGTTGTATTCTCTTATTTGCTCCAAAGAAGCCAGTTCTGGATTTTTCTGCAAAAGTGCAGCAGTTTCCTTGGAGACACGACGAGAAGCGTAATAAGAGTTTAAGTACGGACCGTTGGCTACTTGGCGTGTATTGGAAGAGGAAGAACTAGAGGGAACGTATTGTCCGGGAACGTCCGGATAAAAGCAGTCCATTTTATTATGCTTCATACAGTTCCCACAAATCGGCTTAACACGATCGCAGCCTATCTTCCTCTTACGGCACTGCACGCATGCAGGCGGTTTTTTCATTTTTCTACCACGAATATCCATCGTTGTTTTTTGGTTCTGAAATGCTATTTTTGTAGATAAGAGCTTAAGAAAATATCACAGAAACCTCGATTTTAAATATCTGCGTAGTATGGGGCAATTGCAGCAGAGCACCAATGACTTTGGTTTGAAAGCCGTGAGTTTTGATGAAATAATCTAATGTAAGCAGCTAATATATCTTCTCGGGCGAAAACGGGAAAGTGGTCTTACAAGCGTCTAACGGGCCGAATGAATATTGGTGAACTATGGCTATTTGCGAGAAGGTATAGCAGTGGAAGTGTCCAGAAAGCAGTATGTTCCTAATAATAAAGGTAGTTCTTGGTCTGTGTGATCCCAGCTGGTCAACAAGACCCACGTTGGTCAATTGAAATACTCTTGTGAAGTTGTGCCAGAAAAGGGCCATAGGGTAACATACTCGTTCTATGTGATAATCAACTGTTATAAGCACTATATAGTTACATAGCTGGCCTATACATCTCCTGAATAGTGATGCAGTTTAGAGTTCATCGTGGGCTGCTTCGCTAGCTTCCGCTTTGATCTCTTCCTGTAGCTTGGCGGCGTCTTTATTGTCCAAAGGAACAGTTTCCAGTTCACCACTTTCCACAATAATAACTTCCTTTACAGGCATATTTCTACTGTCGGTCTTAACGTTTTCAATGTAGTGAACTACGTCCATACCATCCAAGACTTCTCCAAAGACAACGTGCTTACCGTCCAACCATGGGCATGGGACGGTGGTGATGAAAAATTGGGATCCGTTGGTGTTTTTACCACGATTGGCCATAGACAATCTGCCTGGTTTGTCATGTTTGACATCAAAATTCTCATCTTTGAACGTGTTTCCGAAGATAGACTTACCCCCAATACCTGATCTGTGAGTGAAATCGCCACCTTGAATCATGAAGTTAGGAATAACGCGATGGAAGATAGAGTTCAAATAACCCATCTTAGGGTCCCTGGAAATGGTCAACTGGTAAAAGTTTTCAACGGTTTGGGGTGTGGTGAGACCATACAATCCCATAACAATTCTACCAATTTGTTTATCACCGTGATTAATGTCAAAGTAGACCTTGTGTGTGATCTCAGGATCTTCTGCCGTGTCCTCTTTCGCAAAAATGGCTGTTGTGAAGAGACAAGCAAATAAGGTAATAAAGGAAAAAAATTGAAGCTTCATAATTGCGGATATCGCTGTGCCTTTTGTTTATTGAATTGAAAGTAACCTTTACTGTTGAGTCTCCTCGAGGAAAGTAGTAAGGATGGTTTCATCTTTTTTTTCCTCTGCTAAAAGGGATTCGCTGCGAAACGAAAATTAACTTCCCTACTATTTTTTATATCGTAAGTATGAATCTATTATTTATTGAACTATAACCATTGTGTTAAACCAGGATCAGAAGATACAAATTCTTCTAGTCTGGCTTGAAGATCCTCAGCTTCTTTTTTCATTTCGGTTAAAGCTCGAACCTTCCTTTGACTGTCTGGCTTCAAGACATTAGGACCTTGTGAGAGTTCATCCCCGTCTACAGTGGCCGATGTAGAGTTATTTTTTCTTGCTTGCCTACCACCAACACCCAAATATTCGTCTCTTCTTCCTTGCCAATCAGTCAAAGTCCCATTACCATCCCAATGATCTAATTTATCGTATATTAAATCCCCTACATTGTTTATTTTATAACGTGGAATAATGTGTGTATGCAAGTGGGGTACCGACTGTCCGGCCTCAGGTCCATCTTGGATGGCAACGTTGATAGAGTCAGCCTTATATTGCCACTTAATAAATCTATGTATTAACTGTAAAGTCTTGAAATAATCTTGAGATTCAGGCATGGTCAGATCTGATAAGTTTAAAACCGTAGTTCTCAGTGGAACGATCAGTACATGTCCGGGTACAATTGGTTTCAAGTTTACCAATGCATACGTATATTTTGACTTCTGTAAAGAAGCAGAGATTATAAGGTCTCCATATAGTTAGTAACGCAATGGTGCGAATGGGGTACAAAAAAACATATGAGAGTGCATACATAGAAAACTTGTTCAGTTACAAGAAACTTGCTGAAATATATTGGCTTATTCATGCTTTTAGGTTTCTTTGTTTTGCTTAAGATCATTCTGAGCCCAAGATAGATCAATGGAGCTTCCTTTTTTTCTTCGCTTCTTACAATTGAGCAGAAAAGAAGATTCGACCATATCTTGAGAAACGTATAAACCAGGAAAATTACACATTCTAATTGGTGTCAATGGCAAAATATATGCAAGTTTGCATGTAAAATATTTTTTTTAGGCCGGATAAAATAATTCTTCCTAATAGTGTCTAAAAGAAAACACTGACTCTTATAAAACAAACAATGAACATTTTAATAATTAAGATATAAACTGCCATCTTGATCTTCCAAAGAGACTACCAAATCAGCGACTTCATCGCTTTTCATGTTCCACCCCAGCTTGGGAGAAACACAAATATTCTTTAGGCAGGGCAGCCTGGATTCCAGTATGGCTATAGTCAAGTCATCGGGATGAATCTTAGAAGCTAATCCCAAGGATCCGCTGCATTCTAAGTACAATGTTTTAAGAGGCCTATCATATTCCACCAATTTACTTAGCATGAATTCAGAAAAGCACCACTTAGAACAGTAATCAACCATGAGCTGCAAAGAAATTAAATTAGCACAGTACGTGAAGACATGGTCTAGGGAATTTTCTGCCAGAGATGGCATCGGATAATGAAAAAATAAATGCTTTAAATTATCACCGATCTGTGATAACAACGAATAAATAGACAATTCCGTTATTTGAGGACAATAAGAGAATTCTAAAGTTGTAATAGTTGTTGGCCATTTCGTATCAATCACAAATTCATTTGTTATACCTCCACTCAATTTCAAGTACCTGAGATTCTGTGGCCATTGAATATCTTGGAACCCTTGGCAGTCAATCGACGATCTGGGAAAAGATAAATGCGTTAATTTAGTGAAATTTTTAATGGCAGAAAATAACTCCTTCAGCTTAACTGTTTCCGATACTAAACCCAAGTCTAAAAATTTCAAATCATGACACGATTTCAATGAAATCAAAGGCGCGTAACCAAAGCTTGTCTGTGGTGCGATGAATTTAGTTAGGTTAGAACAGCATCGTCGTAAAAGCTTGGAGACAAATGAATTTCTACCACTTTGTAAAATTGTAGACAAGTTCAACTCAAAAACATAGTGTCCTAAATTCTTCTTTTTATTTATGATTATTGTATCAACAAACCCGTTGAAATTCTTACTTGTTAACGCTGGTGCATAATAAAGCTTTGGTAGACACATGGCGTACCAGTTTCTGCAAACTAGTAAGTAGTTCATATTTATACCAGTCGTAGTTTTTTTTCCATTAGCAGTTTTATTTAATTTTTCTTCTTTCTCTGGTATATCAAGATAATGAATTATTCTATGCTGTATCTCCCATGGCAAAACCATCTTTACTGATACTGAATGCATCCTCGCTTCCTCACTCTCTATGACTTTGCCATTTTTTTCTCCTTTGGAGGACGATGTCGATGATGACGATGGCGACTGCTTACGTCCTTTTTTATCCTTTTTTTCATTACTCAGTCGTGTCAATTTCACTATAGTATCATTGGTTTCATCATAGTAATAAGACCCCTGTGGAGTCTCAATGAGTTCTGCATCCTCCGGTATAGTGATAGTGAATTCTTTAGCCTTATTATCATTTCTTGTAGAGGAGAAACCCTCTCCCGCCACGTACTTCCTGTAAGGAGCCTTGATTTTCTTGGGTCGTGATTTGTTTGCCATTACTGAGTACTGTGGTTGATATGATTATGTGTTAGAGCTGTTGCACATGTTTGTCGATGTACAAATCTTGACGATGCCGTCATATTACTCTCAATACTAGACACATCTTGTATTGACAACCCTTACCCCTCATGAAGAGGTAACCCGGCCGCAGGGCTTTAACAATAAAATAGAGACTATCATTCAACAATTACACAGTAGAAAAAAGTCAGAAGATTACTAATCTCGATCTTAAGTCTATTAGTCAATTAAATGTGGCCTAGGATTCAACTAAAAATATAGTAGTAGTGAAAAAACAAATGTTCCAACCGAGGATCGAACTCGGGACCTTTGCCGTGTGAAGGCAACGTGATAGCCGCTACACTATTGGAACAATATTACGGATGACAGCTTAGGATTCATAAAGAACTAATAAAGGTGTGGCAATAAAAATGGTGCAGCAAGTCTCAACTTTACTGCTTCTTATAGTTACTTCCTGTCGTTTTCATCACACTAACCCTTTGTTTCATTGTGCTCCCCTTCCCTTCCTTTCAATATTGCTTCCTACATCGGTCACTCTTACTTTGGTAATGAAGTAATGAAGAAAGGAAAAATAGAAAATCGAATACTAAAAATGTTATTATTTAAGGAGAATAAGAACGTAGACACTTAAGGGCGATAGTGTTTGAACAGAAAAAAATTAACTTACAAAACATGAAGGACTTGAGATTACAGGGGCCCTACAGAAAGTACATTCCCTATAATATTTTCCAACAATGTGGAATTGGTCACTTAAAGACGCTTGATTATATTTTCGCGTTTTTGATTGTTATTACCAATTTCACATTAATATGGAAATCGCACTCTTCTTCATTCTGGAACCGACCATGGGACAATAATAGTGAACAAGAACTTTCCCAATTAATTCAGTTTTACCTAGACAAGGCTTTTTACATCCATGAATTGCCACCATTTACAATACAGTTCTACTCCATTATTCGAAGATTAAAGATCGCAGAAAATTTAAGATACGTTTCTTTGTTTTTGAATTCATCGACTTTAGGTTTTCTTTTCCTGATAACAAGGAGAATCAATTGCTCTCGTTTAATTTCAGCAACAGGTTTGCTGATATTATCCAACTGGGAAACTTTCAGAAATGAGGGCACTATTATATCATTTGACAGTTTAGAATGGTGTCTGTTCTCAGTAGTAATTTACAGTTTTATAAGCATTTCAATTGCAAAACTGGGAACTACGAATTGGTTTGCTAATGTGATTACATTATCTATTTCTTTAGGGCTGGCAATCTCTTCTAAATTTATTGGAATTGTCACTTGGGCCTTCGTAATTCTTTCTTTTGTACGTCAATTTGATAGACTGATAAGCGACGTTAAAGTTACGACCATCCAAATAATAAAATTTGTCATTCTCTGTCTATTATTCGTTTTGATTATCCCTGGTTCCATCTTCATAATAAGTTATTCGAACTTACTTTCGAATTTTAAGACAGACACGCCACAATTTTCAAAATATATGAGCACATATTTCAAGTCCTATTTAAGAGGCCCTCAAGTACAACCGAGTCGATTGTACTATGGATCAACGATCACATTACGTCATTTAGATTCTATGGTCGGATATCTTGCTTCTCACGATATTTCGTATCCATCAGATGTTGACGAACAGTTAGTAGCGTTATCATTTGAAGAATTCGCGGCAGACAATGAATGGTTAATAGAACATCCTACATTAAATTTGAGTTTTTCTGAGGTATACCATGCTGATCAATTGATACCTGTAGAATTTGGTCAAAGTATAAAACTAAGACACAAATCTACTGGAAAATTATTGAGAGCCAGCACTGCTAAACCTCCCATCAGCGAGCAGGACTATGACTTTCAAATTTCATGCACGAAAGATTCAAACTACGAAGGAGGAATGGATGAGAGATGGGATGTTCTCCTGATTAAAGATGAAATCAACAATGATAAAAAGGATAACGCAGATGATAAATACATTAAACCGCTTCAATCAGAGATACGCTTTTACAATAACGGCCAGAGATGTGGGCTATTGGGCCATGATCTTCGGTTACCTGAATGGGGCCGCTTTGAGCAAGAAGTCCTATGTATGGAGTACCCAGTAATACCAAGAACCACTTTTCTAATAGACTCAGTACAACTACCAGTCGATTTCCAAGTCCCAATGATAGAATATTATATCGGCAAAATAAGTTCTTCAGCAGAATTCAATCATACCTTATCTTGGTCACAATTTCTTTATCTTTTCAAAGAATATATTTTCAAACAATACAAGTACAATTACTATATTAAATACGGTAAAAATAAGGTCACTTTTGAAGATGCGTTCGCCGTGGAAAAATGGCCAATTACGTTAGACACAGACTCTCCAGTTTGGTTTAATTTTGCATGGTATGGATCCTTACTCTCGATGATCATTTTCATGTGCGTGCAATGTAAGAGAATGATATCTTGGAATCCGTGGACAACTGCTGAACCTTCCTTTTCTATCAAATGGGAGGTCTACAATGAATTTGGCTGGGAGTGCATTGTCGGTTGGTTTTTACATTTTTACATCTTCACAATGAGTCCACACTTCAACTTGGGGAAAAAACTGTACTTCCAAAGTTTTTTCTTTAGTGTATTGTGTCTTTTAGAATCGTTAGATTGCCTTGCAAAGTAACTCGTAGAAAGATTTTCTCCATTATGATTTTTCTCCCATTGCTTCAATAATTCTCCGGTACAAATAGAGTAGCACAATTATTTATAAGAATAACATACATACGCTTAACTCTGCCATATAACTATAGTACATTTTCTGTCCTCTGTTCGCAAATTTCTTTGTAAAACTTAAGTTTATGTGCTCTTTTTTGAGTTTGCAATGCCATCTACAAAATCTTCAATTAAAGAATCAACGTGCCTTAAAAGTTTCTCCTTCTTTTTGATGGCCTCAATTTTTTCGTCTTCCACTTCAACTAGCTTTTTCTGCAACATATCAATCTTCCTTAATTGCTCTTCAGCTGAAACGTCAACACCAGGTAACGAGTCAATAAGCTTGTTTATCTGTCTTGTTTTAAGTATAATGTCCGTGGATAGCTCATCTATCGTGTTAGAAAATTCCTCAGGAGGTACTACTGTGGCATGCTTATCGGACATCTGAGGTTCATTTACGGTCAATCGTTCAAAACCATGGTTCTTATCTATGTAGTTTAAAGTAGCACAGAATTGCTCCGTCATTTGGTCTAAACATATCTGCAATTGTGTTAATCTATCTGTCATTGTTAAAGAGCATATAATGTATTGAACTAGTGAAATGTTATGTCCCTCTTTTAACCAATGGTTTACCGTTTGAATTATAATTATCTTTCAGAATTGATTTTTTTTCTAACTTTCTTGCAATGCGAACAAAGCTTGTAATTAAGCACGTACGGTTGGCCTTTAAAGGATTACAGAGAAAGACAAGGCTTCTACAGAAACAGCCACATGTTCTACAAAAGCGCACTTCACGCATATAAGCATATAAATGTTAGTTATATGAACAATCTTAAGTAATATATAATAAATCAGAAAAGTTTAACTGTAAAAGAAATTGTGTTTTAAAAGAAGATATAATAAACGAATGTATGGGATAACGCCAAGTTAAATGAATGTCCTTGTTTTGTAACTAAAGCAGAAGAAATAATATTGTTAGCTCTAGTTATTTTAATAGTGAAAAAATAGCCGAAATAAAGAACAAAGAAAAAAGAATGAGGAAACGAATGAATGAGATTAACGAGTAAAAAACGAATGAATGATACTTCAGATGGTCCTTGAATATGTTTTATAAGCTGATTCTTTGAATTTTTTTTTTTTTTTTTTTTCATTTTCTGTCCTTAGCTTAAGTTTGCAGGGGCTCGAGCTGGTTGAAAGAATAAAGAACATCATCGAAAGATTTTCTATGGTTTACAGGGGAGTCAGAGTAGGAAAATTTAGATTGTGGAGAAGGCGTAGCTATAGAGTTTCTTCTCTTGGGAAGAGGGCTTTGGCGTGAAGGAAAGAAGGCTTTTGCTGAGTCCTTATTTGAGTTTGGGGTCTCTAAAAGGCTACGATAAGCGCTTGACCTCTGAGAACGAGGCAAGAAGTCTAAAATAGGCTTATCTTCAAGTAGTGTGGGGAAGTTGTAGTTCTTCAAAAAATCCAGCGAAGACTCACTAGAATCCGTGGAATTAGTGTATCTATGACCCAGAGCGTGTGACTTATTTTTAAATTGTTTTGGAGATGCGTTTGGGGAATACTCAAAAATAGATGTAGCCATAGTTGACGTAGATACGACTCTCCCATTAATGGAATGATTGTTTCCTTGTGTGTTTTTAGAGTAATTGGAGGACGTTACTGAGATCGAACGCGCGACTGATAGTCTTGATGTCTTATTTTCGTGCGATCTTGAAATGAGTTTGCTTTCACGATTAGCAGGGATCCTTTCAGTGACAAAAGCTTTATTTAGTGATTTCGAATCCCGCTTGCTTGAGGAGGAGGTATAGTCGTCCTTAATCTCTGTGGACAGCGATGAAGGTTCCTGCAATTGCTCATCTTGGAATCCATTTCTAGTGTCAGCATGTGAAATATGTTGAAAATCAAATGGTGTGGAGATACCTTTACCTCTTATGTCCGGTTGGGCACCAAGCAACTTTTTCTTCAACAAATTAAGCTTAAGGAAAACCTTTTTGTGATTTGTCTTGTTGGCGCTGGACGATGATGACGATGATTCTTTAGACTTTGCAGAGTTAGAATTACTTCTCCTGTGGTGGCAAGACGGATGTGAATTTGGTGAAAGTGGAGGCAACTCAATGTTTTTCTTGTTACTCAGCACAGGTTTATCGCTGTTGATGAAAGTAATGCCTAGGTTTTCTTCATCATCAGATCCCATGAATTGCTGGGCCTGCAGACCGTAGAGTTTTTCAGCTTCTTCATCTTCATCCAGCCAAATCGACCGCATCTGTGGAAGGTTCATGGTTTCGTTTCCAGTATTGGTAATACTTGCACTAGTCATATTCGTTCTTTTGATAGCGTATTCTGTCAGGTATTCCTTTTGTTAGTGTTAGGTGTTTCGGAGCGAAAGATCGAGTTCGATAGCATAAAAAAAGAAGCTCTCTTGAGCAGTAGCAATAATATATACCAGACACGAAACAATCCATCAACAGGTCTCGTTTTACTGGAGTTTTACATTTTCAGTTTCTTTTTCGGATGCGAATGATCACTAGCTTGCAAACACGAATTGATCACGTTTCACAATTGTTCCACCAAACATGGCGATAACGGCAGCGTTTCCTCGAGAAATAGGCAACATCTAGATCTCGAAATGGTTGGTCTGCACCTGTTTCTGGGTGACCAATCCTCGGAGCCATTCCAGTGCTTAAGTCTTCAGGGGCCAGAACGCGTCTTTGCCGGGTGCCGCATTCTTTTGGCCCGGTCGCGCCTGCCCAAAGTAGCAATACACAACACCCAAAGAAGGAATTTCTTTTTCTGGAATATTAATGGAGCGGAGCCGCGCGCTTGCTGAACGCCAAAATTATAAAAACAAACTTTGCAGGTTTTTGAATCTGACGCAGTCAATCATGTTTCTTTTCTCGTGTAGGTTAATATAGATAAGCGCCCAGCGGTATGCTTTTTGCGTTTTTTGCTATTTTGAGACAATGGCGATAGTTTAAGTTTCTTAGTATGCAGAGGTGCTTTTGTACGACTGGGGCGTTCCTCAGCGCAAGAGTAAGAAATAGTTACAAATTCGTCGATAAAGGTGTATGTAATGTTAAGCGCTAAATATGTATGTAATGTTAAGCGCTAAATATGTAATGTTCCAAATAAGTTGGGAGGTTACTTGGTTGGGCATAGTAACGGTCCATTATTTTGTGTTTTTTTTATTTTTTTTTATTTTTCATTTTTTTATCTATTCTCGAAACTGCCCCAACGTACGGACCAGCTTAACGGATATCTGGCGGTATGATTCTGGAATATTTGACCTGGTTGTTTTCTGAACCGTCATCAAGGAAGTCAAAAATTAACATGTTGTCGATGGTTTCATTCAGATTGTCTTCGTTAATGCCGTCCTGACCCAATGCCGGCAGTGTTTCGTTATGGGGAAACATCCACTCTCTCCATTGAGTGGTCACATTGTCGCAGAGGTCGTAGAGGATCATTTTTAGCAGGGTAATATGGTTGTAGAACCATGAAACGGATCGATTAATAAATATTCTGTAGTTTTCCATCTCTTTCACCGCATGCAGGATGGTGTAGTTGTGGAATCTTCTTTTGTCTCTTGATTGGTCTCTCCAAAATTCGAAAAGGGCAAATAACGCCTTTCTCCTTTGCCAGGTTCTTTTGGATTCCCGAAGTTTTAAGCCTAGACCAACTAGTTTATTCTCCCACCTGAATTCCATCAAGAAGTACTCCAAACTGTTAACGTATTTCTCTGTCAGCGTTGTCTTGCTCAAAATTTCAAAGGCAAGTTCCGTCTCTTCTTGAATATCAGGCTTGAAGAAATGCGCATTCATTTTTTCATGCTTTGATTTAGCAGCATAATCCTCCTCATTGATGCTAGAGTTGATCAATTCCTCTTCTTTCGCCTTGAATTTAAATTCCAGGTACGCTCCTGTGGTAATGGGAACGTCCGGAATATCTCTCCGGTAGAAGAAGCCTTCCCGGCAGATTAATTCAATGGGAGTTGCCGTTAACAATGTATTGCGTGACTCTGTACCCAAACCGAGGTTTCCGTTGCCATTGCTACTATCGTTAGCAGACTCAGTATCGTTATGGATAGATGAAGTACCTTTGGATAAATCTGCGGAGATGTCTCCTGAGACATTCTCCACGGTGGCCAGCGTTCCGCTATTACCAACACCCCTTTCTCCCTCATCTTCTTCACCTTTTGTATGATCTTCTGTGCGTCTCTTCTTTGGTGATATGCTCGTATTCTCTGTTTGATCCAATGCACCGTCATCGCCTGCTGTTCTTTTCCTTATCGTGTCCGAAGGTTGTGAGTTTTCTAATGGAACGAACGTGGTAGTTTCTTCATCTCCCGGGGTCTTTCTTTCATATTCTGCATTCTCCTTGGTAATTGCCTCTTCCCCAGAATTTAGCATGGACTGTATTCCAACTTTGTGAACCGTATCGGCAGCGGATATGGTTAGACCCATCTTGAGAGAGTCGCTGTTTGCGTTTGAGCCCTCATTGTCAATATCGACGAGTTTTTCTTGCTCTAATGGTTGATATCCTTCCTGTTGGTGGTCTGAAATGCCGCTGATGGAGGCCGATCTTGGTTTTGGCGACATTGAAGAACCTTTAGTTGTTGGTTTTTCTGCACTTTTTATCTTTGAACGGGTGGAGATCTCATTCAAATTTAAGTTCAAGTGATTATCATGTATTATCGAAGTCATTCTTTTCCTCCTCTCTTCTTCTTTCATTGCTTTTAAGAGTTTCTTATTAGACTCCATAAATGACTTTGCTTTATCGCGATCGTTATATTTCATATTAACAAGCATTTTCTCCCTTGAATCACGTCTTTTATCTAATTCTCTTTGTTGTCTATTCATCTCTGACGTAACCGCCGCAGCAGCGGCAGCTGTTGCTGCTGCTGGAGAGGAAACGGGTGGTAATTTGACCGTAATATTACCGCTGGCGTCATAACTTAATGAAAACTGATCGTTAACCATTAATCGGCGAATATCACTATTGATATCTGAATTAGCTGAAAATTTAATGACGTTGTCAGTATTATTATTATTGGTCGTATTATTACCACTATTTTCGCTGGATGATTTGATGGTTATTATTTTCTCCTTCTCGGTTTTATTTTCTTCAACATTTACCTTTCCTTCCACGTTATTATGAACAGTATCAGTAGTATTCGAATCCTCTGCGTTTGGATCACCATTAGTTGAAATTAGAGAGGCCAGTTCTAAACTTTTAATGTCTATTTCTTGTGTGGCTGACCTTGAAGTCCGAACCGGAGCCGGTTGTGACACAGGATTGGATGGAGATGATGGTATTTGATGAAATTTGGAAGATGGAAGCAAGGAATTTATTGGAATCTCGTTTTTAATCCGATTAGATGCATCTGACTTATCTATCGTATCCGTGGAATTGGATATCATTGTTTCCACTGTTCTCTTTTTTGGGGGCCTGCCTCTTTTTCTTTTGATTTGAATTAAGTTGTTCGGCGTAACAGGTGTTGGTGTGATGGAGCTAGAATTAGCAGTGGATGGTCGCTCTTTACCATTTTCATTGTTCGTTCTTTGCGGTACGGAAGTCAAGGACATATCAGCATCATCTCTTGATGATGAAGGGGCAGATAATAAAAGCGACTCTTGTTTCGTTGATGGTTCCACAAAATACCTTTTGGATTTAGACGTTTGTACTACGGCAGTCGGTAAAGTAATATTTACTGGTGAGAAAGGAGCACCCTGATTGGATGCACTTTTGAGATTGACCGAGGCTGCGTTTGACACTAACTTATTCATTGTGGAGGTCGAGGCATCTTTTCTTGGCCTGCCAGGTCCCCTTCGAGAAGAAGAGGTATTATGCTGTGAACTGGTATTGTTGGATGAATTTTCTATGAGAAGGTTAGAGTGATTTACTTTCGAAGTATTTTGCAACATTGTCGATAATTTGTTCAATCGTTCATTCAAATTATTGACCAATATGTCAGTATTTACTTGATTCTTCATGACATCATCCAGCTTATTTTCCAAAACTGATTGGTTGTGTGATAAAACTTTTAATGAGTTAAACAAATCCTGCACAGAATCAGTGAGGGAAGTGTCTTTGGAAAGCAAAGCCGTCTTCAAATCGTTGCATTGTTTTGTGACTTTGTCCATACCCTCTTTTAGGGCTTCAATAGATGAATGTGGAAAGGCCTCGGAATCTTTTATATGAAGCGGATTTGAACCAAAACCAGAGCCAACTTGTCGTTTTATATCAGAATCATCACTGACTGGTATGTCTGTGATGGATGGCAAAGCTTTAGCGTTCGCATCTGTATCTAGCTTCCTCAAACTATTAGCTTGATTTTGAGCACTGGTAAGTGCTAACGTATCTACGTCATCTTTGGGTCCAGACGGAAGTCTCTGTTCATTGGTTATGTTATCAGAAGGGGCTGTGGTGTTCTCAGACATCCCCGCAACAAACGAATTTTGTTAATTATGTATGAAACTTTTCGTTTGATCTCAATAATACCACTAGCGACTAAATTTTTATGATACTTAGCTACTTTAAACAAGTCCCTTGTGCTCTGTTTGCTGACACTTTTGATAAAATATGCCTGTGTATAATTCTTTTAGCAGTTTATTTCAAACACAAATGGTATTAAAAGGATAGATGAAAAAAAAAAAAAAATTAAAGCCACTAGTAATGATACAATCGTGGTATCACAAGCGCTGAATGAAACAAGTGTGGCTATCTATAGCGGATGCAAGTGGAGAACTTGTGAATCCAAACTGAAATATTTTGCCATCATTTGTTGTCCTTTCCCTTTTCCATTCAGGAAAAAAAAAAAAAATTTGACGTCGCCGTCGCGTCGCAGTCATATAATTACAGCAATTTATCTTGTTGAACGACGCAAATTAATGGAAATTGTGACTTACATAGTAAGTATTAGTAAACGTAGTTAAGGCCACGTGGGAAAGATATGAAAGGAGTGTAAGTAATGGATATCGGTCTAACGAAAATGGAAACCAATCTTTAAAAATGATAGTATGATTCGACAGTAAACTAGAAAAGCCACAACCCGTGGGACATGATAAGGCTGCTCGTTTTTGACGCAATTTTTAGACAATACTGAAATTTAGCATAATAAGCTTTCCCAGTGAAAGTAATAATATTTAACCTAGGGTAGGGGTAGGGAAAAAATAAAAGTAAACCATAATGTCACATTCCGGAGCTGCCATTTTTGAGAAAGTTTCTGGGATAATTGCCATAAATGAGGATGTTTCACCCGCAGAATTGACATGGAGGTCTACGGACGGTGACAAGGTTCACACAGTTGTCTTATCCACTATTGACAAGTTACAAGCTACCCCTGCTTCCAGTGAAAAAATGATGTTGAGGCTAATCGGGAAAGTGGATGAGTCAAAAAAGAGAAAAGACAACGAAGGAAATGAGGTTGTGCCCAAACCGCAACGTCATATGTTTTCGTTTAACAATAGAACAGTTATGGATAATATCAAGATGACCCTTCAACAAATCATCTCACGGTATAAAGATGCAGATATCTACGAAGAAAAGAGAAGAAGAGAGGAGTCTGCGCAACACACAGAAACACCAATGAGCTCTTCTTCTGTTACTGCAGGGACTCCCACACCACATCTCGATACACCACAATTGAATAATGGGGCTCCGTTGATTAATACAGCCAAACTAGATGATTCTCTCTCTAAAGAAAAATTGTTGACCAATTTAAAGCTACAGCAATCTTTACTGAAAGGAAACAAAGTTCTAATGAAGGTTTTTCAGGAAACAGTCATTAACGCCGGTTTGCCTCCATCTGAATTTTGGTCAACTAGAATTCCGTTATTGAGGGCTTTTGCCTTATCTACTTCTCAAAAAGTTGGGCCTTACAACGTTTTGTCAACTATCAAGCCGGTGGCTTCATCGGAAAACAAAGTCAATGTTAATTTGTCAAGAGAAAAAATTTTGAATATTTTTGAGAACTATCCAATTGTAAAGAAAGCTTACACTGATAATGTGCCCAAAAATTTCAAAGAACCAGAGTTCTGGGCAAGGTTCTTCTCTTCGAAGTTATTCAGAAAATTAAGGGGTGAAAAGATCATGCAAAATGATAGAGGTGACGTAATCATTGACAGGTACTTGACATTGGATCAAGAGTTCGACAGAAAAGATGATGACATGCTATTGCATCCTGTGAAAAAAATTATAGATTTAGATGGTAACATACAGGACGACCCAGTTGTACGAGGCAACAGGCCCGACTTCACTATGCAGCCAGGTGTGGATATTAATGGTAATAGCGATGGTACCGTGGACATCTTAAAGGGTATGAATAGATTGAGTGAAAAAATGATTATGGCTTTGAAGAATGAGTATTCAAGGACAAATCTACAGAACAAATCTAATATTACAAACGATGAGGAAGATGAAGATAATGATGAAAGAAATGAACTGAAAATCGATGACTTAAACGAAAGCTACAAGACAAACTATGCAATCATACATCTGAAAAGGAACGCACATGAAAAGACAACCGACAACGATGCGAAAAGCTCGGCAGACTCGATAAAGAATGCAGATTTGAAGGTTTCTAATCAACAAATGTTACAACAGTTGTCATTGGTCATGGATAATTTAATTAATAAGCTAGACTTGAACCAAGTAGTTCCTAACAACGAAGTCAGCAACAAGATCAATAAAAGAGTCATAACTGCAATCAAGATTAACGCCAAACAGGCTAAGCATAACAATGTTAATTCAGCACTCGGCTCTTTTGTCGACAACACTTCTCAAGCAAATGAATTAGAGGTGAAAAGTACCCTACCAATAGACCTATTAGAAAGTTGTAGAATGCTACACACAACGTGCTGTGAATTTCTAAAGCACTTTTATATTCATTTTCAGAGCGGTGAACAAAAGCAAGCCAGTACCGTCAAAAAACTTTATAATCATTTGAAGGACTGTATTGAAAAGCTGAATGAGCTATTTCAAGACGTCCTTAATGGTGATGGTGAATCTATGTCAAACACATGTACCGCCTATTTGAAGCCAGTTTTGAACTCCATTACTTTGGCTACTCATAAGTACGATGAGTACTTCAACGAATATAACAACAATTCGAACTAGAAATATAAAGGCTCTCCAGTTGTTACCACTTTTTACATTCATATTTTTCATCTATTTACTGCATGTTACATATTACATAAAACTTAATTGTGTGTATTCTTCCTTTTTGGTCTTTAGTCTCTATGTAAACAATAGAAAAACGCGGGACTCGATTAACGCTGTGCTGCACTGATGCAGCCGTGCGTGTAAATAAAACATTTAACGTGAAAACGCGCGCGAATGGCTTGTGAAACAAACAAGAAACAAACGGGAAATATTTCAGCATGTGATGTGGCTGAAAATTAGCAAACGATTCGTCAAAATAAATCAGTAATGGTGCTTTAGTTCTATTACAGCTTGCTAATGGTTCAGTAATATTTTCAAAAATTTTGCCAAACAGACCTAAGCACTTGCAATACTCCAGACTGTTAGTTCAGTCATTATCTATCATCTTGGACGATTTTGCAATTTTTTAGTGTAGATGCATCTCATCGACGGGCTTGTATGAATGATATTAAATAGGCAAAATAAACTAGTCTAGCTAATATTCGACTAAATTGCAGCTGCTAGGTCACCATCCCGCACATACCTTAGATATTTTGGAACTAATGGCTAAAAGAAGGCAGAAAAAGAGAACGCATGCGCAGATCACACCCGAGCAGGAACGAGATATTCCTAAATCCATGGTAATCAGAGTGGGACAAACTTCATTGGCTAACCATTCTCTAAACCAATTAGTAAAGGATTTTCGCCAGATCATGCAACCGCATACGGCCGTAAAACTAAAAGAGCGCAAGTCCAATAAACTGAAGGATTTTGTTGTTATGTGTGGCCCATTAGGTGTTACGCATCTTTTCATGTTCACTCAATCTGAAAAAACAGGAAATGTCTCGCTAAAGATAGCTAGAACTCCACAAGGTCCTACTGTTACTTTTCAAGTATTGGACTATTCACTGGGTAGAGATATCAAAAAATTTTTGAAGAGACCTAAATCGTTAAATAATGATGATGTATTAAATCCTCCATTGCTAGTGTTAAATGGGTTTTCCACATCGAAAAGATCTGATGAAGACGATCAGGATGTAAACGTGGAGAAGGTTATTGTTTCCATGTTCCAGAATATTTTCCCACCTCTGAATCCTGCAAGAACTTCGTTGAATTCTATCAAACGTATATTTATGATCAATAAAGACAGAGAAACGGGGGAAATTTCTATGCGCCACTATTTTATTGACATTCGAGAAGTAGAGATCTCTAGAAATCTAAAAAGGCTTTATAAAGCCAAAAATAATCTAAGTAAAACAGTGCCGAATTTGCATCGAAAAGAAGATATTTCTTCTTTGATATTAGATCATGACTTAGGCGCCTATACATCAGAATCTGAAATTGAAGATGACGCTATTGTGAGAGTGGTTGATAATCAGGACGTGAAGGCAAAACATTCTCAAACTTCGCTGTCGCAAAAAACACCCGTTAAAATGACAGATAACGAAGAACGTGAAAAAGGAATTGAAGAAGAAGATGTGGAAATGGAGGAACCTAAGCCTTCAGAAAATTCGCAACCAACTCCACGTAAGAAGGCTATCAAACTGACTGAATTAGGACCAAGATTAACTCTAAAACTGGTCAAAATAGAAGATGGTATTTGTTCAGGTAAAGTATTACATCATGAATTTGTTCAAAAATCAAGCGAAGAAATCAAAGCCTTAGAAAAGAGACACGCTGCAAAAATGAGGCTGAAGGAACAAAGAAGAAAGGAACAAGAAGAAAACATTGCTAAAAAAAAGGCTGTTAAAGATGCTAAAAAGCAACGTAAATTGGAAAGAAGAAAAGCTAGAGCAGAAGAACAGGGTGAAGGTCAAGGGAAAGATGGTGCAATGAGCGATGATGGATCTTCATCGAGTGAAGATGAGCATTATAGTGATGTACCAGAGGATTTGGATAGTGACTTATTCAGTGAAGTAGAATAATGCACGATATGTATATATATCCTCCGTACGTAACATCACTATCCATATAGTAGCCATGACTCCGATGGACTTAAAGAACCAGGAAGTGTCTGTTTATTCATAGGTGAGGGAACACCTCAAAGTAAATATTAATGAATATATAAGATCATAATTAAACAAATATATAGAAATCTTTTACAATTAAAGAAAAAAATAAAAGAAAAGGGAAGTTAAAACTTCGATTATTAACAGCTGAAAAATTAAACTTTGTAATGAAAAGCAAATTGGGAGTTATCGTTAAAATACGGCATCATGGAAAGGACAAAAGTTCCTTTTAACAAAAGCATGTCCATTTCCCTTCTGGGCTGCAGTCATTTGCGCCCTTTTGTGAAACCAGTTCTTAATACACTTATAATGGAAAACACACAAGCATTCTAGTCTCCCAACTTTCTCACCGGGTTCCATATTCTCAAAACAAATCGGGCACTCCTTAATTGCATTATCTGTTGTATTAGGCGATATCTTGTACACTAACATTCTATTTTGAAAGGCAGGGCTTTCTTTTACGGAGTCATCTGCTGCATCTGACGTATTCGTATGTTGTTGGGCATTTTCAGCTCTCTGTATGCAATCCTCTACGTGCTTTCTGGTCTCTTCTTCATCAGGAAACTGTGTGAGATCTGAGTTACAAATAGGGCAGAAGTGATCCTCCTCGTTTTGTGAACTTTCTTCGCTCCTGCATGCCGTACCGGATTGATCTACCGAATCTTCCAGGATTTCCGCGTCTTCATCAGTGTTGCTATCTGGTGCAGAAAGTGCAAGTGCATTTGGTGGTACCGAAGTTTGCGATAGTCGTACATCTCTGTTGGTGGAGGATACTAGTAGATTTAAATGAAGGAGGTTATCGTAGCACTCATTACAAGTTCTATATGGAGGCGATTCCACGTCGCTATTTTTTTTCTGCAAGGCATGGACTCTCTTTTTATTATAATTAACAAAATTTTCGGTACAAGACGAACAAAATATCCTTCCACAACACCTACAATGGTGTCTTCTTACGAGAAACGAAAAGTTCGTCTTGCATTGAAAACAGCTGTGAGCTTCCTCGTCTGCCTGCCACCTGGCAAGATTATTGATACAGTCCTCTTTAATAACCATGCGCTTTAGTTCTTCATATGTTCTTTTCTAGCAGAAAAAAAAAAAAAAAAACAGCAGTAGTGTACAGTGTTTGATCAGGTTATTTCTTAATCGTCCGTCCCCTGTTTACTATAAATCCCGAGAATAGTTCTACTTTTTCTTTTCTATTCTTCTCTTCGGTGAGCTGCTTCGATGCCCATTACCCGGATTCCATGATACTCCGCTATTTCACTGGCCCTTATCGAAGATTTCCTTCTCCAGAGATATGATTATGCACAGGCTTCCATACGCTCTATCGATCGTGCAAACATTTATACCCTCTGCGAAACAGCGTCGAATCCATTTTACTTTAGAAAAGGTGAAATACGATGTAGTCAATGGTCGTCCAACGTTTCTTCATTATTTCCAACATTACCGTACTCAGCATTTAATCGATCGTTAACTCGTAGCTTTCTTAATAGAATGTCCCAGAACGAGAGTCCCAGTAGTACTTTAGTTTGCTGCTTCAAAAGCTGGACTGCTTTATAGTCTGTCTCTTTGACTAGAATGCTTTCAATTTTCGGAATGGCATGGCCTTTTTTCTGTTTAAAATCAAATCCACTTACCACATCCAAATACTTGATTTTTTGCATCTTTCTTTTACCTTTGTTATACTCCTTTATCAGGCATTTAATATCAACTTCTTTGCTAAGCGGTATTAATTCAAATCCATCAGGCTTAGTTTCTTTCGAGTAAATTTCGATGTTGCCAAATTTATTTTTATAATGCGACAAATCTGTTATCACATGTTCCTGTCCTAAATGATCGCAATACGTGCTGGGGTATTTAGGAGACTTCATTGTTTGCTCATACGAAAACAATTCTTTGATAACGTACTTGTCTAGGTTTCTTACCATCCTTTCCCTCATCGGTAGATACTTTTTACGTTTTAATGGTTGAGCATTAGGTAGAATGGAACGCCCTAATATTGCCCAGTGCTGTTTACTCTTTAATTGAATGACGTCTCTTCTCCAAAATATGGGCTCTTGTGAATTGTCTCCCTTAGTAAATGTTGCGGCTTGTTTTGCACATGCTTTTAATACTTCATTAGACTTTAACAGAGAGGGAATCACGAAATTATCTGTTCTTTTAATCTCTGTCACACTCTTTGGTAATGTAAAATTAGTTAAAGCAATCTTTTTCATTATTGCGTAATGATGAACAGATGCTTTTTTCTTGTTCAAGACTTTCAACCACTTAGATAGATATTGGTAGCTAGTGTAATGCTTCGATTTCAAAATAGGAGAAGACTCAGATAATTCAAAGTACCTGTAACAAACATTTGGCACATATCTTGGTGAAACATCTTGTAGTACCTTTTCAGCATGATTGATACGGACTACATAATGAAACTTTTGGTTTAGGTTGTACTTCATGTCTACCGAAGGTTGATAAGTAGGGACAAACTGATCTTCGCGTGTTTTCAAGACCATTTCACGTTCACCCAGATGGGCTATAGGGTCAATGATGTATAATTCACCATCGCTCAAAGTAGGAACTTCTAATTCAATCCAAAAATAAGGTTGTATTAGGTCAGAGTCAAATCTGTTGGGAACTTTGCCAATACCATGTTCGATTTGCCACTTCACCTTATTGCACCTAATATCGTAATCGTGCAAGGGCAAGGCAAAGCATAAGTAAAGCTTCTTAGGCCCCGGTAGCACATTTTCTAAGATAATAAAGAAGAACAACGTTAGAATATCTCTGTTGGCCATTTTCCTTTTAGCCATCTTGCGAATATCTTCAACACCATGATTTATCAACGGCCTATTTCCATAAAATTCTTGTTGATTTTCAAGAACTTTTTTATATGTAGATTCAGAGATTGAATTTTCGTTTTGGTTATCGGCATACTTGATAAGGTATTGCAGCCTGTTGAAATTCTGTCTAATGCCATTGCTATTCATTTTGTAATTGGAACGGAACCATAAGACCAAACCAAGCAAAAGGGTTCTTAAAGAATCCATTTTAAAAGCTGGATCCCTTACATCCCAATCTTTGAATTTTTTGCCAATTAATTTTGGTACAGACCTTCTTAGTCGCCTATTTAGTCTTTCATCGTCTATCCATTTCATCCTAGATTTTAACAAAAATAACATAAATGGAATCATTATCAAATGGAGTCCATATTTAAGTCGCTGATAATTGAATGCTTTTTTATTATGCTTTCTTTTGTACTTGCTGACTTTCTCCCTGTCTCTGCGTATATTGCCAAATGTGACAGTTAAGCTTCCATCTAAAGAAACTTCTTCCCAATCAATATCACTTAAATCATCTTCTTCATCCTGGTAAAAACTATCAAAAGAATCATCTGTTTCTTCCTCCTCATAAAACGATACTTCTTTCTTCTCAATCTTTGAGTTTTTTCGATTGGCCTGATCATTTTGGCTTGATTCTAACAGTCTCTTGGCCATTACTTTTCTTCTCACTATTCCTTAAACTCATGTATGCTAGGTTTCAAGGTTTGACCCTTCGTTGAATATCGAATTTGGTCATTCACCCTGGCTTGTGTGTTTTCCGTTTTATTATTTACATTTTCCAGAGGGCCACTAGAAAAAAAAAATACTTATCTATCCATATATTTTACAAATGGTAATGTATGTGCATCTGCCAGTACCAAAGGTGGAAAGAAAAGTATACAGTTTATTTATTTGAAGTATGATAAATTTTTTGGCTTGATGTCAACTGGCTGTAAGTTTTTGTCCAATGGGTCCATTTTTCTTTTGGCTTTAGATCTACATCTATTATATTCACGTGCAACGCATTTTCAGCACTGTTCCATTCAATGAAACATGTCACGTCTCTGAGTGTCATGAGTAGCAGATGCTCATCGTTTACATCGTTGATTGATTTTATGTCACTTATTGGAGTTGTGTTCTTTGTAAGTTTTTTCTGTAAATCATAAAGGATCTTGAAAATGTTATTGTCATTGCGCAAGTACTCATGCATGGCATCTTTAAACTTAACCGGAAATATATTACATTCTCCAAATATTAATTCCAAGTGTGCTGGATTCATTAGTAATTGATTGTAACAGTACTTAGTGCCTCTACCCTTAAATGCATTATGAGTACAGTTCCTACAGTAATCTGTATCATAGTATAACCATTTAGGCTTCAATTCTAAAATAACTGTTTGCAGATTTTGTGAACAATAAGATTTTAAAAAGTGGTTATTTAATATCAGATTTGAGGTATTATTGGTGAGATTTTTAATTTTGATAACTTTGACTACCTTATCGTCTAAATTTAGAATAAAGTCACTGAGAATTGGCCTTATAGCTTCTATATCGACGTCAATCAGATACATCGGGCAAAGCAAGCCATGTAGAAGAGGTTCTACATAATCTTTAATATAACTGATGTTTTTGATTGTATAAGAATTATTTGATGATAACAGATCGGGCCAACGGATGCAGCATCGCCACAACCACGTAGGATCCCCATAATCAATCAGTATATTTGCCCCACCACGTCCGATGACTTGCATCGATCTTTCTTTTCAAAAAAGGAACTTATCTCTGACAATTTTCGACTGGTAGCATATCACGGTTCGAATTAATTTTGGAAACCCTAAATGGGACCGCATCAAAAAAGTACCTTGTGAAAATATCTTCGATAAATAAACCACTGAGGAACGAACAAGAAAACCATAAGTAAGTGAGGATGATCGTATTTCGTCGCTTTCCTACGTGCCTTTTACATCACATTCGACAACCGGCATCCAGGAGTCTTTTGTTGGAATCACAAAGGCGATCATTATCTTTTACATCTTATAAATATAACAGCAGCCACATTGATGATGATAAAAGTAAAAAAAAGCTTAAAAATGTTTTCCAAATGAATAGCAATAGAGTCATTCGTAAGCAAAAAACAAAAGAAGAATTGGCCAAAGAGAGGTTCGAAGAACAACTGAGGTCACCTAATAGATTTGTGAGGTGGGGAGCTATTGCGAGATCAGAAAAGTTTTCAAAGGGAATGACCAAGTACATGATCGGTGCTTATGTGATATTTTTAATCTATGGTCTCTTCTTTACCAAAAAACTGTTTGCGAAAGACAAAGAACTGGAAAGATTGTTGAAGAAACAAGAAGAAGGGAATGCCAATGAATACGAAGCATTAAGGATTAAAGAATTGAAAGGAAAACTAAGGAGGAGAGATGAATTGAAATTAGAAGAATACAAAAAAATGCAAGAAGAAGGCATTGAAAACTTCGATGATATTCGGGTACAGAATTTTGATCAAAACAAATTGAATGAACAAATATTGCCAGCAAGAGACACAACAAACTTTTACCAAGAAAAAGCTAACGAATATGATAAGGCAATTAATATGGAAGAGAGAGTAATATTTCTCGGTAAAAGAAGGAAATGGTTAATGAAACATTGTCAAGGGGATGTTTTGGAAGTTTCATGCGGTACAGGAAGAAATATCAAGTACCTTGATATGTCACGCATCAACTCTATAACATTCTTAGACTCTTCTGAAAATATGATGGAAATTACACATAAAAAATTCCGAGAAAAGTTTCCTAAGTATAAAAAAGTTGCATTTGTTGTTGGAAAGGCGGAAAATCTAGTAGACTTAGCAGAGAAAGGTAAGCCCTCTCTAGAGAATGAAAAGGAAAACCAAGTAAAATATGATACTATCGTGGAGGCGTTTGGTTTGTGTTCCCATGAAGATCCGGTTAAGGCACTTAATAATTTTGGCAAGTTATTAAAGCCAGATGGAAGAATTATTTTACTGGAACATGGTAGAGGTCAATACGATTTTATAAATAAGATATTAGACAACAGAGCTGAAAGAAGACTGAATACTTGGGGCTGTCGATGGAATCTCGACTTAGGCGAAGTGTTAGATGATTCTGACCTAGAATTGGTGGAAGAAAAACGGACTCACTTAGGCACTACTTGGTGTATCGTTGCAAAGAGAAAAGGTGATGTGAAAAAGAAAGACGAGCTTGGGTTTGTAGAAAAATACTTGCAATCAAGTATTAGAAAGAGAATGGAATCATTCGAAAAAAAAGACGATATGGCATCTAAAAAAGAACTTGAGCCAGTACCTCCTGTAAGTAAAAGTTAACATATTTATTCATACCAATGAATTTTATACAGGCTTAGAATCGTGTAAATATTTCAGTAAGCAAGTTAAAATGTGATCTAAAACCCCTTAGGTAGTTCTCCTTACTTCTAAAGTGATCATACTGACCATATGTGACGTAACGACGCTATTATTAACAATCCAAAAATTGCGTCACTGGGAAAAAATAAAAATGCGAACTCTGTGGATCGAACACAGGACCTCCAGATATCTTGACCAAAGTTTTTTCTTCAGTCTGGCGCTCTCCCAACTGAGCTAAGTCCGCTAACATAAGACGGAACTTCATGGGTGGTCTGTCTTTTATATATGCAATCTTTTATTTTTATTGCGTTGCGGTTTTCAGTATTCATAAGAAGGTGAAAAATGAAACAGATCGTTGTGATCAAATCGCTCAAATCGGATTTAAATTAAACTTTTTCTTCTATTTCAATGCATTTAATTAAGATAGGTAACTCTTGTGAATAAGTGTTGGGATTGCATTGGTGATAAATCCATAATTAGGTACACAGAATATTCATGAAGTTTTTTTTGAGGATAAAAGAATCCCCAAAAAATGAGATTGGTAAATCTTGTTGGAATAAAAATCCACTATCGTCTATCAACTAATAGTTATATTATCAATATATTATCATATACGGTGTTAAGATGATGACATAAGTTATGAGAAGCTGTCATCGATGTTAGAGGAAGCTGAAACGCAAGGATTGATAATGTAATAGGATCAATGAATATAAACATATAAAACGGAATGAGGAATAATCGTAATATTAGTATGTAGAAATATAGATTCCATTTTGAGGATTCCTATATCCTCGAGGAGAACTTCTAGTATATTCTGTATACCTAATATTATAGCCTTTATCAACAATGGAATCCCAACAATTATCTAATTACCCACATATATCTCATGGTAGCGCCTGTGCTTCGGTTACTTCTAAGGAAGTCCACACAAATCAAGATCCGTTAGACGTTTCAGCTTCCAAAATTCAAGAATATGATAAGGCTTCCACTAAGGCTAACTCTCAACAGACAACAACACCTGCTTCATCAGCTGTTCCAGAGAACCCCCATCATGCCTCTCCTCAACCTGCTTCAGTACCACCTCCACAGAATGGGCCGTACCCACAGCAGTGCATGATGACCCAAAACCAAGCCAATCCATCTGGTTGGTCATTTTACGGACACCCATCTATGATTCCGTATACACCTTATCAAATGTCGCCTATGTACTTTCCACCTGGGCCACAATCACAGTTTCCGCAGTATCCATCATCAGTTGGAACGCCTCTGAGCACTCCATCACCTGAGTCAGGTAATACATTTACTGATTCATCCTCAGCGGACTCTGATATGACATCCACTAAAAAATATGTCAGACCACCACCAATGTTAACCTCACCTAATGACTTTCCAAATTGGGTTAAAACATACATCAAATTTTTACAAAACTCGAATCTCGGTGGTATTATTCCGACAGTAAACGGAAAACCCGTACGTCAGATCACTGATGATGAACTCACCTTCTTGTATAACACTTTTCAAATATTTGCTCCCTCTCAATTCCTACCTACCTGGGTCAAAGACATCCTATCCGTTGATTATACGGATATCATGAAAATTCTTTCCAAAAGTATTGAAAAAATGCAATCTGATACCCAAGAGGCAAACGACATTGTGACCCTGGCAAATTTGCAATATAATGGCAGTACACCTGCAGATGCATTTGAAACAAAAGTCACAAACATTATCGACAGACTGAACAATAATGGCATTCATATCAATAACAAGGTCGCATGCCAATTAATTATGAGAGGTCTATCTGGCGAATATAAATTTTTACGCTACACACGTCATCGACATCTAAATATGACAGTCGCTGAACTGTTCTTAGATATCCATGCTATTTATGAAGAACAACAGGGATCGAGAAACAGCAAACCTAATTACAGGAGAAATCCGAGTGATGAGAAGAATGATTCTCGCAGCTATACGAATACAACCAAACCCAAAGTTATAGCTCGGAATCCTCAAAAAACAAATAATTCGAAATCGAAAACAGCCAGGGCTCACAATGTATCCACATCTAATAACTCTCCCAGCACGGACAACGATTCCATCAGTAAATCAACTACTGAACCGATTCAATTGAACAATAAGCACGACCTTCATCTTAGGCCAGAAACTTACTGAATCTACAGTAAATCATACTAATCATTCTGATGATGAACTCCCTGGACACCTCCTTCTCGATTCAGGAGCATCACGAACCCTTATAAGATCTGCTCATCACATACACTCAGCATCATCTAATCCTGACATAAACGTAGTTGATGCTCAAAAAAGAAATATACCAATTAACGCTATTGGTGACCTACAATTTCACTTCCAGGACAACACCAAAACATCAATAAAGGTATTGCACACTCCTAACATAGCCTATGACTTACTCAGTTTGAATGAATTGGCTGCAGTAGATATCACAGCATGCTTTACCAAAAACGTCTTAGAACGGTCTGACGGCACTGTACTTGCACCTATCGTAAAATATGGAGACTTTTACTGGGTATCTAAAAAGTACTTGCTTCCATCAAATATCTCCGTACCCACCATCAATAATGTCCATACAAGTGAAAGTACACGCAAATATCCTTATCCTTTCATTCATCGAATGCTTGCGCATGCCAATGCACAGACAATTCGATACTCACTTAAAAATAACACCATCACGTATTTTAACGAATCAGATGTCGACTGGTCTAGTGCTATTGACTATCAATGTCCTGATTGTTTAATCGGCAAAAGCACCAAACACAGACATATCAAAGGTTCACGACTAAAATACCAAAATTCATACGAACCCTTTCAATACCTACATACTGACATATTTGGTCCAGTTCACAACCTACCAAATAGTGCACCATCCTATTTCATCTCATTTACTGATGAGACAACAAAATTCCGTTGGGTTTATCCATTACACGACCGTCGCGAGGACTCTATCCTCGATGTTTTTACTACGATACTAGCTTTTATTAAAAACCAGTTTCAGGCCAGTGTCTTGGTTATACAAATGGACCGTGGTTCTGAGTATACTAACAGAACTCTCCATAAATTCCTTGAAAAAAATGGTATAACTCCATGCTATACAACCACAGCGGATTCCCGAGCACATGGAGTCGCTGAACGGCTAAACCGTACCTTATTAGATGACTGCCGTACTCAACTGCAATGTAGTGGTTTACCGAACCATTTATGGTTCTCTGCAATCGAATTTTCTACTATTGTGAGAAATTCACTAGCTTCACCTAAAAGCAAAAAATCTGCAAGACAACATGCTGGCTTGGCAGGACTTGATATCAGTACTTTGTTACCTTTCGGTCAACCTGTTATCGTCAATGATCACAACCCTAACTCCAAAATACATCCTCGTGGCATCCCAGGCTACGCTCTACATCCGTCTCGAAACTCTTATGGATATATCATCTATCTTCCATCCTTAAAGAAGACAGTAGATACAACTAACTATGTTATTCTTCAGGGCAAGGAATCCAGATTAGATCAATTCAATTACGACGCACTCACTTTCGATGAAGACTTAAACCGTTTAACTGCTTCATATCATTCGTTCATTGCGTCAAATGAGATCCAAGAATCCAATGATCTTAACATAGAATCTGACCATGACTTCCAATCCGACATTGAACTACATCCTGAGCAACCGAGAAATGTCCTTTCAAAAGCTGTGAGTCCAACCGATTCCACACCTCCGTCAACTCATACTGAAGATTCGAAACGTGTTTCTAAAACCAATATTCGCGCACCCAGAGAAGTTGACCCCAACATATCTGAATCTAATATTCTTCCATCAAAGAAGAGATCTAGCACCCCCCAAATTTCCAATATCGAGAGTACCGGTTCGGGTGGTATGCATAAATTAAATGTTCCTTTACTTGCTCCCATGTCCCAATCTAACACACATGAGTCGTCGCACGCCAGTAAATCTAAAGATTTCAGACACTCAGACTCGTACAGTGAAAATGAGACTAATCATACAAACGTACCAATATCCAGTACGGGTGGTACCAACAACAAAACTGTTCCGCAGATAAGTGACCAAGAGACTGAGAAAAGGATTATACACCGTTCACCTTCAATCGATGCTTCTCCACCGGAAAATAATTCATCGCACAATATTGTTCCTATCAAAACGCCAACTACTGTTTCTGAACAGAATACCGAGGAATCTATCATCGCTGATCTCCCACTCCCTGATCTACCTCCAGAATCTCCTACCGAATTCCCTGACCCATTTAAAGAACTCCCACCGATAAATTCTCATCAAACTAATTCCAGTTTGGGTGGTATTGGTGACTCTAATGCCTATACTACTATCAACAGTAAGAAAAGATCATTAGAAGATAATGAAACTGAAATTAAGGTATCACGAGACACATGGAATACTAAGAATATGCGTAGTTTAGAACCTCCGAGATCGAAGAAACGAATTCACCTGATTGCAGCTGTAAAAGCAGTAAAATCAATCAAACCAATACGGACAACCTTAAGATACGATGAGGCAATCACCTATAATAAAGATATTAAAGAAAAGGAAAAATATATCGAAGCATACCACAAAGAAGTCAACCAACTATTGAAAATGAATACTTGGGACACTGACAAATATTATGACAGAAAAGAAATAGACCCTAAAAGAGTAATAAATTCAATGTTTATCTTCAACAGGAAACGTGACGGTACTCATAAAGCTAGATTTGTTGCAAGAGGTGATATTCAGCATCCTGACACTTACGACTCAGGCATGCAATCCAATACCGTACATCACTATGCATTAATGACATCCCTGTCACTTGCATTAGACAATAACTACTATATTACACAATTAGACATATCTTCGGCATATTTGTATGCAGACATCAAAGAAGAATTATACATAAGACCTCCACCACATTTAGGAATGAATGATAAGTTGATACGTTTGAAGAAATCACTTTATGGATTGAAACAAAGTGGAGCGAACTGGTACGAAACTATCAAATCATACCTGATAAAACAGTGTGGTATGGAAGAAGTTCGTGGATGGTCATGCGTATTTAAGAATAGTCAAGTAACAATTTGCTTATTCGTTGATGATATGATATTGTTCAGCAAAGACTTAAATGCAAATAAGAAAATCATAACAACACTCAAGAAACAATACGATACAAAGATAATAAATCTGGGTGAAAGTGATAACGAAATTCAGTACGACATACTTGGCTTAGAAATCAAATATCAAAGAGGTAAATACATGAAATTAGGTATGGAAAACTCATTAACTGAGAAAATACCCAAATTAAACGTACCTTTGAATCCAAAAGGAAGAAAACTTAGCGCTCCAGGTCAACCAGGTCTTTATATAGACCAGGATGAACTAGAAATAGATGAAGATGAATACAAAGAGAAGGTACATGAAATGCAAAAGTTGATTGGTCTAGCTTCATATGTTGGATATAAATTTAGATTTGACTTACTATACTACATCAACACACTTGCTCAACATATACTATTCCCCTCTAGGCAAGTTTTAGACATGACATATGAGTTAATACAATTCATGTGGGACACTAGAGATAAACAACTGATATGGCACAAAAACAAACCTACCGAGCCAGATAATAAACTAGTCGCAATAAGTGATGCTTCATATGGTAACCAACCATATTACAAGTCACAAATTGGCAACATATATTTACTTAATGGAAAGGTAATTGGAGGAAAGTCCACCAAGGCTTCATTAACATGTACTTCAACTACGGAAGCAGAAATACACGCGATAAGTGAATCTGTCCCATTATTAAATAACCTCAGTCACCTTGTGCAAGAACTTAACAAGAAACCAATTACTAAAGGATTACTAACCGACAGTAAATCTACAATCAGTATAATTATATCCAATAATGAAGAGAAATTTAGAAACAGATTTTTTGGTACTAAAGCAATGAGACTAAGAGATGAAGTATCAGGAAATCATCTGCACGTATGCTATATCGAAACCAAAAAGAATATTGCAGACGTAATGACCAAACCTCTTCCGATAAAAACATTCAAACTATTAACAAACAAATGGATTCATTAGATCTATTACATTATGGGTGGTATGTTGGAATAAAAATCCACTATCGTCTATCAACTAATAGTTATATTATCAATATATTATCATATACGGTGTTAAGATGATGACATAAGTTATGAGAAGCTGTCATCGATGTTAGAGGAAGCTGAAACGCAAGGATTGATAATGTAATAGGATCAATGAATATAAACATATAAAACGGAATGAGGAATAATCGTAATATTAGTATGTAGAAATATAGATTCCATTTTGAGGATTCCTATATCCTCGAGGAGAACTTCTAGTATATTCTGTATACCTAATATTATAGCCTTTATCAACAATGGAATCCCAACAATTATCTAATTACCCACATATTTCTCAAATCTCCTATATTACGATCTATTCTTTAGTCTAAATGTTACCAATCGTTATCCTTTTTTATCATCAATCCGTGCGTTTCAGTTGCTTTTAAATTTGATAACGCATTCTTATCATTTATGTCATTTTATTACATCATATATGATAATATTCCGTCACCTTGAATACTCATCAAGAAACGATAAGTTGTTGTAATTTAACAGTAACTCTGCATATAATTCAACAGGTAAAAACTAACTTTTATATCCTTGAACTTCTTCATTTTTGTGTCTTTCATTGAAAGTATAATTTTCCTTTTTTTTTTTTGGTTTTCAATACATATAATGATGGGTGACATTTTTTGTGTCATTTAGATTAAAAGAAATTTTAAGAAAAATTGACGTATTTAATTTTGATCCGCAGTAAACGCTATAAATTCTTTTTAATATAAATGACAGCTTTTTATACATATAGACCCTTTGAAGAATATTCCAAACTAGAAAGGTTGATCAGAAATGAGTTATAGTGTCAACACGTTTACAGATTACGTTTTATTGTTTGGATCATCTAGTTTAGTAGGAAAAGGTATTTTAGAGAACCTGTTGGACATAAATTTATATATTAAAAATGTTTCGGACCTACAAGGCAAGCTTGATAGCTTAAGTGAAATAAAGGGAAATGTCGTTCTCAATAAACATGTCTTTTGTGTTAATAGAAGGTGCATCAATGAGGAGAAATCATTTATGAAGACCATTGATTATATAAATATGAGATCAGTTACTTGGCAAGGTGGCAGATATTACTTGAGAAGCAGGAAAGAAAAAGACACTGAAAAAGTACCGTCTAGTCCTAATACTTTTTGTTATGATAATTTTGAAGAAGGATTTATTAAAAATACGCCTGAAGAGAGGGGAAAAGATGGTTATTCTTTTGTTTATAATCAGAAACAGTTCAGTTACACACTACATTATGCATGCGGAAAGGAAAAAGGTATTGAGATCATTTGTAATTTTACTGTAACGCAATTGATCATCCCCAGATCTGAAACTTGGCCAAAATTGCTTCCACGGATATTCTCAGGAACACAAAAGCTGGAAAAGTTTGACATTGACAACAAAAATTACGTTCCCGGTAGAAGTTTGCCTAGTCTGTGTGATATTAGCACTATGGTGTGCTCTTTGGGCTCCACCTCAGCTAGAGTGCGGAGAACTCAGGTACCAAGTTCCTTTGCTGACTATTACTTACCTTTTAATTTAGCACAAGAATTCACGAATACAACTAACAAAAGGTTGGTGGTTACAACTGCCTTTAATAATGATTTTCTTAGTAAAACTTTCGAGTATTTTAGAATAAAAGCTAAATTAGAAAATGACTTGGATGAAGCTTTGCCAAATAAGCTAAAGGAGCTAGTTATTTTGAGGCCAGGTCCGATGTGTGGACAGCACGGAAATCCTATAAACGTTGAATTGGGTAAAGAAAACTCCACTTTCTTGGAAAAAATTTTTTATTATCCTCACTATCTTTTAGTTTATAAAAAGAAATATATCAGTGAGGCCAGAAGGATTGGCTTAAGAACAAAGTTAAGCGAAATAATTGCTTCCAGTATATATAGGATGCCAGGATCTGCATTATTAGGATACGCTGTCCCAGTTTCAAAGGTTTCTTATGTTGCCTCTTTGATGGCGATTGAAAGGAAAAGTAAAGAGGCGGGACCTAAGCTGGAAGTAATTAGCAGTTATCAAATTGATATGATTGTGTGAACAGTCAGTCTTTTCTTTTGATAGATGCGAAGTTATTAAATAAATAGTAGCCTAATACATAAAAGAACCACTATATCATGGATTCGATACCTGGGCCGTCTTAAATTTTTATCGCATTGAATATGCAAACTTTATGTATTGTTTTACTAATCGCCAGTAATGGCCGACCAATTCTATGATAGATCTTCCCTAAGTTTATAATGATGGTAAGAAAACGCGCATATTTCAAAACTGAAGAAAAAACAAACAAAAGCCATATGGATAATGAGGGGAAAATGTGATTTCTTTACTTGAGCAATTCTTTCAAACTATCAGTAACGCTCCTGGCAATGAGTAGAATCGATGATTTACAGCAGGACATTGAATCTTTACTCAGTGAAAGTATGTGATTTTGAGGCTGTAACAATTTTCTTTCTTTTAAAAAAATGATTAAGTTGAACACTAACATAGTAGAATCTTCACAGTCAATTCATTAGAAGAAAGTCGTGAGAAGCTCAAAGCGAAGATAAAAGATAAAAGAAAAAATGAGGAGAGCGCTAATCCTATAGTACAAGAATTTGAAGATCTATTCGATCAATTCCCACAGTTGAATAATTTTTTATTTAATGAGCATCCAGAATTGGAAGAGACAGATGACAAGGACATATCAAGGGCGCAAGCGGATATACCAGCAACGCCAATACCGTATGAACCAAAGAAAAGAGCTAAGCTGGAGAATGAGGAAATTTTACCAGAACAAGAATGGGTTTTAAAGACCCAGCCAATGGTTCAGCATCAAATGTTTGATCCTGGGGTGGCAGATTTATTGGATACAGACATTCTAACGTCACCTTCAAAAAGAAAGCGAAAACTAAAAATAGACGATATTAGTACAAGTGATAGAAGTGAGTTGGAAGATTATATTGTCCTGGAAAATGTTTATAGAATGTTTGGTATAACATTTTTCCCTCTTGTGGACCCTATTGACCTTAAGATAAAAGATGCTAGCGGTGAAATATTTGTTGATAGAGAAATGCTGGGAATACGACTGGAAGTCTTCAGCGAACGGACATCCCAATTTGAAAAACCTCACTATGTATTGTTGAAAAAGAGGATCAAATCGAATAGTTGGTTCCTGTTCAAGCATACAATCCCGAGTTTCATTGATGTCCAAGGTATATTTGATGACACCAATGGGGGACTAGTGATATCTCATGATGACGCCTATTTATTTGCTAAAAGAGTCTTCCTGCAACTTGTGGAAGTACAGAAAAGACGACAGATTTTTAAGGACTTAGAAGCTAAGAAGATAATCCACGACTTAGATTTAGATTTAGAATCTTCAATGGTTTCGTTTTTTGTGAAGGATATTAAAGTCGAGTTGTTTGTAAAACAAAATGAAATAGTTTCATGTTCAATATTGGACGATATTCATGATTTTAGTCAAAATAATAAAAGTAAATGGGAAATTGCATTGCTCGGTTCTTTGGATGATTTGGAATTAAAATTAAACCATTCTTTCGCGACAATATTCAAGTGAATGTTAACAAAAATATACTTTATAGAAAGAGGATAGAGCTAATTTTCTCTGTTTATCATAGATATAAGTAATTGTGTAGTATCCCAATTTTGGGTAGAATGTGGTATATGAAAACAGGGCATATGAAACCCATAAGGCAACCTAACACTTTTTCCAAGATAGTATGATAATAAATAGCGGTAACCCAGAGAATACATATCCAAATTACTAGGACAGCGCAAACAATGGCAAGGCAAGCTCGTACCCACTTATTCACAACCCAAAACATATCTTCAGCTTGAACAAATCTACTGAATAAGTGAAGTTCCATCCAAAGAATCATGCTTATACTCACAAGAAAGCAGAAGTGTCCACTAATGTCAAACCCACCATCCCATTTCCCATTTTCTAGACGGCACTTTTCAGCTGATGTCGTTTTACTACCAGAACTGCATTCTCCCCCTGTCCAAATGAAAACATGATCGATAAATTGGAAATTCAAAAACAATAATAGATATTTTAGAACGAACTTGCAAGCATATTGAGTGATCATAATACTGATTATTCTATTTTTGAGCAGAGGCCAATGGTTAGTATATGTTAAATAGGAAGAGCTAGTTTCGGTACTTGATATTGGTAAAGGCAATATATCCATTCTTGCTAGATAGTGGAAGTATATTTGCAGAAAAGCCAAACTAAAGAATAAAAATGGCCACAGTTGGTTCGCTTTGTATGCAAAAATAACATTGAAAATATTGGACGATTTCAATAGAGCGCATGTCTCTTTTTGATGGTTTAATGTTTCTGAAGATACTACTATTGATAATAATGCGCCTACAAAAACTTGAAAGGGGTAAATGAGATACGCCTTCCTTGACCAATAATTGAGCTGACGTATCATAATCTTTTTCAATTTTTAGTCGTTCAGTGGTTTTAATACAATGCCCTATTTCTATTGTGTTTTAACATTGTGATATTTTGAATTTTTTTTTTTTTTTTGCAGATTGTTTTTCATATTAATCAAATTGGGTGCCACTTGTAAGTCAATAAATGAAACTAAGCCTTTCCATACTTTTTCCTAACGCGCTTTGAAGAATTTGTTTTCCTATATATATTTGTATAAAGTACATATCAAAAACAACTGAGCGAAGCAGGCACACAAGGGAAATCAGTTAATGTCATTCTGCAGTTTGAACTTATCCCAAGCAATACTTAAAGTACTGAAAATATTCTCTGCAATCATCTTATTTTCCAGGGACAAGGACTCTGGTATCTTATCAGGATGTGTCTTGGCTACAGCTTTCATGTATGTAATTTTGACCCTCTTAGGCATAACCAAATCTTGCATAGAGACATCCTTCCAATTGCACCATGTTAGTAAGCTGGATAAATTTGCTAACAGATGACGAATGTCATCGTCTTTGCCATCCTTCCAGGAGCTAATTTTCTCAAATACTTTATCATATAGCGCCAGTTTAGCGTTTTCTAGCTCCCGTTTTTTTATTTCTGAAGTGCTATCAACAGAAATTGGAGAATTTGAAGAAGAAGCGGTTAAGTTCTGTTTTTTTGTTGCAGGCGAGGTTGTCGTTGTCTTCTTCTTAACGGGCATGGATTTTTTAACAGGGGGAGGATTAATAAAGTCTTGGCATCTTCTTTTTCCCTGCATGATTTTATCATCAAAAAAATTCTTCTTAATCAGCTCTTGGTATGTTTCTAGTGCTTTTTTGAAACTTTCTAAATGTTCAAAAGACTCAGCACGCCTAATCATAATCTTTGGCCAGATGTCGTTAAATGATCTTTCAGGGTCACTATTTGAGATTTTATTCTTCCACTTAGCTTTGCTTGATGGGAATAATTCCAAAGCCATGCTGGAGTTTTCTATGGACTTAGAGTACTCACCGATTTTCAGTTGCGAGGCAATAATGTTTGATAATGCAATGATCCTCAATGGATGATTTAAAGGCAATGTATTTAAAGACTTTTCATATTCTTGTAATGAGTTAATATAATCCCCGTTCTTGAACAAACTAGTACCTTTCGCCTTAAATTCGTTATACCCCGATAATTCAATATCTGAGATGGGTATTGTAGAGTCAGTGTTGCTGTTTTCATTGAAGAGGGTGCTATCTTCATTGCTTTTACTATTGGTGAGATTTCCTTCTGAAAAGTCGAGAAGACTATCCTCTATCAGGGGCTCATTTCTTCGCGAATTTTCTTCAATTAGTATACCAGAAGTCGGTGAGGAGGAGTGGGAGACATCAGGCGCTGTCCTCTTTGTTATATCAATCTTTGTTTCGAAATCAGTTAAAAGATCTTGATCCGGATTATCGGCAGGTGGTAAGTTCTCTACGACTTCATTATCTTCAAACAAAATTCTATTGGGTGAGTCGTTTACTTGAGGCAAATCATAATCCTCAACCTTATCATGAGTTTTTGAGTAATTATTCAGTCTATCATTTGCCTCAGGTGGGAAGGAGGTCCATTGGTCTACCAGTTTCTTACCCTTATTGAAAAAATCAGTGGCCATGCTGAATAAATTATTGCTATCTGTACCAACAATGTTGGATAATCCTGACTTTTCCATTTTTATACCACTTTCTTTCTTTCTTATAGCTAGATCGTTGCGCTCCTTTTGCTTTGACTTTAAAATCTCCAAATATCTTTCATAAGTTACGTCATTTTCGTAAAACTCAGTGGCTTCTTCAATTGATAAACCTAGAGACATCAATCTTGCTATTTCCATATCCTTAACTTCATCAACTAAGGCGTCATCACCATTGTAAAGGTGGTCTTCCTTGCTTCCATAGTAATCCTCATCCGGTTTTTGGATCGTATCCGTTGTAGTTACTGTGCCCATACCAAATAGTTGATTGAAGTCGTCATCGGTATTGGCAAGAGCCGAGGGAGGTGTGTTGTTGGCAGTATTAGATTTAGTGGTGCTATTAGTTGGGACCAAAGGAGGTGCAGAAAAATCTACCTTCGGTGACGGTATCAGCGGAGGAGCTGAAATTGAATGCAGACTATCATTGGGGCTTTTATCCGTCCTTGCAACATCTGCAACAGCGGAACCAGTAATGGAAGGCGAATTGCTGCTCTGAGGAGTTGTTTCCTTGGATGCAGATGCAGAGTCCTTATTCTTCAAAGAAGTCAGTAAATGTGCAAATGGATCTGACATTGATGTTGACTGTTTCTTGCAGGCTGCGTCCTTTCCAGAAGCACAGGAATAGGTTAAGCGATGTGCTGTTATTTTTTTCTCCTTTTCGCAGGAAACAGTGATCTTAAATGAATATATTAGAAACGGTATAGCATATATATATGTGTATATGAGTATGCGTATATAGAAAATTGGTGAATTAAAGAGGTGGCTTCTTGTTATTGGTCGCTTCCAGGTTGAATTGGACGCTACTATGGTAGTTATCACAAATTGCGCCCATGATTTCTAGATTTTTGTTCCGATTATTAATGGTCACAAGCTCCTGGTTAAGAATTGCCACGCTCTCATTGAGCCTTTTGACATTACCAATTATTCGCGAAAGTATGTTAGCCTGCACTTGTTCATGAGGGTTCTCCATGTTATGCTTTCTTTCCTAAACTCACTTCTTTTCCTCCCTATCTGCTTTTGTTTATTACAGTTGAAGGCTACTTGTGCCGTTCGTGTGAAAAAATACTCGATGAAAAAAAAAAAAAAAAGATGATGACGATGACTTTGTTGAAGAAATGTGTTTGAAGACAGTGGAGGATAACAGCACTCTCATCGCACTTTTGGAAGCGTATCATGAAAAGCGATTCAGTTGAAATCACTACCATCTGCCCAGATGTTGAAAATTCTCAGTTTGTTGTGCAAAGCAACTGTCCAGAGACTATTCCAGAGATTCTAAAGTCTCAAAATGCCGCTGTGAATGGCAGCGGCATCGCTTGCCAACAACGTAGCTTACCAAGAATCAAAATCTTGGGTACCGGTGGTACTATTGCATCGAAAGCTATAGACTCCTCTCAAACTGCCGGCTATCATGTTGACCTGACCATCCAAGATCTATTGGATGCCATTCCAGATATATCCAAGGTCTGTGACATTGAATATGAGCAACTATGCAACGTGGATTCTAAAGACATAAACGAGGATATTCTTTATAAAATTTATAAGGGCGTCTCAGAATCGTTGCAGGCTTTTGACGGTATAGTTATTACCCATGGGACTGATACGCTATCTGAAACTGCATTCTTTATTGAAAGTACTATTGATGCTGGCGACGTTCCTATTGTTTTTGTTGGTTCGATGCGTCCTTCAACCAGCGTTTCTGCTGATGGCCCTATGAACCTTTACCAAGCAATTTGCATTGCTTCAAATCCAAAATCTAGAGGAAGAGGTGTTCTTGTTTCCTTGAATGACCAAATTTCCTCTGGTTACTACATTACTAAGACGAATGCAAATAGTTTGGATTCTTTTAATGTTAGACAAGGCTATTTAGGAAATTTTGTCAACAATGAAATTCACTACTATTATCCTCCTGTGAAACCGCAAGGTTGCCACAAATTCAAACTGAGAGTGGACGGTAAGCATTTTAAATTACCAGAGGTTTGCATTTTATATGCTCACCAAGCCTTTCCGCCAGCTATAGTCAACTTAGTGGCAGATAAGTATGATGGTATTGTTCTTGCTACCATGGGTGCTGGTTCATTGCCGGAGGAGGTCAATGAAACCTGCATGAAATTGAGTTTGCCGATCGTATATTCCAAGAGATCGATGGATGGTATGGTGCCTATTGCCAACGTACCAAAGAAAGGTTCAAAGGAGGATAATCTCATCGCATCTGGTTATCTAAGCCCTGAAAAGAGCAGAATCTTGTTACAATTATGTTTGGCAGGTAACTACACGTTGGAAGAAATTAAACATGTTTTCACTGGCGTCTATGGTGGGTGAAAATTTTGTAATTTTTTGCATTTGTGTCGATATATATATATATATACATAGACACAGAGATAGAGATATAATTATGCAAGTCCCTGTTAATGCTAGTCTGAGATGAGTACAGGAATTCTTCATTTAGATTGTCTCGGCTATGTCACTTTTCTATCGTTTCACCTGCACATGGCTTTGTCTTGAATACTGAAGCCGTTATTATAGTTCTATCTTCATGTTTTTAGAGGTTTTTTTTAAATGAGTTTATTAAAATTAAATTTTGAATGTTATTTTTGAATAAAAATATAAAAAAAATAATATTAATAATTTTTCATTAACTGCTCATGATATCAGTGCATTAGAAAATCTTTTGGTTCCACTTTTCCTATAAAAATAATTCAAGTTTTATCATTATATCATTTTTAAATATTTGATTATCATCGCCCGCTGGTCACCGCATTTTTAAAGAATAAATATTACTTTTTTCGAAATCTGGTGTTTAAATATTTTTAAGAAAGTTAAAAAATAAGGAATATTTGATAAACAAAAAAAAATTAGCCTTTATATATCCATTTTTGTTTATGTATTCCTTTTTTTATTTTCTTATGTGTTTGGGATTTACTGTCGCAGTCTTTTCAAATTTTCCGGGCTAAACCGGAAGCCGGAAGGTCTGGGATAAGACAACAGTATCCAATACAATATCAGACTACAGCAAAAAGCTTATTCAGAGATCTTTACAGAAATCAAGGTCACTGCCGAACTATGTTACGAAGATCTATTCATACCACTAAAATCCTCCAAAAACCTAATGCTACTTCGCATATTTGGTCGGACTTTACCACAAGGCCTAGTTCACTTTCTATCCAATCTTCAAAAGTGAAAAATTACCTTTTCCAGAAGAAAGCTTCTCTAGACCCACCATCTATCAGCAGAAGAAGTAACCGTATCAAATATTCACCTCCAGAACACATTGATGAGATTTTCAGGATGAGTTATGATTTTCTTGAGCAAAGATCCAGTAAGTTTTATGAGTTGGCCAATAAGACTAAAAATCCCTTGAAGAAGGATGCACTTCTCATAAAAGCAGAGATCAATAATCCTGAGGTACAATACAATTTTCAGTTTAATAACAAGTTGAACAATGTTAAGGATATAATAGATTATGATGTGCCAGTGTACAGACATTTGGGGAAACAACATTGGGAATCGTACGGCCAGATGTTATTGATGCAAAGGTTAGAAACGTTGGCTGCCATTCCTGATACTCTTCCAACTCTGGTTCCACGGGCAGAAGTGAATATCAAATTTCCCTTCTCTACTGGTGTAAATAAGTGGATCGAACCTGGTGAATTTCTATCGTCCAATGTCACATCCATGCGTCCCATTTTCAAAATTCAAGAATATGAACTTGTGAACGTTGAAAAACAATTGTATACGGTACTGATAGTCAATCCTGATGTTCCAGATTTGAGTAATGACTCATTTAAAACGGCTTTGTGTTACGGATTGGTGAATATTAATTTGACTTATAATGACAATTTAATAGATCCAAGAAAGTTCCACAGTTCTAATATTATCGCTGACTACTTACCTCCGGTACCTGAAAAGAATGCTGGAAAACAGAGATTCGTTGTTTGGGTATTCAGACAACCCTTAATCGAGGATAAGCAAGGTCCTAACATGTTAGAGATTGACCGAAAGGAACTAAGTAGAGATGATTTTGATATCAGGCAATTTACGAAGAAATACAATCTAACCGCTATTGGGGCACATATCTGGAGAAGCGAATGGGATGCCAAAGTCGCCGCCGTCAGAGAAAAATATGGCCTACCACCTGGAAGGGTTTTTAGCAGAGTTAGAAGGTGATCCTAAATAGTATGACATTATAGTATCCTGTACATATAAAATAACGTGTCATTGTTAATAAAGCTTGATGCAAATAATATAAAGTAAGAATCTGAAAAATTTTTGGAATGTGAATTTTGTTTACAATACGATACGTATGATATTAGTATGTTCTAGAATATATACATTTCATTTTTTTCCTTATTGTTTGTGCACTAACGAATGAAGAAAAAAATATGGAACATCTAGCGAACGAGAATCCATCATAACTTCGTCATTCAGTGCGAGCTAATGTGCATTTTTAGTATCCTATTTATGTTGAAGCTTCTATTTATGTTGAAGCTTCCTTCAGGGATTCAACGGCGTTAAGAATAACTCTTTCAAAATCTATATTAGGATCTTCCAAATTAAATGAGGCGTTCGCAGGCACATCTTTAGGAGTTACTACAGGGTGTAGCTTGGCGTATTCCTTCTTTGCCTCCTCTACCAGCTTCAATTTCTCCTCGTACTGTGCCTGCTCCTCTTTCTTCTTAGCATTACACTTCAAAATCATATCATTTCTAAAACCAAAAAATAGCCCCAAACCCAACGCAGAGTATCTCAAAACATTAACTGTCGACATCCTTTAACTCACTCAGCTAGTTCCTATATACGTTATGTTCCGATATAATACTTCCTTTTATCTAAAATTTCTGTGTGAAAAGTCAAAAAAACTAAAGAAAAATTTATACCCTTAAATAGATCTGATTGGCTCCGCGGACCAATTAGCGTGGAGATTCCGCGAATGATCGAATAATAAAGATATGTCTTAATTAAACCCATGGTCACCCAGCTTCGATTGAACGGTATGTATTCTTGAGTGCAATTCTTCTAAGTTCTTATTAAGTGTGACGATCTCCTCCAATCTACGCTGCTTCTTATAGTCCTGAATTGTGGACTCAATAAGGTAGCTTTGTTCCTTTAGGACCATCAATTCTTCTCTCAGCTCTTTCACTTCTTTTATGGTCAAGTTTTCGATCATTAGTTGCGATAATTTCTTTACCTCTGGTTCAGCTTTTTGCCCATCTTCATTCGTTTTATGGCCCTCTGGGTTCAAAATTGCCGGAAGCGACTTCAACGGTAGGATTTTTTCGTTTATGTATGCAGCGGAAGCTATCTTGATCGAATTTTGAAGTTGTCTCTCTAGATGACTTTGAGGTTCTACACTTAAGAGCTGTCTTGTTAGTGTATTATACAAGTTAAAAGAATTGAGTAATTTATGTCTTAATCGAGCGAGATCATTCAGATTCTTTGGATCAAGTGTATTTTCAGAATCCTTGGCAGTCTCCACCTTCAGGCTATTCAATGAGTCTTCAAAAATGGGCAGGAGACTATCAATTACTTTGGATATATTTTGCATGCTATCATATTTAGCAAATATTCCACTTAGCGGCATTCTAACGTCCTTGTTAAATTTCCTGCCAATAAATAGCATATCGATACAGTGCGAGCACAATCTTATGGATATAGGAATATGAAGTAAATCATCCTTCTGTATATTGTATTCGAATGGCAGATCTGACGCTGCAGACATTAAATAACCTATGCTTATTTCGTTTGAGCAGTTCCTGTTTGCATCATCACAAACAACCATACCACATAATCTGCAGTGATGCTTCCTTAGTAATAGCCCAAATGGTTCGGAACATATGTTACAAAAGAGTACACTTCTATCATCTCTCCATGGAGTAACTGTACGTTCTAACTTGGACATTTCACTATTCATCTTCAAATTATGAATAATGGATCTAGAATATGTGTTATAGAGTGTAATCAGACCATCAACTAGACGGACAAACCGATTTTCTAATTGTAATAGCCTTAAGTTTTTGTCCTCTCTTTTTATATTTCGTACCTTAAAGAATTCTGGTGTTAAATCTATTACTTCGCCATAATCGTTATAGCCAGGTTTTGTGACGAAACAATCATGGCAGCAATTGTACCATTTCCCGTTTCTGGGGTCATACTGTGCGGAAAGATTAAGTTTAATCATATTAGGAAGATGCCTTCTGCAATACAGTTTACCACATTTCCTACAATTAATGGCGCCAATATTGTTATTCAAAGTCCTTCCACATGTGTGACAGCAGCTCTTCCCTTTTTTGAATTTTTCCCAATGGCTTCTTTTCAACTTTTGCGCACTGCTATCAACAGATCTGGCCTTTTTTTGTTTACCATTGACTAAACGACTGTCATTGGAACCGAGTGAATCTTCATTATCGTTAAACCCATGCTCAACATCTAAATGTGCATTTAGTGCTTGTAAGTTATCAAACTTCCTTAGACAAATGGGACATGAAACATTTTCAAGATCCATAATAGATAAGTCGCCAGGAAATTCGGTGATATCCCTTTAAAAACCATGAGATCCGGCTTTGCTCTTTAGGTCGGTCAATTTAGCTACTGATCATATGTTTTCATTATTCTATTGTTTTCCCAAAGTATTACCCTGCCTGGAAATAACAGTGATAGCCAGAGTGATTCCATCGCCAGTACTTTTGTAATTCAGGAATACATTTATACCAATAAATGGCTCACATTTAATGTCTGCATACGTGATTACTACATATATATGTCTGCGTATGTGCTTGGCTATTTTACATTAGCGAGTTTCTATAAAGTACTAACGCCATTAGAGTTTTTTGTAACTGAAAAATGCCCTTAGAGTATGATAGCCTTTTAATAGCATCTCTCTATTCTTCGGTATGTTGACTTAAATTAATCAAAACACTAACTTTGGTTGAATAAACGCCTTTTGTTTGGAGTGAAAAGTTAATGGATTTCTTTCAATTATTGCCAATTCATTACTAGAAATTAAGTCAACAAACAGTAAAGGTTTATATTTATCAGTAAAGAAGAAGTGACCGGAGCTTTCTTCGTTTCTTTGTACATCTGTGGACTTTATTTTGTTTCCTTGGTTTAATAATACATTCAAGTTTTCGCTGATTTCCATATCAATATCGTCATCTTCGTCATCTTCCTCGTCGTTCATGAAATTACTTTCATCTGTGATAGTTAGCCCTTCGTGTGTACGTTTTTTCTGTTTTCTTCTCTTATTTATAGGGAAGTCAACATCAAAGTCTATTCTTGATATCCAAGTAGCCCCCCAAAACCATAATCTGCTACTATTTTCTATGTCTGAAAATATCCCTACACAGTTCTCTTTTAATGTCTTCCATTCTTTTGGTAAGTTATCCGTATTGTTTTTTGACCATTGAGTTAATACGCTTTCGCTATCTTCATTCTCGGCTTCCGAATTCAAATTCATATTGAATTCATAAATCTTATTGTCTGCAGTAATTACTACTACAGATTTTCTAGAAGTATTGATATGAACAGCGGTGATGAAATTATTCAAACGAGCAAGTGGTTTAGAAATCCTTGCTTTTAAGTCTAATATGTCTACGACTCCACAGCCACGAGAAATTACTGCAATGTTCTGGTCTACTTCCAAATGGTTGATCCTGTTAATATAGGGAACTTTGATACTGCTCTTAGTTGAAGTAACCTCCAAAAGTTCAACTTCTTGCGGTTTTTCATCTTCTTCAGATTCTAGATCCACAATAAATACATCATCTTCGCAAGAGCATATGACAATTTTGGAATTATCGATGAACTTGACTAATTTTGTGGAAGTTCTCAATAATAGGTCATTATCTAGTTTAGTCACTTTCAATTTATTACCTACGGGCTGTAAATGAAAAACTTTAGTGGTAGAGGGCCTCCCTACGACTAAAACTTGTCCATCAGGTGATAAAGAACAAGTTGAGATATTCTGGTCATCTTTTAAAGTTAACTTGCAAACTAGCTTATAATTCTGTTCTGTACTAGAATCGGTTCCCATTGTCCATATCTTAACAGTAGATTCGCTCCATGAAACAACAAGGCGTTGCTCTTTGTTAACTAAAACATTCTTTGAATAAGGTTCGACAGTTGGCATCTTCCTGTAGTTTCCATTAGAAAAAGAAGTAAGTGAGTTGATGACTAGTGTTTTTTCAACACCTCCTGAAACTAGAAAATCTGCACCTTTAGATTGGTATGCACATATTGCTCTAATGTCGTTTCCATGAAGCAACCTATTAGAAGAATTTACCCATCTGTTGTTCTTTTGAGATTTGTTAGTGTTTTGAGAAAATTGAAAGATTTTTCTGTCCACACCAGCACTAAAAACATAATTATTATCAGTATCGGTAGTTAGACACAGTACGTCTGCATCGTGCGCCTTAAATGACTGGTTTAGCGTGGCAAACTGGAAATCCCAGAATTTAATGGAGCCTGTAGAATCACCAGAGGCAATCTGATCAGTTCTTGGTAAATATATAACTGACCAAACTAGAGTTGATTCTTTTTTGGCCTTGTCGACCTTCATAGTGTGTAATAGACGACCCATGTTTTCGTCATTTTTTTGTGCAGACCAAATCCTTATTCTACCATCAGAACAACCACCAATCACGAAGTCATCCTTTTTCCAAGCCAAAGTCAATACTCTGGCTTCTTGTCTCATCAAAATAGTATCGTGTTCCAAGACACCAGGCCCGCCAGAGATATCTATGAGGACCACCGTCCCATTATCGCAACCCACAGACAGCTTGTCTTGTGAATCGTTGATGGAAATAGACCATATCACACCTGAATTGCAATCATAGTTTCTTAATGGTAAACCTGTTGCTAAATCCCATTCTGTTACCACAGTCGAGCCGCCAATAGAAAATAGCCTTAGAGACTCGCCGTTAACGTTGCTCCAGCAAAGGCCTTCAATTGATCTGTCTTTGCCACCTTCGATAACCATTTCCTGAAACCAATTGTTTCTAGGATTCCAGATTTCTATGTTACCATTAGATCTACCAATAGCTAATCTCAAATCGGACGGAGTTAACTTATTTATATTTGATTTATGTGAAAATGCTAGAGATGTGATTGTGGCAGGAGTGAAATCCACAAATCTGCATCTATGCACTATCATCCTTTCCTGACTGGTCATCTTCACCGGTTTGTTTCGTATTTTCAGGCTTCTTGACTTTTCTTTTAAAACTGAAAGTAGCGATGAGCTCATTCGTAGCTTTTTTCTTGTCAGTCTGAAAATTTTTCATTTGGTTTTTTGAAAAAAATCCTGCCTAATATGGTATCAAGAGGAATAACAAGAAAAAAAAATCATGGGGGATACAAAGGAAAACAAGGAGATAATGCAGGTTATACTGAATTGCTCATAGTATTAGCCTAAAGCACTTTACCTCTGATTTATTGCATCTATCGTATTCTTGAGTTATTGCGACTTTTAAAATCCGTGCACCGCATATGAAAGGGTAGAGCCTTCGTGTTTGTTTACCTTTTTAGCTCTTTGAAGATCAAACAAAAACACTTCAGTAATGCCTACAGCCTTGGATAAGACAAAGAAGTTAACAGGCCGCGCCCATCATGCAAGATCCTGATGGTATTGACATTAATACGAAAATCTTTAACTCAGTTGCTGAAGTATTTCAAAAGGCACAGGGTTCTTATGCAGGACACAGGAAGCATATAGCAGTTTTGAAGAAAATTCAGTCAAAGGCTGTTGAGCAAGGCTATGAAGATGCTTTTAACTTTTGGTTCGATAAATTAGTTACTAAGATCCTTCCTCTGAAAAAGAATGAGATTATCGGAGACAGGATAGTAAAGTTAGTAGCTGCATTTATAGCTTCTTTAGAAAGGGAGTTGATATTGGCCAAAAAACAAAACTATAAGCTCACGAATGATGAAGAAGGGATATTCTCAAGGTTCGTCGATCAGTTCATAAGACATGTTTTGCGTGGTGTGGAAAGCCCTGACAAGAACGTCAGATTTAGAGTTTTACAGTTATTAGCCGTTATAATGGATAATATAGGGGAAATCGATGAATCACTTTTCAATTTATTAATATTGTCTTTAAATAAGAGGATTTATGATAGAGAACCAACGGTTAGGATACAGGCTGTGTTTTGTTTAACTAAATTTCAGGATGAAGAGCAAACTGAACATTTAACTGAGCTTTCTGATAATGAAGAAAATTTTGAAGCTACGAGAACTCTAGTTGCTTCTATCCAGAACGATCCGTCAGCTGAAGTACGGAGGGCTGCAATGCTGAATTTGATCAATGATAATAATACTAGACCGTATATCTTGGAGAGGGCTAGAGATGTAAACATCGTTAATAGAAGGCTCGTGTATTCGAGAATTTTGAAATCAATGGGAAGAAAGTGTTTCGATGATATTGAGCCGCATATTTTTGATCAATTGATTGAGTGGGGTTTAGAAGATAGGGAATTATCAGTGAGAAATGCGTGTAAGAGACTCATTGCTCATGATTGGTTAAATGCTCTGGATGGCGATTTGATAGAATTACTAGAAAAATTGGATGTCTCAAGATCCTCAGTGTGTGTTAAGGCTATAGAAGCACTTTTTCAATCAAGGCCAGATATATTATCTAAAATCAAATTTCCTGAAAGTATTTGGAAAGACTTTACCGTAGAAATTGCCTTCCTCTTTCGGGCTATTTATTTGTACTGTTTGGATAATAATATAACAGAAATGCTGGAAGAAAACTTTCCAGAAGCCTCAAAATTATCCGAGCATTTAAACCATTATATTCTTCTCAGATATCATCACAACGACATTTCTAATGACTCTCAGTCGCATTTTGATTATAACACTTTAGAGTTTATTATTGAGCAACTATCGATTGCCGCCGAAAGGTATGATTATAGCGATGAGGTTGGAAGGAGATCGATGCTTACAGTGGTACGAAATATGCTGGCCTTAACTACACTCTCCGAACCTCTTATTAAAATTGGTATTCGTGTAATGAAAAGTCTGTCCATAAATGAAAAAGATTTTGTAACAATGGCAATAGAAATCATTAATGATATTAGAGACGACGATATTGAAAAACAAGAACAAGAAGAGAAAATAAAAAGCAAGAAGATTAATCGCAGAAATGAGACTTCCGTCGATGAAGAGGACGAAAACGGCACACATAATGACGAAGTTAACGAGGATGAAGAAGACGACAATATTTCATCCTTCCATTCTGCTGTAGAAAACTTAGTGCAGGGAAACGGCAACGTATCTGAGAGTGACATAATAAATAATCTCCCACCCGAAAAGGAAGCGTCCTCAGCAACAATTGTTCTCTGTCTTACAAGGTCATCATATATGCTAGAACTAGTTAACACACCGTTAACAGAAAACATTTTAATTGCGTCGTTGATGGACACTTTGATCACACCAGCGGTTAGAAATACCGCGCCAAATATTAGGGAGCTTGGTGTCAAGAACCTTGGTTTATGTTGTCTCTTGGATGTGAAGTTGGCTATTGATAACATGTACATCTTAGGTATGTGCGTTTCGAAAGGTAATGCATCATTAAAGTATATTGCGTTACAAGTCATTGTAGATATTTTTTCCGTACATGGGAACACTGTGGTAGACGGAGAAGGCAAAGTTGACTCAATCTCGTTGCACAAAATATTTTACAAGGTTTTAAAGAATAACGGTTTACCGGAATGTCAGGTGATAGCAGCGGAGGGTTTATGCAAACTATTTTTGGCAGACGTGTTCACTGATGATGATTTGTTTGAAACGTTGGTTTTGTCATATTTTTCGCCGATAAATTCCTCAAACGAAGCGCTGGTACAGGCATTTGCCTTCTGCATTCCAGTCTATTGTTTTTCACATCCTGCTCATCAACAACGTATGTCTAGGACGGCTGCGGACATACTCTTAAGACTATGTGTTCTTTGGGACGATTTACAGAGCTCTGTAATACCTGAGGTAGACCGTGAAGCTATGCTAAAGCCTAACATAATATTTCAACAGTTGCTATTTTGGACTGATCCACGTAACTTAGTTAACCAGACAGGTTCAACAAAAAAAGATACAGTGCAGCTTACATTCTTGATCGATGTGCTCAAAATATACGCTCAAATTGAGAAGAAAGAAATAAAGAAGATGATCATCACTAATATAAACGCTATATTTCTTTCTTCTGAACAAGATTATTCTACTTTGAAAGAACTTCTTGAGTATTCTGACGATATTGCAGAAAATGATAATTTAGACAATGTTAGCAAAAATGCTCTGGACAAGCTAAGGAATAATTTGAATTCGCTGATTGAAGAGATCAATGAAAGGTCAGAAACTCAGACAAAAGATGAGAACAACACTGCGAATGACCAATACTCGTCTATTTTGGGGAATTCATTCAATAAATCTTCAAATGACACCATAGAACACGCTGCTGATATAACTGATGGAAATAACACAGAATTGACTAAAACAACTGTTAATATTTCGGCAGTTGACAATACAACAGAGCAAAGTAACTCAAGGAAAAGAACGAGATCAGAAGCGGAGCAAATTGACACATCCAAAAACCTGGAAAACATGAGTATTCAAGACACGTCAACTGTAGCAAAAAATGTAAGTTTTGTTTTACCTGACGAGAAATCAGATGCAATGTCCATAGATGAAGAAGATAAGGATTCAGAGTCTTTCAGCGAGGTCTGTTAAAATTGATATGCGAGCTCTTCATCTATTTAAGTTGATTTTTTGGTTGTAAACATATTTGTATTTTATTCTTAGGTTTGTTAATTCTTCTACGCTTACCAGATATAGATGCTATATGTTATTGCATTACGCACATTACCCGGTGGGACAAATTATGGAAATATTCCAAGGCTATAAATTCTTTGGTGAAAGGAACTGAAATTATGTCCAGTAATGCACCAGAAATGGACATATAAAACTATTAATGCATTTTATTACAATTATCCTAAGAAAATATCCTATATATAATTAAAGTAAAAGAAATAAGATCAAAAGAACAAAATAAAGTCGAGTAGAATTTTCCTACTTGACTATATTAGAACGAAAAATGTTATTTTATCAAAGTAATTGGTTAGTAGCCGACGTGTTATCCGTTTGGGCCAATAATTCTTTCATTTCTTGCAGCTGCAATTCGGTGATTTTTATAGATTCAACTAGCTGCTGTATTTTATGATCACTAACTCCATTTACGAGCTTAACCTTCTTGTTATTACTCTCCTTAATATGATTGGACAAGACACTATTTTGAACGGTTCCATTTCCACGATCTATCAACCAGTCCCATATGAGACCCTCCGTATCGGTGACTATGTTATTTTTATTCGAGTCTTTACGGCGGGCATCTTTTATAATATTATCTTCGTAAACATGATAGAGTGTTTTAAAATTAGGAACGTAATTATATTCATTTCCATTAATTAAGATTGTTCCTGGAGTAATAATCTGGATGTTCGAAGTATTCTTAGAATGGAATAATAATCTAAAGAAGAAAATCAAGCAAATAAAAAAAGAGATAATTGTCATAATTCCTTGAACGGATGTTATGTTTACTTGTTGTAACATTGAGAAAGCGGAAAAAAATGAATTTTTGGTACTTGTATCTTCGAAGTTTTCTTCATTCTTCTCATTCTTGATAGTGGATGGTGATGATTTCCTTTTATTTACCGTCTTTCCTCTTCTCCTCGATTTTTTCTTCGTTGAACTAGCATTAGAAATTATTTTTTTGAGATCATCTACGAGTTGCTTTGTTGAACTTCTTTGTCCATCAATTGAACCTTTCTCAATGGTTCCTTTCAGCATTGATTTACCTGTCCAGACAACATTGGTGACAACTTTCATGTTCGTTGTGTTGTGATCACCCCAGGAATAGAAAAATCTCGTATGTACTGAAAATGAACTACCGTAAGGAACATCCGGAGATCTGACTATTTGTTTTACCATAAAAAAACTGTTCAAATCCATATGCTCGATGGTCTCTGTGACTATACATTTAGTTTGCTTCGGACCGAATGAATTGTTCAATTTTTTGGTATAGGTGATCTCTCTTGCGTTATTCACAAACTTTGGAATATCACAAACATTAAAGTTATTCTGGTTTTCGATGATTTTCTTAATATATGATGTGTCATCACCATACAATAGTGAAAACACTGTTCCTAAAGGAACTGGTATATTAATTTTTTCATCGATAACTGTATCGTCTTTTCCTTTTTGAAAATCAGGTTCCGTCGGATCATGAACTGGAGGTCCAATAGTTGGCAGATTAATAATTTCTTCTTCTGATTCATTATTGCTGGCTTGATGCTTTGAGTTTATGTTTGAGTCTTCATCACTTAAGATTTTCTTAATTTCAGATATCATTATCTTTGTGGTGTCCGCAACACCATCAAATGTTCCCTTTTCAATCATACTTTTGATCCAACTTTTACCAGTCCAATCAACAGAATTGTAAACTGTTAATTTGGTGGAGTTGTTTTTATCCCAAGAGAAAAGGAAAACAGTTTTCACTGAAAAGATATTCCCTGAAGGAACATCCGGGTTCTTGGTAATACTGAGCACTTTAACATAGTCTTCCAAATCATAATGCTCTAAAGTATCTGTGATCAAACATTTTGTTTTACTTGGACCAATGCTGCCTGATAACGGTTTCGTATATGCATAGTCACGAATTTTCTTTGTGAGGAAATTGTTAGGGATTGGCGATATTTCAAAATTTTTCTGAGCTTTAAGGATCCTTTCATAGTAAGAGACGTCTTCACCGTATAAAAGATTTACTACTTTTCCTAATGGTGCATTAATATTTGCTTCAATAACCAAATGATCATTATTGGAAGGTTTGAAATCAGCAGTGGTTGGAGAGTGTTTATTGGGACCCAATAAGTAGTTCGTAGATTTTTGGTTTTTACCAAGATCATTTGATTCATTGAAAACATCAGCATCAATATCGTCACTAGATGTCATATCTGTGCTATTAATATCAGGGTCATCGTCATCCAGGTCTCCATCGTCGTCATTGTCATCGGAATCATCAAAAAATGCACTGCTCGAATCGCTTATCGTACCGTCGTCATTATTACCGAAGCCATTCCTATATTTTTTACCTAAGATGATCTGATTCCATACATCTGTAATTAAATCAAAGGTAGCATCCCTTGACATAAAAGAGGCGAAGATGTACTTTGTATGCAACGTATCAATTACAATACCATTGGGGAAAATTCCGGCGGTAGTCTTTTTCTCAATCTGAACGATTTCCTTAAACGGAATGAAAACTGTACTGACCCATCCCAAAATGTTTGAGAAAAATCCAATGTGTGCATCAGATATATACATCCTTCCTTGTAAAAGAATATCACGAGATAGTGCACAACTATGATCGACAATTAACTTTTCGTTAGGATTAATATCGCAGTCCTTGAAAAGGGTATGAAATTCGCTGTTTTTCTTTTCTGAAGCATATTCAATACCTTCTAACTTGAAATCATCATTGCCAGAATCCAAACCCATTATTGCATGGATATTACCTGAGCCCGCAGTACTTGTTCTTGGCATTTGCTGTCCCTGATTTGTACTAAAGAAATCAGAACTACTATTCCTATTTTTGTTGAATGAATTTCTTAAATTAATTCCAGGGATCACTTTATTGCCTAAGTTCGAAGGTGAAAAAGATCTCCTGTTTAAGAATTTTTTGGACATACTTCTGAATTTTCTTTCGTCGGCATCATCAAAGGCCATATCGTTTGAATAAGAAGAATATCTTGAATTTCTTTTACTATTACCTTCATCACCAACGGCATTCTCTAATGCTTTGTTCGCGGGCAGTGTCTTACTTCTTGCCCTATGGCTAGAAAGGTTCGATTGTGAATTTTCAAACCTTGCCATGTCGATATAGGTACTATTACGATAACTTGTGTTTAATTCTTTTGGACCGAGATTATTGTTTACGTTACTTTTGCTAATATGACTCAAGTTTGTTGAACTTGCATTTGGATTATTATTGGTATTATTCTCGTCCAGATCAATAGTTGTATTATCAATATCAGAGGATCCTGCCACTGCCTCTAAAGTTAAGTTGCCTTTACCAAAGGTTGAGATTGCAGGCTCGTGTACTTTCAAGGGCTGAAATTTCACTTTGCCAACATTTGATCTATCATCCCTATCATTGTCGTTCTCGGTTTCAGAGTTAGAGTTTGCATTTACGTTTCTATTGTTAGGTGTCAAAGAACCTGAAAGGGGCGTAGTCGATGTATTTGTAGGTACCAGTTGAGTTGATGGTGAAAGAAATGCTTTGGAAAGAGGCGATAACTCTTCCTCGTCATCCCCTTCCTCTACTTGAGTATGTTTATCAGAGGCTGGACCAGAAGTGGGGGATAGTAAATAATCTAAATGACGCAAAAATGATGAACTGCGGTGGGCTGTGTTAGCGGAGGGGGAATGAATGAGCACTGTGTCATTGGGATTTTGGTTAGCATTTTCGGAAACAGGTAAGGGCCCTTGTTGCTGTGACAAGGGATGTTGCTGCTGCGCGTGGTGGATATGGAAATAAGGATGGCGAGTTGAACCTGTATGACTTTCACCTGAATGCGAAAATTCACGTTGTATCTCAGTATTTAAGGCTGAAATTTTAGGGACATGAGATATGGCACTATGAGCAATTGATAGAATAGTATCAAATAGACTGTTTGAAGAATTCTCAATGTCGTTATTGTTGTTAATATTATTGGGTGCTGACATTGAATCGATAGCTGGGTGCGAAGAACTTTGAGAGTCATCCTTCTGTAAGATGCTCAAAACTGGTCGTTCATTCTCAGAAGACGAAGAATTGAATGTATTTTTAGTATCAGTATGTTTGACTTTCTCACTTGCTCTATCTATAGTCACTGGAATATTAAAATAACCTTGTGGAGAAGTATTCGGTTTCTTCAAGCCAGCCTTAGAATTTTGTAGCGATCTTCGAGGTATGAAAGTCAAGTCTATACCATGTTTGTTCTTATTACTCTTATTACTAATATGACTTCTACTACTCCTTATTGAGACGATATCTGGTAGCTCTAAAGGCAGTGGTGGGATAGAATCACTAAAATGAGGAGTATGAGAATATTGAGCAGGAGAGTTTGAACCAGAGTTACCGGCAACACCTTCATTAGTAGAGCCTATGTCGGTCAGTACTCTTCTCTTAGCGATGGTCTTTCTGCCATTGTTGGCCCTTCTTAATGATAGGGATGATTTTGCTGCGGAATTGGTAGATTCCTTCCTTGTACGAGTGGTCTTACTTCTTTCCATAACAGGTTGCTTTTTCCTTGACATCAATTTCAGTTTCTTGAAAAAATGACCATCACTAAATGACCTTTTTTTGCGAGTAGCTTCATCCCTCATTGGTTAGGGATATCTGTACAGCTGCTGCTTCTATATATTTATATGTGATTAGCAATCAATATACCCTATTTTAGATGAATAATTTAAAGCAAAGGGTTAAGCTGGTGTTGAAATGCTCGAAGAAAATAAACTTGACTTAAAATTTAGACCAAATATTTCACAAATATGATTCAAAACGGAGTGTTTACAGCTATCTGTCCTAAATTTATCCCGTCTCATCATGTAAACAATAGCTTTTATAACTCAATAATTTTCCTTTTTTCTTCTTGTCACTTTTGCGGCTTTTAGAAGACGCCTATCGCTACACACGACGATGGACCACACATCTTATTGTAGTTTGAAGTTTATGTAAACTGTATACATATATAATTCATACATGCTTGGTTATGGTGGACTAACGTACACATTGCATGACAGCAAGCCTTGTTTGCTTATTTTTGCCTATCTTGCTCTGAAATGGCGCATTATCATCGGAAGAAAGGATCACAGTCATCAGAGGAAATGTAGGCTAACGGTCTTCAGCCCATTCATTTTCACGCCTAATGGCAGCCTCCTCCTCTGGAGTGAAGTCGTTGACGATATTAAACGTTCTTCTAATTTCCTCGGGAGACCTTCCCCTGATCATTTCAGCAACCACCTTGCAGCCAGCGTCAAGCAAGGGCTTGATGTTGAGGTAGTTTGCCGCCAGAATAATTTCGTATAGCATCTCTTGGTCCACTTTCAGGAATTCTCTGTCCCATGAGTCCACGGGAGCACTCTTTCTGGAATCGTCGTCATCTTCGTCAGGGAAGTTAGAGTCTCTGTGGTGCTCGGCCCATTCGATAACCTTCTGCAAAACGGAAGACCGAACATTGGGCACGGGCATCACAATCTCGTCGTCATCCTCATCGTCGTCGTCACCGTTATTGTTGTCTTTGCTTTTGTGGTTCGTTTCCGAGTCTGAATCTGATTCTGAATCTGAGTTGTTTTGTAGGTTGCTGTCATGCATATCGTTCAGATAGTTTTTCAATAGCAGGGATCTCTCCGCGATTTTCTTGTCTACGGTGAATCGTTCACCCTCACCACTCACTAGGACAACATTAGAAGTCACCATATCTGCGCTACGTTTGTTAGTATTCCTGTATTGTTTATAACGTCTTTTCTGTTATATCTTTGCCAACGTTGGGCTATCACTTTCTCTGCCCTCAATATATCAACCTATTTCTTCCCTTTCTCTTCTTTTCTCCAAGACGCCCGTTAAATCGCTGCAGGGTAATGTCATGTTACCTATTGCACACTTACTGTATTAAAGATTACGCTATATATATATATATTCTGGTGTGAGTGTCAGTACTTATTCAGAGATTAAGGCTTGAAGGAAAACGAGCTGGAGACGCCAAAGTTGCTGTATACGCTGGCGCTCAGATCATCGAGCGGCTGCACAGAATCCAGAGTGGCCAGGTATTCGTTCACGCTGCCGCTATGGGAAGACCCGGCAGTTGTTTGAAGCATTTCTTGGCAACAGTCTTTCATCGACATAGCGAAAACTGCCATTTGATACTGTTGCTGATCTTCTTGGCCAGGTTTTTTCTTGGCTATTGTCTTTATGCCGACCTTGTTCATTATGAAATGGAATGATTCATTTATTAGAGACTCTAACACTATGGATGTTGCTGTGCTTTCGATACATTGGGTCAGTTCATTCACCAATTGATTAAAAACTAGTGTGTTAGAGTGAAAACTTGTTAAAGCATCCGCGTCAAGCGTCTGTGACAGAAGAAACTCCTGTCCACTGGAATCTTTAGGAAGCAAAATAGACGTGAGGTTATTATTATTTTGCTGGAATATTTGGGAATTCGTGTTCCGGAATATGTTCGTGAGACGAGAACTAAATTCTTCTAACGTTAGAGTATCTCTTGGGTGTATGCCGTCAAATTCAATTTCGATTTGATTTGTAATTATTTCATTGTAACTCAACCACCCCTTGTTAAGAATCCACCATGATAGTGATAGGAAAGCTTGCTCATTAATATACACTTCCTGGCCTTCTTTCTTTGACTTTTTTGCTGCCATTACCATTGCATCATCCGCTTTGTCCTCCGGATCGCTCCACCACGATGTAACCCAGTTATAGAACCTATTCTGTAGTTTGTTGCAGTTTTCCTGCTGCATGGTTAATTTTATTGCGGAGTCCAGGTACTCGTTTCTTGTCAGGATATTTAGTTGCAGTCTTGTTAAAAGAATCAGCGACGATACTGTGTACGTCACTGTCACCAGCTTGATCAAACTCTTTAGTTCTAACTCGTTCCACAACTCAGCTTTACTTTTTAACGGCGAACTTTCTCTGCTTTCACTAGACTTTGCTCTAGTCAACTGGTTCTTTTGGTCCTTTAATTGGGTAACGATGCTGTCCAAATTCAAATCGTTTTCATTCAAAACCATTCTCCATACAGGAAGTAGCTCGTATATTGTGTACAACGAGTCTTCCTGTGTCTGCTCGAACCTTCTTTTGATCTGTTCTTTGATGAAGTGTTGCTCAGTAATCCGTAACTGCTGTTTATACAACCATCTCTTCACGAAAAACACTACCACCGACCCTGTGGTAAATAAAGCAGCTATTCCAGTCAATGAAATGAGTACCTTTCCTCGATGTCTCTGCAGAAGCGAACGTGATCTTTGATTTGGGGCCATCCTTTTAGTGGTTTGCCTCCTTGTTTCGTGCTTCTGCTTTTACGATGACTAGTATTAACTACCTCAATAATATACCCCATGCTCATATAAGTCGAATAACGCCCTTATCATTACACACGATTACCAAAATGCAAGGAATTTTTAAGGAAAAAGGGAAATATTCATACATTCACGCAAACTCTACTACTTGTTAACGACATCTTAGCTATGATCGCTCAATAGTGTCACTACAAACGCATAGACTACGACGTGTGGCAATAATAACATACCTTTTATATGTCAGAGGGAAAAGTAGACGAATTTATGGCCATCACTGGCGCTGATGACGCTGCTATTGCCACTCAATTCATCGAAATGGCAGACGGGAACTTGAACACAGCCATATCATTGTTTTTCGAAAATGGTGGGGCTGCTTTACTGAGCAGTAACAACACACCTACTCCGTCTAATTCGACTCCTATGGCGCCCACCTCTGTAGATTCAGATGCCGATGCACAATTAGCGGAGAGGTTGCAAAGGGAAGCTTACCAACAACAACAGCCTGACCAAGATTATGTCAGGCCACCTGATGAGGCAAGACATGAAGTACTTACTGAAACTTCAGGATTCCCAATTTCTTACGGCGGCATTGGCGGAAGATTTGAACCATTGCATAGGGTGAACGACATGTTTGACGAAGGAAGACCTGAAAGCATTTTTAATCAACGATTGGATGACACAAATACTAATACATACATCAATGACAACTCTTCAGATTCCTTGGACTCCGAGGAAGAAAATGACGACGACGAATATGAGTATGTGGAAGAGCCGGTCATCGAACTTGATGAAGACGGCAATATCAAGGAGTACACCAAATTAGTGAGAAAGCCTAAAACCATTTCCAAGGAGCAGAAATTAGCTTTGTTATTTAGGCCTCCATTTTCAATCATGTCCAAACTCGACTTAGACGCTGCAAAGCAAAAGGCAAGGGCAAAGCAAAAATGGATAATGATTAACATTCAGGATTCAGGAATCTTCCAATGCCAAGCCCTCAACAGGGATTTGTGGTCGTCCAGACCGGTAAAAACTATAATCAAAGAGAACTTCGTTTTCCTACAGTATCAATATGAATCACGTAATGCCCAACCCTATCTTCAGTTCTATCACTTGAATAATAAGGATGATTTGCCCCATATCGCGATACTGGATCCAATTACCGGTGAACGTGTCAAGCAATGGAATAGGGTTGTTCCCATTCCAGAGCAATTCATCTCAGAAATCAACGAGTTTTTGGCCTCATTTTCGCTAGATCCAAAGGTCCCTAATCCCACGGTTAATGAACCTCTTCCTAAAGTGGATCCAACAACTTTGACCGAAGAGCAACAAATGGAATTAGCCATTAAAGAGTCATTAAATAATAACTCGAGCAAATCAAACCAAGAAGAAGTGCCGAGTACTGGCGAAGAACAGAAACGAGTACAAGAACCGGATCCATTCAGTACCATTGAAGCCAGGGTGCATCCAGAACCGCCAAATAAACCAGGGATCACTACAAGAATTCAAATTCGTACCGGTGATGGCTCCAGACTAGTTCGTAGATTCAATGCTCTGGAAGACACTGTGCGTACTATTTACGAGGTTATCAAGACAGAAATGGATGGTTTTGCCGATTCAAGATTCACACTAAATGATCACCAAAGAGAGGACTTGATTGATAAATTAAACATGACCATAGCGGACGCCGGCTTAAAAAATAGTTCTTTACTACTTGAGAAGCTTGACCCTGAAATAGAATAAACAAATTGTATGGTGGCAGGTACCTAGATGTAATTAGGTATGTAAGCACTTATAACACGACGGAAATACCCGGATATTGTATTTTTATTTTTTTCCCATTAGCACGCCAAACATAAGAAAAAACGCATACAAAGACGTAAAGGAATAGTTCATAGGTGTAAATACAAAATATATATCACATTTAAGCATAGCAAATTGCAAAAGCCGAACAAAATGCGTATAGCGATGCATCTGCCGCTGTTGCTTTTATACATATTCTTACTACCCCTTTCAGGTGCAAATAACACAGATGCTGCACACGAAGTTATAGCAACGAACACAAATAATTGGGCCGTATTAGTATCCACGTCGCGGTTCTGGTTCAATTACAGGCACATGGCTAATGTCCTTAGTATGTATAGGACTGTAAAGAGGTTAGGTATACCGGATTCACAAATAATATTGATGCTGAGTGATGATGTGGCCTGCAATTCAAGGAATCTATTTCCTGGAAGTGTTTTTAACAATAAGGATCACGCTATTGACCTTTACGGAGACTCTGTAGAGGTTGACTACAGAGGTTACGAAGTTACCGTGGAAAACTTTATAAGGCTGTTAACGGATAGATGGACAGAAGACCATCCTAAATCTAAACGGTTGTTGACGGATGAAAATTCAAATATATTCATCTATATGACAGGACATGGTGGCGATGATTTTTTAAAGTTCCAAGATGCTGAAGAGATTGCTTCTGAAGATATTGCAGATGCATTCCAGCAAATGTACGAAAAGAAAAGATACAATGAAATCTTCTTTATGATAGATACATGTCAGGCAAACACAATGTATTCCAAGTTTTATTCTCCAAATATTCTGGCTGTAGGCTCTAGTGAAATGGATGAAAGCTCGTACTCGCATCACTCGGACGTAGAAATAGGGGTTGCTGTTATTGATAGATTCACCTATTACTGTTTGGATTTCCTAGAACAAATCGATAAAAATTCCACGTTAACTTTGCAGGACCTCTTCGATTCATTCACCTTCGAAAAGATTCACTCTCATGTGGGTGTCAGGACTGATCTGTTTGATAGGAATCCGTCAGAAGTATTGATTACTGATTTTTTTGCGAATGTGCAAAACGTAATTCCTGATGATTCAAAACCTCTTTCCGTAAGTCATTATCATCATTACAAAGATCATATCGATACTGCTCAGTATGAGCTTAACAATAATGTGCTGGATTTGGCCTTGGAGACTTACCGCAAAAACAATCAATCCTCCAAGATTGAAAAAAAAATCAAAGACATCAAGTCTACTAGTGTATTGGATGTTGATATAGATTCCAACGAATGTTTCTTCACCTCCTTCAAACAATCAGCTACCATAATACTGGCGCTTATAGTAACTATTCTGTGGTTCATGCTGAGAGGAAACACTGCTAAAGCAACCTATGACCTGTACACTAATTAAAACACTTTTATCCATTTTTTTTCGTATAAGCATATTTTACATCTTTATATATATTTATTTTTTTTTTTTTTATTTTGGTAGAATAGATTACATATACAACTTTTTCATAATGTCAAACTATAGAGTTTTATTTCACATAACGGAAGAAGCCTATTGGAGCCATGAGTATAATAAAATATGACCTCAACACTAGCCACTAGACTCTCGACATATTCTATTTCATTAATACTGCAGCGCATCAAAATTATAAAACGTTGTTACTCAGCTCCCGTACTCAGAGATTACCAACAAGATGCTATAGATGCATGTGTGAATTCTATTCGACAGGGCACCAAGAGAATTGGTGTATCATTAGCCACTGGTGGTGGTAAGACAGTGATATTCTCAAATCTTATCAATCAATTGCGCCAAAACTATTTTAAAGAACGTCAAGGAAATTTTAAATCGTTGATCCTGGTTCACAGGAGGGAGCTGGCCTTACAAGCGACGGCCACTCTTAAAAAAATATTCCCCGACTTAAAGGTTCACATAGAAATGGGAAAATATGATTGCGATATTGAAGATTCTGACGTGATTGTTGCATCTGTTCAGACGTTGATTAGAAGACTCCATAAATATGATACTAATTCAGTGAATCTCATCATCATTGATGAAGCACATCATTCTGTGGCTAATTCTTATAGAAGTATCTTAGATCATTTCAAAGCTTCAACTGCAGAAACCAAAATCCCTGTTATTGGCTTTAGTGCGACTTTCGAAAGAGCAGATAAAAGAGCTTTGTCAATGGTAATGGATAAAATTGTGTACCACCGGGGAATACTGGAAATGATCGATGACAAGTGGCTATGTGAGGCAAAATTCACGTCAGTCAAAATTGAAGCAGACTTATCAGATGTAAAAAGCACTGCAGATGACTTCCAGCTGGCACCGTTATCGTCTCTAATGAATACGAAAGAAATTAATGAAGTAATTCTGAAAACTTACCTTCATAAAAAGCAAGAGAAATCACTAAAATCAACATTACTGTTTGGCGTTGATAAAGCCCATGTACAAAGTTTGCATAAATTATTTAAAGACAACGGTATTAATACGGACTATGTCACCTCGGATACAAAACAGATAGAACGAGATAATATAATTCAAAAATTCAAAAATGGGGAAACTGAAGTACTCATGAACTGTGGAATATTCACAGAAGGAACGGACATGCCAAATATTGATTGTATACTACTGTGTAGGCCCACAAAATCGCGTTCACTTTTGATTCAAATGATTGGAAGAGGTTTACGGTTACACCATTCGAAAGACCACTGTCATATCATCGACTTCATTGGAGCTTCTAGTGTTGGAGTGGTTTCAGCGCCCACTCTACTGGGTATAAGGAGTGATGATATCGAATTTGATGATGCTACAGTTGAAGATTTAAAAGCAATCCAAGGAGAGATAATAGCTAAACAACAAAAAATCGACGAAAGGTTAAGGGCTTTATTTCAGACTGATGAAGCAGCAATGGAAAATGTAACTGAAAGAAATAGCGTTGCCGATTGGATTCACAGTGCAAATTCGGTTGATTTAACCTTGTGCTCCTTTGATAGTTTTAGGAATTTTACACAGAGCAATAACTCATATCCATCTGGCAAGGAGTTTGATGAAGCTTCTGAAGCTGTAAAAGAAATGGAGCTGTTGATGAACTCACAATATCCGTGGGTGAAATTTGCCTCAAATGCGTGGGGCCTCCCTTTAAAAGGTAAGAATCATTTGAGAATATACAAAGAAAAATCCGAAGACAAATTGTCGATGGTATATCATCTAAAAATGTATCGACAATTACCGTGTTTTATAACAAATAAATACGCGGACTATGTTCCAAAAAGTATAATAAAAGACGCTAATCTTTGGAATGTAATGTCAAAGGTGGAAAAAATCATAAATACTCTAAATTCGGACTTGGAAGGACAAACAATGCAATACCAGGCAATATCTAGTAAATACTCGAAATGGAGACAAACAGTTCCTACGTCAAAACAAAGAGACTTTGTTTTCAGAAAGCTAAAGAAAGTATATGGTGAGTCCTCAAAAGATTTTATTAGATTATCTTTGGATGATGTTACTACTTATGTAAATACTAAGATGACGAAAGGAGATGCTTCCAACTTAATCTTTGCCAGCAGTTTGGCACCTGTCTACCCGTTGAAATCATTGTTACGAATATTAGAATATCAAAAAAGAAGATCTTTTATAAAGTGAAATCCGTAGCTACATAAATGTGCATATATTAATATACAGTCACTAGTACATATGTAAACGTCGGACCACTCGTATATGCATTTTCTTTTGGATCACACCCTTTCTGAACTATGCAATGAATAACGTTAAATTCAAATAAGTGCTTTAGCCTTACTCTGCGTACTAGAAAATGAGCTGCAACATTTCTTATTAACCCTCATTTTCATTTGACTCTTCATTTTCATGAATGTACTGTTGCAAAGATATTTGTCTAATTTGATTCAACAGGTCCTCATCTTGCATTCTTTCTGCCTGAAGGACAGCTAAATCCTTTTCATTAATAAAGGTTTTGATGTTTTCAACCACTTCGATTGATTCTTTTGACGTAGGCATTGGTGGTAATACGTCAAACTCATATACTTCATTATCAGACCAGATAAATGATGGAATTGCAGCCATTACAGAAGACTCCTCAGATAGTATGGCGAATCTTAATAAGTTAATTGGGATTCCCGCAATAAAGAAAGGTGATTGCAAGTTGTTAATGTTATTGTGATCTTGCCCATCATTTGAATCGATTGTAACGTTTCCTCTATGGTAATCCTGTAAAATACTCGACATTTCATCATGCAAAAATGTTACCTCTTCGTTTCTATTCCAAAGTAACGGGAAGCGGGCCATATATGCCTTTAATTCCAAGTTTTCTGCCGAATGGCCATCAATGGATAAATCTTTAGTTAGCGCATGATCGCCCAAGAGTTTCTCCTTGAAAAGTTCTGACAGTTGTAAAGGATGATGCTTAAAGGCTTTTAGAAGCGCATTGCGGGCGGAACTCATCTCATTTATTCTTAGGAAGCTTAGTACTACCGCCAAGGAAAATCCTAAAGTATTCCACTGTTTATAACAGTTCATTAATGGAGAGTTGGATAATTCTATAATGTACTGATAGTCATTATTCAATAGAAAATAGTGATCGAGGAAATACCTGCATCCTAAAGGATCTTCCAATGGGCTCAGTGACCAGAGAACTTTTGTCCATTCACTAGCAGTTCCTATAACACCTCTTTGAGCAAGAGATTGGATGTATCTAAATATTGCCAAGTAAAACTGTCTGTTGAAGAAGTATATATAAGGTAGTTGACAATTCAAGGAATCGAAAATAATATTTGCTTTCAAAGCTCTATCAAAGACAAAGAGTGCTCTTTGTAACAATCCATTAGTGTTTGATCTATCACCTTGCCTAATAAATATCAAAGCAACTTGTAGCAGTCCAGGCACATGATACGGAAATTTAGAAGAAATCAAATTTATAAGGGCTTCATGATCAGGGTGAACAATAACACTTAAGTAGAAGTCCATCATTGATTTCTTGCTCAGGTCGGAATTTAAAGGTTCGAACTTATAAAAAGAAATGAATTTTTGCCACTGACTGACATCGTTTTGGATAACATCCTTCCAATCTAACGGCCTTTCCCATAATTGCCAATCTAAAAGATCATCAGAACTTAAAAGTTTCATAGAGAGCTCACCTCTTTGAGTTGGGATCCAATCATCTCTGATCTTGGTAAACTTCAAATGTTGCGGGTGCATTCCGGGGCCATTAGGTGCCAATCTATGATCTTTTCCGCCCCAGTTTCTAATTAATCTTTTCAGTCTCTGAATCTGTTTCAGCTGCTGAGGGGAGACAGGTGTGGATGTCATCGAATCAATATCTTCAAGAGACTCTGGAGATATATCGTCAAATAAAAGTTTGAATTCCGTATGGGGGTCCAATTTCTTGAAATCATTTTGAAAAAATTTGCAAGAATGCCTCAAACATGAAATGGGGAACTTTGTGAAGCCCGGATCACTTTCTAAGCTTAAAAATGACTTCCAAGGTTGGCTAGATGCTTCCTCTGGTTCAGATGCCGTGAAGAAACCTTCCTCATTAGTGTCATCATTTTTAGTCTTACCGTACTTCAATATATCAGTTTTTTTGAACTGTTGGATAATCTTGTCGAATTCTTCATCATCATCATCATCATCGGAACCCTTGTCTTTTGCAGCCTCGGCGGTATGGTTTTTTTGCTTCCTTTTTGCCTTTTTATTCTTTTTCCTTCTAGAAGACTTGGATGCTAGTGTAATTCTTTTAGGTTGACCATTACTTTGAGTATCACGCTCCCCAGCAGCAGCAGCTTCTTCATCCTGCTCAGACATTTGTCCTTCATCAGTGCTATTATCTGAATCACGTACGTTATTCATCATAGAGAAGATGTTCTCCCGTTTCTGAATATTACCGGCAGTACTTTTACCACTCGTCATTTTATTCGCATTTGAATTCGATAGCAGCGACTCTAGCAGAGCATTATCATCTTGTAATCTCCTTAATGCTCTAGAGCTCATGTTCGAGTACTTTACAAATATATTTAGATGATTCAACGACCTGTATGTTAACCTTCAACTGGTGGACTGTATGTACTACCTATGGACATTTTTCACTATACGTTGATGCAGTAGTGAACATATTGCTCGCATAATGTTACCCGTTTATACCTCTATACGATTATTAAGGGAGGGTAATACTTTCTCAATTTTTTTTTTTTCAGTTTTTAATATTATTTCCTTAAGATTTTTCGGTGGCGTTTCGCGACAACTTACGAGAAAAAAAAAAAAGAGGAGACTTGAAGAAAGAGTGCAAAGGGATAGCGGGATTCTAAAGTGTTTACGTGCAAAAAGGATAGATTTTGAGCTTTAAACTAGATAAGACCCAAAGCATTCGATTACTGCATTTGAGAGGTATTCAACAATACCATTTTAACTCTTAGAAAATATTTCCTTAAGCTGAAAATTTATGAATTCTAACTGCTCTTTGCATTTTCCAAGTTATTGCATTACAAGAATATATGACCACATCTCGTAAATCGCATGCGAAAGACAAAAAGGCTGGTGGTGAACAGGATCTGGCGGATTTGAAGTTTAGGTATGATCTTCTGACGAATGAACTGTTCCATTTAAGAGAGTTTGTTTCATTGGTAGATTATGATCCAACCCATTTTAATGATTCTGAAAGTTTTCAGAAGTTTCTCAGGGAAACACACTTGTCGTTAGAGGAGAGAGGAGAAAAATTCACTGATGACGTAGCCAAGAAAGGCACGAATGGTGATCTTACTCGCAGAAGGCGAAACCTCAGGACATCGACAGTTGTTAGTTCAGAAACGACTAATGAGAAAAAGGGTGATATAGAACTGAAGTTAGAAAGCATAGCACCATTAGTACGAAATAAATGTGAGGAGCTAAAATACAAACTAAGTGATCATTCAAATAGGAAATCTATAGTACCGCAAAAAAGACCAATACAACATTTGAAGAAGAGAGAAGCAGCGAAGTCCTTGAAGTTCAAAAGTGAAAGAAAGGAAAATCCACTGCCATTGCATGAACATATAGCTGAAGAGAGATATGATCACATCGCAAAAGTTGAAGAACCCTCTGAAGCCTTCACTATAAAGTGTCCTTCTGATGATAGCTCCTTTGAAAATACTAGTGAACATTATAGTGATAATTTTTATTTCACCACATCATCCGAAGAGGAAGATATAAAGAAAAAAAGAGGTAGAAAGAAAAAGAAGCCTAGAATAAAACTGGTAGTCCATCCTCCAAAGCAAACCATAACGAACCCGTTGCATGTAGTCAAGCCGGGATACGAAAGCTTGCACGAATACATCGCTTCCTTTAAGTCATTAGAAGACGATTTAACGCTGGAAGAATATAATAAATACATCGACGAACAAAGACGGCTTTTATCGAGACTCAAAAAAGGTATTGAAAATGGCGCATTGAAGTATGACAAAGAAACGGACTCACTACAACCTATAACATCCAAGGAAATCAAGACTATCATAACATATAAACCAGACCCGATTTCATATTTCTATAAACAACAAGATCTGCAAATCCATACCGATCACTTAATTAACCAAGGTATTCATATGAGTAAGCTGTTTAGAAGTTCAACAAAGGCAAGAATAGCAAGAGCCAAAAAGGTTTCTCAAATGATAGAACAACATTTTAAACACGTAGCCGGAGCAGAAGAAAGAAAGGCAAAGGAGGAGGAGAGGCACAAAAAGTCGCTAGCCAGGTTCGCAGTTCAAGCTGTTAAAAAAAGATGGAATATGGCTGAGAAGGCTTATAGGATTTTGAGAAAAGATGAAGAAGAACAGTTAAAAAGGATTGAAGGTAAGCAACACCTTTCTAAAATGTTGGAGAAAAGTACACAATTGTTGGAAGCTCAGCTAAACCAAGTAAATGACGATGGGAGAAGCAGTACCCCGTCTTCTGACTCAAACGATGTATTGAGTGAAAGTGACGATGATATGGATGACGAATTATCAACATCTTCCGATGAAGACGAAGAGGTCGATGCTGATGTGGGGCTAGAAAATAGTCCAGCATCGACGGAAGCTACTCCAACAGACGAATCATTAAATCTGATACAATTGAAAGAAAAATACGGGCATTTTAATGGTTCATCGACAGTATATGACTCAAGAAATAAAGATGAGAAGTTTCCGACATTGGATAAACATGAAAGTTCAAGTAGTGAAAGTTCTGTAATGACTGGAGAGGAGTCCTCCATATATTCATCCTCTGAAAATGAAAGTCAAAACGAAAATGATCGAGAATCGGACGACAAGACTCCATCTGTGGGTTTAAGTGCATTATTTGGTAAAGGTGAGGAATCGGATGGGGATTTAGACCTTGACGATAGTGAAGATTTTACGGTTAATAGCTCATCTGTAGAAGGTGAAGAACTTGAAAAAGACCAAGTTGACAATTCAGCTGCTACATTTGAAAGAGCAGGTGATTTTGTTCACACTCAAAATGAAAATAGGGACGATATAAAAGATGTCGAGGAAGATGCTGAAACAAAAGTACAAGAAGAACAGTTATCAGTGGTGGATGTACCTGTGCCATCTTTATTAAGAGGAAACTTAAGAACGTACCAGAAACAAGGTTTGAATTGGTTAGCCTCTCTTTATAACAATCACACAAATGGTATCCTGGCAGACGAGATGGGGTTAGGTAAAACTATTCAGACAATTTCTCTGCTAGCATATTTAGCTTGTGAAAAGGAAAACTGGGGGCCACATCTTATTGTTGTTCCTACATCAGTTCTGTTGAACTGGGAGATGGAATTCAAAAGGTTCGCGCCTGGGTTTAAGGTTTTAACATATTATGGTTCTCCCCAGCAACGTAAAGAAAAAAGGAAAGGTTGGAATAAGCCTGATGCTTTCCATGTTTGTATTGTTTCTTACCAACTTGTAGTTCAAGATCAACATTCCTTTAAGAGAAAGAGATGGCAATATATGGTGCTGGATGAAGCACACAATATCAAAAACTTCAGATCTACAAGATGGCAGGCTCTATTGAATTTCAACACACAAAGAAGGCTTCTGTTGACTGGTACACCTTTACAGAATAACCTTGCTGAGCTGTGGTCATTATTATATTTCTTAATGCCCCAGACTGTTATTGACGGGAAAAAGGTTTCTGGATTTGCTGATCTTGATGCATTTCAACAATGGTTTGGACGCCCTGTCGATAAAATTATTGAAACGGGTCAGAATTTTGGACAGGACAAGGAAACGAAGAAGACAGTTGCCAAGTTGCATCAAGTTTTACGTCCATACCTCTTAAGAAGGTTAAAGGCCGATGTTGAGAAACAAATGCCAGCGAAGTATGAGCATATTGTTTATTGTAAGCTATCTAAAAGACAAAGGTTCTTATATGATGATTTTATGTCTAGAGCTCAAACGAAAGCAACACTAGCCAGTGGAAATTTTATGTCAATTGTCAACTGTTTGATGCAATTGAGAAAGGTGTGTAACCATCCCAATTTATTTGAAGTGAGGCCAATATTAACATCATTTGTCCTTGAACATTGTGTAGCTTCCGACTACAAGGATGTAGAAAGGACTCTGCTTAAATTGTTCAAAAAAAACAATCAAGTTAACCGGGTTGACTTGGATTTCTTGAACTTGGTGTTTACGCTTAATGACAAAGATTTAACTTCTTATCATGCCGAGGAAATCTCAAAACTGACGTGTGTAAAAAACTTCGTTGAAGAAGTCAATAAATTGAGGGAAACCAATAAACAGCTTCAGGAGGAGTTTGGAGAGGCGTCTTTTTTAAATTTTCAAGATGCAAATCAATATTTCAAGTATTCTAATAAGCAGAAACTTGAAGGGACAGTTGACATGCTAAACTTTCTAAAGATGGTAAATAAACTTAGATGCGACAGAAGACCCATATTCGGAAAGAACCTTATTGACCTATTAACGAAAGATAGAAGGGTTAAATATGATAAATCAAGCATTATTGATAATGAACTAATAAAACCCTTGCAAACCAGGGTATTGGATAATAGAAAGATCATAGATACCTTTGCAGTGTTAACCCCAAGTGCCGTCTCACTAGATATGAGAAAGTTGGCATTGGGATTAAATGATGACAGTTCGGTAGGCGAAAACACAAGGCTAAAGGTAATGCAGAACTGTTTTGAAGTATCCAACCCATTACACCAACTGCAAACCAAATTAACAATCGCATTCCCGGACAAATCGCTGCTTCAATACGATTGTGGTAAATTGCAGAAGTTAGCAATTTTATTACAGCAGCTGAAGGACAATGGACATAGGGCACTTATCTTCACACAAATGACAAAAGTTTTGGACGTTCTGGAACAGTTTTTAAACTATCATGGTTATTTGTATATGAGACTAGATGGTGCCACAAAGATCGAAGACCGTCAAATCCTAACAGAGAGATTCAACACTGACTCAAGAATAACGGTATTTATCCTATCAAGTAGATCAGGAGGGCTAGGTATCAATCTGACTGGGGCAGATACAGTTATTTTTTACGATTCAGATTGGAATCCAGCCATGGACAAACAGTGTCAAGATAGATGTCACAGAATTGGACAGACTCGAGATGTGCATATTTACAGATTTGTCAGCGAACATACCATAGAAAGCAATATCTTAAAAAAAGCCAACCAAAAAAGACAATTGGATAATGTTGTTATTCAAGAGGGTGACTTCACAACAGATTATTTCAGCAAACTTTCGGTGAGAGATTTATTGGGATCCGAATTGCCCGAAAATGCTTCAGGTGGAGATAAACCACTAATAGCAGATGCAGATGTGGCAGCCAAAGATCCCAGACAACTGGAAAGACTTCTTGCGCAAGCGGAAGATGAGGATGATGTTAAAGCTGCAAACTTAGCCATGAGAGAAGTCGAAATTGACAATGACGATTTCGACGAAAGCACAGAAAAAAAAGCAGCTAATGAAGAGGAAGAAAATCATGCTGAACTTGATGAGTATGAGGGCACTGCCCATGTTGACGAGTACATGATCAGGTTTATTGCCAACGGTTATTATTATTGAAGGACCAGGTTCTACTCTTCACCGCTGCCTTAGTTGTCCAAATCGGACTATATACCTATTGTGAATATTTTAATGATATATAGCCATAATGAATCAACAAATTGTATTATTATTTCCGACAACACTATCGCCTCTTGGTTTTTATGGTAATGTACTCACCATGGCATTGTTCCTTGGTCACCAATTTCTATTTACCGGGTGATGGCGGCGCGCCACAGCGGAGGGGCATTGCCACATTGCTGCGCGATCAAGGTTGGTTTTTCCAAAGAGACTTCAAGAGTACTAAGCTTTTGATGTAGTAATATTTGTCAAAGAGTTTTAAGAGCAAGATTCCATTGAACAGAGGTGCTGGAGTGACGAGCGTGTGTGTTTTTAGCCTATCTTTATTCGTTGAGCCTGTAGAAGAGCCGTTCTTTTAAGTACACCCTGATTAGATCCCCCTATTTGTTGCAACCGTTCAAGTTTTGTAGATCGGAAGAAGAGCAAAACAGAAAAATAAACAAGGCGAGAACGTAAGGTGTCATTGCATTAGCCATTAAAAACCATATTCACTCTTTACATTCGTGTAGCAATTGTTACTGTGATAAACTATTGAAATTATTTATAGTATATTTTGTTTTCTTCCTTTTAATCACTTTTTGAATTTTTAGAATCTGAAATTTTTTTTCTAACGTTGATTGGAAGAAAAGTAATGGATTCCACAGGCGCTTCTCAGATTGTTAGCGCACTAGATGTTATTTACTCCCCCAAGTCTAACAATTCTCAACGGCAAGAAGCTCAGAAATTTTTAGATGAAGTGAAATTATGCTCAGAATCGCCCTTTTGGGGCTACGAAATTGCATTGCAAAACCCCACTAATTCTATATTGAAATACTTTGGACTAGGATTACTAGACCATGCAGTGAAGAAAAACTGGAATGATTATGACGAGGGGAAAAGAGTGGCCCTGAGAAAATGGGTCATGGAACTTAATTTTGGGGTGCAAGATTATGATACCAGATATATTAAGGAAAAATTAGCCACTTTATGGGTAGAGGTGGCAAAAAGAACATGGGGTGAGGCTCTTAAGCAGACAAACCCTACGGAAGAACAGTTACTCACATCTTGGGTGGACATGGACAATAACCTTTTCGAACTTTGGAACATAAATCAATCGTCAAGAGAACTAGCATTAATAATTTTCAGAATCCTTTTTGAAGATGTTTTCTTGTTGGACGACCTAATTGTTTTGAAAAGGATGACGGTTATTCAACCCTTATGTGTAATGATTGTTTGCCCTATTGAAGTTTTCGCAATAAAATACAAATTCAGTGATAAATGGACCAAATTTAAAGCTAATGAAGAGGGCTGGTTTTCTGTTTGGATTCCAGAGTTGAATAATGCATTACAACAGAATAATTCTGAATACATCATAAGGCTTTTAGAAACTCTGAAGACGTGTTTAAACTGGCCATTAACAGAGGTCATTGTAAGAAATGACGTGTTATCCTCCTTATTGACTTGTTTATCCAGCAATATCCCAAGGGCGCAGTCAATGGCATTAGACTCGATACATATTCTGTTGACCCGTCCCTATAGTAATGAAAGCCATTACCAAATGACCATAGATCGAGTTTTTGATAATATGGACTTATTAGATAGCGTTTATGAAAGCTTGTTGTTTGATCCTACAGATGATATAGATGAAACGAAATATCCTATAATTAAAAAGTTCGTGGATATGATCAGTTGTCTCTATGTTTGTGTCCCAAAGATTAAGGAGACAAATGGCCAAATTCAAAAATATTTTAAGCTTGTATTAAAGACAACTTATAACCCAAGCTTAATCGTTAGCGGATTAACATTAGACCTATGGTGTACCTGTCTTCGAAACGATGAATACTTACCCAAGCTGGAGAAATATGTCATTCCTGATCTACTACAGTTTGCCGCGGATGCTTTAGTCTATTATGAACAGATTGATGGTCATATTTCCAAAAAATTTGCGGAGATTGATTTTCAATCCAAGTCCGAATTTCAAACATTTTGTTCCACTTATAGGAAAAGAATAAGAGACATCATTAGGTTGATTTCTTGCGTCGAATTAGACCTTACTTATGATTGGTTGAACAACAGATTAAACAATTATTTCAGCTCTCCATTTGGTCAGCAGGTCTTAAGTTCCACATTTTTGGACCATAAATTAGAGCCTTATTTAGGTGCCCTCTCCCAATACATGATTGTTGAATGTTTCATCAATGGTTGTATAAGATGGAAGATCTGGTATCCAACAGGAGATGATTATGACGAAAAACTAGATTCCATATTACAAAAACTGGAAATTTTGTCAAACCAGTTAATTGCATTAAATTTAAGAGAACCATTGTTATTGAAGAAACAAATCCAAAATTTTGCACTTTTTTTGACAATGTTAAAAGATAATGTGCTTTTCACACTTTTAGAAAAAATCATAACAAGCGCCACGATGGACTATCCAGAAATTAATTTGGAAGAGAGAGGCGCTGAATCAGACGCAGTTAGAGATTTGAGATATGCTTGTGGTATCGAGTTGAATAGGATGGCTTTATTAATGCCCGAATCTCTGAAAAAAATATACCCAGACCTTGAAAGTGTCATTGCCAGAATCATGCCCAACTTATCTTACCATGAAAAAATTTCCTTCAAATCCTTCTTATTGATCATTGTATTGAAGTCTTCATTAGATATGAAAGAGGAAAGATTTGCGGCTATTGTGGATCCAGAACTTTTAGCCTGGTCTGATAAAACAACAGTTGTTGGTCTTTCTGATTTGCATTGGTTTATGGAACGCTTAGGTATTGTTCAGATCGCAGAATATTTCCAGAGGCGTGATATCGACGAAAATAGTGACCTTTTATCAATTCCAATTGATGATGAGGGTAAAGAGCTGAAGTCGGAATTGACCAAACGTTGGCAAAGCTTGTTTCCTGTTCGTGCAACAAGAATGTTCATTCATTATTCAATGCAAAGTATAAAGACAGATGAAGAATTCAAAATGCTACAAGATCTGTGGAGACCTAGGATTGTCCCAATATTACCTTACATCACGAGACTACTGTACCAATTGCAATCCTACCACGATCCAGATAATTGGAAAGGATTACCTACGGTTGTGCAATCCTTCGTCAAGTATTCCACTATTGAAAGATTTTGGGAGGCCGGAGCTTCAAATAAATCAAAGGATGAGTTTATTGATGAACATATGAAAGCGATGCAAACCTTACGAGACTTCGCCGACTCCGTAGGACACATCATTAGGTATACAAGGGAATACACTCTACTTGTTTTAAGTGCCATATCATCACTTGGTAGTGTTTTTTACCTTTTGGACGAATCGCCCGACCTACTACTGAACTCTATTGCCATATTTAAGCCAGGTAGCAATGAGATAAGCCCTGGAGTTTCAACACATGGATGGAAACACATAATGAATATAGCCATTCGTCCTATATTAAAAGGTTGTCCAAAAGATTGTCTGGGGAAATTCATGCCCGCATTTTTGCCTAAATTATTTGAAATCCTGGACCTGCTGCTATGTCAGAAATGGTCCTCGCATATGAATGATATGGACATGAACCCAGTTCCAACTGACGATGATCAAATGACTGAAGAAATTTTGGAAGAGAATTTGTTGAGACAACTAACCACAGTTGTTGTTAGAATAGTAATTGATTGTGTTGGTCAAGGCAATGCCAATCCAAACAGTGCTAAAAGCAGGCTAAATAACCATCAAATGGAGATGAGAAAAATTATATTTAATGATTTAAACACCCTTGCTCCATTTTTGAAACTTTTGAACCATTTAATTTCCTTCAAGGATACAAAATGTTCATTTAACTCCATCCTAGTAATGAAATGCTGCTTAACCTCAGTCCTTAATCAAAACAACACGGTGGATGAATATTTCACATTTGAAGTGATGAAAAATCTGTTGCTAAATGTGCTGTGTAATAGTGCGTTTAAGGATTCTTTCCATGAGGCACTATATGCTTTCACTGTGATTTTTTTGACTCTGTGCAAAGAATATCCCTCTGCTAGAGCGTTCCTTTTTGAGATATCTAATGGTTATAATATTGATGAGTTATACAGAAATTTAAGGAGCGTGGACGAATACAAAACACAAAGGGCACTCATGATTGATTTTATAGATTGGGTTAAATCCACCAGTGGGAAAGAAGATGGTAATGTGGACCATGCAGGCGATGAGAGAAAAAGACAAGAGAAAAGGGAAGCTATCCTCAAGAAGGCAAATGAGAGATTAATTAAGAAGAATAAAGAAAACGGAGACATGCTGGATGATCCGAACATTGAAGACGGTGCTGTGGGTAATCTCTTTGATGACAACTGATAATAAGGTGCCATATATACGTAGATGTGTAGATGAAATTAGAGAAAGCAAATAGACATCTGAATCGTGCTAAAAATTGTAATTATTGTGAAAAAAAAAATTCTGTATTCGCAATTTTTTTAATGAAAGTCGGCAGCCGGTAAATATGCATATAATCAAGCGTTTTAATGTGGGTCTGAACAAGGTATTTCTGAAGATTTTTTCTTCACATATTCCCTAATATTTTAGCGAAATAGGAAACCATTGGCAATGGAACAACTGTGTAAGAGGTACGTGCATACACCGGCGGCTTTTATACAAAACATTGTTGCTAACACTAAAAGAACAACGCTAGCCACGCAATTATCTGTTGAAAAAGCTAAAAAAAAAGTTCCCAAGACAGCTCTTAAAAAGAAACTTAATAGTAGGCCAAAAGAAAGGCTTCCGAATTGGCTAAAACTAAACGATGTTTTTAACATACATTACGAAAAGCCATCTAACTCTGATATAAATAAGGTTAACAGATTCTTCAACAAGGCTAAAGTGGAATTTGAATGGTGTGCAGCTAGTTTTGATGACATACCAGAAAATCCCTTCCTGAATAAGAAATCTCATAAGGACATATTGAAAGATCATGGGGAATGTGGAACTACATTGATTGATACTTTGCCAGAAGTCATCTTTCTCGGAGGAACTAATGTGGGGAAGTCCTCTATCTTGAACAACATAACCACCTCGCATGTAAGCAGAGATTTAGGAAGTTTGGCAAGAGTGTCTAAAACAACAGGATTCACAAAAACTCTCAACTGTTATAATGTGGGAAATAGACTCAGAATGATCGATTCGCCTGGTTATGGCTTTAATAGTAGTAAAGAGCAAGGAAAAGTCACTTTGCAGTACCTCCTGGAGAGGAAACAACTTGTCAGATGCTTTCTCTTACTCGCTGGAGATAAGGAGATAAATAACACAGATAATATGATCATTCAATACATTCATGAACACGGAGTTCCTTTTGAAGTTGTTTTTACGAAAATGGACAAGGTTAAAGATTTAAATAAGTTTAAGAAGAAGGTTATGAGTTCAGGGTTAATGGACTTACCAACTCTACCCAGACTTGTATTGACTAACTCGCTTACGTCCAGTACATCTCCTAAACGGTTCGGTATAGATCTTCTAAGATATGTAATATTTCAAAGCTGTGGTTTGATTTTATGATCACAATATGTATCTATATATTGCTGATTGCATTTCAGCTTTTAACGAAAGTCCGCTATGCAAAACAGGTAACATAGCTGTAATACGTGAGCTCAACCAGCTTTGTTTGATCTTTTCTTATTTCGCCGTTCCACGGTTTTCCGTGATAGAGCAAGCAATATTGATTTGAAAAGAAAAATGAAAAGCGGTCAAGGTTAAAAACTTGCAATAAGGGTATTTAGCACTAGGTAGTCGCAGGTAAGCCTCTTAACACCACATTCAGGTATTTGAAGATAATACATAATGTCGATTGTTGGAAGGAATGCTATTCTGAATCTAAGAATTTCACTATGTCCTCTGTTTATGGGCAAAAGATCGTTTGTATCCTCTCCGGTTAGCAATAGTGCAAAAGCTGTGAAATTCTTAAAGGCTCAAAGACGAAAACAGAAAAATGAAGCCAAACAAGCCACTTTGAAAGCGTCAACCGATAAGGTTGATCCAGTTCTGGGCCGGGCGGACACTCCCTTTATAACACGTATTATGGCAGAGTTAAAAGAGCCTTTAGTTCTATCGAAAGGTTATAATATTGAAGAGGTAGACAAGTTCCTTGCAGCCATTGAGTCTGCTAAGCGTGAAAGAGCTGAGTTGTCAGGTTTAAATACAGAAGTTGTGGGTATTGAAGACATAGAAAAACTGGAAGACAGACGTGAAGCCATCTTGAGAATATTGAGCATGAGGAACTCCGAGAATAAAAATGCCATTAAAATGGCTGTAGAACTCGCACGTAAGGAATTTGAGAGGTTCCCAGGCGATACTGGCTCCAGTGAAGTCCAAGCAGCTTGCATGACTGTTCGTATCCAGAATATGGCAAACCATATTAAAGAGCATCGTAAGGATTTTGCTAACACCAGAAATTTGAGGATATTAGTCCAGCAAAGGCAGGCAATATTAAGATATTTGAAAAGAGATAATCCTGAAAAATACTACTGGACTATTCAAAAACTAGGATTGAATGATGCGGCCATAACGGATGAATTCAATATGGACAGGCGTTACATGCAAGATTATGAATTTTTTGGTGATAAAATATTGATAAGAGATTCTAAGAAAGTGGCAAATCAAAAGCGTAAGGAGATAAGAAAACAAAAAAGGGCTACATTTTAGAATAATTTGAATCATATGTAGAAAAGCTTGTAAATAAGAAACCGTCATATTCTTTTTTTTTTTTTGACCGCGTATGAATCAGTAATTTATTTCATTTTGAATTACATCATTATAAAAAGTTCTTAGTAATATATGCATTGGGTATACAATCACGTGTACTATCAAATAAAGAAATGAAAATACGGATATACCTCTGTAATTAAGCCCCTAAGAGGGCTGTGTTTTCATCAGGATCGTCTGAGTCTGTTAAATACTCATCGCTATCTACTTCATCATCTTCGGTTTCTTTCAAAATCTCAGCATAGGTCATAATTTTGTCCCAATCGGGAAATAATACGTAATAAGCCTCAACTAGCCCAATTAAAAGCATGGCACTTCCAATACCAATCCAAAGACCATACAATTTCATGTCAAAGAACCAACTTAGGATGAGAGCCAGGGGAATTCCAAATAGATAGTAAGCCATTAAATTTACTATACTTCCTAGAGATTGCATGCCTTGACCCCTGAGGCAAGACCCAGCAACGGCATTAAGCGAGTCGAAATTTTGCACAATACCCACCAAGGGCAATACTTGCGCAATTAATTTGATGACTTCGGGATCTTTTGAGTAAATGTTGGCGATTAGATTACGTCCAAATACTAGTATGCAGCAATTGATGAACCCCGCAATAAACGAAAATGACAACCCAACTTGAGAAGAGATGTGCGCGAAATCGGTTCTTTTTGCACCAATGAAGTTCGCAATTCTCGTAGAGGTAGATATACCTATTGCAAATGGGATCATATAGAGCAATGCAGCCATAGTAGATACTGCCGACTGAGCTGCTAGATAACTGACACCGTAATATGCACTAAATAACGTCAATAGTTCATATGACAGCTCTTCCGCCTCCAACATAATAATACCTGAGAAGGCTAAATGCCCTAAATCATTCCAATGGGTGAAAGCCTTCCTTGAGAATCCACCCCAGCATTTTCTTCCATCAATATACAATGCATAAAACAATAGTAAGAAAAACATTAGCCAGAAGTTAAGCACAACGGCAATTGCAGCCCCAATAAATCCAACACCAATGTACTTGTTCCAAACGAGAGTGTAACTGACTAATACGTTTAAGGGAGCACATATTGTCAAAACGTAGATGCCTGCATCGAAAATACCTTGGGCTTGTAAAAATCGTTTTAAATTTTCAAAAAAAATATACGCTGGCGCTCCCAATATTAGTACTCTTAAAAATCGTGACGTTAGGTTGATTAATTCTTTCTCAGGGATGATATAAGAAAGAAGAGGTTCAGAATACCACCACATGACAGCAAAAGGTATATATATGACCAATGAAAAAGCAATGCAACGTTGAAGGTGAACTCCTACACTGTAGAATCTCCCAGAGCCATACGCTTGAGGGCATAGAGTATCTAGACTAGTGGCAATACCCTCGAATATCGCTAGTGTTATATTAGAAGTCATGGATGCTAAGGACACAGCTGCTAGTTCATTTTTGCCTAAGTGGCCCACAGTTAATGAACATACCATAGGGAAAATCTGTTCCAATAAGAATGTGAAAATTAGAGGGAAGGAATAAGATGCCAAAACTCTTGCTTCTGATTTGAAGGTGACGTGGCTGTGAGCCAATTCTGCTAGTGCCTCAGAATCGTTCTCGTCGATCTCTTGGTAAATTGTGGGAACTGAGCCTCGGCTAGTCACAGATACGAATGATGGTCTTCTGTGATGTGAGGTGCCTTTAGCGTCTGTTACCGCACTTCGAGTTAATTTCTGTTTCTGAGCTTGGAGTCTATTCATAAATTCGTCATATTCTAGTTCTCTTCCAGAATATTCTTGTATTCTATCTGGTGTGTTGCTTTGACTTGCTTCCTCATTATCAGAGTTGCATACCGATGAGTATCGTCGTTCATGTTCATGTAGAATCCAATCAACATCTTGTGGCGAAAGCTCAGGAGTTTCTGATACCCTTGATGGTAGAGAAATCGTTCTGCTCAGTTCGCCATCTTCTTCATCATGATAGTAAAGGTCAGGTTCCTCATCAATATTACCTAAGTACGGATTTGGTTCATGGACGTTACTTCCAAAATCATCTGTTAAAGATCTGAAACTCCTCTGATCAATATTTCTCGTTCTTGCACGAAATTTTCGTACCAGAGGATTCTTCTTGTTGGGAGGTAGGAAGCCTAGCGATATCCTCCTGTGAGTGTTACCGATACCCATACCATTTGTTCGGAGGGAAGGATGCACTTCTGAAAGAGTCTTTGACAAAATTCCAGCCATTTTTTCAACCTTTTTTTTATCCGTATATATTAAGGTATGCTATATGTGTATTTTCCAATGTTTAGTTTTTATAATAATACTTCTTCAGCATCAAATATGCTTGCTTATGTAAAAATACAATCAAGTTTTGTCCCTTGCTTGCGCGAAGATGAAAACTTCCTTAAGAAATATTCTGCATCGCGTGGAACCCATGGAAGAGGATAATAGCTGACAGTGATATTATGAAAAGATGCCAAATGGTTACCGTTTATAACTGTTACTGGTCGCGTCTCAAACGCCCTCTTTTTTCTCCTTGCATTTGCGTTTCTTTAGAGCAATTATTGAGTAAATGGTCTTGAAAAGAAATAGAAATATCCTTAGGCATTTCAGTTCATCTGAAAACATGCTCCAATACGGGCAAACCATGAACTTGTTGTTATGAAATTAATATACATATAAACCAAAAACATTGCACTACATACTTAAAGAGTGAATACACAGTAGTTTAAAAGACATCTGGCAATTTTTCAATGACGTATGCGTGACCGCCTACGCTCATCAAAGGAATTCCAGGGATTTTTCTAATTCTTTGTTTCAGGCCGGCATCGTTTGTAGCTACGATGTAACACTTATGTTGTAAGACTCGATGCACTAAACAGTCATCCGCGTACGTACCCTTGTGCGAACAGCTTAGTCTCTTTATTCTAGGATCTCGAGCCAGTTTCAAGGCGATACGGTACTTGGGGCCCAATTTTTCTAACTCTGCCATCACACAATCTGTGATTAACGGGTTACATTTTGCGAGTAGACAGTCCATCATTCCTCTAACAATATCGACTTTTTTCTGGATAGAAAAATTTATAAAATTGGTATCTATCAGTACTTGATAAGGTGGCTTTATAGCTTGATTGTATTGAAAGAAAAGTGCACTTGATACTTGTGGTATATTCCTGGTTAGCTCAGGGTCTTCTTTAGTTTTGATATTTTCCTGGTTTTTCTTCAATCTTTGGTCTTTCTTGGTGTTCAAAGTTCTTTTTACGAGGCCAAACTTTCTTGTTTTCTTAGCTTTACCCATAATTAACTGTTGTAGTATATCGATATTTCCGTTACAAGTCACTGTTATTGTGTGTTAATGCACAGTAATGTTTAAAGAGGCATCATTCAAGAATAGTAGCAAGCTGAAAAATTTTAGCCGTTCATAATGATACCTTTAGAAATATGCCAAATTTTTTTGTTATATCTTCCAGTAGGAACCGATAGTTTGAGTAATGTTTATAAAATCATTGCAAGTGAATAAGCAATTAATGGCAATAGTCCACAAACGATAGGTACATGAAGGTGGCTCACAATCAAAAAAATCAAGCTTTAAAATAGTGGATGTAGAAAAAATAAAGTGCGTCACAGACAGGATTCGAACCTGCGCAGGTAAAACCCAATGCCTAATTGCTTTTCTGAGGAAATAGCAGGCATCGCCTTAACCACTCGGCCACTGGGACTGAAACACTTTGAAGTGAAAGTGTTTCTAGTTTTCTATATCATTACTATGGTGAAAATCTATATTTTCTTGATTAGGAATAAAATCATGGAAAGAAGTGTTGGAATAAAAATTCACTATCGTCTGTCAACTAATAGTTATAGTATCAATATACTATCATATACGGTGTTAGATTATGACATAAGTTATGAGAAGCTGTCATCGAAGTTAGGGGAAGCTGAAGTGCAAGGATTGATAATGTAATAGGATAATGAAACATATAAAACGGAATGAGGAATAATCGTAATATTAGTGTATAGAAATATAGATTCCATTTTGGGATTCCTATATCCTCGAGGAGAATTTCTAGTATATTCTGTATACCTAATATTATAGCCTTTATCGACAATGGAATCCCAACAATTATCTCAAAATTCACCCAATTCTCAATTTGATAATTGTTGGGATTCCATTGTAAAGAAAATCGGTATTTCTACATTATAATATTACGATTATTTCTCCTTTTGTTTTTTATGGTTTTCATTACCCTATCACATTATCAATCTTTATATTTCAGATTCCATTAAATTTGATAACTTGGTTGATAGATGACAGTTAATTCTTTTTCCAATAGAAACAACGAAGACTTTTTTCTTACTTTTTGTTGATGTTTTTCAAGTTCTGTTTGACCCGTATTTTTCTACGTTAAAATCGTGATTACTTTACGAATCTTGTTTTCTTATTTTTTTTCGATCTATTTAATGAAATGTGGACAATGGCCCCTAACAAAAAGATGGCAAGGATTGAAATAATCCGTTTATACAATTTATATCCAATTATAGAAATAAAACACATTTGAAGAATGGCTTGGTGGAAAAGTTTATTACATTCTTTCTACGGGAGTTAAACCTAACAAGCGCATACCGTTGTATAAAACTTGTCTTGCAGCACCATATAGAGCCAGACGGGCAGTTGCTAATTCTTCAGTTTGACCAGCAACCCATAAGACGTCATAACAAGAAGAAACCTGGTGAGTCAATTTGAATAAATATGTGACCACGGTTGTTGGCTCGTGGGTTTTGATTGCATTTCTCAAAACATCGGGGTATTGGCCTAGCAGTCTAATCAACAGTTTTGCGGCAGGTTCTTTTAATAACGAAAAATCGGCATTTATCCATTTTTCTTGGGTGATACCAGAAGCATTTCTTTCAACTGATCTTAACCTTGAGTGAGCATATTGAAGGTATGGACCAGTGTCACCTTCGAATGAAAGCATTCTTTCCCATTTAAACTCGTAGTTGTTGATACGCTTACCTTGCATATCTTGAATCATGACGGCAGAGATACCAACTAAATCGGCAACTTCTTCTGGATGCTCAATTTGCGCGTATTTGTTCTCATTCTTTTTCATAACTTCGTGCATTTTTTCCTTAGTTTCCTCCAAGATATTATCTAAGAAGACAACAGTACCTTTTCTTGTTGACATACCTTGGACCATACCAAAGTTGACATGCTGTAGATCTTTAGCCCACTCAAAGCCCATCTGCTTCAAAATTTCGAAGAATTGGGCAGCGTGCAAATCTTGTTGAGAAGCGATAACGTAAATCATCTTGTCAAAATGATACTTTTCATAACGGTCCATAGCTGCACCAACGTCTCTAGTTAGATATAACGTAGTACCGTCCGATTTTTGAACAATAGCCTTTCCTAACTTTTTGTTAAATTTTGTCAAATCGATCAAAACTGCACCCTTATCCTCATGTGTTAAGCCCTTTTCCTTGAACAGGTCGATAGCTTTGAGCATGGATTCTTTAGAAACTTGAGATTCACCAGAGTAAACATCATATTTGATGTTCAAACGTGCATATGTGTCAATATATTTTTCAATAGAAAATTCACGGAATCTCTTCCAAATTTTTAAAGCTTCCTCGTCACCATCTTCCATTCTCTTGAAATATTCACGAGCTTTTCCATTGGTGGATTGTTCTAATGGAATACTGTCACCTTCTTCCTCAATATCCTTGTTGATACGAACGTAAACATCGAACAGGTGGTGAATTGGATCCTTAACTAAAGCCTCTTCATTACCGTATCTTTCAAAACCAACAGCTAAAAGACCAAATTGTTTACCCCAGTCACCCAGGTAGTTCATTCTGATAACCTCCCAACCTAATTTTTCATAAAGGTTGGCCAAAAAGCCACCAATAATAGTGGATCTTAAATGACCAGCATGAAATGGCTTGGCAATGTTGGGAGAGGAGAATTCAATAATAACTTTCTTGTTTTCAACCAATTTGCAAGAACCATAATCCTCCTTTCTGGTTAAGATATCTGGGATGACAAGTTTTGCTAAAAATTGAGGGTTGAAGAAAAACTGGATGAACGGGCCATTCGCTTCAACTTTCTCCAAGAAATCTCCACATGGAAATTTTTCAGCCCATTGGACTGCCAAATCCTTTGGATTGGCACCTTTGATTCTCAATCTTGGGATAGGAATCAACAAATCGCCTCTCTCCATAGTATTTGTCCATTCTAATGCTGGAAAAATAAGAGACGAGTCTACGCCGGAAATCTTGCTTAATTCTTGTGAAATGTAATTTCTCATCAAATCCACGATATTTACATCAGGATGAGAATCCTTGGCAACCGCAGGTTCCGCGATAGATAGTTTCTTTAGTTGAGAAATCATATTTGCTGTGCTAGCCATTCTGTAGAAAAACGAGCTATTGCTTTTTCTTTGATTAACAGAATTTACAACACTCAAGAATTTATTTCGTAACCTTATAATATCCTCTCCATAGATGCATTGTGAAAATTGAAGCTAAAAATTTTTTTCGCTTCGCATCATGAAAGTAATTTTTCTTCTTTTAAGTGACGGGCGATGAGTAAGAAAGAAATAACTGACTCATTAGACACTTTTTGAAGCGGGATACAGAAAAAGAAGATATTTCCCATTTCAAAAAGGCTCTACTATATCCTTACCATTTACCAAACTAACCAAAATTTGTAGACGTGGGTCTGCAGGCAAAATTGGAATATTTGTGAATAACAGTGCGGTCGGTAAACAACTGACTTCTTCCCACTTTGCATTTCTCTTTAAAGTTTCTTTGTCTCCGTCCCACTCAACTTTCTGAGAACAAATGATCAAAAACTTGAAAATTAAACTGTATTATTTTGTATATATTAAAAACGTATTTACTTTTCAAGATATCATTAAAAATATAAAATTAGAATTAGAGTACATTTCAAATGCACAAATTAGAGCGTGATCATGAATTAATAAAAGTGTTCGCAAATTATTTGGTGCTGAACATTCTCTTGTACAATGGCTTGTCATCGTGAGTCATTTCTTCAGCGTCGTAGTTGGCACCTCTTCTGGATGGTGGAACCCATGAGGCAGACTTCCATGGTAGAACACCTTCTTCCCACATGGTGTTGACTTCTTCCAAAGTCAAACCCTTAGTTTCTGGAACAACTAACAAAACATAGAAGAACATGAAGACCAAACAGCCCATGAAAACGTAACCGTAGTAGAAGTTAATAGCACCAGTAATAAATGGAGTGAAGAAACCAATCAAGAAACCCCACAACCAATTAGCAGCTGTAGCAATAGACATAGCCTTAGACTTGACTCTCAATGGGAAAGTTTCAGAAACAACGACATAAGGAATTGGAGCCCATGTAGTAGCAAAACAGAAAATATAGAAACAGGCAAAGACAATCATACAGTTACCAGCACCCTTGGAAGATGGTTGGTCTTGACCATTTGGCCATAATCTGGTGACACCCACGGAAGCATAGACAACCATACAAGCAGTCATGGATGCAGCACCCCATAGCAAACAAGTACGACGACCATATCTCTCAACAACGTAAATACCAACAAAGGTGGAAGCAAAGTTAACAATACCCAAGACAATAGAGGTTTCGAAAGAGTCACTCAAACCAACAGCCTTGAAAATAGTAGTACCATAGTAGAAGAAATAGTTATCACCTGTCAATTGTTGTAGAGATTGAATCATAGCACCCATGATCAAACGCTGAAGGACCTTTGTCTTGCTACTAAACAATTCACCCCAGGATGCATTACCAGCTAATTTCTCTGCCTCTACACCAGCCAAGACAGCTTCGACTTCAGCCAAAACAGATGGATCATCAACAGCAACCTTGTTAGAAACGGCAATAGAACGTTTGGCTTCTTCGATCTTACCGACTTCAGCCAAATAACGTGGAGACTCTGGAACAAATGTCATACCACCAATCATAAACAAAGCCCAGGCAAAACACAAACCTAATGGAACTCTCCATTGCACAGAGTTGGAGTAGTTCTTAGTACCGAAGTTGGTACAGTAACCCAAGAAAATACCGGCAGTAATCATCAATTGGTAGCAAGAGACTAAAGTACCCCTTAAATGCTTTGGGGATACTTCAGAAATCAACATAGGAGATAAAACGGCAATACCACCAACACCCAAACCGGAAATAATTCTACCGATGAAATATTGGTACCATTTGTTGATAGATGCAATTTGAATAATAATACCGATGATGTAGATGACAACAACGACAATCAAACCCACCTTACGACCGTACATATCACCCAATTTGGAAAGAATAATACCACCAATGGCACAACCAATGTTGAAAATGGAGACAATCAAACCAGTTCTAACCTTAGACAAATAATTAGTACCATCTTTATGCTTCATACCAAATCTTCTGATGAAATCGGTTTGATTGATGAAACCAGAAATGGTACCAGTATCCCAACCGAAAACGAAACCACCAAAGGCGATCATGATACACATAATAGAGACAGTGACATAGGCAGAAGCTGGTCTCTTTGGAATTTCAACGACAGGTTCGTGCTCTTCACCTTCACCATAAGCTTTTATTTCATCTCTTTCAGCCTTGTTTGATGGTGTAGATAAAACCGAGTGGGAGGCTGAGTCAACAGCAGAGAGATGCTCCACAGGAGTTTGCTCTGCAATAGCAGCGTCTTGTGACATTTTTTGATTAAAATTAAAAAAACTTTTTGTTTTTGTGTTTATTCTTTGTTCTTAGAAAAGACAAGTTGAGCTTGTTTGTTCTTGATGTTTTATTATTTTACAATAGCTGCAAATGAAGAATAGATTCGAACATTGTGAAGTATTGGCATATATCGTCTCTATTTATACTTTTTTTTTTTCAGTTCTAGTATATTTTGTATTTTCCTCCTTTTCATTCTTTCAGTTGCCAATAAGTTACAGGGGATCTCGAAAGATGGTGGGGATTTTTCCTTGAAAGACGACTTTTTGCCATCTAATTTTTCCTTGTTGCCTCTGAAAATTATCCAGCAGAAGCAAATGTAAAAGATGAACCTCAGAAGAACACGCAGGGGCCCGAAATTGTTCCTACGAGAAGTAGTGGGTCATAAAAAGTTTATTCCCTGGAAAAAAAATTTTGCGTTGCCTTTCTGGAGAATTTTTTCGAATTAGCGTGCTGCCACTGCATGCATTTCTGAGAAGTGTGGGCATTCTTCCACCAGTTGTTCCTCCTAAAAAAAAAAAAGATTTCCTACCCCGCACAAATTCCTGCATACCCCTCATTTCCACGGGGTAAAAAAAAAACATCCCGTAGCAGCCTCTGACGGAGCCGTATGGAACAATCCTGGATAAATATGGCGGAAAAACGGCTCTGGCTGCGGCTTTGTTTAAGGCAGAAACTAGATGAGATGTTTGTTGTTACGGAAAAAAAAATTTGTTGCGCTTTCTGTAGTGGGATTTGTCCTCATAACTTCTCCATGAAGGGGCCATTAAAATCTAGCCCTCTAGTAAAGCGTTATGGGAGCACTCTTGCGGCGTTCAACGGTGCTGCTTTTTCACTTTTACAGTATGATATGTCTTTCACATTGGGTTTTAGCTATAATTAGATAAAAATATTTTAAGTTGCTTTTGAAGTGTTTAGTAGGGCGTGTTTAGCAGGGCATGCTTAACAACCCCAAATGATCTTAGCGATGAGAGTACTATTTTCTAGGGTTGTTTTGTGCAGCCTGTTAATGTAGACATCAAGAAATTAAATGCGATCTTAATTCATTCGGAATTTCTTTTCACCGTGTGAATGAAATTTTTCGAGATGCTAAGTATAATAAAAATAAAAAAATAAAATCGCTTTTCTTCTAGAGAATTTTTCCGTGAGAAAGTAAAAACACATAATACTAGCTTAATAAACTTTTCTTTCCACCACCCATAGGATACGCTAACAATTTTTGCTGTCAACTGCTTGCCATTTTGTTTTCTTCCGACTACTATCACTTAGGGCTATTGGCAGTATATGCGTAATTTTATCAATTACCATACTTGTCAAACATAGATCAGGAAAAATATTAACGTTCCTGTCAATCTAAGACTTGAAGATTACAGGACTTTTTTTTTTCTTACTGTATTTTTCCGTAGAGTGCACCATTCGGCAGATGGATCGCGGGGAAATTGAGAGTTTATGCAAAAAAATCCGAAGGTGGAATTAAATGGGTCCCGCTTTGGAAAGCCCCGGATTTAATCCCCCATTAAGGCAAATTACTCCTCATCCTAGGTGGAGAAAAGAACCGGAAAAAAATGCAGTACCTTTTTTGTTCCCATTTCTTTTCCAAGTAAACAGGCGGAGAATCAAGCTGCTGCAGTTAGTTCTCAGAGTTCACTTAACGTTCTCCTGTAATAAACATAAGGAACAACCATCACCCCACACTTTTATCTCTTCCTCACTAACATTGTGTTAGCTTGCATGTTCTTTGAGACTAATGACCGATTGTTTGATCTCTTCTTCCGATTATTGCTGGTCCGATCCCTTGAGCATCGAAAACCAAACGACTGTTTAAGATCTGTAATTGATTAAGACCCATTGGCGATTACTCACTCATCGGCAAAAAAAAATGGTCTGAACATGCGTTGAAAATTTTGCTCCCATGAGATTTTTTGTCTCATGTAGTAATTATTTTATTTCTTGAGCAATCTGAGCTTCAACAAGACAGAAAACGAATATGGCAACTGTTATTTCGTTATATAGTGTTGCTGGTGACCGAACACAAAAATGATCTTAGAATTGTAACTCAGGGAGCATACGAACAAAAGATTATTAGCATTTCGTACTTTCTAAAAGTTGAAGAAGTTGGCATTTGTTGATTTTATCATATCCTTAATAAAAAGTTGACGTCAGCATACAATTTGAAAATAGCAATATCGAATGCCTATTCCTCCTTTCGTTGTTTGAGTTTACCTAATATATCGATGCATTTTTGCAAAAGTGTGGTATTGAGCACGCGGTACTAGAAGGAAAAATCTCTTCTTTTTACTACGTGTCCTGCATTTCTATCATGGTGAAGATAATCATTATTTTATGTCAAAAATTACTAGTTAGCTGTCAGAATTTTTTGTTTAAACATTGTTGAATTCCTGTCGCAGGTTAAAGAAATCGAAAAATAGCCAATGAAGTAGACAGAATCATTTGACCAGTTAGGTAAATTACTGTGTCAAATAATTCAACAACGCGTTTCTACGTGGTGGGCAGAAGTCCCTGGAATACTTTAGTGATGGTACACTTTTCGACATTAGAATTGTCTCTGAATTGTCACCCCGCTAATAAGTTATTTGTATGGACGCCAATAAAACCATACAAACGCGGCTTTCTGGTACTGCGTTTAATCTTGCATGAACTTTTCCGTCCATTGGGGCGAATATTCACTGTGCGATGTATACTACCTTTTTAGCTACTGAAGCCACTCTTAAAGCATGATTTTTTTCCTTCCTGCCATCTAAAGGTTACTTACGGCAACCTTTCCATAAATTGTTGCTGAAATAACATATAATAGTACCAAATGGGCCTATCAATAAGTTTACAGCCTACAAGATTTTCTTCCACTAAAATATATTCGAATAGGACTTTGGCCAAAAACTGTTCATTAAGGGGCAGACTGTTCATGTTTTCTCGCAAATTACCTTTTTAACAAGGTGAAATTATTTTTTTTGGGGAATGCTAACTGTTTATCATCTGCCAGGAAAGAAAACTTAGATCCTCTTTACCAATCGCCGCCAGTAGTACATCATTTCTTATTAAATAAAAACATTTTCATATCATTAACCCTTTTTCAAACATATATGGGATGTAGTTTGCCAAGGATGATCATAAAGGCCTAATATGATCCCCATTTTCTTTTTATTACCAAAAATTCAGGTTTATTGACAAGCCTTCTCTACTCTGTCGCAATGCCAGTTTAACATTGAGGAGTTTAGTAGCTTCATTGTAATGAGGTGACTCTATTTAATTTCAGGTAGAAAAGCGCAGTACCGAGGTGAGCCCTGCATATGTACACTGATTGTGAAAAGCTCCGGCTCATAATTAATTTTTTTGATGAATTATAGAGTACTTTGTTTATAATAGAAGACTTTTTTTTTCCTCCTAAGGTAGCTTATGCGAGAAAGAGCGCCTACTTCGCTTCTAGCGCTACAAAACAATAACTTTGAAGGGTAAAGCTGTTAACTTTTCTTCAAAGCTTAGAAAAGAAAAAAAATTAATAAAAAATTATACTTCTATTGGCAACATCTTGCCATACAATATAAATCGTAAGGGTTCATTAAAAATATAAAATCAGAATTAGAGTGCATTTCAAATGCACAAATTAGAGCGTGATCATGAATTAATAAAAATGTTCGCAAATTATTTGGTGCTGAACATTCTCTTGTACAATGGCTTATCATCGTGAGCCATTTCTTCAGCGTCGTAGTTGGCACCTCTTCTAGATGGTGGAACCCATGAGGCAGACTTCCATGGTAGAACACCTTCTTCCCACATGGTGTTGACTTCTTCCAAAGTCAAACCCTTAGTTTCTGGAACAACTAACAAAACATAGAAGAACATGAAGACCAAACAGCCCATGAAAACGTAACCGTAGTAGAAGTTAATAGCACCAGTAATAAATGGAGTGAAGAAACCAATCAAGAAACCCCACAACCAATTAGCAGCTGTAGCAATAGACATAGCCTTAGACTTGACTCTCAATGGGAAAGTTTCAGAAACAACGACATAAGGAATTGGAGCCCATGTAGTAGCAAAACAGAAAATATAGAAACAGGCAAAGACAATCATACAGTTACCAGCACCCTTGGAAGATGGTTGGTCTTGACCATTTGGCCATAATCTGGTGACACCCACGGAAGCATAGACAACCATACAAGCAGTCATGGATGCAGCACCCCATAGCAAACAAGTACGACGACCATATCTCTCAACAACGTAAATACCAACAAAGGTGGAAGCAAAGTTAACAATACCCAAGACAATAGAGGTTTCGAAAGAGTCACTCAAACCAACAGCCTTGAAAATAGTAGTACCATAGTAGAAGAAATAGTTATCACCTGTCAATTGTTGTAGAGATTGAATCATAGCACCCATGATCAAACGCTGAAGGACCTTTGTCTTGCTACTAAACAATTCACCCCAGGATGCATTACCAGCTAATTTCTCTGCCTCTACACCAGCCAAGACAGCTTCGACTTCAGCCAAAACAGATGGATCATCAACAGCAACCTTGTTAGAAACGGCAATAGAACGTTTGGCTTCTTCGATCTTACCGACTTCAGCCAAATAACGTGGAGACTCTGGAACAAATGTCATACCACCAATCATAAACAAAGCCCAGGCAAAACACAAACCTAATGGAACTCTCCATTGCACAGAGTTGGAGTAGTTCTTAGTACCGAAGTTGGTACAGTAACCCAAGAAAATACCGGCAGTAATCATCAATTGGTAGCAAGAGACTAAAGTACCCCTTAAATGCTTTGGGGATACTTCAGAAATCAACATAGGAGATAAAACGGCAATACCACCAACACCCAAACCGGAAATAATTCTACCGATGAAATATTGGTACCATTTGTTGATAGATGCAATTTGAATAATAATACCGATGATGTAGATGACAACAACGACAATCAAACCCACCTTACGACCGTACATATCACCCAATTTGGAAAGAATAATACCACCAATGGCACAACCAATGTTGAAAATGGAGACAATCAAACCAGTTCTAACCTTAGACAAATAATTAGTACCATCTTTATGCTTCATACCAAATCTTCTGATGAAATCGGTTTGATTGATGAAACCAGAAATGGTACCAGTATCCCAACCGAAAACGAAACCACCAAAGGCGATCATGATACACATAATAGAGACAGTGACATAGGCAGAAGCTGGTCTCTTTGGAATTTCAACGACAGGTTCGTGCTCTTCACCTTCACCATAAGCTTTTATTTCATCTCTTTCAGCCTTGTTTGATGGTGTAGATAAAACCGAGTGGGAGGCTGAGTCAACAGCAGAGAGATGCTCCACAGGAGTTTGCTCTGCAATAGCAGCGTCTTGTGACATTTTTTGATTAAAATTAAAAAAACTTTTTGTTTTTGTGTTTATTCTTTGTTCTTAGAAAAGACAAGTTGAGCTTGTTTGTTCTTGTTTTTTTATTATTAAAACAGAAAAATTGGAAAAAAGAAGAAGATAGTTACAAACCATATGTCTTTTCTCGAGCTCTTTTTATATGTTTCTGTGCTTTCTATATTGTATACCCATTTGCTCTCCATTGTCTGCAAGCCAAAATCTGCATACAGATCCGAGACATCTCTTGGATTTTTTTCAATGAAGGCACGGAGGGCATCTGAATAATCTCAATGAGTAAGAAACGAAATTTTTTAAGGAACATTTTCAATTTGCCTACGGACTATTCTCTGCAAAGTTCCAATAATTTCTCCTTTTTTTCCAGCGTTTAAAGGAAAAAAACTGGTTTTCGATGCCGGGGCCCCACAATGTACCTGCACTTTTTGTGGGGTAAACGTGGATAAAACGAATCTCCGTTGCCTAAAAAACATTTTTTTTCGTACGGTCCCCTCTGCGTTCAGGAAAAAAAGAGATCGGGTGGTGAGGCTAGGTAGCGTAGCCCCTTGGAGAAGCATATGAAACATTTGTCTTGGCGCCGCACACAGGAACTGCGCACTTCTTTTTGTCCTAGGTTGCTTATCACACCATATGGTGCACCCGTGCTCGTTGTCACTGCCTTTTTTTAACAATTCTTCCTTTGTTCCTCTGAAAGCACGGGCCGGCGCACTCCAATTACCCCTACATTAATTTCCAAGTAGTAGCAGGGGGATGAACATGTGAACATGTTGCAACAACTGCGGTGTCTTCTTAGGCTTGTGTTCGGAATTTCTTCCTCCTGTTTCGGTGTGTGTTGCTTATTTTTTCCTTGCCCCTTTGCGGCATCACAGCAGCCGTTGTTCCGTATTCCGGCTGATAAGCATGGAAAGATTTTCCAACAATACTCATGAAAAAATGTGTTGGTGTCTGAGTAAGCTAAATTTTCCCAAATTTGATGCCATTCAACCCGAAAACTTAAAATGTAAAAGGGGTTGAGATAGTGCAGCTGTGTGGCAAAAGTCAAAAAAAATCTGTTCCTTTCAAGGAAATGAAAAAAGGAAGGAAAAAATGTCCAGGACAGAAAGGCCATCCCCTTAGTAAAGAAACCTGCTTAGAGATTCTTGAGGCTCGAAAATGGTTGGTGGTTGGACTTCTTTTGAGTTTTCCGTCCGGATTTCAAACGAAATCCATCATCACGTTCCTAGCAACAAGAGGATTATTGGACGATTGTCGGGAGTAAAGATTACTCAGTTGGTTTTCTAACTCTACTGCGCACTTCTTCGTGGGTATAACAAATTGCACACACATACATTCTTATTATTTGATACTGCTTACGATAACCGGAGACTTCTTTTTTTTCCTGTTCGGCTCTCGCCGATGGTATGAAGTTAAATGGTAGAAAAATTGTTTGTTTTGTTTACAAACTGGATCAAGAAATGTTAAAATTCTGTTTGATATCATGTACCAATGTCTTTTATTAACTGTATCAGAGAATTATATATATAAAGTCATAAATCTTGTGTATTATTTATCATTATTGACTAGCACATCGAATCTTAAAATACACTATTATTCAGCACTACGGTTTAGCGTGAAATTATTTCTTGCCGAACATTTTCTTGTAGAATGGCTGGTCATCATGCATCAATGCATCAGCATCGTAGTTAGCACCTCTTTGAGATGTTGGAACCCATGAAGCAGACTTCCATGGTAGAACACCTTCAGCGTACATATCATTGACTTCTTCCAAAGTCAAACCCTTAGTTTCTGGCACAAAGAAGAAAACGTAGAAGTAGGCGAAAACCATACAGCCCATGAAAACGTAACCGTAGTAGAAGTTAATAGCACCAGTAATAAATGGAGTGAAGAAACCAATCAAGAAACCCCACAACCAATTAGCAGCTGTAGCAATAGACATAGCCTTAGACTTGACTCTCAATGGGAAAGTTTCAGAAATAACAACATAAGCAATTGGAGCCCAAGTGGTAGCAAAACAGAAAATATAGAAACAGGCAAAGACAATCATACAGTTACCAGCACCCTTGGATGAACCATTACCTTCACCATTTGGCCATAGTCTGGTGACACCAACAGAAGCGTAAACTACATAACAGCAGACCATACCAATGGCACCATATAACAAACAGTTACGACGTCCAAAACGATCGACAGTGTACAAAGAACAACAAGTAGAGAAGAAGTTGACGACACCGAAAACAATAGAAGTTTCGAAAGAATCACTCATACCAACAGCGTTAAAAACGGTAGTACCATAGTAGAAGAAATAGTTATCACCAGTCAATTGTTGTAGAGATTGGATCATGATACCCATCATAGTACGCTTAAACATGGCCGGCTTACCAGTGAACAACTCACCCCATGATGCTGAACCAGCAGCTCTAGCTTCTTCAACACTAGCTTCAATAACTTCCAACTCTTGTTGAATGAATGGATGGTCTGGGGCAACCTTGTTAACTTTGGAAAGAGATGCTCTTGCTTCGTCAATTTGACCAGCTTCAACCAAATAACGTGGGGATTCTGGAACGAAAGTCATACCACCGATCATAAACAAAGCCCAGGCAAAACACAAACCTAATGGAACTCTCCATTGCACAGAGTTGGAGTAGTTCTTAGTACCGAAGTTGGTACAGTAACCCAAGAAAATACCCAAGGTAATCATCAGTTGGTAACAGGAGACTAAAGTACCTCTCATTTCCTTAGGAGCGACTTCAGAAATCAACATAGGAGATAAAACGGCAATACCACCAACACCCAAACCGGAAATAATTCTACCGATGAAATATTGGTACCATTTGTTGATGGATGCAATTTGAATAATAATACCGATGATGTAGATAACAACAACGACAATCAAACCCATTTTACGACCGTACATATCACCCAATTTAGCCAAAATAATACCACCAATGGCACAACCAATGTTGAAAATGGAGACAATTAAACCAGTTCTAACCTTAGACAAATAATAACTACCATCTTTATGCTTCATACCGAATCTTCTCAAGAAATCAGTTTGGGCGACGAAACCAGAAATGGTACCAGTATCCCAACCGAAAACGAAACCACCGAAGGCAACCATAACACAACAGATAGACACAGTGACATATGCACCTTTACCTGTATTTGGGTTGGTAAGTACTTGGTCGGCCTCAGCTTGGAAATCATCTTGAACACCTTTTTCTTCAGGCATGTTCATTACCTGAGAGCTATTCGAAGGCAGGTCAGCATTCGAATTCTCACTTGACTTTTGTGGAGATATTAAATCTGGAGTTGAATTCATGATTGTTTAACTCAGATGTAAATTTTGTTTGTGATTCTATTATTTATGAAAAGCTATTAAGTAAAATTATGGAATATTCATGCTGAAGATAAAACAGCGCCTGTATTTATATGCAACCCCCAAGCGAAAAAAAACTTTGACTTTTCTTCTCTTCTGGAGAAATTCTCTGGGGATATAGTCCCCAGATTTTTTGAGTGGGCCCCCAATGTCCCACATCGTTATTGAGTTGTTTCTTTCTCCAGAAGGTCGTTGTACAGTCATTATAATGGCGGTCAGTATAATGACCTCCGGAAATACCAACATCGGGGAAAGCGGAAAATCTGGAAAAATTCTCCACGAAGCTTTCTCTGTGATAATCCGCGACCGAGAGTTTAACCGAATCCGCGGAACGAGATATTCCGTGTTTATTGCGGTATTATATGAGCCGGACGAATCCGGAAAAACTACGTGACAGGAACGATGACCGGGCAGCAGGCGAAGCTGGAAGAATATAGCTAAGAAAATGCGCACGGAAAAAAAACACTCCCGAATTTCTCCGTGAAAAGAGCCTACTAGGGGATAATAGTAGGTATCCGTTAATATTACCGAACTATTGAAAACCTACCAAATGCAAGAAGATGCAAACGAGCTAGAATGTTCCGCGAATAGCTCATCTTACAATTTTTTTCTTTTTTCAAGAAAAAGAAAGTATTTTTTTTTCCTTTCATTTCATTGCTCCTCCTCCAGGTGTTATCTCGAGAAGATGAAGGCTGTCTGCGATGACGAATAGGAAAGAAAAAATTTTCCTTAATTTTGCTTGCTTAATTCTTATACGAATAATTCTTCTTAATCAACATCGGGCTTCATATTTACCAACACGCATTATTGATTAACAATACTTGCCTTAGGTTGAAATTGGACGCCGGAAGAGAATTTATAGCTAGTCAGTGTTCTTCGGCGTAATTTTATTAATGGACATACAGTGTACTTTTCAAACTACACCGCCATTTGATATACCGGTGTAATTTTTGATGAAGTGTCAGAATTAGCCGCACAGTTAATTGAACACTTCGCTGTAAGGTGTGGATACAGATTAGATAAGAGCATTAGGCACCACATTTCTTCAGGCTTTTCCTGATGCTGGTTTGGATATTGCCTTCATCCCGCACCAAAGCTGGCGTCCCGCATGAGGAAAATGAAGAGTTGTAAGCAGCACTAAATTCCGAAATTAAAGGGCGGGCGGATGCCACCAGTAAAATATTCTTGATCAATCTTTGATATTTTCAAATGATCTCCCATTGTAATCTGAGAACTGCTCTTGTTTGGCTACGTAAGGCAGTATGAGGGTTGTAGTTAGTAGTAACCCTGTCTAAGATTCCCGGTGCTATGTACTTCTCTCACAATAATACAAGTAGTGAATGTCACTTAATAAATTTTTGTAATAAAAAGTCTACAAAGTTTGTTTGTGACTTGTCGAAATTCAATTCTGTTGCTTTCATTTTTCTGTAGAGAAGAAATAATATTCCGACAAAATGTAAATAAATATGCTAAAGTGGGTTACGACAAATTTCTTGAGAGCCATTGATTTTTGCTATAGAGGCATGAAAGCATACTGCACACACATCCAATACTTAACTTTGGCAAATGAGGAGCCTAATTACAGAGATAACTTCAAACTACATAAAGAACCAAGATACTAGTTAATGGAACGCCTAGACGATCATGCTTAACTGAACGAAAAGTAACTAATGAAATACAAGTCTCTTTTCGCCGAAATTTGAATTTAACAAGTCTAGTATACCCATTGTTAGTGCATTTCTCCGTGTTTTGAGACGCTTTTTTTACATGCTTCTAAATAAAGGCATCATCCATGCTCGGCAGCCGTAGAAAATCATTAGCCCCTAACTTCCAAAAATAGACTGCGCGCTACGTGAGACGCTTACTTCAGCTGTAGTATCCTAACGTGAAGGTTTTTTTAATTTACCCCATAAGGATCGCGTCAATAGGATCGTTTCCATTTTCCGACTTTGCAGATTAGATGGATCCCTAAAACGAAGTGCATAGTTGCGGTATTTTGTATTTGAGCCATTTAAAATAGTCTGGAAGGTTTTCTTTTTGATTAAATACATTTGGTGTTTCATTAAACCTGGAACAATACATATGATCACTTCATCCCGATAAATACCAAGCCCCAGGAACGTACTTACTCCTACCAGCACCTGTATTATAACCTTTTCTGAGAGTTCTTTTGTTTTGCTTGCAAGGGTATATTTCGCAGATATCCACGAAAACTTTATTCATTTGCTCAGGCTATATTACATTATATATATATATGTATGGATACATAAGAAAAATGAGATGAATAAAAACGACAACTATTTATTATGGCAACATTGTTTACTGTGGCTATTTCTCGCATCACTCTTATTTTGAACAATAGTATCGATTATGTGACGCAACAATTAAAAAGGGGTATAACGATAACTTGCTATAATTATTAAAATTTGCAATATTAGATTTGTGTAGTATTAAATCACAGATAGGAAAAAGCATACGAGACCTTCCCACTTTTGCTCATGCTTCATTGTAAGACTCCTCACTAATCACATCTGATTCAGAAATGAATGTTACTTCGGTCCAAGCTACACCGTGAATTTTCTCCCCGCCATTTATTTGTAAAGTTGAGCTTTTTGGATCAGCATATTGGTATATAAATGGCTTAGTACCAGCAACACCAGAGACGATGTTTTTAACAAAACTTGGAATTTCGCCCATCACATCAATTCTTTCAACTAGGTTGTTCAACGGACCCTCCACAACAGCACAGATCTTATTTTCTTCTGCGACGTTCTTGTATTCTTCTTCCTCTTCATCTTCCTTTTCATCTTCCTTTTCATCCTCTCCTTGTAAAGCTTGTTCAGTCCCATTCTCGGATTCCAATTGTTCATCCTTGACTTTGGTATTGATACCTTTGAAGGTGATCTTAATATCTTTTGGAACTTTCCAACCAACAGAATCAATTTCTGAGTTTAAGTGCTCAACAAGATTGTTAGTTGTCATCGCTAAAACTTCTTTATCATCGGTAATAATACCAGCAGAAATTTTAGTGTTGGCATATGATTTTGGTGTAGTGAACTCCATCAACACCGCGGAATACTTTTCGGAATGGAAAAACATGAAGTTCCATGCCTTAGCTGCGTGATGAGGCTTCATGCCTTGGAAGGCCATTATAAATGTCGAAATCGCAGGGTCTTCCTCTTTAAAAGTAATCGTACGATCTTCATAGGTGATTTCGACTTCTTCACTGTCGCTTTCTTCTTCACTACCAGATTCCTCCTCAGAATCACCAGACTCTTCATCTTCGTCTTCATTATCATCCTCATCAGCTGAGGATTCTTCTTCATCAGATTCTGGAATAACTTCTTTCTTAACTTTGATAGTACCGTGACAAGCATTCCTTGGCCAGAAAACGTGTCTCATGCTACCCCATGGTTCATTGATATTGTTACCATAATAAGTCGCAGGATCATCGCCTATCTTGGCTCCAGGGGTTAACCTTCTTATATGCAAGTCAACGACAGATAAATCACAAACACTGGATTGAATGTGATAGCTTTCACCGTCTTCACTTAATTCTACAGAAAGATTGTCGGCATAGAAGTTTGGACCTTCGATGTAAAAATTTTCCAACTTGGTGGAAGTCCAGATATTCAAATCCTCTGGATTCTTCGAGTCAAAAATTCTGAAAGTAAATTGGGATGCAGTGTGCAACCCAATGATGTTCGAATGAATAACCTGGGCAAATCCAAAGATACCTGTTTTCAAGTCACTGAAATAAAAGATAACCGATTCAACGTTTGTATGGTCAGGAGCTTGCCAAAAAAAATCTTCACGACTGGTTTCTCTGTAAGGCTGCTTATTTTTTACCCTATCAGCAACACTATGAATGTAATCTTTCCCATATTCAGGCTCAGCCATACCAGTGACTGCTGAGATCCCACCTTTTATCCACTTCAACATTATATTATATTATACAAAAGCTTATTCGTTTCTTTTTTCTTGATTCGATGCAATAAATGACTGAATCTTTTGATCTTCTACAGATTTCAAATTATCAAACGAATACAAAAGAATTCTATCAACAGGCTCTATCTATATATAACAAACGAAAAGCCGTGCTATTCGTGAATCTCAAGGAGTAATCTTGCAAGATATCCCCGAATGTTTCAATCAACCAGCTGTCATTTCGCTTTTGTTTTCTCCCACTCATCGCAAGTTTGCCTCCTCAACAACAAAAAAACAACGAAAAAAAGCGGTACTAAACCGGACCTGAAGTTCCGTGGAAAGTGAGATTTATATTATGCAGGATTTTGCTCAGATTCTCTCAAGAGCAATATCATAATGCATAAGTGATGAAAAGTATGGCAGAAACGGTGGGAGGAACCGCAGTTTTAGCTAGGATCTGGAAACAATCAGTGATTTGCCATTTAACAGCTGGGGGAATCTAAATACTTTTGAATTTTAAGGTTTCCAGCACCATGCTTCGCTTTACTGGTGCTCGCGCTATTAGAAAGTACTCTACTAGGTATGCACTCGAGCACCTGAAAGAAGGTGCTCCTCTGAAAGGGCTGTTTTCTATTGAAGGATTACAGAAAGCATGGTTCGACCGAGTGAAATATCTCGATGCAAAATTGAACGATTGTACAAATGAAGCGCAACAAAAACCCTTAGAAACTCTCATCCATGAAAATTCGAAATCTGCTTCAAAGAAACATATCGTGAACTATGCGTCATCATTGTACAACTTGAAATTTAGCATGTCTTCCCTTCAGGGATGTATCAGGACTCCGCCAGAGGAATGCCCCAGGCTAGGTCCAGAGGCGCTACTTCAGACCCCTGATTTCAATAGGACAATAAGCAATGAGCCATTGACCACTGGCAACGAACGTTTGCAAGCAGCTCTAATTTCTTCATTTGGGTCTTTGATGGAGTTCAGAACATTATTAATAAATTCAAATCTTGCTATATCAGGCGACGGGTTTACGTGGTTAGTCGCAAGACGGCAGCTCGACAAACGTGCTATGCGCAACGACATGCCAAACAGGGATATTGAATATGATAAGCTGTTTATATTGAATACGTACAATGCGGGAACTCCCTTCAACTTCTCTACATCTGGGGTAATGAATGAGCTCAATAACCAATATACCAACATGGAAAAACAACGAGCCAAAGAAGCCGGTAATCTTGAAGATTCTGAGATGACTGCCAAGCAAGCCAAGACAAAATTTATTTATGAAACCCAACAGAAAGGTTTTTCTGGGAAAGAGGTTTCATATATCCCGCTTTTAGCCATTGATGCGTCACCAAAAACATGGTTAACTGATTATGGCGTATTTGGGAAACGAGAATATTTAGAAAGGGTATGGGACTCTATAGAATGGAAAATTGTAGAGTCAAGGTTACCTCAACGTACTAAGATCCAAGCATTCAACACGTTATGAATGAAACTGGTAATGGGAATTTTTTCCTTTTGATATAAGTTGGTAGTCTCTGTAAATATATAAAGTCAAACTATTCGTAATGTGTATATAACGTGGTCTTAAATTATTTTTATTCGTATCTCTCCCTTTTATTTGCCTGGCTTTGGTGTCTCATAGCTTCTTTTCTCTCTTTTAAGCTCACTTTACTGACTTTTCCTGCCGACCTTTAGACTTTTTACTCTGCTCAGTAATTTGCTGCCCGTCGATTTCTTTTTCATATTGGGCTCATTGTAGCGCACACCCAAATAAACGTCTTCCTCATCTTCATTGTGATCATCTTGGCCGTCGAAATCAGTAGTATAATTGGACTTATGCGTTCTGTTAGGAGAATTAACGGTTTTCGACCTTCTAACACCTTCATTGCTGTGACCAACATCATAGTTGTCTCTACTTAAACTCAAGTTTCTTCTAACGCCTGTCATGGGGGCATTGCTATCACCGGATCCTCCGAGACCTAATCGTTGAGAAAGTGACTTATTTCTTTGTAAACCACCGTTACGATTATGATAGGAATGGGCTTTTATGTCGTTTCTAATGGCAGCTGAGGAGGCCGGCGCCCCATCTAAAAACGTACTAGAACCTAATCCCGCAGTAACTGGCCCATGAACCAATTCTGTCTTATTTTTGGCATCCATTTGTTGGACGTTACCCACGTTTGCTTTTATTGCGTCCTGCGTATCACCACCTCTCCTTAGAGTCTGCGAACTGTACTGGTATATATCAGAATCATCTGTATCATCTCTCCCAAAAACCTCATCCAGGGCAGACTTCTTGGTTGAAGCGCCACCGATGGTACTGTTTGGACCATCGACCGGAAATGCTAAAACAGGCGCAGCTTTGTTATTTTTATTTCTATGAGGTGTTACTGCATCGAATGGGCCGTCATGATGAAATGAGCCACCGAACAATCCAGTTACATCTAACTTATCGATAGTATCGACGTTCTTAGGAACAATAACCTTACTTTTTCTCTTTCCCTTCTTAGAAGGCGTTGAAGATGAGGAAGCTTCACGGTGATGGTGGGATGAAGATCTGCGTGAAATATATGTGCCGCTGTTGCTATGTTCGCGGTGAGAAGAAGGACGAGAAACCTTTTCCTTTGGATATGCACGCCTTGATCCATTGGTTGAAGTGATCTCTTCGTATGAGGGTGGTAGGTCAGTGTTTTCTCTTGTGTTACCTACTGTACTTACGTCACTTTCCTCCAAATATCTTTGCCTTAATTGTTCTTTTTCTTCTTTAGCAGTGGGATGATTTTTATTCCTTGAAACAGGTGGGGGAGACCTTCTAAAATCGGTTGCAGAACTCACATCGTCTAGGAAAGGATTCTTTGAGGAAAGAGGTCTCGAAGGTGGTGATAAACTACCACTACTAAAGCTCTCCAAACCAGAATAAAAAGCACCCTGCTGATCTGCGTTTCGCTGGGGTTCATCCTCTGGAATGTTTGGGAATGATAATTGTGAAGAAGTTCTTGTGTTCAATTGTGGCATATCAAATGAATTGGTACGAGATTGGTTTTTCGCCCACTCCTGAAACTGGGAGTCATTTTTATACTGATTAATACTTGAATCAACTGTGGCATTTCTAAACGGGTTATTAACAGAAAATGGCCTACTAGAGGTACTACTGTTTCTATTCTCCATGCTAAATCTTGCGTATATGTATCAATTTTTCTAAAAATGGAAAATGCTGGCAAAGTGTAATGGAACCTACAATGTATCAACAATTAAGCAGTCGAAGATTATGGTAAAATGACGTTACGTGTTCGAAGGGATAGGTCTGCAAAACACTTAAATTCCTCGAATAAAAATAACAATAAAAAGAGCGAGGTAGATCGGATATATTTCGGATTCTACACACTATAAAATACAAATTAGAAATTTTACAGAGTTACCTCCCAAGAAAGAGTATCTTCATTTTCTAGTGAATAACCTATCGCCAGTCACCATGATCTGCTGTTGAACCAACCTCGAGGCGGGAAAAAAAACAAAAAAAAAAGTAACGCGATTTACGCTCCGTGCACGACGATTCTTTGAGATGGCTGCCAATGGTTGATCACAAGTACTAGCTTCTACACAACTGGATAAGAATGACGCATATATACTTTTAAGTATGTTGTTATTAAATCTGCTATATAATGATGTTATACGTGCATTGGTCAAGGAGAAAAAGGTTTTATGTTATGAACTTTTGTTAAAACCATTCAAAGAACAATAAGTATCGAGAATATCGAAAGTAGTAGCAAGGAAGCTATACGAGTTACATGTCCAGCTGGATCTTTGTTAAATGTATAAGGACTGCTCAATCGAACGCCTGCTCCCGAAGCACTGCTGGTTCTATTAGTTGAATTTGACCACTCTTCTGAGGCTGACACAGAAAAGCTGTCGAATTGAGTACTGGATGGTCTAGCACTTGTGCTTGCTCTTGAAGTATCATAGAATGACCGGCCCGCACCTGTAATCACACCGTTTGAGTATGCTGCTGTCAGTTGACCTGGGACAGTGAACATATAGCCTGACCTATAGGATGGATAAAGAGTCAAGTTTCTTGTATTACTACTATTCATCACTTTTGCGTAAGGAATGTAACCAGATTTGATCTTCTTGATGATAGTGGACGCGGTAGTTTCATTTGTCTCTTCAGTAACTGCGTCATCTTCAACCTTCTTTGCCTGTGCAATGGCTATAGTGTTATCCTCTAAGTCCATTGCCATATATATATTTTTTATGAAGGCTTCTCCGAGTATGTTTACTCCAGTATTTGTATTAGCGTATAGTGTTAGAAAACAAGCTTCCTGTCCAGAACTGAAAAACATTGAAGAATTGGTGGATGTATCGTAAGTAGATGATAATAAATCACGTAGGGGTATTTCAATTGTCAATTCTCGAAGCCTGAAACCCAAGGAGACACCCATATCTGCTATAGAACATTGGACTAGCCACCTATCTAGTGATTCCACATAAGTGGCCGCAATTTGAACGGCAATCTGAATAATGGTACTAGTTGGCAGGTAACTGACCGAAGAAGTTGAATCAAGTAAGGCTGGGCTCAGAAAGTCCTTCGAAGTCATATTCAAACTTTGTCCGCTGTTAGACACAATATAAATAGGGCCTAATGGCACAATTGGGTACCCAACACTAACAGCATTACTCACTGGGTCAACGTAAGGAATTAAGTCAAATTTTCCCAGTGTACCGGTAAACAGCGAAGGATCCACCCCTCCAAGAAGTAGCTTCCCACAATTAGATATTGGATCTCTATATGTTTTGTACGTGGAAGTGTCTCCAGCCAACCACAGTGAATATGACGAACTTTCAATGATATCTGCATCTTTCAATAAGGATAGAAAATAAGACTGTTCTGTGTATTGTGAGCTATCGATAGCATTGCCTGGGTTTGTGACCTTCCCGCTTAAACCTAACAAGCCTGAAGTCTTAAAGTTCGAGGACTGAATATCAAAGAAGGAAACGTTTGAAATGGATAGGCTCCCCGAGTTAAATTGTACGTTATCTCGAGTTACCATTAAATCGGTTATCAAAGCGGTCGAGGAATTTTCTGAGGAAACATTTGTAAAATTCATATCGTCTGTCACCAAAGTACAGTTAACAGCTCTACCATCAATGAAAGAAATCTCATATATTTGGCCAGGAGAAACAGGAACAGATGATGTAGAGTCATTCATGAGGTAGCTGGGATGCTTATGATATACACCGGAGTATTCGTTATGACTTTCGCTTGTTCCGGAAACCAGATTTATGTACGGTTGGATAATATCCACTAGCAAACGTTGGCGTTGACCGGGAGTGCCAAATGTGCTATTAACATAGTAGTTTCCTCTACCATCTTTACCCACGGCTAGTACAGGAAACGGCTCCTCCGTTGACGAAGAGGTTCCAGACTTTGCTGTAGTTGTTGTATTTGCAGTACTAGCCGTTGCAAACTCTAACTGAAAAGTTGATATGAGCCACAGATACCATAAAATTAGGCATGTCATAGCAAAAATCAACGGCAAATAAAGCAAGCACGCAGTTACGATACGTTCAAAGATCTTTCCAAGTTCTGTATCCTTCTAGAACGATTAGTCTAATGCAACTGATATGTCCAACATTCTAAATATAACTTATTTTGGTATTAGCTGCATCATTCTACCATGATGAGCTGCGGCGTTCAATATCTCATTTTTTTTTGTTCGGGGTAACGAGGTTCATTGTTGCAAATAGCACGACCAAACGAGCGGTATGATACAAAGCACTGCAAGTCATAGCTGAGGTAAAAAAAAAAAGAATGAAGATCTCATTGTTTGGGTTAAATTACTTTCAAGAGCCTCTTTTTTAGGCTCGGTTGGTTAAAAGAGCAAGAACCGAAACACTAGTGCATCAATTTTTATAACAATTTTGTAATTATGTTGATAATTGGCAGTAAAGTTACAAAATACACACTAATTAAAATATTGAACACTTACAATATAAAGCTGATATCAAAATAAATATCGAACAATAAATACAACTCTCTCCAATATCAATATACTGCCGTCGTTATTTAAAAAATTAGCCCACCTGGGAACATTATAGAAAGAGATTTGTTTTTTGGTCTGGCAATGTGTCATAATCAAGCTCTTTGCAATATACATCCCCAACTCATATATTTGTATACAGGAAGAAGAATCGACCACCATCTATCGACTAGCATATTATCATATACGGTGTAAAAAGATGACATAAAAGATGAGAAACAGGGTAATCCCAACAATTGTCTCAATATTTACCTATTTCTCACATTGTCACCGCTCGAAAGTGCATTTTATATACGTTCTTTTGTGACGACTACTTTTGGCGGGAATCTTAGCGCCTTAAATGCAGTGAAAGATTACTCTTTTGAGTTATTGCCTGAATTTTGTCTGCAAAATTGTTATTATTCAGGAATTTAGAATAATTCAACTCTGGAGGCCTGCGCTGTACTACGGGCTCAAGTAATACCGGAGTGTCTCGACAATCCTAATATAAACAGTCTTAGGGAAGTAACCAGTTGTCAAAACGGTTTATCAGATTAATTCACGGAATGTTACTTATCCTATATATTATATAAAATATGGATCATACTAAATGGTGGAAGCGCGGAACCTTGGATCTAAACTGTTGGAATAAGAATCCACTATCGTCTATCAACTAATAGTTGTACTATCAATATATTATCATATACGGTGTTAAGATGATGACATAAGTTATGAGAAGCTGTCATCGAAGTTAGAGGAAGCTGAAGTGCAAGGATTGATAATGTAATAGGATAATGAAACATATAAAACGGAATGAGGAATAATCGTAATATTAGTATGTAGAAATATAGATTCCATTTAGAGGATTCCAATATCATCGAGGAGAACTTCTAGTATATTCTGTACACCTAATATTATAGCCTTTATCAACAATGGAATCCCAACAAGTCTCTCAAAATACACCCATTTCTCATAAACCAATTGTTCAGGCATTTATACGTTTAGATAGCCCAGCTATAGAAGGCGGAGTTTTACCTCATGTTGCTCAATCTGTTCGTTTTCTTAGGTTTCATATGTGTTCTATGAACGTTCAGGATAATGTATTGTCATGCTGACGTATCCCATTCTGAGATGTAACGTCTGTACAAAACAAAGCTTCAGTAGCTCAGTAGGAAGAGCGTCAGTCTCATAATCTGAAGGTCGAGAGTTCGAACCTCCCCTGGAGCATTTTTGCCGAGCACGGTACTTTTTTTTATTCTCAGTAAATGAAATCCAAGGGCTCATTTATTTGAGAAAGTAAATAAGGTATTAGAGGTAATAAAGTAACCATGGGCCAAGAAGACATATTCATAAACTTATGAAAAAACTTTGTAGGTATTAATAACTTATGGGTAAATTACTATCTATGAATGAATATTTACTATTTACTAGTGCTCATCTGGATATTAATTTAGACTTTTCAACGTCTCTCTTATAATATTTGTACATTTATTAACATCATCATCATTAAATCTAGGCTTGCCATCTTCTTCGAACATATCTTCGTCAGTAAACAGGGTGCTATCAGTAGGTTCTTTAATGTTATTATTTTCCACCAATTCCGTCAGTAAAGTTTCGTCAAAGTTTTTGGGAAACGGCCAGCCTTGGTCTTTTATTATCTGTATCAAAGCCATATGCCTGATTTCAAAGCCCCCGAAGAGTATCTTATTGTACCAGGAGCGTGCTCCTTTTTCGTCTCTCATTTTGACATAATGCATTACCATTGCAGAACAAAATTTAAACGTTAAAGGCACCCCATTTTTATGCATCACCTGTAGCAATTCTGATAGTTCAGCCTGCGTTAATGTATGATTTTTATAGGCTACTATGGAAAAGGGACATAGCGTGGTAGTTAAAACCACTTTTTTGGCGAAAGGTTGAGAATAAAAATCCAGAAGAACATTGTAGGCCAGCCTTGGTTCACGAGCTTGGAATCTAATATAATTTAGGAAAACATTGAGGATTCCGGTATCATTTCTCCAATACCTGTATTTATGAGCTTCCTCGGAAAGAAAACTCTTGTACTTGTAATATAAATCAAGAAGACAATTCTTGAATTGACCACTTTCCAGTGAAACAGAACTCGAAGATAAAAGGCTTCTATACAGTTCAGTTAAAATTGGAACAGTCACTGGTGATCCTATTCGCATTGTGTTCGGTAGAATATTATTTTTGTTCTTCAGCTCTCTTGCTAACGTAGGAGCTGTCAAAGTCGTTGATTTTGAATGATAGAGCCACCCCCAAATCCCTAGGGCATTCAGAATATTAGCAGACGCCTTTGAGCTGTATGATGAGAGGAGATATTTACACACCAATTTCGGGTCACGAAAGGCTTGAAAAGATGCAATTAATTCACCCATTAAAAACTCCTTGAACAATTTATATTTCATCAGTGGGCTGCTTTGTAAGCAGGAAATTACATTGAAAAGCTCCTCCTGCCTATTAGATATTCGGAGCAGATTCAAGTAGTGGTGAATGGGAAAATTCAATATGTGTTCGTTTCCATCAATGTGATTAAGCAATCCTGAGCTTACAATGAATTTCAGTTCCTCTTGAAAGGTTTTGATGAATAACTCAACATTTCCACTTTTCAAAAGGTAATAAAGTAAGGTATTGTTGAACTTGACATAACGCAGGTTCTTTTGCTTTGCTCCATCTTTACCAGAATAACAGTGCTGTTCCAACTTCTGTAGTAGAGCTTGAATAAATACTTTAATGAACCTAAAATTTTTCGCCTTAACAAGGCCATTTACTAGAGCGATTAAGCTGTCAAATGTATGCAACTTCAGAACTTTTTCCATTATAAATTTTATGTTTGTCTCATCATGCAAAAATATTTGGAACGTGGCTAACTGCCTCTCCATCTCAGTTCCTTTTATCAGCCTATTGGTAAATCTCGTACAGTAGTTAGAAGTAAAGAGAAGAACATCACTTTTCAAAAGAAAAAGATAGTGATTAAAAGATTCTGATTTTGGAATATGATACCAGAACCATCTGTGGACCTCACCTGGTAGATAAAATCCAATTTTTCTTGCCACCTCTGGGTATAACTCGTGTTGATGCAAAATGATATCATATAAAAGTTTCTTCTTTTCATTTTCTGAGCAATTATTTATATGCAGGGCATTTCGTAGAGATTCAAAAAAAGAGGCGTATTCAGTTACTCCAAAAGTCTCACTTAATACAGTTTTCAATTGTCGGAGCTCGTATAAACGCTTCTGAACATTTTTCGAAGATCCGCTCTTCCTAGAACATGGCACCTGTCGTTCAAAATCGCCAAACTGCAAAGGTTCTGAACGATTTGATTTAATTTTCAATGGACAGTTTTTCGTAGATAAATGGCGCAGATTTGTAATAGGTAGAATTGTGTATGTCCCTGCGCTACCCATATGTTTAAACAGCGGTGAAGTGACCATTTGAGCCAAAGGCTGGGAATAGACACGGCATATACATTTTAACATGCCAATAAGAACATTAAAGTGAACGCTTGGAAGATTTGAAAGCCCATTCTTGCCAGTACGCCAATAAAGTGTGTCGCGCAGAATAGATCTTCATGTAATTCCTTTTTCCCTTTTATGCAATCTATAATGTTAATCAGCGTAGATCACTATATACGCTTTTTTTTTTTTTTTTCAGCTCCGATTAGAGAGCAAAAGAGATGTAACATCGATCCTGCTATAATTAGAATACAAGTGTTGATCTTTAATTGTACTGTTTCTGCGAAAGCTATCGAGCATTTGGCTGTATTCCACTGTCCATTGTATTTTTAACTCTCCTTTTTATCATTCTGAAACATAGAGCTGTTTTGACAAAATTCAGTTTTTTCTCAATTAGTGCTTTCATTCATACGTTCGTTACAAGCTTTGAATTTTAACTTTATTTTCGGGCTTCCACCTTTGCTTCATTATTTTACTTCAGCTCTTTAGCTTTCTGTGACATTCAATTTTATTGTATGACAGCACGTCGTTTGATTAATATAGTTCCTAATACGTCTAAGCTAGACCCTTTAAAGGAGGAGGACTCAACGCATCTGAAACAAAATCAACCTAAGAAGTTTTCCACAAAGGAGTTGATGCTTTCAGAATATACCGAACGCAAAAGTTGCAGCCTTCCGTTGTCTAAATCCCGATCAGGCAGTAGTGCATCCAGTAGCACTACAGGTTCGAACGGAAAGAATATTGGAACAAGACGCCCTAGCTCCAACCTAGATTTCAATTTCGCTAGCCAAGATGTTGTTAAAAATGTATTAGGTAATAATAATCCACACGTACCCACAGCGAAGTGCATTAGGCCAATATCAGATGATTCTATAGGTACATCGAGCACAGAGATATTTTCTTCATCGCACTCAAATACGACATCTGATTCTTTATGTACATCAGATATAAGCTCAGAAGAGGGTGAAATAGCAAACAGTAAGATGGAGGATAACTGCTTCTTCAAAAGTATGAGAGAAGCTGACCATAGAAGCAATATTACGCCCTTAAAGAAAAGCCGACCGGGATCAATACTACAGAAAACACGTACAGCAAGTAGCGCTGATAAAACAATCTGCTCAATGAGTACCATAACTACATGCATTCCATCTCGTCAAAATTCGGTGTCAACTCCTAAACTCTCCAGGACAGTAGGGCTGCCTGGATCGAGCAATACAACCAACAGTATAGCCGCATCACAAACTTCATTCATAAGCGAGAATGACTCTCCTCTTAAACATCATTGCATGAGTACCGCAACTATCCAAGAACCAAAACTCATGCCGATCACAAAAACGCCGTATGTGCATTCCAATAGTACTTCTGTAATATTACCATATAAAACAACCCAACTTACTCCTTCTCAACGTTACCGTTTAAGGAAAGAGCAAAATGACCAATCTTTGCGTAAAGCCATAAAAATGAAAGAAAAATTTTATGAAGATCAAGACGTTAACTTGGAACTTCAAGAGGGCGATGTCGACGGCTCGTTAATTTGGAACATTCCAATGGCATCTTTATCGACCAGTTCTTTTTTAACATTATCTAAGTTTAATAGAAAAGAAATGAGTTTAGATTCAGCGCGGGGGGATGAAGAGATATTAATACAGGAGAACAATTGCGAAGGCAAACAACACTCATCTTCGGCTCTCTGTGTGGACAAAACTTTCCATCAGGTTCATAGTACTAGAAAACATACATCAAATTCAAGTAACACTTTAAAAGAATCATGTCTGGACTATAAGGAGCTTCCGCCAACATGCATTCCTGGTATATCTCCTGTGTCTGATTCACAGTACATCCAGGATACAATGAAAAATCTCTCCCAAATATACCTGCATAGTTCCGAAAAAATCTCCAAAAGTATTCTTTCTGGTCGTTCAAGATCTGTACAGAGTTTACCACTGGAATTTAAAGAAGCCAGTAGTCAGGGAATGGAAGACCTAATGCTAGTTTCAGAGGACAAACTAAAGGCCGTAAGTCATTTCCGTCCGAGTTGGCTCCCGCCCAAGGATTTCAAAGAGAGGAAATTGCAAGATAAACAAATCTACAAAAATATCGACTTAGCATCAATGGAAGAGTTGCAAAAAAATAAAGAACGTGACGAAAAAGCCAAAAAGAATGAGCAGAATAAGGTCAAATTCCAGCATTTACTGGACCGAGGCATTACTCGTAACTCGTCATTAAGTGAATTAAAGAAAATTATTTGGGAAACACCTTTGATATCTAAAGTACGGCTTCAAATATATAGTCAACTTCTACAAAGTGACAATTGCTTGATAACAAAATGTTTTATTGAATCATTTGAGGAAGTAATGCAGCTACTCAACAAAATGGATTTTCCCAAAGATAAAGAATTTGAAATAAGACAGCTTATTGAACACGATGTACAGGAAAAGGTTTTTTATAAAAATGGAACAGATAAGCAAGTGGTTTCTGACTTGATGCTATTACTGCAACTGAAATCTATATCTCAACAAGGTTTGGTTACTGGTGATGAGATGCTATTCTACCATTTTTTAACTGATCAATCTTTTGGGACTTTGAAGGAAACATGGGAAATGGTCAACTTGATACAGATGACGTGCTTCAGTGAAATTTGCAAGGAAAAATACGATTCAAGAATATTAAATCCCAGAGGAATTGTTGCCCATCTTTTACGAAAAGATGAGTTCAAAAATGAATTCAATGGCGGATGTTTGAATAGCAATACATGGTGGAACATATTGCAAAGAATGGACCATAAACTTTTTATGTGGGTAATGGATGTAATTATCGTTCATAATGGCCAAAACTTTGCAAACTACCCCGTAAAAATGGAAATATTCAAAGACAAAGTATGGGAATACTATAGATCTAAGAAGGTTATTGTAAATTATAAGATTTTGGTTTCACTAACAGTTAACGTATTGTTAAACTACCACTTCGGATATGATAATCTGAAACATTTATCAGATTTGGATGATAAGCATTTTTGTATTCCACTGTATACGGAGGATAGTATCGAAGAGGAAAACCTCAATAATATTTTCACAAAGTGGTGGTTGCACTACTACCGAAAATTACGTTAGCGTGTATGTGGCACGTACTAAAAGTTTGGTGACCAGACTATCTCTTCTTAAGTTCATTTTCACTCTGAAACTTATAAATGCATACATACAGAAATTACTTTCGATTAATATAATAATATATTTTTAATAAACAATGAACTAATGCCCTTATTGTGTTTTGTTATTAACCTTTTCATCACCATTTTTTTTTGCTAGCTTCTACGGCATTCACTTACGTGCTGCAAAATTTCGCAGCATGGAAGAAATTGTTCGCGAAGAAAAAAGATTTCGCTCAGTGATTTGTAGTGACAATAGGTACCAGTGTTATCACTAAGTATATCTTTTAGTATATCTCTTCGCTTGAGGAGGGATCAAAAAAAAACAAACGTAAACGTGCACATAAACGTCAAGTACTTTTTGCAGGCATTAATATTCGTCTCCAACAAAGACAAATAAAGAAGCAATCTTTTCATTACCTTAAGCCAGTATCTATTGATATCAATCGATAAGGTTCGTTGTTATCGGTGCTAAAAATTATAAAGTGAAAATAAGAATCTTTTCATGTCGTGCTCAAACGGCATCTGGCCTACTGTATCTAATTTGTGCGGATCATTATCCTTCTTCACCTCTGTTATTTCATTGTTTCCACAAATAATTGAGACTTATCGAGATAAATCTGTCGATGGGCTATCGCCATATTTTTTGCTGGCTTGGTTATGTGGGGATATTACCTCGCTGATAGGGGCAAAGCTAACAGGGCAATTGTTATTTCAGATACTTTTAGCAATTTATTTTCTATTGAATGATTCTTTTGTATGTGGTCAATATTATTACTATGGCGTGCTGCATGAAAATAAATTGGCGACTGTCGGCCATGAGCCTAAACCTCTTCTTCCCGAACTGGTTGAAAATGGTGAGCTTTTGAGGGAGGAAGAGGACATGATACAAGGTGGTAGCAGTGCAGAAAGCCCTAGAAGCAGTAGAAGAAGGTCTGCCATTACAGCAGCCTTGGCTATAGCTCATACTATAAGTACAGCTAGCGCATATCCGCTAAATGTAGGCTCCACCCAATCACAAGTGGGGCCTCCCGGAGATGGTAAAAACAGCCAGCTGGGTACAATTTTATCTTGGATTGGCGCTTCCTTCTACGTAGGCGCACGTATCCCACAACTAATCAAGAATTACAATAGAAAGTCTACAGACGGCTTATCTCCCTTCCTATTTGCTACTACACTACTCTGCAATATCACGTATAATTTGAGCATCTTCACAAGCTGTAGATTTTTAGATAATCAGAACAAGAGGGAATTCATCGTGAATGAGTTGCCCTTTATATTTGGAAGTGCTGGAACAATTGCGTTTGATTTGATATACTTCTACCAATACTATATCCTTTATGCAACTGATATGCAACTACGTGAACTGGAAAGAGAACTATACAGTCCTGAAGAAGACAGTGCAGCGCAACTAGTGACAGAACGTACATCACTGTTGTCTGGTGAAACGCAAACATAGTTTTCCCTACGGAGTACTACCATTTATATTTAAACAATGCACTCTGCTCTTGGGATAGTCCTTGCGAGACCCTTTTTTCCCAATAGGAATACTACGTTCGTACTCTGTGTAAAAGTACCCAACTATAGTTAGCGCCAGTTTTACGTAAAACCGTCTATGTCTTGTTTGCATTCGCAACAGCTACAAACACATATAGTTTGTCACACTAATATTAATAATGAAAGTTATTATGTATTCACTGTGAACGCTTCAGTATACAGTACGGCAGTAAGTGTTTCATTCTGTTCTGGATTAATAATCTTTCACTTTGCCTAGCCATTTGGGGGCGGGTTTTGGCTGGGTTAGCTTCTCCTTAGTCATGGAGAAAAAAAATCGCCCGCAAGTATCTCGAAAAAGGAAAAAATGCCCACGCGTATAAGAGTGGACCCAACTGCTCGAGGTTTCAAGAGCTTGTAGATTAATTTCTGTAGTTCAGTTATACTTGCCTACAAGTGCTATACAGCAAATAGCGAACAGTACGAAAGTAAACATCATATTATCAATAATGGTTCACAACAAAGTTACTATCATTGGTTCAGGTCCAGCTGCACACACCGCCGCCATCTATTTGGCCAGGGCAGAAATCAAGCCAATCCTATATGAAGGTATGATGGCGAACGGTATTGCTGCCGGTGGCCAGCTAACCACCACTACAGAAATCGAAAACTTCCCAGGTTTCCCAGATGGTCTAACAGGTAGCGAACTGATGGACAGAATGAGAGAACAATCCACGAAGTTTGGCACTGAAATTATCACGGAAACAGTTTCCAAAGTTGATCTGTCTTCCAAACCATTCAAGCTATGGACCGAATTTAACGAAGACGCAGAACCTGTGACGACTGACGCTATAATCTTGGCCACAGGCGCTTCTGCTAAGAGAATGCATTTGCCGGGCGAGGAAACCTACTGGCAAAAAGGTATTTCTGCCTGTGCCGTGTGTGATGGTGCCGTCCCCATTTTCAGAAACAAGCCATTGGCCGTCATTGGTGGTGGTGACTCTGCATGTGAAGAAGCTCAGTTCTTGACCAAGTACGGCTCAAAAGTGTTTATGCTTGTCAGAAAAGACCATTTGCGTGCTTCTACCATTATGCAAAAGCGTGCTGAGAAGAACGAAAAAATTGAAATCCTTTACAACACTGTTGCGCTAGAAGCTAAGGGGGATGGTAAATTATTGAATGCCTTGAGGATTAAGAACACTAAAAAGAATGAAGAAACCGATTTGCCAGTCAGCGGTTTATTTTATGCAATTGGCCACACTCCAGCAACAAAGATTGTCGCTGGCCAAGTCGACACTGATGAAGCGGGCTACATTAAAACTGTCCCAGGCAGCTCATTAACCTCCGTTCCAGGATTTTTCGCTGCTGGTGATGTTCAGGATTCTAAATACAGACAAGCTATTACTTCTGCTGGCTCTGGTTGTATGGCCGCTTTGGATGCTGAGAAATACTTAACTTCCCTAGAATAGATGAATTTTCCATTATAAAATAGATACACTCAAATTTTTGTATACTTATCCAACAAATCGTTACTTTCTCCTTTTCTTTAATAAAAAGCAAACCATGAATTTTATTTCTTTTCCCCATTATTAGAGAAAGCCAATACATAATCTACATATATTGCGTGTCTGAATTAAACTTTTTAGACACATGACATAGGCCATCGGCTTACTTTGTAACGCGTGGTTGCCTATACACCGACTATTAAGTTATGACTAATATTATTGCTGCGCTTCCCCACCTGCATTTTTCTTGTCGTCTTTGCCAAAAGGAAAAAAAAACCTACGCAGATTGACTCTCTAAAAAATGATTCATGACCAGACAATTCAGTAAACATAAACTCTGTTGCATTCATTCTTCTGGAAAACTTTATAATAAAGCATCTGATATTACAGCTACTGACAACTAAGTGAATTTAAACTGCAATAATCACAAGAAAACTTAGTATTCCCTTATCATGTCCGAGGCGACTTTGCTATCTTACACCAAGAAATTATTGGCTTCTCCGCCGCAATTGAGTAGCACAGACCTACACGATGCGTTGCTGGTTATATTAAGTCTTTTGCAAAAATGTGATACAAATAGCGATGAGAGTCTTTCCATCTATACCAAAGTTTCGAGTTTTCTCACGGCCTTGAGAGTTACTAAACTTGATCACAAGGCTGAATACATTGCGGAAGCTGCAAAGGCTGTGCTCAGACATTCCGACCTTGTTGATCTACCTTTACCCAAGAAGGACGAATTACACCCGGAAGATGGACCAGTAATCTTAGATATTGTAGGTACTGGTGGTGACGGACAGAATACTTTTAATGTTTCCACGTCTGCTGCTATCGTTGCCTCCGGAATTCAGGGCCTAAAAATTTGTAAGCACGGTGGTAAAGCTTCTACATCCAATAGTGGAGCTGGTGACCTAATTGGAACTTTAGGCTGTGACATGTTCAAGGTTAATTCATCGACAGTGCCCAAACTTTGGCCTGATAATACGTTCATGTTTCTACTTGCTCCTTTTTTTCATCATGGAATGGGCCACGTTTCTAAGATACGCAAATTTCTTGGAATTCCGACTGTTTTCAACGTACTGGGACCACTTCTACATCCAGTTAGCCACGTAAACAAGAGAATATTGGGCGTTTACTCAAAGGAACTTGCGCCTGAATATGCCAAGGCAGCCGCTTTGGTATATCCAGGAAGCGAAACTTTTATAGTTTGGGGACATGTTGGGTTAGACGAAGTATCACCTATAGGCAAAACTACTGTCTGGCATATTGATCCGACATCGTCCGAACTTAAATTGAAGACCTTCCAATTAGAACCTTCTATGTTTGGTTTAGAAGAACACGAGTTGTCGAAGTGTGCTTCATACGGCCCTAAAGAGAATGCGAGAATTCTAAAAGAAGAAGTCTTGTCCGGCAAGTACCACCTTGGCGACAATAATCCTATTTATGACTACATCTTGATGAACACCGCCGTGTTATATTGTTTAAGCCAAGGTCACCAGAACTGGAAGGAAGGGATCATTAAGGCAGAAGAAAGCATACATTCTGGTAATGCATTACGTTCTTTAGAACACTTTATAGATAGTGTGAGCTCCTTGTAGACATTATTTCATATGTTATACTTAAACTAGATAGAGACGTTTTATTTGTACTAAGCTGAACATTACCCTAATTACGCGTTATAAGTTTTAATCCTTCATTTTGAAGGAAAACAAATAAACAAAAAGTTGATGTGGAACAAATACAATGTGCGCGGATATCTTAAGCAACTTCGTTAGTTACAGTCCACACAAAGCGAAAAAGGGCTGATAAACACTCATGGACGAAGCGTCACATCTCCCAAATGGGAGCTTGAAGAACATGGAATTTACGCCTGTAGGATTTATCAAATCCAAGCGAAACACCACGCAAACACAAGTTGTATCGCCTACTAAGGTTCCAAATGCCAATAATGGTGATGAGAACGAAGGCCCTGTTAAGAAAAGGCAGAGAAGAAGCATTGATGATACAATTGACTCCACAAGGCTATTTAGTGAAGCTTCACAATTCGATGACAGCTTTCCAGAAATTAAGGCTAACATTCCGCCTAGTCCAAGGTCAGGCAATGTTGACAAAAGTCGCAAGAGAAATTTGATTGATGATTTGAAGAAAGATGTGCCAATGTCTCAGCCCTTGAAAGAACAAGAAGTAAGAGAACACCAAATGAAGAAAGAGCGATTTGACCGTGCTTTAGAGAGTAAATTACTAGGAAAAAGACACATAACATACGCAAATTCTGATATTTCTAATAAGGAACTTTACATTAATGAAATCAAGAGTTTGAAGCATGAAATCAAAGAATTAAGAAAGGAAAAAAACGATACTCTCAATAATTATGATACCCTTGAAGAAGAAACAGATGACTTGAAGAACAGATTACAAGCGCTGGAAAAAGAGCTGGACGCCAAAAATAAAATTGTGAATTCAAGAAAAGTAGATGATCATTCTGGATGCATAGAAGAACGTGAACAAATGGAAAGAAAGTTGGCTGAATTAGAAAGAAAACTGAAAACTGTGAAAGACCAAGTGCTAGAATTAGAGAATAATAGTGACGTACAAAGTTTAAAATTGAGATCTAAGGAGGATGAATTGAAGAATTTAATGAATGAGTTGAATGAATTGAAGAGCAATGCAGAAGAAAAGGATACACAGTTGGAATTCAAGAAAAATGAACTGAGGAAACGAACAAATGAATTAAATGAGTTGAAAATCAAGTCTGATGAGATGGATTTACAACTAAAACAAAAACAAAATGAATCAAAAAGATTAAAAGATGAATTAAATGAGCTTGAAACCAAATTCAGCGAAAATGGTTCTCAGTCTTCTGCAAAAGAAAATGAATTGAAAATGCTGAAAAATAAAATAGCCGAGCTAGAGGAAGAGATTAGCACGAAAAATTCACAGTTAATCGCAAAAGAAGGTAAGTTAGCATCATTAATGGCTCAGCTAACTCAATTGGAGAGTAAACTTAATCAAAGAGACTCCCAGTTGGGCTCAAGGGAAGAAGAATTGAAAAAAACAAACGATAAGCTACAAAAAGATATCAGGATAGCAAGAGAGGAAACAGTTTCAAAGGATGAACGGATAATTGATCTTCAAAAAAAGGTTAAACAGCTAGAAAATGACTTATTTGTGATAAAAAAAACGCACAGTGAGTCTAAAACTATTACTGATAATGAACTAGAATCTAAAGATAAACTTATTAAAATTTTAGAAAACGATTTAAAGGTTGCACAAGAGAAGTACTCTAAAATGGAAAAAGAGCTCAAAGAAAGGGAATTTAACTATAAAATTTCCGAATCAAAGTTGGAAGATGAAAAGACCACGCTAAATGAAAAAATTTCTAACTTAGCCGCAGAAAACTCACAGCTAAAAAATAAAATAGAGGACAATTCGACTGCCACTCACCATATGAAAGAAAACTATGAGAAGCAGTTAGAATCGCTAAGGAAAGATATTGAAGAGTACAAAGAAAGCGCAAAAGATTCTGAAGACAAAATTGAGGAACTAAAAATTAGGATTGCTGAAAATTCTGCTAAAGTATCGGAGAAAAGATCAAAGGATATAAAACAAAAAGATGAACAGATCAGCGACCTCACTCAGAATCTAAAACTACAAGAAGATGAGATAAGCTCATTAAAATCCATAATTGACAGGTACAAAAAAGATTTCAATCAATTGAAATCTGAACAGAGTAATATCCAACATGACCTAAATTTACAAATACTAAATCTGGAAAATAAGTTAATAGAGAGCGAGGATGAATTAAAGTCACTAAGAGATTCTCAAAAAATTGAAATAGAAAACTGGAAGAGAAAGTATAACAATCTTTCACTGGAAAATGACAGATTGTTGACAGAAAAAGAATCCGCATCAGACAAAGAGCGCGAGATATCCATCTTGAACAGAAAACTTGATGAAATGGATAAAGAAAAATGGAACTTACAGGAATCTAAAGAAAAATATAAACGCGAACTACAGAAGGTGATTACTGCTAATGATCGTTTGAGAAGAGAGAAAGAGGAGTTGAATGAAAACAGCAATAATATTCGTATCATGGAAGACAAGATGACTAGGATAAAAAAAAATTATTTGAGTGAAATCACTTCTTTACAAGAGGAAAATAGGAGACTTGAAGAACGCCTCATATTAAATGAGAGGCGTAAAGACAATGATTCAACTATGCAATTAAATGACATCATAAGCTATTATAAATTGAAGTATCACTCAGAAGTAAGACACAACAACGATCTTAAGGTGATCAATGATTATTTAAACAAGGTTCTTGCTTTGGGGACCCGTCGTTTAAGATTGGACACAAGGAAAGGTGAGCACAGTCTAAACATTTCACTTCCAGACGATGATGAACTAGATCGTGATTACTACAATAGCCATGTTTATACAAGGTATCATGACTATGAATACCCGCTTAGATTCAATTTAAACAGAAGAGGTCCCTATTTCGAACGCCGCTTAAGCTTCAAAACAGTTGCCCTTTTAGTGCTTGCTTGTGTGAGGATGAAAAGGATTGCTTTTTACAGGAGATCAGACGATAACAGATTGCGAATACTAAGAGATAGAATTGAGAGTAGCAGCGGGCGTATATCTTGGTAGTATCGCTTACTCTATCATCATATTTCTCGTATGTACATCGACTCCTACGCAGACTGATCTTCAAGCGAGCCACCGTGAATGTGGAAGCATAAACAGATGAGAAACCTTTTTGTTTCTGAGATCGTGACCTTAGATTGTAGTGTGCTAATCTCCCTAGTATTGACTACTTTGCGTTTATTCATTTCTTTCTCCAATAGAAATACAGCATAAAACATACGTAGGGTATATCTATGTATGTGGTATATTTGTATTATAAGTTACTTAGATTTACTGGCGCCCTTTTTTAAGCTATTGTAATTATTTACGGCCTCTGCGATTCTTTCCTTGAAAGTATCTGTTATTATCGCCAGTTGGTTTAACATTTCATAGTGATTTTCCAACGTATCGCATTTTTCAAGGAGTTCTTTGAACTTCGCAATATTTTTATCTATGGTGTTTTCAATAATACCATTCACCATCACTTCATTTTGTTTTTTACATAGCTCCGTAGTATCCAATTGTATACTCTGTACATAGTCTCTCATTTTATAAAGTAAGTAATCGTAGTCGACTGTCAATTTATCAATTCCAAGAGGATCGTCACCAGCCGAAGCCGACTCTCTGGAATGACTTGAGTTGTCTTGCATTCTAAATAAGGCCAACTAACCTAGTTGAATATACTGCTAATGAATGCTAAAATACACAAATTTCATGTAAAAAAACCCCGCGAATTTTGTGTTATGGTTAAAAAATAACTGTAACTGAAATTACCCAAATTGGAGAAAACTTGTTAAGTCCTTATTTTAGCTACTGTGGATGGCTCCCTCTGTGGAAATAGCAGCAATTTTGGCCATTTACCATGTTCTAGAAAACGGCTAAAAAACAAATAATGACCCCGAATATTTTAAATCGCAAAACCTAAAATAACCTGCTATTTAACTCAATAACCTATGACAGATTAGCAAAAAGCCCTAAAATTTATAACTTAAAACCTAATGGTATTTTTAAAGGGGTGAATATTGCGCATAACCATTTCAAGTTAAAAACCCTTATATCATTATATAAAAAATATCTTAATAAAGAAGCAATTTGGGACAAGTCACTACTTCAAGTATAACCCAGACAAGAGTCTTTTAAAATGCCACAAAGAATTGAGCTTACCTCCGAACCAGTCAGAAAACCGCGGTCTACTGAGAGCTCACTACTCAGAAAGATACAAAGAGCGTGTAGATCCACATTGCCTGAACCAGATTTGGGCTTGAACTTAGATGTAGCTGACTATATCAACTCAAAGCAAGGAGCAACCCCTAGAGAGGCTGTGTTAGCAATTGAAAAATTGGTCAATAATGGGGACACGCAAGCAGCTGTTTTTGCACTTTCACTACTAGACGTGCTGGTAAAAAATTGTGGTTACTCTATACATTTGCAAATCTCCAGGAAGGAATTCTTAAATGATCTAGTGAAAAGATTTCCAGAGCAACCACCATTGAGATATTCCAAGGTGCAACAAATGATTCTTGAAGCCATCGAGGAATGGTACCAAACCATCTGCAAACATGCCAGCTACAAAGATGATCTTCAATATATCAACGACATGCATAAATTACTGAAATACAAGGGTTATACTTTCCCAAAAGTTGGGAGTGAAAACTTGGCGGTGTTGAGACCGAATGACCAACTGAGGACACCTAGTGAGCTACAGGAAGAACAGGAAAGAGCTCAAGCTGCAAAACTAGAAGAGCTGCTAAGAAGCGGCAAGCCCGATGATTTGAAAGAAGCTAATAAACTGATGAAAATTATGGCGGGATTTAAGGATGACACTAAAGTAGCAGTCAAACAAGCAATTAACAATGAACTAAATAAACTCAAAAGAAAAGCTGATTTATTCAACGAAATGTTGACTTCAGCCGATGAGCCTGATCTTGAAAATGAAGCTATTCAAGAATTGTATGGCGACTTAAAATCAGCGCAGCCGAAATTCAAAAAGCTTATTGAGGAAGAACGCGATGACGATGCGCTTGTTAGTAATCTATCAAAATTTAACGATCTAGTGATCCAATTGTTAAAAAGGTACAAGTCAATAAAAGGTATGAAGGAAGAAGAACTAAATGTCCCCGATACGAATGAACCGGCAAAAGAGCTTAATTTGATAGATTTTGATGACGATACAACAGCAAACACTCCATCTGTGACATCTCCAAGCAAATCTTTGCAACCTTTTGACGATCTTTTAGGGGATTTTAATAAGGTAAGTTTATCATCCCCAAAGTCTCCTCAAGAAAACGACACTGTTGTTGATATACTTGGTGACGCTCACTCAAAGTCATCTGGTATAGATTTATTAGATTTTGATTCGCAACCTGGAGAAAGTAAAACCGCTCTGTCCGCATATTCTAACTCGATTGTTCTACCTAATGGTTTACTAAATAGTTCAAGTAACTCCAAGGAAATCACAGCTCAATCGCAAAGACATATACTTAACCAATCGGATCACTTACGCATTGATTACGAATTAACTCGTGAGTCGATGACAAAACTACGATTAGTTATCTTCTATTCAAACATAAGCAGTGATCCAATAACTAATTTTGCACTTTTAGTGGCATCACCTAAAGGCACGACATTGTCTCTGCAACCGCAATCGGGCAATATGCTCCAAAGTAACTCCAGAGATGGTATCAAACAGATTGCTTCCGTAGAGGGTATATCTGTTAATTTAGGTAAGCCCATAAAATTGAAATGGAAGGCTAATTACTGCACCAAGGGTGATTCGAAGGAAGAATCGGGCACGACCAGTTTGCCCACAATATAATCAAATTCGGTAGAGAAGTTGAAAAAAAAGTAGATGCCATATTATATTACAGAGAACAGAGTGTTACGCCAACATACTAAACCAGAGAAGTAAAACGTTTTACTTATATATAATAGTATTCGTAAATTTATAAAAATCAAAAAACCAATATAAGCCTGGTTAAAAAAAAAAAAAGATCAGTATCGTAAAGTCGTAAAGTTAGGTCATTGTTTTTGGAACCTTTGTAAAATCTCCTGTGGAGTTGGTGACTTTATCCTTGGAGCAGAATTAATGTTAGAAATATTGGAAAGAGAAGATTGAGATGGAGATGATTTCGGTGGCGGAGCTTGAGACCCTGGTTGTAGTTGCTGCAGTTGCTGCACATGACTGGACTCCTCCTGTAACTGCTGCCTTTGCTGTTGAATCTGGTGCTGCTTTAGCTGTTGCTGTTGTTCTCTCAAGGTTCTATAATAGTTTTTTGCCGCCTTAAGGGCCATCTCAGGACCAATGTCTGGTTTTTGCTCCAACAACTTCCTCGAGTAACTTTCAATGATATCTTGCTCAGTATACTGTTTCTGGTTTGGTCTTGGAGCCGACGCTTGCCCATTTCTAGCCAAATTTGAAGAAGATTTGCCATTTGAAGGTATTGGACTTTGAGCTCGGGATGAATGTGCCTGCTGACTTTGCTGTTGCCTCTGTTGTAATCTATTTTTCACTGTTCTTCTCAATTGTATATCCCTTCTCAATGCCTCATCTCTTTGGGCTTTCAAAAGCGACATTTCTGCTGGGGTAGGGACCTTCATGTTTTTACAATCTAACGGTTTCCTTGGCTGGGTTGGATTGGGACGCGGCGTATTTTCTCTTTTTTTCATACATTTTCTAATCGCCTCAAACATGCTCGCCCAACGGAGTCTCCTATGACCTCTTTGTATGGATTCTGTATTTACACCTAAAGGCGATATTCTTCTATTCTGTCTCTGCTGAAATTTATGGGCTTCAATCAACCACTGTTGAGCACTATGTGCTCTGGGACCCTTGAGGTCACTAAAATTGAATCGTTCATTTAATTGTACAAAACGCTCAAAACACTGCCATGGCGTTCTACGTTCAATATTCGATAAATAAGAATATGTGAGGCGATGTGTCATATGTGCACTAATCAATTCCCAATTGTAGCCATATGTGTTAATATTTTTGACCAGTTCCTGATCGTCCTCAGACAGCCATATAGTCGGTGTTCTATTTTGAAGATAGCGTAATGAAGGTACTGCTGGTGGTCTTAAATAATGATTTCTTCTATTACCATAGAACATACCCCGCCTTTTGCTCAATTGTGATATTGATGGTTCTTCGTCAATCAATTGACGCTCAAGTAACTTATAAAATCCATTATCATCCAGTGACACTACCGATTTGGAAATTGGAATAAATGGTAAAGAATCATCTTTTTTTGGCCGTTCTTCATTAATACCATTATACAGCGGTAAATCCTGTATTAATGTTTTTTCAAAAGTATTGAGTTCGTCAACAAAGATTGAAAGTTTAAATGGGGGGGCTAGCTCTTTCTTTGATTCTTCGGTTTCGATCAACGCTGATGATGCAGCTACTTCATGTTGTATTAAAACAACTTCGCTTGAGGAGGATGGCTTTTTTAGAAGTAACTTGGTGTCAATAGAAGATATAATTTGATCGTGGGCACCTTCTTGAGATAACAAACCATCTGCAAAATCAAAATCACTCTTAGCTCCTGCTTCATTCTTTCCATTCTCATCATTATCGTTAGCAGCAGCACTTTCTTTTTCAGTAATATCGTCAACGTTCGCAATAATTCCAATGTCATCCTTACCGGCTATGCTAATATCGGAATCATTTCTTGAAGTATCCGATGGTCTACCGGACTTTTCAGATATGCGCCCGTCGTCAGATAATTTATTTTCCTTACCAGGTAGAAGTGTTTTACGTTTTACACAGCATATTTCCCCATAGGTCCAGTAGTCCTTGATTGCCTGTGCCATTGCTGTGCAGATAGCTACTTTATATTTGTGGCCCTCTTTAAAATCTGCTTGCATCCATTTAGCTTCTTCTAAAAGTATGTTTTGATGCGTATTGTGTTGTTTCCACGGATCGATGAATCTTTTAGGTTGTCTTAAAGACCATAATCCAAGTCTTCTTAGTTCTTCTATTCGCGAGCCAACAACAGTAATTCTGGCCTCGTTTAAGGCGTTGTTTATAATATTAGTGGTCAAAGCCTTGTGAGCTCTCGGTATTAGATTAATAAGAGGCAGAGTTTGTGACATGTACTTCAATTCTGCTAAGGGCAAAGCCTGGGGTATTTTCGATGGTATATAATCGTTCATTAATAAAAATACGGTCTCTAATGCGTCAACATTGTTCTCGTTATAATGGTCTGATGTATCTATCTCTTTCGCCATAATGTTCTTTATCAACGGATCCTTGAATTTTACTGCAGGTTGCACCTCAGTGGGATCTGCTGGTGGGTACTCGATGTTCTCATAATAAGTGTAGTGTGCTAATGCATTAGGCACTGGGGGACGCGGCGAAATAGGTAATGAAGCCATTTCCGAATTATTAGAAGATTCCAATGACTGAGATTGCATCTTCTGTCTTTTTTCATGTCGCTCTTCTTCACCTCCCATAGTTGACTCAAGTGGCCTTTTGTTCCACATACCTCCTGTCTTTTCAGCTGGCCTCAAAGAATCCATCATATTTTCACGGATTGAATTATCGTGGCTTGGAACAAAATGACTCTCTGATTTGACTGATACATTTTCGCTATTTTCTGGCAGTTCCCTACTCATTTTAGAATCGGATAGCCTCTGGTTAGGTACATTTATTAAATTTACATCCTTCAATTTCTTTTTTGTTATGGGAGTCGCAGCTGTATGTAGGAGCTTCGGCAGTGACGCCTCGTCAAACCTTATACCCCTTCGTATATCGTTTTTCTTTAAAAATGCATCTATTTCCTTCCGAAGTTTGTTTTCATCTGTTAACTCTAGCAGCTGGTTCAAGCGGGATACGCAGTATAGTTCGGTCAGTTTTCTATCTCTTTCATCAATTAAGTCATCTGCCTTAGGAAATTTACTTCTATCACTGCTCTGGTCCTCACTGAGTGATGCTGAATTAGGCACTGCTGAACTTGGACGTGAGGACATCTTTGAGGCGGAAACTGTACTTTTGATTATGATGTCTCTAAATAATCTTTATATTCTATCTGTTCGGCGGCTAACGCCTACGGGTAATAGCCGGCCTTTGAAAATTTCGCGGCTGCAGCAAGTACGCAAAAATCCTTATCCCTTCTAACGGTTCGAAAGGGGGAAGAACCAGAAATTTTGTAGTTACGCCGCAAATACCTGTATGCCCCGGCTCAAAATGCTCAACACTTATATGCTGACTATGTTCTATAAGGCTCAGGGTGAATGACCTTTCTTGAATTACAATCTGATTTCACTTTGCACAATATATACTATGTATTTTTATTGGAGCACACGACATTAAAAAGATGATCGCCCAGAAAAATTTTCAGCGGTGGCGGATTAATTTTTACTGTCCTCGGCAGCCCAAAATTATCCGTGTAGGATGACATAAAGGCTCAATGGCCGCTGCTGCTTCGTCTGTTAATAATATACAAATTGCACTAACTGTGCAGGGCAGTGATCGCAACTATTTACTTTTCGTAAAATTACCAAGTGGAAATTTCTGTTTCCAATTCATCGATACTTTTGACAAGGCCTTCGTGATCAAGAATCATGTATGAGCTGATAACACCCTTTTTAGCTTCTGATTCGAAGTGAATCTTGGCATATTTTTCAAAAAATCGGTCCTCCTCATGAAAGTAGTCTACTTCATCGGCCTTCACCCTTTTTTTGGATCTTTCGTCTTTGTTTTTATTCCTCTTACCAGAGTCGGTATCATCGTCAGTGTCAAAATTTACTTCATACTTCCTGGTGACGATGATATAGAAGTCATAATGTTTGTCATCGCCAAGTGCCGTGGCAACATCCTCCAACGTAATCTTGTATAAAGGTGGAACGACTTCCGGTGGCATATTAATCAGCCTTTCACTGAGAACCAAAGCACAATTTTTATTACCACTATCAATCATAGTTTTGAAGAAAGTGGAAAGTCTCATGTCCACTTTTTGTAAATATTTGACATAATCACTTAGATGATTAGCTTTGAAATCAACGAATGAAAGAAAACAGTATGGATCAGATTCTTTGCCGTCTGTTTTAATTGTGGTGGTTGGGGAACCTAGGATCAAATCTGCCAAGCTGCTTAGTTGAATCCTGGTACTTTCTTGAGGACCAAATAACTGACGCAGTAAATTCTTTAAAGCATGAAAATCAACTTCTGGGTTACCACCGAAAAAATCGAAGTCAATATTTACGATCTCTTCTTCTCCATTTTGCTCTTCTTCATTTTCTGAATCGGTGCTACTAATGTCAATTTCAGACTCGTCACTGCCATTTTCTTCCTCCACATTTTTTCTCTTCCTATTTTTTAAATCATTTAATTTGATAGCTTGAACCATATTTGTGAGTTAATTAGCAATCCTATGAAAATGTGGGCCTCATGAACAATCTAAATGATAAAATTATAAGGACATAATAGATAATATATTGACAACTCTTTTTCAGATATTTTTTCTACCTCAATCTCATCGCGAGGAATATAGGCACGGAAAGAGAAACTCGTATAAAGTGACCACGGATATCGAGAATTTGATAATTTACCCTTAACTGAAGTTATGGCACAATATCTGTATAAATTTTAATACATAATTTGCGGCAGGAATAACTGCAACAATACTCAAAGTTATTAGTGCTAGCCAGGCGATATTTTACATTAGGCTATTTTATTCCTTTTTCATTTCAATAAAAAAAGATAGTTTTTTTCGTCAACAATAGTTCAATGTCACAAATTGTATTTATTACGTAAAGTCCATCTCATGACAGGTATTCGAGTGTTAATAGTCCAGCACTATTAGAAAATGCATAACATTTGCCTCCAGCGCTCGTTTCATTCCATTTTGTACATGTTATATTAATGCCGTGCGCATCTATTTTAGCTTTACTAACATCGTTGACCGTCAGCGGATACACTTCATAAGAACTATCAATTCTATATTTGTCATCTTTTATGCTATAATCCCATTTCCAAAGCCTTAATGACTTTTGAGTTGCTGAACTGTTTTTAATGCCATGCAAAAGGCGCCTAGCTGCGTTGGTTATAATAAGACTTCCATCTGCTGATCCAGCAAGGACCATTGGATGTAATCTTGACACCCCAATGGCCGTTATGGTCGTCTCTCGCGACACTAAAGGATGAACTGCGAAAGCAGCCCTAGACGGCACAGCCCTTAAGGAACTTGCACCATCTGAGTAAATATACGAGTAGATTTGAGGACAATAAACAACTGGAACCAAATTACTTCCCCTGAATCTGGACACCGTGGTCTTTGTTGTAGCAATGTCTTTTGGATTGAAAATGTAAAAGTAGCCGTCCACCGCAACTGTACTGACGACTGTATCTTCAAAATCTGAATAGGCTGTTGAAACGGATAATATGTAGGAGTCATGGACTTGGTCATAAAATGAAGGCACTTCAGGATCAGTCAAGTCAAACTCTGCTACAAATCCGTTCTTAAAGCCACAAACAACAGTAGTAGGAGATAAAAAATCAAAAGTAGTTATCAAACTGTCTGCCAGGGATAAAGTCAAAGAAGGCTTCTCACACATCTTAAACACGTGAACATCGGTTGCATTATCAATAATTTCCAAAAAATTTATTGTCCCTTCCTGGCTTACGAATGATAAACAGCCAACCAGATGAGGTGCGTGACATCCTTCGTGCCATTTAAGATCCCACACTTCACCAAATGAGTGTACAATGGTTTGAACTTTTACGCAATGTAGAGTAGAAGTATTCATTTTGAAAATTTGTATACAGGAGGAGTGCTTCTCCTTGTCAAACATTTCTAAATGCTCGTTCAAAGGCTCATCCATGTACTGTGATACCGCGACGGCTAAATATTGTATATCCTTGCCTATATCAGTATTTTCCTCTATATTAAGCCATGCAATATCTGTTACCAATCCTCCTACGTTGTAAATAAAGCCGCGCCTTTTGCCGTTAGCAAGCACCGGAAACTCTATTTTATCGCCAGTGGATACCTCTGCATCAACTTCCCCGATAAGTAACTTCAATCTCTTCGTTCTCAATTTGATCATATTCTCAAATTCAGTCTTATTAATTTCATGATATACGGTTCTGTTTTTATCCCCTATGACTTTATTATATGCACTTTCCTTTTTACACGGTGGATCTAAGCATACAAAATATGGAGAATCAGGCTGAATATTCTTGAATGGGAAATCGAAAACGCTAGTTTCAAAGCCTTCCTTAACTTTTGCTAGCAACAATAACTTTTCCTTATTCAGTCCATAAATTCTTTCAATCTTGTCTCTTGCACTCGAAAGATCTTTTAGGAGCCTGATGGGACGGCCCTTCTGTCCTAGACTTGACCCTGGGGAGCTGCTCTTCATATTTTTAGTCGAATTCTTCTTCAAACGAAGTTTCTGTACAGTATTTCTTCTTCCACTGGGTCTAACAGAAGCTCCACTTCCACTACTGTTTAAATCCGCCACCTCATTTTTAGTAGACTCTAACTCATTCTCAAATTCTATCTCAACATTGTCACTTTCCTCACCATCACCTTCATCATTCAATACAAAATCATCATCGTCGGTGTCATCAACATTATTGACTTGTGTAGTATTTATCACATCATCGCGACCAGCATGCACTAATTGTGCGAAATTTGCAACTGCTTTCTTAGATGCGTTTCTCCTCGGCCTTTTACTGCCTGAGTTTTCAGATACTGGGCTTGCCAAGCTATCATAGGGAACTTCTGCTACCACAGATTTTCTAGGTCTTCCTCTTTTCTTTGCCGGTATTACTGCCATCGCCACAACTTAATATATTATTACACGTATCGCAATGGAGCAAGTTAGAGAAATTTCGCTAATGGATCAAAGAGTACTAGCTTTAGTTTTTAGGACATGAAACTGCTCTTACTGAGTAGAAATCAAAGCTTTAACAACTCATCCAGGCTTTCTCGAACAAAAAATGGAATGTTGTTTATCTTCTTTTGCAACGTAGGGTTTTCGAACCGCAGCTTTCCGGGTGATACTGAATCCCTTCTATTTCCTTACAGAAGACAGCAAATTTTATTGTAGCATATAAGAAAAGAAATGACAGGCAGAGGAGGGACCAGCATGCCTATGAATTCCCAATACCATATATCACTTTGACAGCGTATATCGCAATTGAAATAGAACAACTTTTCATTATTACTTCAGAATTCATTTTAAAGTGATTGCGAACACGGATTATAGCCCTGAACAATAAAAGGCAAGAGAAAAAATCATTTGTTTTAGGCTGTTAACAGATGACCGGTGATTCCAGAAGCATCAGCGAACCCTCAATTAATCTAGATCCAGATAATACAAGTTTTTCTGATGAAAACAGCGATGACTTCTTTATGGACAATTCCTATGATATAGATGAAATCGATCATAGCGATGAAAGTAATAGGCAAAGTGTCATAGTTGACTCTAAAGTCACGGTACCGCCATCAAAGCATTCAACTCTAACATTATCTGATAGTGAAGATAGCGACGCAAAGGAACAACATCAGTCCCTGAGCAGATCATCTAGTAAAAATGTAAATATAGAAGATATTACGGAGCCCAAGCCAGACAAACCATCGGGTCGAACTAGAGGAAGATCTGTGATGAAAGAGTCTGTAGTTGAAATAAACTCATCTGAATCTGACTTAGACGAAGACAAAAATTTTCCCAGATCTAGGTCAAGGTCCAGGTCAAGCATAAGATCAATATCTCCAGCGGGAAAATACAAGCGACAGAAAAGTTCATTACTGTATACCTATGATGAAAACGATGACTTTTTCAAGGAACTTGCTAAAGAAGCCAAAAAAAGCACCACTATTTCTAAAGAATCGACACCCGACCAGCGGAAGCGAGTTTATAACATCAAATTTCTCTCTAAGCTAGAAGGAACTATAAATAAAGCGGTCCAAGTGAAGGTCCTCGGAAAATACGAATTTTCAAAAATACTTCCTGCTGCTTTGGACGGATTGATGAAGTCCTATAAAATTCCGAAGGTAATGAAAGATATATACAAGGTAGAGAATGTTACTCTTTATTGGAACAATGCAAAATTACTCACTTTTATGACTTGTAATTC